>NC_083692.1:94910000-95529720 GCF_033118175.1 Dama dama
TATTCTTCTTTTTTTCCCACTCCAGTATTCTTGCATGGAGAATTCCATGGACAGAGGAGTCTGGTGAGTTACAGTCCATGGGATTGAAAAGAGTCAGACCTGACTGAGTTACTAACACTTTCACTTTCAAGGAACTACTCTATAGCACAGGGAATGCTGCTCAATATTTTGTAATTACCTATAAAGGAAAAAATCTGAAAAAGAATAGACATATATAAAATACTGACTCACTTAGCCATACACCTGAAACTAATACTGCATTGTAAATAAACTATACTTCAATAAAAAATTTTAATTTAGAAATAGGAATAATCATCTTACATCACAGAACTGAGTTAAAGATTAGTGAAACGATGCACAAAGCAGCATCTGGCTGGGAGCTAATGCACTGTATGTCTGCAAGAAATGGTGTTATTTCTCTGCTAATGGGGGTTCTATTTAGGGCAGCATTGTTAAATAATATGCTGGGGAGTGAAAAGTAAAGCTCTGATCACAGTTGAAATTGGAGGCAAGTAGACAGAAAATTAGTCTAAGGAAAAGAAGGCTGCAATAAGTCAATTGTATTATTTAGCATATATAAAATGAGGCAGTATGTTCAGGCTCCCCTGGAGGCTCAGACGGTAAAGAATCCACCTGCAGTGCAGGAGACCTGGGTTTGATGCCTGGGTCCGGAAGATTCCCTGGAGGAGGGCATGGCAACCCACTCCAGGATTCCTGCCTGGAGAATCCCATGGACACAGGCTCCTCTGTCCGTGGGGTTGTAAAGGGCTGGACACAACTGAGTGAGGGAATGCAACGCAGCACGCAGGCACCGTGTCACCCAAGGAGCACGCGGGCAACTTGCTCACTAGCTAAGAACCTGTTTGTGTGCCAATGCCGAGTTCTGCTTCAAATCTTTTTAAGTGTGAGTGGCTTCTGAGCTTGAGGAACAATTGCAAATTCTTAATTGGTCCCAGAATTTCGATGAGTGCCTTTGAACAGCCCAGTTTTTTGCTTTTTTGAATCTTAACAAAACCCAGCCTCCGAGAAAGAGTTGTGCGTGCAGTTAGTCTCCGGGAACAGGAAGGATGACAGTTTTACGTGTCTGCAGTGCTCTGGGTGCGCCCTTTCATGTGGGGCTGATTCAACCTCCCTGCATCTGTGTTTTTCCCCCTCTGGCCACCTGGCTTCATTAATAGGCTCCTAGATGGCCAACAGGAGGAAATACAGAACTCTTTTTATTTCCTGGGTTTTATATGAGGCATATCCTTTCAAGAGAATCTGCCAGTGCCCTGGGCTAGTTCTTAGGAAGTAAGCAAAATAAATTTTTCAGTCCAACCTGTCTTTCACAGGAGATTGGGAATTCAGGGAGCAAGCTGAGAAATACAGTAGTATGGGGATTGGACACTGGAGTCTTGTTTTAAATCACTCTGCACCCAAGGACCCAAGGTAAACATGGAAGGAGGTTTGGTCTAAAAAGTTCCTGATGGCCAACTACAGACTCTGCTCTAGCCCACTGCAGCAGAGCAGAATTTATTACAGAGCATTGGTGGTTTATAGAAAACACAGTAGGACATGTCCAACTAGTCACTAAACTTGCTTTATTTATTTAACTTAGCTTTTTGTACACACATGCAGGCTTCCTTTCAACCCCCCAGGTGGATAGGTGTGGCCAGGTAACTAAGTACTAGCCAATGGTATGTGACAGTCACCAGCTGTTCCTCTCTTGGACCTGGACCATATGGACCACCTACGTGCAAACCTCCAGGATCCTCACTTTCATCTCCTCAGGGCAGACAACCTGATAAATGTAGAGGCCACATGTCGAGGATGGAACAAGCCAGGGCTCCTAAATAACTGCTTAGAAGGAAAGCTACTCACTGATCAGTGATGTAAGGAGGATCATTCCTGGTTTTAAATGAATTTTTGTATTTTATTATGATTGTAGATATGCATACAGTTGGAAGGACTAATACAAAGAGATTCCCATGTATCCTTTACTCAATTTTCCCCAGTGACATCTTGCAAAACCGTAGTACTATATCACAACTAGGACCAACATTGATAGCGTTCACCAAACTTTGGATGTAAGAGGCAAGTAGACTTCTCTTGTATTAAGCCATTGAGACACTTGAAGGGTTATCTGTTACAGTAGCAAGCTTTACTGAGACTGGCACTTTGAATTTCTAGAAGGCACAGGGAGGCCTATCTAGACGCTGCAGAGCTGGGCACAAGTAGCTAGGGGATAGGCCCCCTTGTCTTAATCGTTCAAGCTGCTGTAACAAAACACTAGGAATACCTTAGAAATAACAGGGATTTATTTCTCAGAGTTCTGGGGGCTGGAAATCTGAGATCAAGGTGCCAGTATGGTAGGAAGAGGCCCTCCTTCTGGGTTGTAGATTTTCCACTGAACATGGCAAACGGGGGAGGGAGCTCCGTGGGGCCTCTCTTATAAGACCACAAGCCTACTCATGAGGGCCCCACCCTCATGACCTAATCACCTCTCAAAGGCCCCATCGTGTGAATTTGAGGATGGGGGCGGGGGGTGGGGGAGAGTAAGATTTTAATATATGAATTTGAGGGAACAAAAACATTCAGACCATAGCACCAGTCATACTGTGAGATAATTTTAAAGGAAATCCCATTGCAGTATCTGATGCTGTTTAGGTATAATGAGACTTGACCAAACCCTCTACCATCACTTCCCCAATAGAGCCTAACTCCCTTGCCATCAAGCTTGCCCCAAAATTTGCTTTGCCTGGGTGCCATGATGCTTACTTCCATCTTCCGATACTTGCCTCAGTGAACCTTCTTGGTGAACCCAGATTACTGCAAGGGGAAAATGTAGTTAAGAGTTTTCCTGCCTCCATAATACAGAAAGGTGTGCCAGAGTGGAGCTGGATGAATCAGTCTATGGAATCTGCCACATAGTGAAGCTGGATCCAGAAGAGGTGGACTTAGTTGGGTGACTGAATGGTTAAGGTCTCAAGTTGAGAGCTGATCATCACAATAATCTGACATGGGGGTTAACTGCTCAAGGCTCTCTCTCTCTCTCCTACCTGGTCTATATCTTTCAAGTTCAAGTTAGAAACTGACCAGTCTTCCTTCTTACTTTGAGGCTGTAGATATTTTTATTCTTCTTTCCCGATCTTTGAGAAAACAGTCGAAAAACAGATAGAAAACAGTCTCTATCTTTAAGATGAATATGAGCCCAGTTTATTATGGGATTTAAATGGTAAAACTCTTGAGGCAATTGCATTTCCCTTGGTTCCATGTTCTTCCTACACTTTTTGAATTTCCTTCATGGTCACTGTACAGAAAGCAGCATGTTTGGAGTTATGGTCAGGAGGTGGCAGGGAGATATCCATTTTTAAGCATTTCCTCTCTATATTCTCACCTTCAAGGGAACAGCAGGCCTCAAACTTTCTCAGCAAAGTAAGACAGCAATCACTCTGCTTTATGACTAAATGCATGGGCTATGGAGCCAGATTACCTGAGTTCAAAATCTGTCCCTGCCAATTTATACCTGCTTGAACTTGAGTACTTTTTCAACCTTTATGGGTTTCAGCTTTCTCTGTAAAATGGAGCTAATGGCAATGCCTCCTTATATAGTAGTGATGAAGAGCAAATTAGTTAATTCATGTAGAAGTCTTAGAACCCGCACATTTTAAGTGACCCATGGATGGTGGCTGCCAGGAAGATGATTTCACGAAACAAATCTAACTGCGCTGCTACCCTATTTTAAAATGTATTTTTCTAGTAATAATCATGCTTTATTAAATCTTTCTTTCCTTCCTCAGAAAGGGGTGATTTCACAAAGCTTTCTGCATTGTGAAATATGGTTTTAATTTTTTGGCTTGTTTTTATCCCTTCCCCAGAACACCTTTCTGATTTTATGCTAAGGACCAATGGCAAACATAATTAGAAATGTTGATATGCAAGCTGTAGGAGACTTTTGAGGAATAAATCTATTCCCTAGAGGGGAGCTATGGAGAAGCCTATGTATTTGAGGCCACATCGTCAAGCTGTTACAGTTTGGAGAGAACATAAGAAGGTCAAAGGAGGAAAGAAAATGTGGGAAGATGCTCAGAGTGAATGGATGGAAATGGGAGCAAAGAGCACATCCTCAGTGGAAACCAGCTGTGAGTTCAAAGCTCTGCCCTTGGTCTGTGCTCTAGATGTGCTGACCTCAAGGCAACAGGTTGGTGCCCAGGTGCTTCTGGTGCTGAGAAACTAAGCCAAACCAAGTGCATCAGCAGAGCCAAATGCATCACGTAAGGGGCTTAGAGGGCTTCCCTCCTAGCTCAGTGGGTAAAGAATCTGCCTGCAATGCAGGATACCCAGATTCAATTCCTGGGTCAGGAAGATCCCTGGAGAAGGAAACGGCAACCCACTCCAGTGTTCTTGCCTGGAGAATCCCATGGACAGAGGAGACTGGAAGTATATAGTCCATGGGATCGCAAAAGTCAGACATGACTTAGCGACTATGTCACTAGTCAGTCAGTTTCAGTTCAGTCACTCAGTCGTGTCTGACTCTTTGCGACCCCATGAATCACAGCACGCCAGGCTTCCCTGTCCATCACAAACCCCCGGAGTCTACCCAAACCCATGTCCATTGAGTTGGTGATGCCATCCAACCATCTCATCCTCTGTCATCCCCTTCTCCTCCCACCTTCAGTCTTTCCCAGCATCAGGGTCTTTTCCAAGGAGTCAGTTCTTTTCATCAGGTGGCCAAAGTACTGGAGTTTCAGCTTCAGCATCAGTCCTTCCAATGAACACCCAGGACTGATCTCCTTTAGGATGGACTGGATGGATCTCCTTGCAGTCCAAGGGACTCTCAAGGGTCTTCTCCAACACCAAAGTTCAAAAGCATCAATTCTTTGGCACTCAGCTTTCTTTATGGTCCAACTCTCACAAGGGACTTAGAATTCTGCAAACTTGGGCTCAAATCTTGGCTCAGTCAACTTGCAAAAGAGAGTGACTGAGATGGATTCCCTCCATGGATCCTCCGTTCCCTTCAGCTGTAAAATCAGAATCAGAGCATCTCTCTCTCCAGGCTGTTTTGAGCATTCACTGACAAAATAGGAATGAAAGCCCTAGCAGAGTACCTGGTATGTAATAGGTTCTCTAAGAATGTTGAGCAAATTGGAATGTGTACTTTATATTCTCAAAGAAAAGGAATTCTATTGAAAAGAAAATTGCTCTTCAAAAGTCTTGCCTATGGCAGTAATGGTGTGAGGTGGGGGGTTGGGGGAGGCAAAAGACAAAAAAAAAAAAAAAAAGAAAACCTCTAAATAGTTTCATCTCCAGCTTTTGAATCTTCAAAAGCGAACTCTAATTTGGCTCCTTTCAGCCCTTCTGAGGACTGAAAGCCTTTGCAGATAGACAGAGCCAGGGATGCCCAGCCTCTTCCATTGTAGACGCTGATTTATCATTCATTGCAGGAGCAGACATCTGCTCTGAGCATTCTTTGAGGGCATGACAGAAAGGCGTCTCCTCTGAATTGAGCAGAATCTGCAGCCATTCAGATCTCTAACAGGAAACGACTACAAGGTGGCCTAGTGTCAGCAGGAGCCTGGCTGCCCACCCATCGCTGGGCTGGGACGCTGGTGGGGACAGAGGCCTCGATGCCGCCCAAGAATCTTAGTCCCCTTCTCCCCCAGCACTGTGCTTCTGCCTGAGGACCGGAGCATGCCATGTCGTTCCTTACTAACTTTGTTATGATTATAGATTACGACTGGTGATGGACAGGGAAGCCTGGCGTGCTGCAGTCTGAAAGGTCGGGGCATGCCCCCGGGAAAGTGCTGCAAGGCAAATTCCGGAGGCTGGCTAAACTTCCAGGGGCTGGCCCCCTGCAGCCTGGCCCAATCAGGTACCAACATAAAGCCCTCGGACACTGACCACCGCTGTAGCCCGCGCTTTCTTCCTTATATGAAAGGACCTGGCCTGGATGCCTGCCCGGACTATAAAACCCCTCCCCACCCCTCATACCTTGCAGACTCCCTTTGTCTCCTCACTCACCAGCCCCCGGGAGTTCTGCCCGAGAGCGACGCTTAATAAAAGGCCTTTACCACCGGTCCTTAGAGGCGGCTTTTTTCCTCCCGCGGCGTTTTTCCTAACACAGTCCATAGCGTTGCAAAGAGTCGGACAGGGCTGAGCGACTGAACTGAACTGAACTGATGGATTCTGAGTTGTGTCTTCCTAAATTTGTATGTTAAAATCCTAACCCCCTCCCCGCCCCCCGCAGAGCCCCAGAATGTGATTCTATTTGGAAATAATACCCTTTAAGTGGTAATTAAATTAAAATGAAGTCTTTGGCTGGGGGGCAGGGGGCGGGGGTGGTCCATTCTGGCTGGTGTCTTTATGAAAGATTGTTACTGAACCACACAAAGACTCTGGGACTCTTGGCCTCTGGAAGAATTCAATCAGGGGCCAGAGATGAGGCTTGATCACTCAGAGCTTTGTGTAATAAAGTTTTAATTATTAAAGTATAAAGGAGATAGAGAAAGCTTCTGAAATAGGCAGAAATAGTACCCCTTGCTAGCGTTAGCAATGGAGTTATATACTCTCAAATTAGTTATTACAGTGAATCAAAAGAATGTCTGGAGGTTGTAAAGACCTCACTAGACCTACTCCCATAATTTACACCTTAAGATAACAGGATTAGCCAGAAGGTTTTTTCCAGAGACTGTCCTCAAGCAGGATACATTATTGTTATATAATCCTAAGGAATGTAGAGGGGAAAAAAAAGTTTGTCCTTTCTTCCTCCCTGAGAATTCCAGACCCCTCTCTCCTTGGGGACCCCTAGACTTCTTATCAACCTGCCTAGGAATTGACTCTCTCACTTGTAAGGAGAGTAGGACACAGGGAAGACGGGTGAGAACACAGGAGGAGAAGGCCATCTGCCAGCCCAGGTCCTCAGAAGGAGCAACCCTGCTGACACCTTGATCTTGGACTTCCAGCCTCCGCAATTGTGAGAAAATAAATTTTTGTTGTTTAAGCCGCGCCGGTTGCAGTGCTTCGTTAAAGCAGCTCTAGCAGATAATAAAATTACCCGATCTTAAAGTGCAGGTGACCGGCACCCACACCCCTTTTCCCCACGACTTTGAAGAGGTCATGGACGAAAAATGCGTGTGAGAGTCTTGCAAGAACTGGGATCTGGGATTGTACTATGAGCAGCTACCATTTTGCAGAGCTCTTTCCACAGACTCCTCCCCACCCCCTGCCCCATGCACGGCCTTCCCCGTGCTGTCCATTCTCACCTGCAGATGGTGGTACTCCCTCGCTGTTCCCAATGCACTGATGAGAAGACTGAGGCTCAGAAGAGAGCTGGGTTTTGCACGGAGGGCTGCCTAGCTCCAGGCCCAGGTATACTGATCCTTAGGCTACTGGCAGGGTGCAAGGTGGGGACAGAAAGGGAGCTTCGACATATATTTCCTCTGCTTCATCATTATTGCCGGCTGGGGCTTCCTTGCCTTGATTCTGTGACCCTCTGTTATCTCCACTTATCTCAAAGAGTGGGCAGTTTTCCATAGCAGTTTAATTCACTTTAATTAATTAATTTATTTATTTTTTCACTTTAATTTAGAAAATGAATGTGTGTGGTAGTTTGTGTGTGTGTGTGTGAGGAGGCATGTTTCAGTAGTGGAAGAAGGAAGCATTGTCATGAGGTCAAATACAATCGTAAGGAATCAAATCACAGGATTTGGGAATCCAGGCCCTGTGGGAATATCCAGCTCCCCTGACCCTGTGATGTTGCAGTGCCATTAGTAACCCAAGCACAGAATTTCCTAAAACACTGAAAGCCTGCTTCATGACTTCATTCTACTTCCTCCAGGGAGATGGGACCTTCCCTGAGGGAAAGAACCGAGACCTCAATTCAATGGCCCCAGAGCACTCAGCACTGGTTAAACCATCCAACCCCTTCTTTTCACCTTCACCTGCTCTTTGTTGTGGTCATGATACCACCTCTCACCCCTCGCCCCTGCACACACTTACCTCAGGGCTGGGGCACCCAATACGCTGTTTGCAGCTGCATCGTGAGGACAGAACAGCTGGGAAGCCGTCTCCTGAAACAGGCACAAACCTCCACGGAAGTGCAAAGTGGGGAATATTTTGCTCTGCTTTTAAGAATCTGAGAACATATTGCAATGAGGGTTTTTTGAGCTGGGTCTTGAGAGGTGGATAGGAGTTTGCCAATAAGGAGCATGGTGGAATAGGCCCTTGCAAGCAGAGGGCATGATGGAGCTGGTTAGACACAGAGCAGGTAGGGGAGAGAGGGCTAGAAACAGAGGCAGAAAGCAACAAAGCTTGTGAGCTTTTTAATGAGGTTGGATATTTTCCGGAAGGCATTTTAAAAAATGGAGACAAGTTCGATTAAATTTATGCTTTAGAAAGACATCTGTGGCTTCCAAAGGGCAGACAAGACAAATCAGAGAGACAGGAGGTGGATTTAAGTACTAAACTTCCATGTGAGTCTTCATTGTGTAAGAAGCAAGTGTAGAACTTTTCAATTTTTTCTTGTTGCATGTGATCAAATTTTAACTTTTAAGAGTTTTCTTGGGGGTGGAGGCATGTCATTGCACAGCTAGTCACCCAAATTGCCCCTGACATCCCAGTCCTGGGCACAGAGGCAATCAGTGGGCAGCTCTCCATGCACCCCACCATCGTCACTCTCTAGATAAAGTTTCCTATTTTTCCTTGCTAACCCTCAACTCCCCACCCCCATTCCATCCCACCAGGTCTATCATCCTACTTCAGATCACACCCTATCTCATTAGGAATTAACGTGTTCAGCAAAACAGCTTCTCACCCAGCCTCCCTGCTGGCCTTGCCCCTCCAACCTTCACCCTGCTCTGGAAAACAGGGAAAAGTTCTGAGAAGCTAAACTTGGTGAGATGTGGGACTCTGCCTATTTGATTTACTATTGTGTCCCCAGCAGTAAGAATTGTGCCTGGCGTAGAGCAGAAAATCAATATTCCCTGTGTGCATAAATTATCAGATTAAAACAACCAACTAATCATTTGTACTTGTGCTCAATTTGTTGGCTATTTAGGTGCCTAACATCCTTGCAGAGTGAATCATGAGACCATTCCTAGATTTATGAATGCAGCTGACACATACAAACTTCTCCATAATGTGCATGATGTGAGTTGACCTCCCGGGCCCTACAAAGAACTACTGCATTCACAACAGTGACTAGTAAACAACAAAAGTAGTTTCAGATTTCAACTGCTGAGCCAGGGATTGAGATTACATGCTCAGTGATCTCAAACGTCATTTCCAAGAAAGAGGAGGGTCTGCTCTGTTTCTATATCATGAAATTCTCCAGGGGATAAATGACAATTTCAGCAAGAACTAGCATGTATTGAATATTTACTATGCACCAGGTGATGCCTGAAAAGTGTCTGTTACATAAAAAAAAAAACATAACAATCTAGGGACTTTACCAGGAGTCCCGTGGTTAAGACTCTGCCTTCCAATGCAGGGGGTGTGAGTTCAATGCCTGGTTGGAAATAAGGTCCCACATGCTTTGGGGTGCAGCAAACATTTAAAGAAGGGAATCTGCACATCTGACCACATTTAATCCTGACATGGTAGAGGCAGGTGCTAGTGTTGTCCTTTCAGGTGAGAAAACGGAGACTCGGAGAGGAGACCTGACTTGCTCAAGGTCACAGAGCTAGTAAGTGGCCACGCTGGGATCCCACCTGACACTGATCTGACCTGGGCCCTGCCCTTGCCACTCTGTCCTGCTGACATCACGGGATGCCCCCGTTGTATCTGCTTTGATGCCTTCATCACCCAGGGCTCGGCTAATGCCCCAGTTCCCTACCACGTCAAGAAGAGGCTGCTGAAATCTCTTTGGGGGATAAATGCAAAACCTCCCAGTGGGCAAGAGGTTTTCCTGTCTTGAAGGAGACACAGGTAATTATGAGCAATGTAGTCTTTTAAAATATAGCCTAAATAGAGAGCTGAAGAGGGGACTTCTGAAGCCAGTACCACCAGGATTTCTCCAGTTGGTTGAAAGGCTGCTTGTCTAGGGTGATTTGGATTCGGTTTGCTGTGAGGATGGAGCTGTCAGACAGATTTGCAGGGCTGTGTTCAGCTCAGTATTTCTTCACATGGCATCACATGCCTCACACTGCTTTGTGATTATCTTCTTTTCCTGCCTCTCCTGCTGAAACATGAGTTCTTCAAGGGTTACACAAAATTCCGTTTTGGTCCAGTGCAGAGGTCACACACAGAATCAAGGTTTGGTGCTCTAGTGCCAGATGAGCAAGGTTCCAGGTCCAACTTTTCCGCTTGTGAGCTGTGTGAGCTTGAACACATTACTTAACCTCTCTATGCCTCTATCCCTCCATCTTTAAAGAGAGGATGTGATGATCCCTTCTTCATGGTGTCTTCCTGAGAATTAACATGAAAAGTTTTAAGAGAATGTCTGGCAAAGAGGAAAGTACTCAGTATATGTTAGCTACTACATCATCCTTGTTGCCCATTGCTTCTAAGGCCTGGATCAAGCCTCACCTGAAGCTAGCCCATTTTCTGGACTTTTTCAATCACATGAGCTGACAGATTACCTTCTTTACCTAATCACATCGAGTCTTTTGTTGTTATTTACTCAGCCAAAACCATCTGAAACATGCTGACTGGAAATGGAAGGCAATTGACACAGTGTTCTGGGTTCTTCTTGGGTTGGGACTGAAGGGTTGAGCCCATCTCCAGCTTCCGTTGGTGGAGCCAGAGGAGGAGGGCTTTATAGCGGGGTGGACCGCAGGGAGGTGGCACTCCACCACAATCACCGGGTCTTTACCAGATACTGGTCTTTCCTGCCACGCAGCCCCCCAACCCGACCAGAAGCTTGTCTCATTCCCACAATGCCCACAGGGGAAGCCAGCAGGCACACAGCCCTGCAATCTTCAGGCATCCTAGGTTCCTCTCCTGGATCCTCAGAGTGACGGCTTATTGATGGACCCTGGACAAAGACCATGAACCTATTTCTGCCAGGTATGCTGAGTAAGCCTCTTTAGGGTGATTTCTCCAATCTGTAGACTTTCTTGAATTCAGATCTTCTCAACAGAATTTTTGACTCTGCTAAATCCAAACACTCTCCCCAATGGTTCAGAATTTTGGGGTCCATCAGAGAGAAGGGAGACTGGCTATGGGGTTGTTTGAAATGTTTGGACTCATCAGTGTCTCTGACTGGTAACTTACAAGCCTCCAGGGAGAATTTCCCAAAGTACCTGGTGGTACAACCTTAACCAGATATAAGCCCAAAGGATGGTTTTCAGGCAGCAGTGAGGGGAGGGGGCGGTCATGGAACTGTTTTCCACCTGCAACCTCAAGAAAGGAACCACTGGAAGTAACACAGACTTTCATAGAAAAGATACCCCAAGAAGGCTCCCTACAGTAACAACCCCAAACTTTTAGGCCAGAGCTGTGACTGTGAAAGAAGATAGTGCCCTAGCCAGCTCCAGCTCCCTTGGGAGTGGCTCTTGGTGAGTCTCCCCAGAAGAGCCCTGGTAGTCCCCCACATACCCAAAGCAGCCGGGAAGAGTTGAGTTCTTGACAGCTTTTCTCCCCCCTCACAAGATAATAAGGTAGGTCACATTTCAGATTTAACCCACTTGACATTTTAATGTTCTTCTAATGTGCTTTTTGATGTGTGCAGATGAGGTGCAGTGTGGGTACAAATTGCTATTTATATAGTCCTGGCAAGCAGACTCCATCACTACCTGCTCCTCCGTTCACTTGTGTGCCTTTAACTTTGTCAGAACTCCAAGTTTTCAACCCACCGATAGTTTCTTCTTCCCAAAGTTTTAAAGGAGAACAAGATAAGGATGACCCCCTCCCCCTGATTTTTTTCCCCTAATGACAAGAAGACAGTATAGTTAATATTATTAAAATTCCTGAATTTTGAGCAAAAAATGCCTGGTGCTAAACACCTATTTCTTAGAGCTGACTTCAAAGTCAGTAAAATAGTGGCTACAGTGTTCTTAACATAGAGGCTGACCCAGGGCCAAGCTCTAGAAAAGTCAGTCATTACCGTTACTTGCTAATGTCATTGTCGCCATCGTGATCATCCCTGTTGTGATCATGTCTTCATGGCTAACCCCCCCACCCTCATCATCACTGTTATCACCAGCACCATCATCAATGTCCCCACCATCGTTTCACATCGTGTTCATCATGGTCACTTTCCTGATTGCTTCCCTGACTCCTCTTACTGTCCTCGTGGGCAAGTCACTTTCTCTCTGCAGGCCTCATTTTCCTTTTTGCACAGCTGAACGATAGGTGCTGTCTCTGAGGGCCACGGGGAGCAGTAAGTTAGGCAGACTGAGCCTCAGTAATGATTTGGGCCTCCTCAGTGCCCCTCAGTCACAGCTCAGCCGGCACTTCCTACATAGGCTTTGTTTGTTCTTCTCTCTCAGTCTTTGCATTTATCAATTCTCTCGAGGCCTGGAGCCCTGGAGTCCTGGAGCCCTGGGGTCCTGGGACCCTCTGTCTTCCAGAGTCCTGCACTAGCCTGGTGAGAATCCTGGCTGACCCTCAAGGAGCTTGCCAGCTGGGAATCCAATTCTCATCACTATGTGGTTGCGAGCAATTTTCCTCATCTACAAAGTAAGACCATTGCATGAGGTGGGTAGTTCTTAAAGTGGTCCAAGACCACCAGTGTGAGGAACACCTGATGGTCTTTAGACGATGTGCTTGTTAGGAATGTGTGCTCCTGAGGCCCCACCTTACCACTGACTAGACCACTCTAGTGAGGCTTCCCAGGGGTGCCGCGTGTGCACGAGGGCCTGAAGAAATAACCCCTTGGTGGTCTGTAGGACAGTTACGGGAACCACACTCCTCCCTGGCACTGTTCTACCTCAGGAGCATGTCCTTGGGGTTTGGTCAAGTTGAAAAACAGTAGTGTGGAGAGCTCAAGGGCTCCTTGGAGAGCCCAGTCTCACCTCCCAGACAGCAGCACTTGAAGAATGTGTGGAGTCACATACCAAGGTCACAGGTGTTAGGTCACAAAATCTGGGGCCAGAGCCAAGGTCATCTCCAGAATTGACTCAGCTCCATTGTAACCATTGCCAAAAGCCCCCTCATCCTTACAGGCCAGCTTCCTGACCCCATATTAGGTAAAAATGTCCACCCTGGTACTCACCCTATGGCACCCCAACCCATCACCTAATGCCACCCTTCCAGCAGGAATTCTTTGTCTTGAGGCTACAAAAATTGACTACTAACCAACAAAAAGCATCAGCTCTCCCTTGAGTGGGCTCGCTGTTCTAACAGTGTCCCTTGGACTCTCCCTGGCACGTCAGGAGGTCAACCCTCTGTGCTTATATCACCCTCATTATCTTTGCTCTTTGTTCTTAATAAACTCACTCCCTTCTGAAATACTCTGTGTCTGGAAATTGTTTTTCAGCTTGTGCTTGGACTGCTATGACAGAATATTCTAGATTTCTAATCTCACTGCCAAATTTCTGGGTGCTAGCTAGGAGCGAAAGCTATAGAACCATGGAAATCACCCAGAACCTGGGACGTTTAACACCCAGAGCATGGAGTCAGAATGGGCATCAGCTCTAGACAGCACTATTATAGGACACAGATGGGCTGGGTGTCATCCTTGCCTAAAGCCTTCATACATATTTGCAGCCATCTCAGAAGACACTATCGGGCAGATGCAAAAACCACACCCCAGTGCTGGCTGTCCTTCCCCTTTGATCCCACTTCACCCCGCTTGGGACAAAACTGTAAAACTCTCCCCAGAATCATAATGAAGTACTGAAATAAAGCATCTGTATCTCAGAAAATAAAATAAATTTGCATTTTGAAACTGAACTTGTACTTTAATCAGTGAATATAGTGATAGTTTAAAGAGAGGTGCAAAGTCTAATTCTGCTTCCTGTAATATTTCCTTGGCAAATCTGACATATCTACACAGACAGATAAATCAATAGATAGATAAATAGATCATTTTAATACTACTTTTTATTCATAAACACTTACCACTAGCCACATGCTATGCTTTTTTAATATATTTTATTCCATTTAATCTTCTATAATTGTATAAGATAGGTGTTACTATTATCATTATTTTAGAGAAGGAGAAACTGGAGCTTACCAAGATTAAATAGTTGACCCAAAGACACGCAGGTACTATGAGTCAAGGTTAGTAATTCTTGTCCTAAACTCTAGGCAATCTTGCTCATATTTGGTTAACTGACCCTATGGAGGTAGAGGTGAGCAGACCAAGTGAAAATGACCTGAAGGCAACAGATGGTGAAATCCAGCAGGACTCTGTGGAGTTCCTGGGTACAAAAGACTTTCTGTGTCCCCCAATTCTTGATCATAGGAAATAGATATCATTCAACCTCCATGATGGGTGGGGCCATGCTCACTAAGTCTTTAATACAATTTTCTGTTGGTGGGCAGCGCTGTGTTCCCTCCCTGTTATTTGACCTGAGGCCAAACTACGGTGGAGGTAATGAAGATAATGGCGACCTCCTTCAAACAGTCCTATGCACTACTACACTCAGTGCCCCCAACCTTGCAGCAGGCCACCGCTGACCCACGCCTCCACTGGAGACTTCTGGACACTCACGGGCTAGTCTGAGTCAGTCTCTTGTGGGGTCACTGCTCCTTTCTCCTGGGTCCTGGTGTGCACAAGGTTTTTTCTGTGCCCTCCAAGAGTCTGTTTCCCGGGTCCTGTGTAAGTTCTGGCAGCTCGATGGTGGGGTTAATGGCGACCTCATCCAGGGGGCTTATGCCATAACCAGATCTGCTGCACCTAGAGTCACTGCCCGTGCAGCAGTCCATTGCTGACCCGTACCTCTGTACCTTATCCCATATCTTCTCCATCAGAGGGCCAACAGAATGAAAATCACACTCACAAAAAACTAAGCAAACTGATTGCATGGACCACAGCCTTGTCTAACTCAATGAAACTATGAGCCATGCCATGAAGGACCACCCAAGAGAACCGGGTCATGGTGGAGAGTTCTGACAAAGTGTGGCCCACTGGAGAAGGGAATGGCAAACCATTTCAATGCTCTTGCCTTGAGAACCCCATGAACAGTATGAAAAGGCAAAAAGATAGGACACTGAAAGATGAACTCCCCAGGTTGATAGGTGCCCAAAATGTTACTGGAGATCACTGGAGAAATAACTCCAGAAAGAATGAAGAGATAGAGCCAAAACAAGAAGAACACCTAGTTGTGGATGTGAGTGGTGAAGGAAGTAAAGTCCGATACTGTAAAGAGCACTATTGCATAGGAACCTGGAATTTTAGTTCCATAAAACAAGGCAAATTCAGTTTAGTTCAGTTCAGTCACTTAGTCGTTTCTGAATTTTTGCGACCCCATGGACTGCAGCACGCCAGGCCTCCCTGTCCATCACCAACTCCCAGAGTTTACTCAAACTCATTTCCATTGAGTCGGTGATGTCATCCAACCATCTCATCCTCTGTCGTCTCCTTCTCCTCCCACCTTCAATCTTTCCCAGCATCTGGGTCTTTTCCAATGAGTCAGCTCTTCACATCAGTTGGCCAAAGTACTGGAGTTTCAGCTTCAGCATCAGTCCTTCCAATGAACACCCAGGACTGATCTCCTTTATGATGGACTGGTTGGATCTCCTTGCTGCCCAAGGGACTCTCAAGAGTCTTCTCCAATACTACAGTTCAAAAGAATCAATTCTTTGGCACTCAGCTTTCTTTATAATCCAACTCTCACATCCATACATGACTACTGGAAAGACCATAGCTTTCACTAGATGGACCTTTGTTGGTAAAGTAATGTTTCTGCTTTTTAATATGCTGTCTAGGTTGGTCATAACTTTCCTTACAAGGAGTAAGCATCTTTGAATTTCACTGCAGTCACCATCTGCAGTGATTTTGGAGCCCCCCAAAATAAAGTCTGCCACTGTTTGCAATGTTTCCCCATCTATTTGCCGTGAAATGATGGGACTGGATGCCATGATCTTAGTTTTCTGAATGTTGAGCTTTAAGCCAACGTTTTCACTCTCCTCTTTCACTTTCATCAAGAGGCTTTTTAGTTCCTCTTCACTTTCTGCCATAAGGGTGGTGTCATCTGTGTATCTGAGCTTATTCATATTTCTCCCAGCAATCTTGATTCCAGCTTCGTCTTCATCTAGCCTAGCGTTTCTCATGATGTTCTCTGCATATAAGTTAAATAAGCAGGGTGACAATAGACAGCCTTGACGTACTCCTTTTCCTATTTGGAACCAGTCTGTTGTTCCGTGTCCAGTTCTAACTCTTCCTTCCTGACCAGCATACAGATTTCTCAAGAGGCAGGTCAGGTGGTCTGGTATTCCCATCTCTTTCAGAATTTTCCACAGTTTATTGTGATCCACACAGTCAAAGGCTTTGGCATAGTTAGTAAAGCAGAAATAGATGTTTTTCTGAAACTCTTTTGCTTTTTTGATGATCCAGCGGATGTTGGCAATTTCGTCTCTGGTTCCTCTGCCTTTTCTAAAACCAGCTTGAACATCTGGAAATTCACAGTTCACATACTGTTGAAGTTTGGCTGGAGAATTTTGAGCATTACATTGTTAGCGTGTGGGATGTGTGAGATGTGCATTTGTGTGGTAGTTTGAGCATTCTTTGGCATTGCCTTTCTTTGGGATTGGAAGGAAAACTGACCTTTTCCAGTCCTGTGGCCACTGCTGAGTTTTCCAAATTTGCTGGCATATTGAGTGCAGTACTTTCACAGCATCATCTTTCAGGATTTGAAATAGCTCAACTGGAATTCCATCACCTCCACTAGCTTTGCTCATAATGATGCTCAGGCCCACTTGACTTCACATTCCAGGATGTCTGGCTCTACATGAATAATCACACCATTGTGATTATCTGGGTCATGAAGATATTCTTTGTACAGTTCTCCTATATATTCTTGCCATCCCTCCTTAATATCTTCTGCTTCTGTTAAGTCCATACCATTTCTGTCCTTTATTGAGCCCATCTTTGCATGAAAAGTTCCCTTGATATCTCTAATTTTCTTGAGGAGATCTCTAGTCTTTCCCATTCCCATTGTTTTCCTGTATTTCTTTGCATTGATCTCTGAGGAAGGCCTTCTTATCTCTCCTTGCTGTTCTTTGGAACTCTGCATTCAAATGGGTATATCTTTCCTTTTCTCCTTTGCTTTTCATTTCTCTTTGTTTCACAGCTATTTGTAAGGCCTCCTCAGACAGCCATTTTGCTTTTTTGCATTTCTTTTCCTTGGGCATGGTCTTGATCCTTGTCTCCTATACAATGTCATGAACTGCTGTCCATAATTCATCAGGCTCTCTGTCTATCAGATCTAGTCCCTTGAATCTATTTCTCACTTCTGCTGTATAATCAAAACGGGATTTGATTTAGGGCATACCTGAATGGTCTAGTGGTTTTCCCTACTTTCTTCAGTTTAAGTCTGAATTTGGCAATAAGGAGTTCATGATCTGAGCCACAGTCAGCTCCCAGTCTTGTTTTTGCTGACTTTACAGAGCTTCTCCATCTTTGGCTGCCAAGAATATAATCAGTCTGATTTCGGTGTTGACCATCTGGTGATGTCCATGTGTAGAGTCTTCTCTTGTGTTGTTGGAAGAGGGTGTTGGCTATGACCAGTGCATTCTCTTGGCAAAACTCTATTATTAGCCTTTGCCCTGCTTCATTCTGTACCCTAAAGTCAAATTTTCCTGTTATTCCAGGTGTTTCTTGACTTCCTACTTTTACATTCCAGTCCCCTATAATGAAAAGGACATCTTTTTTGGGTGTTAGTTCTAAAAAGGTCTTGTAAGTCTTCATAGAACTGTTCAACTTCAGTTTCTTCAGCATTACTGGTCAGGGCATAGGCTTGGATTACCATGATATTGAATGGTTTGCCTTGGAAATGAACAGAGATCACTCTGTTGTTTTTGAGACTGCACCCAAGTACTGCATTTTTGACTCTTTTTTTTGACTATGATGGTTACTCCATTTCTTCTAAGGGATTCCTGCCCACAGTAATAGATATAATAGTCATCTGAGTTAAATTCACCCATTCCAGTCCATTTTAGTTAGCTGATTCCTAGAATGTCGACATTCACTCTTGCCATCTCCTGTTTGACCACTTCCAATTTGCCTTGATTCATGGACCTAACATTCCAGGTTCCTATGCAATATTGCTCTTTATAGCATCGGTCCTTGCATCTATCACCAGTCACATCCACAACTGGGTGTTGTTTTTGCTTTGGCTCCATTCCTTCATTCTTTCTGGATTCATTTCTCCACTGATCTCCAGCAGCATATTGGGCATCTACCAACCTGGGGAGTTCCTCTTTCAGTATCCTATCATTTTGCCATTTCGTACTATTCATGGGGTTCTCAAGACAAGAATACTGACATGGTTTGCCATTCCCTTCTCCAGTGGACCACATTCTGTCAGACCTCTCCACCATGACCCATCCATGTTGGGTGGCCCCACGTGGCATGCCTTAGTTTCATTGAGTTAGCCACCTAAGCTAGTCCCTCTGGAAAAGGAAATGGCAACCCACTGCAGTATTCTTGCCTGGAGAATCCCATGGACAGAGGAGCCTGGCAGGCTATTGTCCACAGGGTCACAAGAGTTGGACATGACTTACTGACTAAACCACCACCCACTAACTTTGCCACTAGCCAGTCAGAAGGGTGTTGATGAGCTGATCACCCCCTCTTTGAACCATTGCGATAAAAATCCTCACTACTGTCTCCAGGTCAGAACATAGTTTTGAGAGTCTGATCTGGTTGTGACCCCCTTTGTCTGGCAAACTAATAAGGCAATTCTTTTCTACTTCACCCAAAACTCTGTCTCTGAGATGCAATTCAGTGTCACGGGTACAGAGACTAGATTTGTCTTCCACGGGAGGGAAAATGGGAGTGGGGAACTTTCATCTTAATGAACAGAGGCCAATAGAGAAGTGATTTTCTAGACGAGATTTGTCACCATTAAGTGGGCCAACTGCTCATGTCTCTCTTCCTTTCAGCTCAGGGCTGTCAACACAGCCACTCAGCCAGGGGCCAGCCCCAGAATCAGGCAGACCCCGATTCAAGTCCTGGTCATGCCACTCAATGTGTAACCTTTGCTGACTTCCTTAAACTCTCTAGTCCTCAATTTCCTCAATATTTAAACCAGGAAATAGTTTCTACCAACCTGGTGGAGTTCTTGGCTATAATGAGACCATGTATGAGGTCTCGTTGCTTAGCAGAGGTACCTGTATAAAGTGCTCAGTAAGTGAAAACTATTAATATTTCTAAAAAAGCAAAATCATGCAAAGTGAATCACAATTAAAATTTTAAATGTATCAGCACACAAAGTACCTGAGAATAGAACACTTTAACCAGGATTTTAAAAATCATCAAATTTTATGTGACAATAAATGTATTTCATCTGATAATGTGCTAAGTCGGTTCAGTCATGTCTGATTCTTTGTGACCTGCCCTGGACAGTGGCCTGCCAGGCTCCTTGGTCCATGGGATGCTCCAGGGAGTGGGTTGCCACACCCTCCTCCAGGGTCTCTTCCCAACCACGGGATTGAACCAGCCTCTGTGTCCAGCACTGGTAGGCAGATTCTTTACCACTGAGCCACCAGGGAAGCCCTACCTGATAATATATATACATATACAATCAGATAAAATTTGGTAATTATAAATAATCAGATATTTCTTATATATGGTATTATATATTATCAGATAAAATTTTCCTTAAGAGGCTCACACACTTATAAGAACTTTTAAGAGAAAATTCTTATAAATGTGGTTTGGATTTTGCCTTCTACTAAAATATTTGGAGGCTCTCTGTTAGCCTATCAGTCTGCTCTAGAGGAATGATATCCATTTCATCAGCCAAGGTTTATGGTTAGGGCTCACTCAATTTTTCCTCCCTTGTTCAACAACCTTTTGAAGAAACATGAAGCCATAATTAAGGAGGATATGAATGCCAGCTCTACTGTGAATAAAAAAACTAAAATTTTAATTTTTTTTGGAAGGGGAATGTTTTTTGAAGTCCAAATTAGGAAAAACTCTACTGGAGGCAGTGGTTCAAGCAAATGGCATTAAGCAAAAAAACCAATTAAGTGGAAATCAGGACAGATTTAGTCTCCCTCATCACCCCCACCCCAAATCTGCTTTTTGAGTTCTATTTGCAAACACTTCACCAGCTGTGTGGCCTTGGTCAAGTTACCTCTGATCTATAAAACAGGACACATTGCTGACTCATAAGGGGTTAAGAGGATAAGATGGATGTGAAAGCACAAGGCTTAAGGAACTTTGGGTCTGAAACATCCTTCTCCTAATTTCCCTGGATAAAACACCCACAGAATAAGAGTATAAATAACAAGCACTGATGTCATATGGCTGGCTGTCGTGTTTGTAGACCCAGCGGAAGCCTTCTGTTTCAGGATGAAATGGCTCCTCTACTGTTGGCAAACAAGTTTCATCCATCCAATGTGAATGAAAATTACATTTAAAAAATGCAAAGACAATAAATAAGAAGCCAGAGAATGGGAAAACAGTACCAACAGGTGAAAAAAAAAAAGCATTATCTCTGTATTTGAAGCAAATTTAGGTAGAAACATGGAGGCAGCATTATTGAAATAGTTGTATTCTCCAACTTGTTTAGAGTTGCTTCATTTGGGGGTTCTAAGTTAACAGGATGCTATGGTAGGTAGGCAGCTTCTTAGATGACCCTAAAGGATTCCCATCTCCCGGTGTTGAGGCTTTTGTGTAGCTCCTTTTCCTTGAGTCTTAGCTGGGTCTGTTCACCCACTTCTAATTAACAGAGCAGAAGCAACAGAGTATCCCATCTGAGGTTATGTTATTAAAAACTGCTGACTTTCAAGGTATTGCTTCATTTCAGAAGATATGAATAAACATGTTCGAGGTGCTCAAGAGAAAAGAGGACTAATCATGAATGTCATAGGCAGCAATGTGGACTTTCAGGTACAAAGGCTCCAGGCAAACTGTCATAAGCACGCCAGGACTCGGGGTTCCAAACCCAGGAACACCTACCAAGGAGTCAGCTTCAGAAGCTAAAGAACTAGAGAACCACAGCTGCAGGCTTTGATGAACATCAAACAGGCAACTACCAGTTTTTAGAAAAGTATATATATGTGTATGTGTGTATATACTATATACACATACTACAACTTATAAGTATATGTAAACATATATGTATATCTGTATCTATGCATTACTAGGGATAAAACTTAGCTCTGCAGTCCTACAATCCCTTAGGACTAAATTAAAGATGGAAAGGAGAAAATTATGAAGAAAGGAGGGAGACGGGAGATGCTCACTTCCTGCCACGTAGAGAGTGAATAGCAACCCACTTCAGCATTGTTGTCTGGAGAATCTCACAGACAGAGGAACCTTCTGGGCTACAGTCCATGGGGTCACAAAGAGTCGGACACGACTGAAGTGGCTTAGCACTCACACAGAGAATAAAAGGACATGTTGGGGAGAGAGAATAAAGGGGAAGAAGAGGCTACCAGCAAATGTCAATACAATTCATGGCAGAGACCCAACAGATAGTAACAAAAACAGAGAAAGAGAGAGACAGAAGCAAGGAAGAAAGAGAAAGGGAAGGAGGAAAGGAGAGAAGGAAGGCAGAGAGAGAAAGGAGAGAGAAAGAGAACAAGGGAACAAAGGACATTCATACATAAAGGTATAAAAGTAACGATTGCAACAAAAACTGAAAGTTTGCTATAACATCAAAATGTGTAGGCAGAAGGAAACAGGTGGTGGAAGAGTGGGTGGCTGTGCATTACTCCCGGATGCATCAGGAACACATCTTTAGACACAGGAGATCTCTCAGAACACCAGCTGAGTGCTGGCAGGAGTCCCCGACCGCTGGAAAGGAATGTATAGATCCATGCAAAGGTTGGCAGGATGAACGAAGGGGAAAAGAGGAGGAGAGTGAGTGAGACTGGACCCTGCACCCAGAGGGTGGGGGGCTGACGCAGGGCGAGGTTCCCGCCTGGGGGGCAATCGGTTGGGACAGAACGGAAGACTTTGAGGCTATCAGAGAGTGAAGGCATTGGTCCGTGACAGTCTGAATGGAGAGAGATCCGCACAATCTGTGCCCAGCCCGACGTACCCGGGCTGGAGTCCTCGGCGGCTGGGAGCTGGAGAGCAGGCCCCGGGAGCGCGGAACTCTGCAGTGGAGGAAAGCCAGGTACCCCTTTGTTCACCGAAGCACTATTTACAACAGCCAGAATGTGGACGCAACTTAGATGGCCATCAGCAAAGGAATGGATAAAGATGTGGTCCATATATACAATGGAATTTTAGTGAACCATAAAAAGGAATGAATTTGAGTCAGTTCTATTGAGTTGAATGAACCTAGAGCCTGTTATACAGAGAGAAGTAAGTCAGAAAGAAAAAAATATCGTATATTAATGCATATGTATATATATGGAATCTAATAAAAGGTAGTCATGAACCCATTTGAAGGCCAGGAATAGAGACACACACTTAGAGAACAAACTTGTGGACCCAGCAGGGGAAGGAGAGGGTGGGACGAATTGAGAGAGCTGCACTGAAATATGTTCCTCACCACGTGTAAAGTAAATAATGAATGGGAAGCTGCTGTCTAACACGGGGAGCTGGACCTGGTGCCCTGTGACAAGCTGGAGGGGTGGGGTGGGGTGTGGGGTGGGAGGGATGCTCAAGAGGGAGGGGACACATATATGCTTATTGATTCATGCTGTTATGTGAAAAACCAACATAAGATTGAAAAGCAACTATCTGCCAAGTAACAATTTTAAAAAAATGTGTAGACAGGAAGAAACAGAGACAAATAGAATAAAGGAAACACATGTACTGTGTAAACACACACACTCATGTATATGCCTTTATATAAATGCAAAACAATATGACAGAACTGAAGTCAAATGTATCAGTCACAACAATAAATAAATACAAATGGTTTTAACTCACCTGTTAAAAAAGGTTCTCCAGAGATGGATTAATAAAGTCAAAGCTAAAAGTATACCGTTTACAAGAGATGAATTGAAAAAAAATAATCATTTTTAAAGGTATAGAAAAAGATACAAATGCAAGTAAAAATAAATCATGTGGCTATCGAATAGAGGGAAGGTCTGGAAACCCCTCAAATGCCCATCAGCTGGGAGTTGGCTGGAGAAACTAGGGCGCAACTAGCAGTGGAGTCCAGTACAGCTGTGAAGAGAAATTTGAGACCTCTATTGACACCCATGTGGCCCTCCAGGATGTGCCGTTAGGTGAAAAGTATAAGGCAGACAAAATGCTTGTAACATGCTACCAGTCATTTAAGAAAGGATGTGCACACATACACATACAAACACACATACCTATTGAAAGGTAAATTTAAAAAATATACAACAAATGCAAATAAAAATAAAGCAATATGTATATATTTAGAAGTGTGTGTATATATACTGATATACACATATTAATATTTATAAAAATAATGGAACGATCAACCATAATTTTAAAAAGCTTCCTTACAGAGGAAGAGTGATCCACGTGGATGGCCAGGGATAGGAACTAGACTTCTCTGACTATACCGTTTTTCGCCGATTTGACTTAGGAAACACATACATATTTTACATAAAGATATGACAAAACTAAATATAAAATAAATTCCTAAAATGCTGAGCTAAGTGAAACAAATGGGCCCGAACAGTGTGTCCAGTTGGTGGCATGGCCACACAGAGGGAAACATGGCAAGTGACTTCAAAAGACTAACGTCACTTCTGGGATATTTCTCTCCAACCATCACAGTGCCGTGAGATCCTGAGTATAGTCAGGAGAAAGCCTCAGACAGATAGGGCAGCTAGTGGCTCCCTCCCAGGGCTGCCTTTTAAGGCACAGGTCAGGTCTGGGCAATTAGGCTGTGTGCCAAGTCGCTGGGCCAGCTCGCAGTTGGGATCTCCAGACTGGAGACTAGAGGCTAGTGAAGGCACAGACTGGGTGACTAGTATTAATCAAATGAACGAACCAGTAAGCAAATTAATTAATAAATGGAAGTTCTTAACCTTTGGGGATGTGGGTGTTTTCAAATTCAAATCCCAGAGCAAATCTGTGCTGAAAAGTCCATGAATCTAAGTCACTAAAAGGAAAGAGTTGAGTGTTTTCAAAGTCTGGGGAAAGTTTGATCTTGGAAAAAAAAAAAAGAACAAACTTTCAAGTGCTTCCTTTGTGCAGCCCCGCTCCCTGACACCTCATTAGTTCTCATTGATCCAGGAAAATTCAGACACGTTCCGACAGGGCGATTAATTAGAGAAGTCTCTGAGAGAGCGAGGGGGAGACACACTGGCTTGGTTGATGGCAAGCATTGTATCCGTCAGCTCCTTTCTTCCCAGACTGAGAAAACAACTAATTCTGGATGGTGGGATCAGAAAGCAGAGGAGAGAGCTGACCTGGGCCTGAAGAATACGTAGGAGTCTGATAGGTAATGGTGGACTACAAGTCAGGGTTGAGTATTCCAGGCAGAGGGCACATCCTGTGCAAAGGCCCTGGGGCTTGGGGTCTGTATTCTGTGAGCCCTGTATTGGAACTCTGTGCTGGGAAGGGACTTGAGGGGAGTGATTAGACATTACAGTCCACTCACTTAATCCAAAGGAAGTTGCCAGACCCTCTTCTTGGGAGAAAAGTGGCCACAGCTCCCCTAAAGTGGAGGAGATATTTGAAGAAAATTGCCATTTTCTGGGACTTGCACTGTGCAAAGCTCTTCCCACGGCTTCTCATTTAAACCTTACCACCCTGTGAGAAACATATTATTATCCCCATCCTATAAATGACCAACCAAGGCCGGGAGGTCACCTAAAAAGTGGCAGAGCTGGGCTTTTCCTTTGGGTCTGTCTCTAAAACACACACTCTCCCCAGTCTACCCAACAGCCTACTGACGGACAGAAGGAGGGACACAGCGGGGACAGGGGCTCCCTCTGCTGCTCAGAGCTGGGGGAGCCAACATCCTTCACTTCCCATCCTCACTCAGCCCCGACCAGAGATGTGAATTTGAGCAGGCCACTCCCGAGCCTCAGTTTCCTCATCTGGGTTATGGGGAGCTCTAGTAAACGAAACCTGCCCTCTGTCACCTGTCAGACCCCCGGGGACAGGTCACCGTCACATTGCTGCAGGGGTGAGAAGGATCACGACCTTAACAAGACAGAACAGCTCAGCATCCAAAGCCCCCAGGAGAAAGCGCCCACCTCCCCTCCAACCCTACCGCTCCCTGAGTCCACCTTCTACAAGCTCCAGAGACGGCAGGCAAGGGGTTAAGAGAGAAGCAGTGACAGCCGGCAGCTCCCTCCCTCCCACGAGCCTGGTGATTAATAGCCACGCACAGACTTATCAGGGAGTATTAGGGCAAAATGACTAATGACTCAAACAGGAACCCAAGTTTTAATGAAGCAATGTTTGCTTTCCTACCTCTGAATTCTGAAATCCAACTCTGAGGAGTCGGGCCAGACTGGGAAAGGGGCACCCAGCAAAAAGCAGGCCCATTACCGTCCTCCTGTCCAAGAGAACTGAGCTCAATCAGGAGGCCTGCTGTGTTTGTCTTTGGGAAAACAAACAAACAAACAAGCAAACCACTCCTGCTTTAAAACAGGAAACGGTCTCCATTTCTCTACAGGCCAGGTGTCCCAGGATTCCTAACAGATTTGTTGTGGTGTCTGAGGACGAGCAGATGGGCTGTGTGGGAAGTCTGCTGGGGCCTGGATCCGGTGGTTTGCTCTGCTGAAGAAGATGTGGGCTTGGGATGGGGGCCGAGGACAGCATGACAGGGCATCGTCAGCAGAGTGCAGGACAGGGCATCCAAGCTCAGGATGTCCCTGGCAGCCATAGGAGGCTGCTGCAGAAATGGACCTTGATGGATCAAGCACCATCCGAATGCCACTTCCACTCCTATGCTGTGGGTCGGGGGCAGGTCGCTTCACTGCTCCGGGCCTCAACAGCCTCCTTTGTACAAAGAGGAACCGACTCCCAGGTGGCGGGGACTAAAGGAGACAATGTGTGTGAAGTGCCGGCAGCAGGTGTTCCACAGAACTTCTCTTCCCTCGGGCAGGAGAGCGCAGTTAAAGAGGAGGAACTGCAGGGCTAGACTGTCAAGTCAAGATCTGTCTCTACCACGGCCTGTCGATGAGACCATAGGCAGTGCACATACCAGCTCCAAGCCTCAGTCTTTCCAGCTGTAAAATGGGGGTGATAATCACCCTTCCTTATTTCTGGGCTTGTCTTGAAAACTATATAGTACAATACAGGTCAGCATAACAGGTCGATGGTTATGACACGACCAGTGAGTTGTCTTTGTTCAAAGGAAATACTGAAAAGGTTTCAGATCACCATCAGAAATTGAAGGTAATGTGGCTATAGATCAAACTCACACAACAGAAGTAGAGCCAGGCTGGGGAGGCCTTATTCTAAGTTGGGGGGGATTCTATAAAAATAAATGCAGTTCTCAATACAAAATTAAGTATGAGAGCAAATATGTACTTGGGGATCACACTCCCGAGGCCCCCCTCAAGCTGAGTGTGAGCACACACTCATGCAGGAGTGTAAGCCAGCCCGTCACGCCTCTCTCCCCTGTTTCAGACAGTGTTTTCATTGCCTGGCCGTATGCTCTAAAAAACCATTACTCTGAGGCTGAAAGCATGTTCCTTAGTCTAAAGAAAGGTGACGGGAGTGCAAGCTGGTACAGTCACCTTCTGTTCCTTCACGTCACCAGCACTAGTTAGTTCTTCACTTCTCTAGTGAAGTTCCTTCACTTCCCCAGCACTCTGAGCGTTTGAAGTCCCGGATGAGCAGGGCCCAGTCCAGACTTGCTCTCTGCCCGCTTGGACTTGTTTGTCCCCCCACGCTGGGTTTCCCGGCGTTGGCCTGACTTGCCACCTACCGACACGGGAGGCCTTCCCCTGGGGGTCTGTGCTTGTCTTGCTGGCGGCTGGAAGTTCCTGTTCATCTTTTGTGCCTCACAGGGTAAACGCAGACCACCAGGGTCCATGCACTTCACAGATCCTGGGGGAAGCTTGAAGTGAGAACACGAGGAAACCTGCTCCTCATTGTTCAGATCATCTTCCTATCCTGGAAGGGCTTCTTCTGATGGGCGTCAAGTGTTCTACTTTAATGCACCCGTCCAATTTCTATAGTGGTTTCCCCAGGACTGCACCCGTACAGGCATCCGTAAACAGGCCAGTTTTTCACTCCCTCTGCCTGACCGTGTGGCCAGGCCACTGGCCCCTGCCTGTGAGCTGGTAAAAACCCCAATATAGGGGTAAAGAGCCTGCAGATCAGTCCACGAAGCTGATTTGTTTTGACTTTCTATCAGAGTGGCGGCCTTCCAGACAGGAAGCTGTCCACCCTCCAAACAGGAGCTGCGGTGCTCACGGCAGGCAGCTCTTTGTTGGTCGGGGAGGGCTGTTCATAGGGCACTGCCCAGGGATTCGGTGGCCAAGGGTCAGCAGCTCCTCAGATGGGTCCAGAGTCAGTTTAGGGGAAGACAGCCTCCCTGCCCTGCTGTGAGAACCGTCACCTCACATTCCCCAGTAGCATGTTCCTGTAAAGTCATTTCCATCTTAAAGTGGAGCACTCTTGGGCACTGCCCTCCCCATTACAGCGTTTCTCCATTCTCAACAAGTCATTTCAGGTTTCAAGATGATTTTATATCCTTCAGTCCTAGGAGATTTCAACTAATGTTCAGTAGCAAGCTACAATTTGTTCTCAAATGGAAATTCTCTGGTCCAGAGTCCCAGCAGGTGTCACTGGGATGTAGACAATCATAGATTTTTGCCATAAGCCTCAGTCTACACTCCACATAAGCTACCAGATAAAGAATTTGTTACACTAGCATTCCAGCTTCTCTTCTATACTGTGTAGACTTGGGCAAACTTACTGGTCTCCATTTAGCATGTCCAATTAATATTTATTGAAAGGTAGATTTTATGTTTTCTGTTTCACAATACTAGATAGGGGAAGCTAGATTCTCTAGGGAGACACTATATATCCCCATAATACATTTAAGTAAAAGAGTTACAACCATATCACATAAAGCCCCTTTAACAGACCAATTTTCATCCAAAGTTTCATCAGATGACAAATACAAATTGGGTCCCTGGACCAACCATACTACTGATTCACTGGCTACAAGTCAAGGATTCTCACACGTCCTCATGTTTAGTAATTTTCTAGAACAACTCATGGGGAGCACTACACTTACAATTTTATGATAAAGGATGAACTTAGGGAGAGGTCTCAGAGGGACACAGAGCCCTTACGCAGTCTCCCCAGGGACTCAGGACACATTGTCCTCTTTTCCTGTTGATGAACTCACCAACCAGGAAGCTCCATTGAGCCTTGGTGTCCACAGTTGATACTGAGGTCTTATTACAAGCATGACTGATTAAATAATTGACAACAGATTGACTCAATATCTAGCTCTTTCCCTGGAGGTTGGGCTGCCGAGAGTTCCAATCCTCTAACCACATATTTGGCTTTTCTGATGACCAGCCCGGATCCTAAGGCTACCTGGGGACTCACCACGAGTCACCTCATTAGCACAGACACTCATAGCACTCTGGGCTTTTTGAAGCTCTGTGACAGGAACTGGGGACAAAGACCAGATATTTTCTTTTTATTATGTTACACTGACAGATACATTAGCAGCACAAATCCAGAAAGTAACATAATATTTGTATTAATAACTTGCCTAACACATCTCTATAATCCTCTTCAACTACTATTTTAAACTACAACACTTTGTAATTTTTTTTTTATCAAAACACCCTGAAGACAATCCAGCATCTCCACTATCATAGCTGAAGAAATTAGATGTTTATTATTGTCAGTTATGACTTTTTTTTTTTTTTTTAGCTTCACAATTCTATTAGTCACTTCATGTAATTTTTAAAGGTTCTTAAGAAATTTGGGGAAAATCATGTTTGGTTGTGGGCTTTTTGCTTTTATTTTTTTCAAAAGTAAGCTTAAAGATTTGGAAAAAATTTCCACACACTAGCATCTGGCTCTGTACAGTTCAATCCCAATTAATCACAGATGTCCTATGCTGGGTACCAAAGGATGTTTGTATTCCCGTGAAACCTACCACAATGTAAACAAGTCACATTAGGTGAATCAGTATTCTGGAGGCCATTCTAATACCAAGGTAGCTACCAATAACAGTATGTGGAAGTGACTGTGGAAGATGAATCTATCCCACTAAGATCGCCTAGGGATTCCCAGGTGGTGCGGTGGTAAAGACTGCCTGCCAATGCAGGAGACACAAGAGACATGGGCTGGATCCCTGGGTTGGGAAGATTCACTGGAGTAGGAAATGGCAACCTGCTCCAGTATTCTTGCCTGGAAAATCCCATGGACAGAGGAGCCTGGTGGGCTACAGTCCATGGAGTCACAAAGAGTCGGACACGACTGAGCACAAGATCATCTAAGTGTGTCCCCATCTTAATTCATCTCCATTGGATCCCTGGACTACTCTAACTTGCTACACGAAGGGAAGGAAGATAGAGGTGAAATTGAGTGGGAAAAAATAGTGGTCTTAACTGATGGTAGGTTAAATATATTACTTTCTCAAAGTGCCCCCAAGAGGTCTTAGTCCCAGGCCTTAGAAGGAAGCTGTGCAAGGAAGGGGGTGCTTTAGCTTATCCTTAGTGGTCTACCAAGGGGCTTGGGACAGTACCCCGTTTGCCCAGCAAGAAGGACTATTTTATCACCAACCTCATTTAGCTTTGCCAGAGCATGGTTGTAGAGAAAAGCAGATCCATTTTTAGTTGGTTTTATTGTTCAAATTCTCTGCACACAGTGTACCCCTTTATTGCCTGTACCCAAAGCAGAGGACTCCCACCACCCCACCCTTAATTTCACTGTTAAAACTTCATTAACTTCATATTAAAGTTACTTCTGTTGCCCAAACCCCACTCCCCACCCAGCATTTCCCACCTTCCAGTCCATCCTCTATAATGGCAGCCTTGAGTCCAAGAGAAAGAGAGGAGACAACAAAATTAGCCAAGAAGAAAGGTGTTTATCTCTGGGGAGCATACAGGCTTTAGGAGAGTGGAATGGCTAAGTGTGTATTTCTGCAGCCAGAGCACCTGGGTTGATTTCCAGTGCGTCCACTTGTCAGCTATGGGACTGTGGGAAACTTATTTTACCTCTCTCTGCCTCAGCTTTGTCATCACTAAAGTGAAGATAATTAGTTTTCACTTCATAGAGTAGTGTGTGTGTGTGTATAAGAATCAAATGCAATACTGTGTATTTTCAAGCAGAGAGGCCTGCAAAAATTCATGGAAACATGACACATTCAAGGAACTAAAACAAGGTCAACGTAGCTCTGAGAGCAGGAGGAACAACGCGAAACAGTCCAAACTTCATCACACACTTAAGAATTTTGGTCTTTATTATAAGAGTAATGAGAAATTTGGGGACTTTGTTTAGTGGAAGAAAGGGTAGAGGCTTGATGACATTGAGAATTATGACCTCTTGTATTAACTACAACATAAGCTATTCTGACTAAGAATGGAGACCACTTGTGTTAACATGATTTATGTTGCTTGGAAAAGATCAATAAACAGGGACTTCCCTGGTGGTCCAGTGGCTAAGACTCTGCACTCCCAATGAAGTTGGCCCAGGTTTGATCCCTGGTCAGGGAAATAGATCCCACATACCACAGCTAAAGACCCCACACGCTGCAATGAATCCCAGGTGCCACAACTAAGACCTGGAGTGGCCTGAATAAATAAATATTTTTTTAAAAAAATCAACAAACAAGTCCACTGTCTGCTTCAGGAAATTCCTATAAATCAATTATTCCAATACAGTATTTAACTTGGGGAAACACCTTGCTTATCTAGTAACAGCTGACTTACTAAGACCTGTTTCAAGACCCTGTTTCATTATATCTATCAACCCCTCTGTCATACCACTAATTTTGCCTACCCTGTGAGCTTCTCACCTTGAAAAGACTGCCTCATACACTTAAACCCAGACCCTCAAACCCTGTGAATGGATTCTTGCATCCTTCTTCTGAGAAACTGTAAAGATTTTTTCTAAATGGTGCTCTTTATTAGGCTAGTCCCAATAAATTTAGCCTTTCTTTGCCACAGGATGTCTGGTGATACCTTGGGAAGTTAACTACATGATCAAATTTTGGAAAATTCTCTCGGACTGCAGCAGGAGAGGGGATAGAAGGGGGAACGGATGAAAGTGGAGAATCTCAAAGCCTATTTATATCAGTGGGGGCTAGAGGCATCCACCAGCTTGACTTCCTACTCTACTCCTCTCCCCACCGTCTCCTCCACTCTGAGGATGTGGATATCCAAAACACACCTCCTATAGCCAGGAACTGTCAAGATTCCTTCGTAGCTCAGTTGGTAAAGAACCTGCCTGCAATGCAGGAGACCTGGGTTCGATTGTTGGGTCAGGAAGGTCTCCTGGAAAAGGAAATAGCAACGCAATCCAGTATTCTTGCCTGGGAAATCCCATGGACCGAGGAGCCTGGCAGGCTACAGTCCATGGGATTGCAAAGAGTCGGACACGACTTAAGAGACTAAACTGCCAGTCACCTTCCTCAGCTGCAACAATGAGATCACTATCAACAATGAGTACAATAGGAATGGGAAAATTAGTAAGGAATTTACCAAGGAGGCAAGAGCATATAAAGGACCCCAAGGATCATTCTCCAGAAGACCTTAACTTTATACTAATTTAGCCAGCCAGTCAATCAACAGAGCTCTTCTGAACATCCATGTGCCAGACCGTTTTGAATTATTTGGGAAACAGAGATGAACTGGAGACATGCTTACAAATCTGGAAGAGCTTCTATTCCTCCAAGGAAAATTAACCCATAAAGAGACAACCCTGATGCAGGGTGGGAAGGGCTATGCTGGGAAGGGTAGGTGCAGAGGCTGGGAGGGGAGGAGCCAAGGGCACAGTCAGGAGGACATCTATGGTGGCATTTGAATGCCAGGAAATGAGGGTAGACTATCTGTGAAAAATCAGGTGTTGAATTTCAAATAGAGCAAATGACTCCTCTGTTCAACTCAATCTTCTGTGCCAGGCTCCTTAGAGGCAAAGATAAAGACAAAACAATTTCTGGCCTGGGTGGTGGGGATGGAGTAGAGGTGATGGCACAGTATGGAGTGGTCCAGGAGTTATTTCCAACGTTAAGACCTTGGGAGAGCCACTAACAAGAGCAGAATGAAAGTCTCTTCCCCTCTGGGAGGTTGTGAGTGTACCCACCGTCTCAGGCTGGGATACATGGCAGGAAATCTATGAATACGTAGCAGAAAGAATGATGCTATCAAGAGAAGAAACATTTTATGTGTTTGTTTCCCTCTTAGCTGAATTTTTAACAGAGATTTAGAAATCTCTAACAGGATTTGTAATAACAACTTCTAATTGTTCATGTTCCCATGAACAATCTGCATTACCATAGCCCTTCTCATGGCCGAGCGTTTGATTCCTACTGTAAATCCTTCAGAATGGAGAGTGGGAATGCTGCTGCCCTGTAAATGGAAAAGAAAACTGAGACCCCAAGAGAGAATTTCAGAGTGAGCCTTACCAAAGCCAAGTCTCAAGTTCAAATTTTCTGGGACTCAGTTAAGGACTGCAGGCTTCCTCACGTTTACACGCATGGTCTACCCATAGATCTCTGCTCCTATCTTGGTGTGAGTAGCAGTGGGATATTGGACCCTAAGAACGCACAACCAGGCTCCTCTGAAGCAAAGGGCTGTGATGCAGTGGAAAAACCCATGAGCCTGACCTCCAAAAAGCTTAAGACCCTAGCCTTTCCCTGGTGAAGTATGTACCCGCTAGCAAGTAACTTCATCTCCCTAAATCTCAACGAAGATTCCCCCCAGTCAATGAAGATTTAACTGGGGGGAAAGTCGTGTTCCCAACTTCCCAAGGTTCTCTAAGAATAAAATCAGTGGATATGAGGCTGTTAGCCAAGAAAGAGAAAGTTGCTCAGTCGTGTCCGACTCCTTGCGACCCCATGGACTATACAGTCCATGGAATTCTCCGGGCCAGAATACTGGGGTGTAGCCTTTCCCTTCTCCAGGGGATCTGTCCAACCCATGGATCGAAACTAGGTCTCCCTCATTGCAGGCAGATTTTTCATCAGTTGAGCCACAAGGGTGGAGAATATTTACTTTAAACTTACAAAATAATATCCCGGGCACTGGGTCAACTCCTTCACATGTATTGTATTTTCTCATTTAGTTAGGTCACAAATTGTATAAGGCAGATGCTATTATTATCCTACCTTTATGGATGAATAACTTAAATCTGGTGCTGTAAGTTACAGGTGGGTTAACATACCCCAAATCACATGCATGGCAAGAAGCAGAGCTGGAAGGGATTCCAAAGACTTTGTTCATCATCAGTTGAGCTACAAAGTGCTGTCCAAATGGAAACTCATGACTTGGTTTAGGGGTTGGATCTGAATTAAGAGCACCAGACTACAGCTCTTCTTCCTTTTCCTGTTTGTTTGTTTTTGGTTTTTGTGCCCTTGAGTTACAGAGTAAAATCTGCTGTTTATAGCTGCACAGTTCTATGAGTCCTGACAAAATATATATAGTCCTGTCACCATCACCATCATCAGGCCTGTTTGTATCATCCCAGAAATTTCCTTTGTGCTCCTTGGACATCAGCCTCCTCTTCTCACTAACATTCCCTTATAAACCACTGACCTGATTTTTTCCCCATGAGTTTGAATTTTCCAGACTATCATATAAATGGAATACAACTATGGAGCCCTTTGAGACTGGCTTCTGTCACTCCAACAGAAGCCATTTGAGAATCCCCCATGCTATTCCATGTACCAAGATTCTCCTCTTTTTGCTGGGTAATGTTCCCAAGTATGGATGAACCTCTAGCTCCCCTAAGGAGTACTGAAAACCTCCATTTTCCAGTAGCCTACGGGGATAAATGCCGTGGCTCAGACGATGAAGAATCTATGCAATGCAGCAGATCTGGGTTTGAGCCCTGGATGAGGAAGATCCTCTGGAGTAGGAAATGGCAACCTACTCCAGTGTTCTTGCCTGGAGAAATCCATGGGCAGAGGAGCCTGGCGGGCTATAAGTCATGGAGGGGCAAAGAGTCAGACACGACTGAACAACTTTCACATTTGCCCTGGTTTCAGGGAGTGGGTCTCTTAGATCTGAGCATGAAGCTGGTTTGAGAGGACAATCTATCTTAGGAACAAGAAATCACTTTCTCCCTGTCTTCTTTCATCCTCTGAGAGCAGAGTGGACACTGAGACCCCAGGTGTTCCTCTGGAGAGCAGAGCATGGAGCATGGGGTGTGCAAGAGAAGGGATGGACACAGTGAGCTGTGTGTGCAGACTAACTTGTGTTCCAGCGTCTTCCCTTCCTTTTCTTCTCTATTTGCATTCCTGTCCCTGATAGTTTCTTATCCTCATCAGGGAGGACTGGAAGGGGCAGGGTTGCAGCACAGCATGGGATATGACTTATCACTAGGTTAACCCTTCTGTTAGCTACTTAGCTAACTATCTAAGTGCAGAGTTTACAAATCCTCAGGCATTGGGCTCTGGAGTTGGGCTCTGGTCTCTGGGTGCCACTGTGACAATAGATGGCACAATCGACAAATTGCCTCCACTAAAAATAAGCTCCAGTCACCTGGTCTCACTTCTTTAAGTGCATGGCTTCTGTGCTGGATCCAAAAACCTCAGTAATTAGCGTTAAAAGCCTCATTTGTGGCAGGAGGTATGGTGGGAGGGCTACCCGTAGGCGGAAGGCTCTGGGGAAGAGAAGCTGGTTGAAATGACAACTCCATGAAGGAAATGGAGCCATGGAAGGAGGGGAGAGAAGAAAGAAAAAAGCAAAGGGGTGAGCTTCACAGTGGTGGGGAAGAGGTGCTAAAAATAGCAATGCTCTAAGAGGAAGTGAGTAAGAAAGCTGGCAGGAGGAGGCAGGTGGCCCTTTCACATGGTGGACTGTTTGGAATGAGTGCAGGAGGGAAATGGCTTGTTTTGTAAGTGATGTCTTATCACCGTATTACTCAAGCTACGAGGCCAAAGCCAGCCTCACTGCCTCCTGCTCCCTCTCTCCACTGCTCACCGAGTCCTTTCCAATCTGCCTCCTAAATGCCTCTCCTGTTCGTGCTGGCCACTGCATTCATCATCTTTCGCCTGGATACATCAAGGGTCTCCGGGTCTCCTACCCTCTGATTTCTCCTGTTCCTTCATCCATTTCCTCTACTGAAGTGACAGAACTGCTCTGCCACTTCTCTGCTAAGAAGAACATGCTGAGAGTCTCCCAACCACCCACAAAACAAAAACTCCAGGCATTCCAGTCTGTTTTGAATGTAGTCCCAAATGACCAGTCCAGCCTTATCTCCCTTCAATTCCCACTACACACTCTGCTTCCAGGTTGCACACTGGTGGGCCAGGAGGTGAATGTGGTCCTCGGGTATGTTCCACTTGATACTTCAACATTTCAAAAAGCTAAAAATGTCACATGCAAATCTTGATAGGTTTTGTTGTTGTTTTTGCTTTCCTTGAAAAATTGGAAGAGTCAGCAAGGCTGATCCCACATTCGACCATGGCGGCACACTTTAGTTGGCTCCAATCCCTACCACTCTCTAATGAATTCAGCTTCACTTATCGTCATAACCTTTTTGACCCTGTCGACAATGAATGTTGAGACCCCCAGCTCTCTGCTAATTTTAGCAAGGTATTATGGATTGGCAATCTGGCACCAAACTCTGACCAAGCCTGGGGATACCTGGATGAACTCCCGCCCTGTGCTGTCTGGCACGTGAGGTCCTGGGGCACTGAGATGGCAGACTGCAATCCTAGAGCACCATTTTATTGGGGTCTGGATGCCTCCTTCTTTTATAGAAAAGAGAGAGGAGGAGCTGAGGAAAGAAAGTAAAAAGGCCATCAGTTTTACAAAATATCCCCTGGTTTGGCCTGCCTTGAGAAGGGAACCTGTTCATTTCTTCTTTCCTGTAGCCATTCACGGTGGGCAGGATCAGGGTGTTTCCCTGCGAACAGAACAAAGACACTTTAGTTTAATATTCAGACAGAGGCACAGGGTCCCCCCACCCTCCCCCCCAGCAGGTAATGACATACACTTGTAGCCACAGACAGCATCTTTCTAGTAATTATAGTAACAAAAGGAATGGGAAGCAAATGCTAAACAAAGAGATCCAGAATGAAGACAGAGTCTGTTCTTCCCTGTTACAAAGTTGCTTCAGTACTTAACTCCAAAATATTTTGAGGTCCCTGGTATTGTAGGTAGGAACCCAAGAAGTCAGCCATCATTCTTCTCAAGAGTCAGGCACAAGGGGCAGAAAGTAAGTGGATCATAAGATGCAGGATTCCTACTTGCTGAGAAGGGCACTGTGAGAAAGCTGGGCTGCAGTGAGACTCCTAAGGCTAGACTCTTGCCATCCCCTGAAGCCATGAGAAAGAAGTTGCAAGGAGGACAGAAGATGACTGCTCTGCCCCCCAGTGCTAACTCCACCTACCCTCAGTCTCCTGGAAGAGAGGAATGGAAGACGAAGATGTCAGAGAGCAAGCGATGGTCCTTGCTCACCCCGTTCCAAGGAGCAGAGCCAACTGAAGGTCACCGAGCAAGGGAGTAGGACCCAGAAGGACGCTTCATGGACGCTTACTCTTTCTGCCCCAGTAAGACCCAGGAAGTGTCTTACGTTATGATTACAGATGAGCTTCTTCTCCTGCTCAGGGTATGGATGGCCCTGGGAAGGTGTGGCAACCCAGGCAGGTAGACAGGGAGATGAGTAACGGTAATGTGCTTATATGGCCACCATGCATGCACATATTATTTCAAGAGCATTAAAAAAAATTATTCCATGTGCACTTTGCCATGAATGTAGTCTATATATTTTACACTTTTAATCACTAAGGAAATGGTTATCAATTAATAAAAGGAGAAAAAAATGATCATCTCAATTGATACCAGGAACATAGATAATGAAGTCCAACACTCATTCCTGACTTAAAAAAGGAAAATAAAATATAAAACAAGCCTTAGGGAAGTTGGTAGAGAATGAAACTTTTGCCATCTGATAACAGGCTGCTGTCAGAAATCCCCACCTTGCCAAAAATCATACTTAATATTGAAACATTAGAAACAGTCTTAGTTAATACAGGACAGCTACAGAGATGTCTACCCAGATCAATAATGTTTCATACAAAAAACATAAATATTGGAAAGGAAAACATCTTTATAAGTTGCAGACAATTTGCTGTCTATTAAAAATTCAAGAGAATCAACTGCAGAAACTAAGAGCTCAGTAAGAGAATTCAGTAATTTTGTCATGGTCAGCCATTAAGGAAATATTTAATGAATACCTGCTATATGCCAGGCACTTTTCTTAGAATTCAGGACATAGCAGAGAGTATAATAAAGTTTCTCCTTCTGTGGTGCTTACATTCTCATTGCACAAATTTGACATTAAAAAAAGGTATTTTTAAAAAAATTAAAAACATAAGTGGTAAAAATGTATCCAGTTCATAATACTGAGAAATGGAATATTTCCTGCCATATCAGTAAACAAGGATGTCATAGTCATTTTAGTCACTCAGTCTTGTCCGACTCTTTTTGACCCCATGAACTGCAGCACGCCAGGCTTCCCTGTCCATCACCAACTCCCGGAGCTTACTTAAACTCATGTCCCTTGAGTGGGTCATGCTATCCAACCATCTCATCTTCTGTCGTCCCCCTCTCCTCCTGCCCTCAATCTTTCCCAGCATCAGGGTCTTTTCAAATGAGTCAGCTCTCTGCGTCAGGTGGCCAAAGTATTGGAGTTTCAGCTTCAGCATCAGTCCTTCCAATGAACACCCAGGACTGATCTCCTTTAGGATGGACTGCTTGGATCTCCTGGCAGTCCAAGGGAGTCTCAAGAGTCTTCTCCAACACCACAGTTCAAAAGCATCAATTCTTCAGTGCTCAGCTTTCTTTATGGTCCAACTCAGTCACCTGCAATTGCAACCACCATGGATGGTAAGATGGTGACCCCTAGGGAAGCACAGGATATGAAGATAGGATACTGTCCCCAAATACATGACGTGCATATCAAAGGAATGATTTCGACTCTTGCATCTTCCCATACTCAGAAAAGTGTTAAATTCCATAACTTGGGATATCTGGTTGTCTTTAATAATAATCTTTTGATGTTCAGACAACCTGCCTTTTGTTGCAAAACTTCTATATAACCTGGCTTTTCCCCTCGCCTCCTCAGAGTTCTCTCAGGGTTACTTGAGATGCTGTCTCTGGGGCTTGAAGCTCTAAAAATTTCCGCCGAATAAAATATAACTCTCAACTTTTAGGTTGTGGTTTTTTTAAGTCCACAATACCAAAAAGAAACCTAAAATCTTTGGAAATAAATCTAGAGGGAAAAAGTACAAGCTCTATAAAAAGAACACTTTAAATATCATTGTACTAACGGCATTAAGTAAGCAGCATCATAAATTAATTCTTGCAACAGTGTAATGATGAGGGTAATGTTATTACTCTTCCCTCTTTACAGTTGAGGCTACAGGAAGGCGAGTGACCTGCTGGAGGTCACAGTCAAGATCTTGTCTGGTTGATGTCAGGACTGATGCCAGCAACGCCTCTACCAGACCCCCTGCTCACCTCTTTGAACCTCTCCTTCTGAGAGGGTAACAGGCAGGAAGGCCAGGGGTCTCCAAATGGAGGAAATAGACTGCAAGTGCCAGACATTTTATCTCTCTCAGGTGGCAGGAGGAAACAAACTAGTGATATTTTTTTCCTTCTCTATACAAATTTAAAAGGAGGTTTATCTTAAAATGCTGTGTTGCCATGACACCTGGTTTCACCTGACGCTAACTATTCTCAAACCTTGAGTTAACCAATACATCTTTTTCCTATGGAAATGTTTCTCTTAAGCTATGTTAAAGTACCCCAGACTCTGTCTTCAAGTTCTGCCAAATGGTTCAGAACCTACTTGACAAACCGGTATATTATACTCAGATATTGTTCCCCTAATCTGCGCAAATGAAACTATTTGTATGGTAATCTGCCCTTCTACAAGATTCAAGTCAATCGTTTTATGGCCTGGGATGAATTATCTGGTGCCATTCTGAGTTTTAAGACATTCCTTTCTTTTCATTAACAGACTGCGAGTGGCTATATAACATCCAGCTGAAGACTAGCAGGGGCGTACTCTTTCTGCCCCCTTCTGACGCCTATGTCAGAAGCTTTCTCTATCTCCTTTATACTTTAATAAAACTTTATTACACAAAAGCTCTGAGCGATCCAGCCTCGTCTCTGGCCCCGGATTGAATTTGTCTCCTCCGGAGGCCAAGAATCCCAGCGTCTTATCGTTCAGCAACAACCGTTCACTTCCACCTCCATCTCACTACCTGCATGCACAATGGTAATGTTCACACCTCTCCCCCATCCTTGTTATGAATGAAATACTGTGTTAAAAGCACTTAACTCGGGACATAAAGCAGATGTTTGATAAATGCTAGTTCCTTCATTCTAACCAGGAGAGGAACTGAGCTCCCTGTCTTTATCAACATATTCTATGGCATAATGATAGGGGGAGAGAAGTATTTTCATCATGATCAATCAATACCATGAAGAGTAACTTCAGAAAGCACGGAGGAGAGAGGTGGGTTTTTAAACAGAATTTCTATTATACTGACTTGCTTAATGATTCACTGAGCTGTTTGATTTGAGAGACAGTGAATCTGAGGGATGTAAAATGCCGATCTTTCTGAGCAGCAATTATCTGTGATTAAATTGCAGTGCCTTTTGGAGGAAGAAGCCACTTTGCAGCTGGAGCGAGGTGACTCATGGAAAAGATCTTTTCCCAGAGAGCAGGTAAAAGGCTGCCAATACAGCTTAAGAGGCAGAGGTACTCATGTGGACGTGTGGAGAAGCCGCTACTCCAGTATACTCCCAGGAGCTGTATGGTCTTGTTTTACTCTCAGTTCAGCTCAGTCACTCAGTCATGTCTGACTCTTTGTGACCCCATGGACTGCAGCACGCCAGGCTTCCCTGTCCATCATCAACTCCTAGAGGTTACTCAAACTCATGTTCATCGAGTTGGTGATGCCATCCAACCATCTCATTCTCTGTCATCCCCTTCTCCTCCCGCCTTCAATCTTTCCCAGCATCAGGGTATTTTCCAGTGAGTCAGTTCTTCACATCAGGCGGCCAAAGTATTGGAATTTCAGCTTCAGCGTCAGTCCTTCCAGTGAACACTCAGGACTGATCTCCTTTAGGATGGATTGGTTGGATCTCCTTGCAGTCCAAGGAACTCTCAAGAGTCTTCTCCAACACCACAGTGCAAAAGCATCACTTTTACGGCATTCAGCTTTCTTTATAGTCCAGCTCTCACATCCACACATGACTACTGGGAAAATCATAACTTTGACTAGATGGACCTTTGTTGGCAAAGTATTATCTCTGCTTTTTAATATGCTGTCTAGGTTGGTCATAACTTTTCTTCCAAGGAGCAAGTATCTTTTAATTTCACGGCTGCAACCACCATCTGCAGTGATTTTGGAGCCCCCCAAAATAAAGTCTCTCACTGTTTCCACTGTCTCCCCATCTATTTCCCATGAAGTGATGGGACCAGATGCCATAATCTTAGTTTTCAGAATGTTGAGGTTTAAGCCAAATTTTTCACTCTCCTCTTTCACTTTCATCAAGAGGCTCTTTAGTTCTTTTTCACTTTCTGCCATAAGGGTGGTGTCATCTGCATATCTGAGGTTATTGATATTTCTCCTGGCAATCTTGATTCAAGCTTGTGCTTCATCCAGCCCAGCATTTCTCATGAGGTACTCTGCATATAAGTGAAATAAGCAGAGTGATAAAATACTTCAGTGATCAGTGTACATTAGATAAATTAGGAAAATGCAGAAAAGGAGAAAACTCCCAGTCTCAGAACCCTAATGGAAGAATGGCTAGCATTTTAATCTATTTCCTTCTGATTTTTTTTCTATCTGCATTTGTTTCTTTCCTTGTTTGTATAATTGTAGCTTCCCCATTTTGTATCTGGTCTAAATATGAGTAGAAAAAGCACAGGATTAGAAAAAGGCTTACACCTCATGACTTGCCAGCTGAGGGGCTTTGGAAGCAGTCATCTTTAAACTTTAGTTTTCTCATTTATCTAGTGGGATAATAGCATCCATCCCAGAGAGTTTTGTCAGTATTAATTAGGTAACACAGGTTAATTGCTGACACATGGTAGACACTCAATAAATGTCCCATTAAGGGCTTCCCTGGTGGTTCAGACAGTAAAGAATCTGCCTGCAATGTGGGAGACCCAGGTTCGATCCCTGGGTCAGGAAGATCTCCTGGAATCAGTCATGGCAACCCACTCCAGTATTCTTGCCTGGAGAATTCCATGGACAGAGGAGCCTGGAGAGCTATAGTCCATGGGGCCTCAAAGACTCGGACATGATTGAGAGATTAACACTTTTTCCATGCTCCTGGGAATCAAGAAAGTTTCTTTGGTTGCAAAAAATGAGCTGGCCCACCAGACTTTAGAAAGAGCAGACATGGTCTCACTCCAGAGATTTTCACAACTCCTCACTAGAATAGGACTAGAAAAGGGGTCTAAACCAGATGCAGCCTCATTCATCTTGCTTCCATCTCTTAAAAACCTCATTCCAGTGTTCAAATTCCAGCATGATAAAATATGACTGGACAGCTCAATATGGAATTTGGTCATGGGGTCACTTGGGCATGGTGGGACAGAGATTTGCAGGATAGCTGGAGATACTAAGTATGTAGTTAACCCTTGGGAAATTCCTAGAAACTTTCCAACTTTCAAAGTAGTTGAGTCCTTAATACTCTGGTACCAAATTCTGGTAAATGCAGAGTGGTTTTTTTTTTTTTCACTATACATCCCCAAATTGTCCAACAACTGCTGGATGTGGCTGGATGTGTAATAGTTCAACTCGACTCTGACACCATCTACCTGGAGATAACATCACAATCCACAGGTGAAGGGCTCAGCCCTATGGGAATGCCCCTCCTTCCCCACCCACACTTGCTCGAGCACACACAGATAAGATGTCAATGCAAAGTCTTGGCTGTCACCTGTGCTTCTGATGTACCTGCTATAGATCAGAGGTTCTCATGACCCCTAATAAACTGGGTTCAGTTAATTTCCTAGAGTGGCTCACAGAACTCAGAGAAGCATTTTACTGACTAGATTAATTTTTTAAGAAAATAAAAGGATGTAACTCAGCAACAGCCAGCTGAAAGAGATGCCTGTGGAAAGGCATAGGGAAAGGGAGTTAAACTTCCATGCCTTCTCCCCAAATCTCCATGTGTTCACCAACCTGAAAGCACCTCAAACCCATTCCTTTTGGATATTTATGGAAGCTTCATTACTCCCCTCAAACATTCTAGGTTCTTCATTGACATTAATCTGTAATAAAAGACAGGTTAACAAGAAAGAAGCAAACAGAAGTTTAACAATATGTGTACTTCGTATACAAGGAAGATAACTAGGAAAATGGAGTCTCTCCCCAAAATGGCCCAAGCGACCACTTTAAGTGACACCTTCAGTGAAATTTTACAGCGCACATTGTTAAAAGTTGAGTTTCAGTTTTATTCAGGGATCTTACTGAGGACTATAACCCTGGAGACAACCTCTCAGATAACTCAGAGGAACTGCTCAAAGAGGTAGGGGAGGAGCCAGAATATATATGAATTTTTTTAGCTGGGAAATACAAGTAGTTATCAGTGCTAGGTGTTCATTGGAAAGACTGATGTTGAAGCTGAAACTCCAATACTTTGGCCACCCAACGCATAGAGCTGACTTATTGGAAAAGACCCTGATGCTGGGAAAGATTGAGGGCAGGAGGAGAAGGGGACGACAGAAGATGAGATGGCTGGATGGCATCACCAACTCAATGGACATGAGTTTGGGTAAACTCTGGGAGTTGGTGATGGAGAGGGAGGCCTGGCGTGCTGTGGTTCATGGGGTCGCAAAGAGTCGGACATGACTGAGCGACTGAACTGACCTGAACTGACAAATATTTAAGCATAGATCTTGGTAAAAGACTACTGTTAGTCATGAAACCAAGCAGGACACTCTCTCAACAAATGGAAGATGATAACTACTTGATGAAGCAATTCCTCAATTCAATCATCAAGAGATGATCAAGAGACCAAGTGAGGATAGATTATAGGTGCCACAGAAGTTCAGCAGGAGACCACTTGAGGCCAGATTAAGGAAGGCAGGCCCTGCATACATCCTGGTCATTAACAGCAACCCCATCCTTGAACCATTTCTATGAAACTCTTCACCAAATTCCTCCAGGTTGAAATACAGTTTTTGAAGGGCACAATGAGCCAGCTGTGTCCCCTTTTGCCTATAAAATCAATAAAGCTGTTCTTTACTACTTCACCCAAAACTGTGAGATTCAATTTGGCACCAGTGCACAGAAGTCAAATTTTGGGCATCAATCACCAAAAAAAAAAAAAAAAAAACCCAGATGTATCAAGTTAATGATTTTAGTGCTTGTTTATATAAAGAAAGATGCAAGAGTCTGCTGTCATTGAACTTCATCCTTTCATATGCTTATTAACTAGCTCCTGGCTCATATGTCTAAAACATAGACTGCTTCATCCTGGTTTTTCAATCTAAATTATTTACAAGATGTATTGAAATTCAGTGACTACAATGGCTAAGGACTTGATCCTTGTAGAACTAGATGACAGGCAACATTCTTTGTTGACAATCTCCAACTAAAACCAAAAGAAGGCTTGGAAGGGAAGGGGAGATAACGTTGGGGAGGTTACCAGGAAAATCACGGTCAAGTATGATAGGATTGTCTCGCAGATTTAAGCCCTGCCTTCTTCAATTACAGTGAAGTGAAGTCGCTCAGTCATGTCTGACTCTTTGCGACCCCATGGGCTCCTCCATCCATGGGATTTTCCAGGCAAGAATACTGGAGTGGGTTGCCATTTCCTTCTCCAGGGGATCTTCCTGACTCAGGGATTAAACCCGGATCTCCCACACTGTAGGTGGACGCTTTACCCTCTAAGCCACCAGGGAAGCCCTCACCCACTCCAGTACTCTTGCCTGGAAAATCCCATGGACAGAGAAGCCTGGTAGACTACAGTCCATGGGATTGCAAAGAGTTGGACACTACTGAGCGACTTCACTTTCACTTTCCTCAATTATAAGAGTTTCTAGAGATTTAGAGTAATCCTTCTGTGCTTGGTATAGAGAGGGATGTGTGTGTGTGTGTGTGTGTGTGTGTATGGCCTGTTTGATTCTTTGTGACCCTATGGACTGTAGCCCACCAGACTCTTCTGTCCCTGGGATTTTCCAGGCAAGAATACTGGAGTGGGTTGCATTCCTACTCCAGGGAATCTTATTGATACCACCTTTACAAATGGGGATTTTCCTTAAAAATGTAAATATATTGTACAAAAGGGTAACATTAACCTAGGTAGGGGCTTTCCCTTGGCTCAGGCCTTAAAGTATACCCTGCAATGCAGGAGATATGTATTTGATCCCTGGGTTGGGAAGATCCCCTGGAGAAGGGAATGGCAACCAACTCCAGTATTCTTGCCTGGAGAATCCCAGGGACAAAGGCTGGCTGGCTACAGCCCATGGGGTCACAAAGAGTTGGACACAACTGAGAGACTAAGCACACACACAAGCAATCTAGTTTGAAGACCATTTCCTATGTCTGCTTAAAAATAATCAGCCTAAAATAATCCTCATATCAAAGAGACATATTTTGGAGTGACAAATTCTGCTACCCTTCAGCATGATTGATTAAATCACTGGCCATTGGCAATTGATTCAACCTCCTGCCCCTCTCCTCTCAGGAAGTCAGGAGGATGGAACTGAAGTTTCTAACCCTCTAATTAAGTGGTTGTGTTATGGGAAATACTGAGTGAAACTGCCCACTCTAGCCAGGCCCAATCTTAATGCTCACAATACAAAAATAAAGATGAAAGAGCAGAGTGAAAAAGCTGGCTTAAAACTCAGCATTCAAAAAACTAAGGTCATGGCAAGAAAATAAGTCTGTCACTGTTTCCAATTTTTCCACATCTATCTGCCATGAAGTGATGGGACCAGATGCCATGATCTTAGTTTTCTGAATGTTGAGTTCTAAGTCAACTTTTTCACTCTCCTCTTTTACCTTCATCAAGAGACTCTTCAGTTCCTCTTCACCTTCTGCCATTACAGTGGTGTCATCTGCATATCTGAGGTTATTGATATTTCTCCCGGCAATCTTGATTTTAGCTAGTGCTTCATCCAGCCTGGCATTTCTCATGATGTATTCTGTGTATAAGTTAAAGAAGCAAAGTGACAATATATAGCCTTGATGTACTTCTTTCTGTTTTGAACCAGTTTGTCATTTCATGTCTGCTCCTAACTGTTGCTTCTTGACCTGCATACAGGTTGCTCAGGAAGCAGGTAAGGTGGTCTGGCATTCCCAACTCTTTAAAAATTTTCTAAAGCTTGTTATGATCCACACAGTCAAAGGCTTTAGTGTGGTCAATAAAGAAGAAGTAGATGTTTTTATGGAATTCCATTGTTTTTTTCTATGACCCATCAGATATTGGCAATTTGATCTCTGGTTCCTTTGCCTTTTCTAAACCCAGCATGTACAGCTGGAATTTCTCAGTTCACCTATTGGTGAAGTACGTCTTCACGTACTTAGCTTGAATGATTTTGAGCATTACCTTGTTAGCATGTGAAATGAGTGTAATTGTGTGGTAGTTTGAACACTCTCTGGCATTGCCCTTCTTTGGAATTGGAATGAAAACTGGCCTTTTCCAGGCCTGTAGCCATTGTTGAGGCTTCCAAATTTTCTGGCATATTGAGTGCAGCACTTTCACAGCATCATCTTTGAGGATTTGAAATAGCTCAACTGGAATTCCATCACCTTCACTATCTTTGTTCTTAGTAATGCTTCCTAAGACCCACTTCACTTCACATTCCAGGATGTCTGGCTCTAGGTGAGTGATCACACCATCATGATTATCCAGATCATTAAGACCTTTTTTGTACAGTTCTTCTGTGTATTCTTGCCACCTCTTCTTAATATCTTCTGTTTCTGTTAGGTCCATAGCATTTCTGTCCTTTATAGTGCCCATTTTTGAAATGGCACAATGGTATAAAATGGGCATGAAATGTCCCCTGGTATCTCTAATTTTCTTGAAGAGATCCCTAGTCTTTCCCATTCTATTGTTTCCCTCCATTTCTTTGCATTGATCACTGAGGAACGCTTTCTTATCTCTCCTTGTTATTCTTTGAAACTCTGCATTCAAATGGGTATATCTTTCCTTTTCTCCTTTGCCTTTAGATTCTCTTCTTTTCACAGCTGTTTGTAAGTCCTCCTCAGACAACCATTTTGCCCTTTTGCATTTCTTTTTCTTGGGGATGATTTTGATCACTGCCTCCTATACAATGTTACAAACATCCATTCATAGTTCTTCATACACTCTATCAGATCTAATCCCTTGAATCTATTTGTCCCTTCCACTGTATAATCATAAGAGATTCGATTTAGATCATACCTGAATAGCCTAGTAGTTTTCCCTACTTTCTTCAATTTGAGCCTGAATTTTGCAATAAGTAACTGATGGTCTGAGCCACAGTCAGCTCCAGGTGTTGTTTTTGCTACTGTACAGAGTTCCTCCATCTTCAGCTGCAAAAAATATAATCAATTTGATTTTGGTATTGACCATCTGGTGATGTCCATGTGTAAAATTGTCTCTTGTGTTATTGTTGCCTATTACTCCAGGTACCTCTTGACTTCTTACTTTTGCATCCAGTCCCCTATGATGAAAAGGATATCTTTTTTTTGGTGTTACTTCTAAAAGGTCTTGTAGGTCTTCATAGAACTGATCAACTTCAGTTCTTTGGCATTAGTAGTCGGGTCATAGACTTGGATTACTGTGATGTTGAATGGTTTGTCTTGGAAAAGAACCAAGATCTTTCTGTCATTTTTGAAATTGTGCCCATGTACTGCATTTTGGACTTTTTTGTTGACTATGAGGGCTATTCCATTTCTTCTAAGGGATTCTTGCCCATGCTGCTGCTGCTGCTAAGTCGCTTCAGTCGTGTCCGACTCTGTGCAATCCCATAGACGGCAGTCCACCAGGCTCCACTGTCCCTGGGATTCTCCAGGCAAGAACACTGGAGTGGGTTGCCATTTCCTTCTCCAATTCTTGCCCATAGTAGTTGATATAATGGTCATCTGAGTTAAATTCCCCCACTCCATCCACTTTACGTGACTGATTCCTATGATTTGTACATTTACTCAGGCCATCTCCTTCTTGACCACGTTTAATTTAAGAACTTTTTATTAAGATCTGTTTATTTTGCACGGCCCTGCAGGGCGTAATTCATAGCTTCATCAAGTTGTGCAAGCTCCTTCACCATGACAAGGCTATGCTCTATAAGCCCTGGCTACCGCTAAATTATTTCAGATCTCTATCATTTTGTCATTTCAGGGGTGTTATAGAAATGAGGACATACAGTATGCAGTCTTTTGATACTGGCTTTTTCACTCAGCACAATTCCCTTGAGATTCACTGAAGCTGAGTATCAGTAATTTATTTCCTTTTACTGTGTGTAGTATTCCATATATGGATTACCAGTTTACTTAACTGTTTATTGATTGAAGGCCAACTTCATTGTTTTCAGCTTTCAACTATTACAAATAAGTTGCTAAGAACACTCATGTATAAGTTTTTTTGTGAGTCTAAGTCTTTATTTCCTTGAGATAAATGCTCATGAGTGTATGGCAAAAACCACTACAATATTGTAAAGTGATTAGCCTCCAACTAATAAAAGTAAATGGGGAAAAAAAAATGCTCATGAGTGCTAGCAGGCATTTTATTTCCTTTCTTTCAAAACATGACAGGCTAGTTCTATATTTTTTCATGGAAATCAAAGAAACTATATTAGCAAGATAATCTTAAAGAAGAATATAGAGAATTTTCACTATCTCAAGACTTACTATTAAACTACAGCATTAAAATAGCTTATACTGGCACTAGGATAGATATATATAGATCATTATAATCTTCATCAAAATTGAGATCTGCTGCTCACGAACCAATAAGAAAATGACAAAGAACCCAATAGAAAAATAGAGGCAAAGGATTTGAAAAGTATTTCACAGAACAGTAAACATAAATCATCCATAATCATGTGAAAAGATGCTTAGCCAGCAGAAATAAAGTGCCAATTACAAGCACTGCCTCAACATTGGCAAAAATTTAAGAAAGTATAAAGTCTGGGAATACCAAAGTTAAGAAGTAAATAACAAGGGGAAGTCAGAACTGTTTTAAAAGGCTAAAGACAGTGTAAATTAATAAAACCATTCTGAAGAATGATTTAGTGTTATCTAGTCATTTTGAAGAGTCATTTATCTTATAATCTCTTTAATTTTATTTATACATTCTCAATATATTCTTACCTGTGTACCTGTTCATAACAGCATTTCATGTAATAGTAAATAATTTGTTAAAAAATCCTCAAAAATAAGAGAGATAAATTATGGTTTAGACACACACTGGAATAGTATGTAGCTGTGAAAGAGAATGAATTATAGCTACTGGCATTTGCATGGATGATCACTAAAGCAAGTCATAGAATACATACACTAGAATTCCATTCATATACAAATGTGATATATTTCATAGCTTTTAAAATATGAAAGATATATCTTTTCATTAAGAGAGAATTAGTATTCCCAGGCAGAGTGAGCGGATCCCTCCCTCTCTGAGCCAGGCACTTAATATCTCTGGAAATATTTGATCCTGTCCAGAATATCCTTTACTCACCTCTCCTCATCCCTTAAGGTCCTATCACAGATGAGATGGGACAGTGTGACAACCGCATCTTCCACCGGGAGGAGGAAGAAGGTGGACAGCTGGGTATAGACCTCTAACGTCCAGTTTCTCTGGGAACTGATTAACCTGAAAACTGTATCTTGTCTTCTTTGTAATTTTCCTCACAGTGTCTGCAGGTAGGCTGGCAGTGAAGTAGATCTGACGTCCCGCTGGCTAAACATGGGCTAAATGCAGACTCCCTGCCTCTCTCAGGACAACTTGGTCCTAAAATGAGGTTAACGGCAGCTACCTGGCCTCACCGGAGTGCTCTTTTCAACCTGCTTAATAAATATAAAACTCAAAGGAAGGTTTTGCCTATGAAATGATTTCACCTCATACTAGATAAAACCATCAGAAAGATATGAATGTGCCCACTTTCATTTTTAAATTTCACTAATGTTTTTGCTATTTTTTTTTAAATCACCTAACAGCAGATTGTCACTGGAAATAAACTTAAAATGTGGAAATTGACCAAGATAGAGAGAGAAATGGCCAATTTTGCGCTTTGTTGTTGCTGCTGTTTTTCAGTCACCAAGTTGTGTCTGACTCTTTGCGACCCCATGGACTGCAGCACGCCAGGCTTTTCTGTCCTTCACTATCTCCGTGAGTGTGCTCAAACTCATGTTCGTTGAGTCAGTGATGCCATCCCACCATCTCATCCTCTGTCGTCCCCTTCTCCCCTTGCCTTCAATCTTTCCCCGCATCAGGGTTTTTTCCAATGAGTCAGCTCTTCCAGTCAGGTGGCCAAAGTATTGGAGCTTCAGCTTCAACATCAGTTCTTCCAAAGAATATTCAGGGTTGATTTCCTTTAGGATGGACTGGTTTGATCTCCTTGCAGTCCAAAGGACTCTCAAGAGTGTTCTCCAGCACCACAGTGTGAAAGCGTCAACTCTTCGGTTCTCAGCCTTCTTTATGGTCCAACTCTCACATCCATACATGACCACTGGAAAAACCATAGCTTTGACTATACGCACCTTTGTCAGCAAAGTGATATCTCTGCTTTTTAAATACACTGTCTAAGTTTGTCATTGCTATTTTTCCAAGGAGCTAACATCTTTTAATTTTGTGGCTGCAGCCACCGTCCGCATTGATATTGGAGTCAAGAAAATGAAATCTGGCAGTGTTTCCACATTTCCCCCATCTGTTTGTCATAAGTGATAGGATCAGATGCCATGATCTTCGCTTTTTGAATGTTGAGTTTTAAGCTAGCTTTTTCACTCTCCTCTTCACCTTTATCAAGAGGCTCTTTAGTTCCTCTTCATTTTCTGCCATTAGAGTGGTATCATCTGCACATCTGAGGTCGTTGATATTTCTTCCAGCAATCTTGATTCCACCTTGTGCTTCATCCAGTCCAGCATTTGGCATGATGTACTCTGCATGTAAGTTAAATAAGCAGGGTGACAATATTCAGCCTAGACGTCCTCCTTTCCCAATTTGGAACTTAGTCTGTTGTTACATGTCCAGTTTTCACTGTTTCTTCTTGACCTGCCTACAGGTTTCTCAGGAGGCAGGTAATATGGTATGGTATTCTCATCTCATTAAGAATATTCCACAGTTTGTTGTGATCTGCACAGTCAAAGGCTTTATCATTAGCACTGCCCATGTGTTATTTCATTCATATACCTGTGCATTTAAACAAAGTCATTGATTTTGTACAAAATTCTAAATTGATTTTAAAAACTTAACATTACTATGTGTTTATCTGTGCCTAATTTTTGTAAAGCATTGTACAATAATCTGTTTAATCATTCTCTTTATTGTGATACATTGATTATTTCTGATTTTTTTCTATTTCTGATTTTTTTAACTAAATAATTTTGAAGTGATCTCTCTCATTCTCTCTCTCTCTCTTTTAACTAAAGTCTGTGCACACTTTTTGTTTACTTTGGACAGATTCCTAGATGCAGTACTTCTCTCACTTATGTGTGCCTGTGTACATTTTCGGGTGGTTCTGACTCTTTTTAAATGAGATAAGACATGGAACGCAGTGAGCAAGGTGCCTGACACGTGCTAAGCAAATAGTAGAGTACAGACAATATCTGTCCGTGCACTGGGTGTGGCACAACGCCCTTTGCACACTTGCCTTTAATACTGTGAACAATTCTGCAAGGGGAGCATTATCATCCCTGTGCTATAAATGAAAAACTGGATTCAGAGAGGTTTAGTTACTTGCCCCACACAGCAAAGCCTAGAGGATGACTATTCCAAACTGAAGTCTCTCTGATGCAAAGGAAGGATGCTGTGCCCTGAGGTATCTTCCTCACAGGTCCTGGGGCAACCCCAAACTCCTTATATAGGCATCTCAAGATGCATCTTGGGGCTTTCCTTGTGTGTTTGATCCATGGGTTGGGAAGATCCCCTGGAGAAGGGAAAGGCTACCTACTCCAGTATTCTGGCCTGGAGAATTCCATGGACTGTATAGTCCATGGGGTCGCCAAGAGTTGGACATGACTGAGCGACTTTCACTTTAAAAGATGCGTCTAGTGAGATAGGTGCACACCTCTTGTGTCTAATTTCTCTGACAGCCAACTACCTAAAACCACATCACATTTTAATCTTTATCTTACTTATTTACATATGCATTTATTTATTGACATGACAGATATTTAGATGTTGAAATAGTGATTGTGACCCATCTGGGACTCAAGGAATGGAAATAATCTGTTTGAGAATAAAGAACACCACAACCCACTTATTTTTGGATTACTCCATAAAATCATTCAAATTTCCCCAATGCAAATAATGCTGTGGATATTACACTTGATGGCAGCCCATTCTTCCCAGGGAGGTTTGTGAGTAGCTGCTCCCTCTAGGTCCCTTGTCCTAGCAGCTATCCAAGCTGCAAGTCTGAGCTAGTCTCATCATTCATCAAGAGCCAGTGGACATTCAAGAGACTTGTTCTTGGCATATGAGAATCTCCCAGAGCCCTCAGAGAAACAAACATATTTGGAGTTCTCACCTGCAATCTCTGTTCTCTAGTAGTGCAGATAAACAAGCTACTTCCTGAATTAAAGTTAAGTCAAATGCCTGGACTTGGCTTTCCTTAATACCACAGTAGCTTCCACATCTGACTTAGGAATGAGGCCACCACTTCAATGATAAAGCTTCAATATTCAGGAATTAGCTGGGGAAATGATCTTGAGAAAGCTGAAATAATAGATGGTGATGCTCACTGTTCCAAAAAACACCATGTCATTCACTGATTTATTCATCCAGATGTGAATTTTCTAAGCACCTGTCTCTGCTAGGCTCTGCACCAAATGCTAGAGAAACAGATCAGCCATACTCCTTGCCCTCAAGGAACTCACAGTATAGTAGGGTCATCAGAAACACAGATAAATTACTGCAAAACATGTTTTACACTGAAAAGAACTTTATATAAGATACTATGCAAATACAGAAAATGACTTTAGAGGACTCCATGAAGGCTTCAAATATGGCTCTTAAGGAGAGGATGTTGAAGTATGGATAGGAGTTTGCCTTCCTAGTAACAGTAGTGCAAATTAGAGGGGAAGATGGAAAGCCAGCTTTCGAAAGTATTCTGATAGGACTCGGTGACTGGATTTTGCTGGTGGAGTGGAGTGGGAACATAGTAAAGATGGAAGATAACTAAAGGGAATCTGCTTCTCTACTCACAACTCTCCTGACACCAAATGGGTGAAAGGTTTTTCCCCACACCACCCAATTTTCCAACTTTTTGGACACCAGTTAGGTGTCCAGTAATTTAATTCAGTTCTCCACTGTCAGGCTGCACAATTCTGTGCCACAAGACCGCCCCATTTCAGATGCCAGTCACAAGTAATCTGTCCCCACGTTACCCACATTTCTTTCCAACTTGGCTACAAAGTTAGGGATTCAGATTAAATAACTTGCTGGAGTGGCTCAGAAGGCTCAGGGGAACATTTACCTACATTTACTAGTTTCTTATAAAGGATTTTATAAGGATACAGGTGAATAGCCAGGTAAAGAAACAGAACAGTCCTAAATGCAGAGTTGGGGTGGAGTTGGGGTGTGCCAACTGACACATGAATGTGGTCATCAATCTGGAAGCTTTGTGAACCTCATAATTTAGGGCTTTTTCTGGAGACTTCATCACAAAGGCATAATCAATCATTAACTCAATCTCCCCCACTTCTCCTCCTGGGAAGATGGGGAGTGGGGCTGAAAGTTCTACATTTCCAGTCAGGGACTGGTCTTCTCTGGTGACCAGAGCCCATTCTGCAGTTTCCAGGTCACCAGAGTTACCTCGTTAGAATAAAAGATGCTCCCATCACCCAGGGAACCTCAAGGGTTTTGAAAACTCTGCGTCAGGAACCAGGGGCAAAGACCAAAAATGTATTTCTTATTATGTCACAAGGGCTGCAGAAGTGACTAGCTGTGGGTGATATGACTCCCAGCCCAAGTAATGGCAGCCCTCAGCAGTGTGTGTCCATTCTATATAAGCATATCTCTAACCGTGCTTCTTCCCTGTCGTCTCCTGAAACTAGACATTCACATAGGCTGAACTGGAAAATCTGCAATTGGGAAATACCTTTTATTTTTTTTCTCCCATCCAGACCTCATGTAGTCTCAGCTTTTCTAACTCGTTTTAGACATATGTGTCTAATTTTCAGGTATTCAAACCTTTCATACCATCAAAATCAAGGTTCAATCTTCATCCAGTTTGCAGCCTAATCTAGGACTCGGTCTCTCAGTAGCAGTGTTTTGGGAGCCCTCCAGGAGATGACTGGGGGAAAGGAACAGAAGGAATGGGGTGAAGTTCTCTTTGGTTAACTGGTGCTCCCTGGAGTTCTCACAGTGGACCCATGCCTTCTGCCATGCTCTCTCTAACACGCACACACAGTGACTCCTGGGCTCTTTGAAAACATCTGTAGTCTTCTGCCCTGGAGATTCCCCTAGCCTTTCTGCTAGGGACCCTTCACTGATACTCAATTTGAAAGGTGATAGTCTTTTTAAGAACTGATAACTGAGTTTTCCTCCTGGTCCATGGAAACTTACAAGCCTTTGCTCCAACAGAGAGTGGACTTCTAGCTTCCATCATCACTACCTTCTCTCCTGGTTCTCTGAAAGTGGAAAATCCTGCAGCCTCCTGCCTTGAGACTCACCTAGGTGAGTGTTTGACACTGGTCCCTGGAGCTACCAGTTTCAGAGGGCACAGGTCAGTTTCCCTTCAGCACTCTCCTAGGCTATCATCTGGTCCTGGGATATTCTGCAACTGAGCAGGGGTTCAGGTGGAAATGAGGTGCTAGGTTTCCTTCTGGCAATTATCTCCCCTATCTTACTTTGCTGTCCTCTTCACTTAAATTCAAAGAATCCTCTCCATTGACTCTCTAACTCTTTTTACTTCTGGTCACTGAAAAGTTGAGTTGTGGTCACCTCTTTTTAGAAAGCAAGGTACTTACCAGGCCTTTCTCTAAGCTCTGAGGTTTAGCTGAAATTCTGAATCAAGATTTTTAAAACTCCACTTAACAGTCTGCTATGCTTCTCTGTCTTTTTTTATTTCTCTGTGAAATTAACAACTTTCCTTCAACTCCAAACATCCTTTCTAGCTCTCAACTGGAAGCCTGTCTTACTTCTTCAAAGCCAATGGCTGTGAGTCGTTTATATTTCTTATGTTGAGAATCATCATGTCAAAGTTTTCCTGTCCCAACCCGCTTGCAAGCATGATACTCCATGGTGGTGACAGAGCAGGAGACATGGACCGCTCATGCACAGTCCAACAAAGCATCTGTTGGAGTAAGTCTTTGGAGGGTAAACCAGCAAGTTTATTGTAACATTAAAAATACAGTCTAGGACTTGGCAGCCCCTCTCCTGCATTTCTGTGCTATGATGGTAACTACATCACATGCATCACAGAAGTCTCTGTTTCACATAAGGAATTACTGAGCATTAACCAAAATTATTGGCATCATACCTGGACATATAAACATAAGAAAGCATACCACTGGCAGAAGTGTTTGATCCAGTATATTATTGAGGTTAAGATGAGAAAGCATCTCTGTACCCCTTGACCTGACTCTGGGTGGACACTGTTTCTCCCTGAATGTACTCTCTTCTTTTCTCTTATCTAGGCAAAGGGTCATTCTATACTGACTCATTGTCTGAGGGATGGTATGTTTCTGGGTTGAAAGTGAAAACTAGCCTATAAGGTTGCCTTCTTACCATGATCAATGGTAGGACTTTTAAAAGATCTAGGAGAGTTTTGTAGAGGATCTGAAGAGGAGGAGACTTCCTTGATCAAAGAAGGCATGACATCAAGACTTCCCTCATCTCAGAGTAGAGAAAGATACCCTTGGGCTTGGAAAGGGAGAGAGAAATCTGTGCATCATGATCAAGGGGTTTGAGCATCACTTGAACTGTCACTGTTGGAAGGCATCAAGACCCTGGACAAATGACCACAGGGAAAACAGAGAGCCTTGCAAAATATCCCCAGAATAAGACTGAAACCAAAGAGCTAGAAGCCACCAGACCTAATAGTATATGTGGACAAGAATTAGGGATCACCTAACATGAAGCTGCATAGACCTCTGACCAAGGGCAAGTTACCTTGTCTCCCACCCCACCCCCAACCTTACCACCAGAAGACTTCTTGGAAAACACTCCTGTATGAAATCCCAGAATTGTGGCTCAACATCATGACATGCTTGGGAGCCACAACAAAGGCCAAAGTGAAATTATCTCCCAGTCAATCAAAGTGGAGTCTTAAAAGTCAGAAATTAAATCACATTATAGAAAATAAAGCATTCTCTCTTACACATCTGGGAACTAAAAGACTGACTGAGATTTCTACCTCCTACTTGTTCTCTCTTTGGGAATCAATTCTTACAGAGAAAATAATGCCAAGGAGTTTGCAGAAGACCAAGGACCAAGTGATGAGTGCAATTTGAATGGGGTTTAGGGAGTAATTGGCTGACACATTCATCTTCCACATTGCTGTGCTGGCAAATTCTACATGAGGCTGGAACTGCCACCTCACATTAGTTGTGCAGTTGTTCTAAATGGCACTTAAACTTCTACAGAAGAAACTAAATTTAGTTTCTCAGCCAAAATGCGCTTGTCTGGTTGATGGGAGCAAAAACAAGCATAAGAACATGTTTTCAGAAATGTTTGAATAATACATGTCAAGACAGCAAAGCAGAAACTCAGAACAACAGAGTTTTGCAGGGTGGGGAGATTTTCACACTGAATTACAGAGGGAAAAAAAATAACCATAGGATGCCCTGATAATAGGAAAGAAGAGAGGGATCATTTATAGTTCAATATTTCTGCCTAAAAGAAATCATTATCAGAAGAAAATAATCCAGGAAAATGGTGAAGAGATCCCTGAGGTCTGAATTCAGCTTTGATCTGACTGAGACACCCTAGGGATGCAAAGAGGAGTTTCTGCTTTCAGAGGTCCTGATGGGGTAGAAGTGAGGGAGAATTCCAGTTCTGCATTGTGAGATGTGTGCTCACAGGGTTGCAGGATACAGATCGGGGGTGACTAGTTTTCCCCCAGGGGCTCAGCAAGGCTGCACTGTTAAAGTGGTATTTGAGCTGGATTTGGAAGGCTGAACAGTGATTTGCTTGTTTGAAAAGGAGTTCTACATGGAAGGAACAGTAGTTGGAGACACAGAAGAGAATGGTGAGTTCAAGGAAAAGAGAAATCTCTGGGGTAATGTGGACATAGATTATGGGTGCAATGAACTAAATGTGTGTGTCCTTCCTAAGTTCATCCATCACGGAGGCTCCACTCCTGTGACTTCATCCAGGGGGTGGAGTCTCAGTGATGGATGTATTAATCCACTTGGGCTGCTATCAGAATACTATACACTTGGGCTTATCCAAGACCAAGGTGCTGGCAGATTCAGTGTCTGATGAGATCCTTGTTCATACAGAATTGTTGTTTGCAATTGCACTTGGCAGAAGGGGTGAGAGAGGTTTCTGGAGCCTTTTTTATAAGGGTGATAATCCCATTCATGAAGGCTCCACACTCATGACCCAATCACTTCCCAAAAGCCCCACCTCCAAGTACCATCACCTTGGGGATTAGATTTCAACATATGAATTTGGGGAGGATGTAAACATTTGACTGTGTGAATCACAACAAACAATGAAAAATTCTTAAAGAGATGGGAATACCAGACCACCTGACCTGCCTCCTGAGAAATCTGTGTGCAGGTCAACAATTAGAACTGGACATGGAAAACAGACTGGTTCCAAATAGGAAAAGGAGTACTTCAAGGCTGTATATTGTTACCCTGCTTATTTAACTTATATGCAGAGTACATCATGTGAAATACCCAGCTGGATGAAACCCAAGCTGGAATTAAGATTGCTGGGAGAAATATCAATAACCTCAGATACACAGATGACACCACCCTTAAGGCAGAAAGTGAAGAAGAACTAAAGAGCCTCTTGATGAAAGTGAAAGAGGAGAGTCAAAAAGTTGGCTTAAAGCTCAACATTCAGAAAACTAAGATCATGGCATCTGGTCCCATCAATTCATAGCAAATAGATGAAGAAAAGCTATGACCAACCTAGACAGCATATTGAAAAGCAGAGACATTACTTTGCCAACAAAGGTCTGTCTATGCAAAGCTATGGTTTTTCCAGTAGTCACGTGTGGATGTGAGAGTTGGACTATAAAGAAAGCTGAGCACCAAAAAATGGATGCTTTTGAACTGTGATGTTGGAGAAGACTCTTATGAGTTCCTTGGACTGCAAGGAGATCCAACCAGTCTATTAAAGGAAATCAGTCCTGAATATTCAATGGAAGGATTGATGCTGAAGCTGAAACTCCAAAGCTTTTGGCCACCTGATGTGAAGAACTGACTCATGTGAAAAGATCCTGATGCTGGGAAACATTGAAGGCAGGAGGAGAAGGGGACGTTAGAGGGTGAGATGGTTGGATGGCATCACTGCCTTGATGAACATGAGTTTGAGTAAGCTCCGGGAGTTGGTGATGGACAGGGAGGCCTGGTGTGCTGCAGTTCATGGGGTTGCAAAGAGGTGGACACAACTGAGCAACTGAACTGAAACTTTCAGTCTGTAGCATGGGACTGTGGCCTAATAAAGAGATGAAAGACATGACTGGGTGACTGAACTGAACTGACTGAAGGAGATGAAGCTACCACAGCTCTCTTGCTTGACCACCTGAGGATACCGGAAGAAGGCAACTGTCTATAAGCAAGCAAGCAGGCCTTCACCAGACATCTGATCTGCCAGCACATCGATCTTGGACTTCCCAGCCTCCATAATTGTGAAAAATGTTTAAGACACCCTGTCTGTGGTATTTTGTTATTCAGTTCAGTTCAACCTTTTCACTCTTCTCTTTCACTTTCATCAAGAGGCTTTTTAGTTCCTCTTCACACTCTGGTGTCATCTGCATATCTGAGGTTATTGATATTTCTTCCGACAACCTTGATTCCAGCTTGTGCTTCTTCCAGCCCAGCGTTTCTCATGATGTACTCTGCATATAAGTAAAATAAGCAGGTGACAATATACAGCCTTGACATACTCCTTTTCCTATTTAGAACCTGTCTGTTGTTTCATGTCCAGTTCTAACTGCTGCTTCCTGACCTGCATATAGGTTTCTCAAGAGGCAGGTCAGGTGGTCTGGTATTCCCATCTCTTTCAGAATTTTCCAGTTTGTTGTGATCCACACAGTCAAAGGCTTTGGCATAGTCAATAAAGCAGAAATAGATGTTTTTCTGGAACTCTCTTGCTTTTTCATGATCCAGCAGATATTGGCAATTGGATCTCTGGTTCCTCTGCCTTTTCTAAAACCAGCTTGAACGTCTGGAGGTTCTCAGTTCACGTATTGCTGAAGCCTGGCTTGGATAATTTTGAGCATTACTTTACTAGTGTGTGAGATGAGTGCAATTGTGCGGTAGTTTGAGCATTCTTTGGCATTGCCTTTCTTAGGGATTGGAGTGAAAATTGACCTTTTCCAGTCCTTGGCCACTGCTGAATTTTCTAAATTTGCTGACCTATTGAGAGCAGCACTTTTACAGCGTCATCTTTCAGGATTTGAAATAGCTCAACTGGAATTCCTTCACATCCACTAGCTTTGTTTGTAGTGATGCTTTCTAAGGCCCATTTGACTTCACATTCCAGGATGTCCGGCTCTAAGTGAGTGATCACACCATTGTGATTATCTGAGTCGTGAAGATCTTTTTTGTATAGTTCTTCTGTGTATTCTTGACACCTCTTTTTAATATCTTCTGCTTCTGTTAGGTCCATACCATTTCTGTCCTTTATCGAACCCATCTTTGCCTGAAAATTTCCCTTGATATCTCTAATTTTCTTGAAGAGATCTCTAGTCTTTCCCATTCTGTTGTTTTCCTCTATTTCTTTTCATTGATCTCTGAGGAAGGCTTTCTTCTCTCTCTTGGCTATTCTTTGGAACTCTGTATTCAAATGGGAATATCTTTCTTTTTCTCCTTTGCTCTTTGCTTCTCTTCTTTTCACAGCTATTTGTAAGCCCTCCTCAGACAACCATTTTGGCTTTTTGCATTTCTTTTCCATGGGGATGGTCTTGATCCCTGTCTCCTGTACAATGTCACAAACTTCTGTCCATAGTTCATCAAGCTCTCTATCAGATCTAGTCCCTTAAGTCTATTTCTCACTTCCACTGTATAGTCATAAGGGCTTTGATTTAGGTCATACCTGAATAGCCTAGTGGTTTTCCCTACTTGCTTCAATTTAAGTCTGAATTTGGCAATAAGGAGTTCATGATCTGAGCCACAGTCAGCTCCCAGTCTTGTTTTTGCTGACTCTATAGAGCTTCTCCATCTTTGACTGCAAGGAATATAATCAATCTGAATTTGGTGTTGACCATCTGGTGATGTCCATGTGTAGAGTCTTCTCTTGTGTTGTTGGAAGAGGGTGTTTGCTATGACCAGTGCGTTCTCTTGGCAAAACGCTATTAGCATTTGCCCTGCTTCATTCTGTACCCTAAAGCCAAATTTTCCTGTTACTCCAGGTGTTTCTTGACTTCCTACTTTTGCATTCCAGCCCCCTATAATGAAAAGAGCATCTTTTTTGGGTGTTAGTTCTAAAAGGTCTTGTAGGTCTTCATAGAACCGTTCAACTTCAGCTTCTTCAGCATTACTGGTTGGGGCATAGGCTTGGATTACCATGATATTGAATTGTTGGCCTTGGAAACGAAGTGATCATTATGTTGTTTTTGAGACTGCATCCAAGTACTGCATTTGGGAATCTTTTGTTGACCATGATGGCTACTCCATTTCTTCTAAGGGATTCCTGCACACAGTAATAGATATAATGGTCATCTGAATTAAATTCACCCATTCCAGTCCATTTTTGTTGGCTGATTCCTAGAATGTCAACATTCATTCTTGCCATCTCCTGTTTGACCACTTCCAATTTGCCTTGATTCATGGACCTAACATTCCAGGTTCCTATGCAATATTGCTCTTTACAGCATTGGACCTTACTTCTATCCCCACTCACATCCACAACTGGGTATTGTTTTTGCTTTGGCTCCATCCCTTCATTCTTTCTGGAGTTATTTCTCCACTGATCTCCAGTAGCATATTTGGCACCTACCAACCTGGGGAGTTCCTCTTTCAGTAACCTATCATTTTGCCTTTTCATACCATTCATGGGGTTCTCAAGGCAAGAATGCTGAAGTGGTTTGCCATTCCCTTCTCCAGTGGACCACATTCTGTCAGACCTCTCCACCATGACCCGTCCGTCTTGGGTGGCCCCACACGACATGGCTTAGTTTCATTGAGTTAGACACGACTGTGGTCCTGTGATCAGATTGTCTAGTTTTCTATGATTATGGTTTCATTGTGTCTGCCCTCTGATGCCCTCTTGCACCATCTACCATCTTACTTGGGTTTCTCTTACGTCGGACGTGGGGTATCTCTTCACGGCTGCTCCAGCAAAGCGCAGCCGCTGCTCCTTACCTTGGATGGGGGGTATCTTCTCACAGCCACCCCTCCTGACCTTGAACGTGGAGTAGCTCCTCTCAGCCCTCCTGCACCCCACAGCAGCCCATTTTGTTAATACATCTTGAATTGATTAAGATAATGGGGAAGGAAGTGGCAGGAGATGGAAGTTAAGAGAAAGGCACCCACCTTAAAGGGCTAAGGAGTGTGGCTTGATGCTGCATCCTTTTTTGAGCTTTAAGTGCATAACTGTATTGTTCTGGGTTCCAAAGCTGAGACCTCATTAGAGGTGAGCCAATGGTTTCCTTAAAGACCCAAGAAAATCATTTTAATGGCTCAATAGCACAAAGGGAAAATTGCAGAATAAAAATTTATAATAGAATGAAAACAATTTTTTCTGTTTCTACTGAAAAAAAATAAAACTAAAATGAAGTGTAAGTATGTTATATATAAATTTTATTATTTTAATATAATAATTAGTAACTAATTATTTCATTCATCCATTTAGCAAATATTTACTACCCATTCTTCACTATGCAACAGTGATTCAGCAGAAACCAAAGAGACATGGTCTTTGCTCTCAGGAGTCTCCAGTGTGGTGAGGGGAGACACAAATAACCAACAGCAAGCAAATTATTACATAACAAAATGTCAGGCTGTGATAAGTACAGAGAAAAGCGTCATTTCTGTAATGGATCATCAAAGGGGAAACAATCTGTGATTTAAAACAAAAACAACTTGGCCAGGCCTTTGGTTTCAACTCCTTCACATAAAAAGTTTGGAAGACATCTCTCTCATCCCTACATGAAAAGGTTGAACAAACTGATGCTCAAAGATTTTAGTTGACTCATCAGAGAACTCATGCTGCAAAGCAAGCTGGAATCCTGGAGTCTGGAGAGAGGTGAGAGTGACACAGCAAAGGTCGTCTTACCCACTGCAGGCACAGACCGGGAGGGCACTTGGGGGTGATTTCATGAACTGCTGGGAGTGGGGTCTGACGATCTGAGGATGTTGCCTTCAAATTCATACGCTGAAGCCCTAGTACTACAGCAGGTGACTGTATTTGGAGATAGAATCTTTAAAGAGGTAATTAAGGTCAAATGAAGTTATTGGAGGTGTGCCCTACCCCAAAAAGACTGTTATAAGAAGAAACAGCGTGGACACAGACACACAGAAGACCATGAGTTGACGGCCACCTATTTACAAACCGAACAGAGAGGCCTCAGGAGAAACCAACATGGTAACATTTGATCTTGGACTCTCAGCCTCCAGAATTATGAGACAATAAATTCCCATTACATGAGCCAGACAATCAGTAGTGCATTGTTATGACAGCTCTAGAAAATTAACACACAGAGCTGTTAATTTTCTCAACCTGAGAAGGATGAGAAGGGGGAGTGAGAAACTCTTGGGGATCTTAACAGAACCCCATCTTTCTGGGGTTTACCTGAAAGAACCCAATCAGATTCATATAGTGAAGACTGAAGAAAAATTTCCTGGTGGCTCTGAGAGAAGAGAAGAGAAATTCTTCAGAATTAAGCCCAGAGAATTCTTTGTAAAAGAAAAAAAAAGTCTACTTTCCAAGGAAAAAGTGTTTATCTTATCCTACCTTCAGGAATTAAAGTGTCGGTGTTAAAGTGCTGCACTCAATATGCCAGCAAATTTGGAAAACTCAGCAGTGGCCACAGGACTGGAAAAGGTTAGTTTTCATTCCAGTCCCTAAGAAGGGCAATGCCGAAGAATGCTCAAACTACCGCACAATTGCACTCATCTCACATACTAGTAAAGTAATGCTCAAAATTCTCCAAGCCATACTTCAGCAATACGTGAACCTGAGAACTTCCAGATATTCAAGCTGGTTTTAGAAAAGGCAGAGGAACCAGAGATCCAATTGCCAATATCTGCTGGATCATGGAAAAAGCAAGAGAGTTCCAGAAAAACATCTATTTCTGCTTTATTGACTATGCCAAAGCCTTCGACTGTGTGGATCACAATAAATTGTGGAACATTCTGAAAGAGATGGGAATACCAGACCACTTGACCTGCCTCTTGAGAAACCTGTATGCAGGTCAGGAAGAAACAGTTAGAACTGGACATGGAACAACAGACTGGTTCCAAATAGGAAAAGGAGTACATCAAGGCTGTATATTGTCACCCTGTTTATTTAACTTATACGCAGAGTACATCATGAGAAACACTGGGCTGGAAGAAGCACAAGCTGGAATCAAGATTGCTGGAAGAAATATCAATAACCTCAGATATGCAGATGACACCACCCTTATGGCAGAGAGTGAAGAGGAACTAAAAAGCCTCTTGATGATAGTGAAAGAGGAGAGTCAAAAAGTTGGCTTAAAGCTTAACATTCAGAAAACTAAGATCATGGCATCTGGTCCCATCACCTCATGGGAAATAGATGGGGAGACAGTGGAAACAGTGTCAGACTTTATTTTTGGGGGGGCTCCAAAATCACTGCAGATGGTGACTGCAGCTATGAAATTAAAAGACGCTTACTCCTTGGAAGGAAAGTTATGACCAACCTAGATAGCATATTAAAAAGCAGAGACATTACTTTGCCAACAAAGGTCCATCTAGTCAAGGCTATGGTTTTCCAGTGGTCATGTATGGATGTGAGAGTTGGACTGTGAAGAACGTTGAGCACGAAAGAGTTGATGCTTTTGAACTGTGATGTTGGAGAAGACTCTTGAGAGTCCCTTGGACTGCAAGGAGATCCCAACAGTCCATCCTAAAGGAGATAAGTCCTGGGGGTTCATTGGGAGGACTGATGTTGAAGCTGAACCTCCAATACTTTGGCCACCTCATGCAAAGGGTCGACTCTTTGGAAAAGACCCTGACGCTGGGAGCGATTGAGGGCAGGAGGAGAAAGGGACGACAGAGGATGAGATGGCTGGATGGCATCACCGACTCGATGGGCATGAGTTTGAGTAAACTCTGGGAGTTGTTGATGGACAGGGAGGCCTGGCATGCTGTGATTCATGGGGTCGCAAAGAGTTGGACATGACTGAGTGAGTGAACTGACCTTTAGGAATATATTCTTCCCACTCTAACGTGCTGGTAGCCTTCTTATGTCACATAAGGGTGAGGAACTTAGGAGTTATATGACTGGATCAGCACCCGTGAAACGATCCCCTAAAAGACTGAGATTTAGTCATAAGGTTGCAGAATGTTTCTCCTCCCCTCATCTTACCATCACACCGACAATGCTGCACTATAACAAGAATGGGTTACATCTGAAAGATTTGCAAAGCAAGGCTCTCTCTGTAAGAGCATGTTTGATAGCATAAAGACCACAGGGAGACAGAAGAGGAGGGGGGACATTAGAGGAATTTGAAGTGTCTGCTGCCTACAGGTAGAGTAAACTTTCAGCAGGATACAACTCCTTACCAGATTAACATAAACATCCACATTAAAGATCTTTTTACAGTTTCTGTTACCCAGCGCAGCATGGCTGACTTTTAACCAAAAATTAGAATCCACCCAGATTACAGAGGTAATCAAGTTAAAATGAGGTCATTACAGTGGGCTCTAATCCAATAGGTGTCCCTATAAAAAGGGAAAACTTGGACACAGACACTCAGAGAAAGAAGACGATGCAAAGATGTGCAAGAGCACCATCTACAAGCCAAGAATGTCTGAGGCCACCAGATGCTAGGAGAGAGGCTTGAACAGATTCTCGGCAACCCTCAGGAGGAACCAGTCCTACCAGCACCTTGGTCTCTGACTTCCAGCCTCAGAACTTTGAGAATAAACTCCTATTGTATAAGCTGCTCAGTTTATGGCACTTGGTTAGGTCAGCCTTCACGAAACTAATCTAGATTCCTGGAAAGTGGGGTACTGCAGTGACAAATACATAAAACATGCATGTGATACTGGAATGGAGCAAAAGGCAGAAGTTGACAGAGTATTGAGCTATTTGAGAGAAAAGTCCTAGATTGCCTCAAGGAGATAGTTGGCAGAAATGTGAACGTTAACGGTACTTCTGGTGAAGTCTCAGATGGGAATGAGGAGCACATTATTGGAAGCTGGAAGAACAGTGACCCTTGTGATAAAACGGCAGAGAACCTGGCTGATTGTGCTCTGTGGGATGGAAAGTAGAACTTGTAAGTAATGAATATGGATGCTTAGCTGAGACTTCTAAGCAAATTGGTGAAGGCACAGCTTAGTTCCTCCTTGCTACTTACAGTGAAATGCAAGAAGAAAGAGATCCATGAAACAAGCTACAGGTAAGCAAAATGCAACCAGAAATTGGATAATTCTTAGCCTATGCATGTTGCAAAACATGAAAGAGTGTGTTCTAGAGCGAGCACCATGGGTGTGACCAGACAACCATTTCCTAAAGTGATGATGCATATGACTTATAGATCCAATCAACTACCCAGGGAGAAACACTGCCGACTTGTACAGAAGAGGACAAAGATGAGAGGAAATAAAGGAAGGCTCTCTGACCACTGGGTTTCACTGGCTCAGAGGGTATGGAATCTGCCTGCAATGCGGAGACCCAGATTTGATCCCTGAGTCGGGAAGACACCCTGGAGAAGGGAGTGGCTACCCACTCCAGTATTCTTGCTTGGTGAATTCCATGGGCAGAGGCTATAGTTGATGGTGTTGCAAAGAGTTGGACACAACTGAGCAACTAACACTTCCACTTTCACTTAGCAAGGAGGTGAGGTTTTCACCTCTGTGGGCCCAAAGGGTGGAGCCAAGGAGGACTATTCTACAATTATAAAATCAAATGGAATTTTCCCTAATAGATTTCCATCTTCCTTTTGATCTGTGACCCCTTTTGTCTCTCTAATTTTTCTCTTTTGAAATGGGAATTTCTACCCTGTGACTGTTCAACCTTTATTTTGGAAACAGACAGCTTGTCATCTGCTTTCGCAAGTAAGCAAATGGAGAGGACTTTGGACCCCGGATGACTTCTACTCCAACTCTTGCTTATAACTGATTTTGCGTGATTTAGATTCTAAGATTTGAGACTTTGAGAAGAGGATGTTTTGGTGAGATTTGAGGCTTAGAATAGATGCAGGAATGATGAACAGGAATATTGGAGCGGGTGGATACATTTTACATGTGAGGATTTTGGGGGGTCCAGAGGAAGATTATTATAGGCTAAATTGTGCCTCCCTAAGAAAAGAAATTTTAACCCCTAGAGCCTCAGAATGTGACCTTATTTGGAAATAGGGTTTTTACAGAGATAATCATGTTAAAACAAGGTCATTAGGGTGGCCCCTAATCCTGTATTGATGGAAAGGGGAAATATTGAAACAGAGACACACACAGAAGCAACACATACACACATAGAAAGTGATGTGAACATGAAGGTAGAGATTGGTGTCAAGCTCAGAAATTATAGAGATTGCTGGCAAACCATCAGGAGCCTGGACAGAGTCATTGAATTGATTCTCCCTCCAAGTCCGAGAAGAAACCTACCCTGCTGACTTTGATTTTGAACTTCTAGCCTTCATAATTATAAGAATGAATCTTTATTGTTTAAGCCACACCTGTCTGGTCTCTGTTAAGGCTTTGAAAATTATGTTCTACCTACTTATGATATCCTTCCTCCCATCCCAGCTTTACTTAGCTAAAATCCTATTTCCTTTCAGTTCTCTATTTGAGCTTCAGTTCTTCTAAGAAGCTTTCCTCAACTTCCCCAGGCTGGTTAGGTGCTTCCTAACCTCTTGTGTTCCTGCTAGTTCAGCATTCAACACACTTCATGGTAAGTGTCTCTTTATCTATCTGTCTCCACTAGGGTATGAAATCCTTTAAGACAGAGCTATTTATCATTCTTCGCTGTATTCTGTACATAGTTACACAGCTTTAAACACATAGAGAACAGCTCAAAACTATTTTTTGGATGGATGAATGGAAATTACACCTAAATCTAAGAGATGCAAACAATTACTAAGAATTAGGCTGTTAAATGACCAGGATTTTTAAAAAGAGTTGGAAAATCAATGGCATTATGCATTTTAAAATCTATCAATATAGTAACAAGTTCCTGAACAGCACACAATTATATTTTCTATTATTTCCCCTACCTTGGTTGAGTCACCCCATGATTGCTTTCATTGCTCAAGTGTCGCCTGCTGAATTGTCATGGCTCCATGTCTTAACAGAGGGTTTTTTTGTTTTTGTTTTTGTTTTTTTTAATTTCTTGCAAAAAGTAATAGCAGAATGACTAGTTGACAAGGAAATCAGTCACTTAATTGGTGGCTTGCATGGGCACACATTCACAGAGAAACCTGATTAGCTGACAGGGTTCAGAAGGACTGAGTTGGGACTCTGGCCTTGCCACTTGCCAGCATGAGGCTTTGCTACCATCGTGAGGCAGCAGGGCCATGGGAAGAGCATTTAGCTGTGAGTCAGAAACCAGACTGGCCTTCTCACTTACTAGCTGAGTGACTCTTTGAAAATCTTCTCTAAGCTCTAAAGTGGGAGTATAAAGCTTCTCTCCTCCTTATCTTCTTCCCAGTTCAGTCACTCAGTCGTGGCAGACTCTTTGTGACCCTATGGACTGCAGCACGCCAGGCTTCCCTGTCCATCACCAACTCCTGGAGCTTGCTCATACTCATTTCCATTGAGTCAGTGATGCCATCCAACCATCTCATCCTCTGTCATCCCTTTCTCCTGACTTCAATCTTTTCCAGCATCAGGGTCTTTCCTAATGAGTCAGTTCTTTGCATTAAGTGGCCAATGTATTGGAGTTTCAGCTTCAGCATCAGTCTTTCTGATGAACGTTCAGGACTGGTTTCCTTTAAGATTGACTGGTTTGATCTCCTTGCAGTCCAAGGGACTCTTAAGAGTCTTCCCCAACATCACAGTTTAAAAGCATCAATTCTTTGATGCTCAGCTTTCTTTATAGTCCAACTCTCACATACATACATAACTACTGGAAAAATCATAACTTTGACTAGACAGGTCTTTTTTGGCAAAGTAATGTCTCTGCTTTCTAATATGCTGTCTAGGTTGGTCATAGCTTTTCTTCCAAGGAGCAAGAGTCTTTTAACTTCATGGCTGCAGTCACCATCTGCAGTGATTTTGGAGCCCAAGAAAATAAAATCTGTCACTGTTTCCATTGTTTCCCCATCTATTTGCCCTGAAGTGATGGGACCAGATGCCATGATCTTGGTTTTCTGAATGCTGGGTTTTAAGCCAGCTTTTTCACATGTGTGTAGATGTGTCTAAAATACTTTTCTACCATGGGTTCCAATGAACACACTTTAGGAAACATTTCCATAAATCTATCCAGGGAGTGTGTCAACCATGCAAAATGTTGTTAAATCAATATGTTTTATAGACTCCTTCAAATTATCACAGATCATGTTCTCAAAATCATACTATCTGCTGAGTGACCACTCTGTGTTAGGCACTGGACTGGAAACTTTTCAGATGACATCTTATTAATTCTTCACATCATCCCATGAGACAAGAACATCAGCCCTCTTTCAAAGTTGACGAAGTCAAATCTTAGGGAGGATGAGGACATACACCCAGCTTGTAAGTGGCAAAACTGTGATTTAAAGCCAGGTTTGCTTGACTCCTAAGCCAAAGATATTTCCTACTAAGCTTCCAGAAGAACCCAAAATACTATGCTTTTTGGAGTTAGATCATTCTGTATTCACATTAAACTTTATAGCTCTCAGAAGCTCCAACTAGAAGCCAGGCATGTTTGCTAAGACTAATTCTCCTTTCTAAGCCCAGATGTCCAGGATGTGCACACCAAGATCAGAAAAAGAACCAAAAGCTCTACTGAGCATCTTATCTCTCAGACTGCTGCTATTTAGACCCCAGCCAATGCCGTGTGTGCTAAGGAGGAACTCCTGGAGAGATATACTCTAGCTGCTGCTGCTGCTAAGTCGCTTCAGTCGTGTCTGACTCTGTGCGACCCCATAGATGGCAGCCAACCAGGCTCCCCCGTCCCTGGGATTCTCCAGGCAAGAACGCTGCAGTGGGTTGCCATTTCCTTCTCCAATGCATGAAAGTGAAAAGTGAAAGTGAAGTCGCTCAGTCATGTCCGACTCTTAGCAACCCCATGGACTGCAGCCCACCAGGCTCCTCTGTCCTTGGGATTTTCCAGGCAAGCGTACTGGAGTGGGGTGCCATTGTCTTCTCCAATATACTCTAGGAATTAGTGCAAAACAGAAGAAATACAGTCCTCACAAGGACTGAACCCCAGCTTCTAATCAACTCAATCCCTGGTTGGAGGGAGATCTTCCTCAACTTAATCATATGGTTAAGCAGAAGGAAGAGAACATTATCCAAAGCCTCGAAGTATCCGATGTTTTTCATACAAGATGTCTGAAGTGAAGTGAAGTGAAGTCGCTCAGTTGTGTCTGACTCTTTGCAACCGACCCCGTGGACTGTAGCTTACCAGGCTCCCATCCGTGGGATTTTCCAGACATGAATACTGGAGTGGGTTGCCATTTCCTTCTCCAGGAGTTCTTCCCGACCCAGGGATTGAACCCAGGTCTCCTGTATTATAGGCAGACACTTTACCGTCTGAGCCACCAGGGAAGTAAAAAGTCGGGCACAACTGAGCAACTTTCACAAAATGTCTGACATTTTATCAAAATCCTTCAAGCATTCCAGAAAAAAATGAGAGAGTCAATTCCTAGGTAGGTTGATAAGAAGTCCGGAGTCTCCAAGGAAGAGAAACAGTTTCTGGAGTTCTCAAAGAGGAGTTAGGGTTCTGGAATTCTCAAGGAGGAGGAAAGGACAAACACTTTTTCTTCTACATTCCTCAGTCTTAGTTACATAAAATGTCTTTTTTTCTTTAAGCCTGGAACTGATGATTACACAACAAACAACTCAGTTTAAACTCCGTACTAAGGATTATTTAACAACAATGTATCCTGCTTGAGGACAATTTCTCCTTCATAAAAACCTTCTGACTAATCCTGTTGTTTTAAGATGTAAATTGTGGGGGTGGGTCTAGTAAGATCTTTACAACCTTTAGACTTTCTTTTCATTTATTGTAATAACCAATTTAAAAAGTATATAGCTCCCTTTCTAACACTAGCAAGGGGGGCACTCTCCCTACCCCTTCTGATGTCTATGTCAGAAACTTTGCCCCTTTTTATACTTTATAAAACTCTGCTACACAAAAGCTCTTGAGTGATCCAGCCTGATCCCTGATCCTAAAGCTAAATCCTCTTCTTTGGAGGTCACGAATCCAACACTGTTCACCATAAGCTATCAAAAACAAGTGACCCTGAATCCAGAAAACAAATAAATAATAGTAAGAAACCCACAGCAGATTCACATATTAACAGATATGAATATTAAAATAACAGTGATTAATATTGTCAAGGAAAGATAAGACAAGCTTCTGATTTTCACCAGATTCCCAAAATCTATACAAAATGGAAATTCCATAAGTGCAAAACATTACACTAAAATTAATAAGTTAGTAGATTTATTACCAGCAGATTAGATACAGCTGAGGAAAGGATTCGTGATTAAGAAGACAAGTCATTAGAAAATATCTGGGGTGGGAGGGGGGGGTGGCGGTCCTAAGATGGTGGAGGTATAGGACGGGGAGACCTCTTTCTCTCCCACAAATTCATCAAAAGAACATTTTAACACCAAGCAAATTCCACAGAACAACTTCTGAATGCTGGCAGAGGACATCAGGCACCCAGAAAGGCAGCCTATTGTCTTCGAAAGGAAGTAGGACAAAATATAAAAGATAAAAAGAGAGACAACAGAGGTAGGTAGGCAGAGAAAGAGAGAGAAGTTTCTATGATATAGCCACGCTTTCCGGGAAACAAACTCACTCAGAAGGACAAGGCAGATAGTGGAGTGCAGTTTATTATACCGGTGGGCCCAAGGCAGAGTCTCCTTTTAGCCAAGGACCCCGACCAGCATTTGTGAAAATCTTTTATACCCCACGTGTCCGAACCCACCACCCCAAATTCCTTGAGACTTACAAAGGAAGGGTAAATACAATCACAATAACCCCATCATTCATGTGTTATGTGTTCAAACAGTTAATAATCAATAAGCCCGTGGTTACATTCCAACCAGTTAATAACTGATAAGCCTGTGGTTACATTCCAATAGATACTGTCTGGAGGCAGGGGTGATTAGTGTATGTTTTTTCTTAGGTGATGAGTAACCTGGACATGATCTTCAAAATTCCCCTGTCAGGAGGGGGTCTTATCCTTCCACTGTCATTCCCACAGGCACTAAGCAGAGAGTTCAGAGTCTGTTGGAGAGGCTGCTGAGCACGATCAGCACGGACAGGCCTGAGATGGAGTCCAGGCCCTATGAATTCCTTCTTCATCCAAACACCGGTAAACACTCTCTTTGGTGGGTCTGTGGTGAGCCTTGCGATCTAAGAGGGCAAAATAACTGGGAGGAAAAATAAATAAATAATTAAAACCCACAGATTGTCTGCCTAACAGCAACTCCCAGCGGAGCAGCAGCCCAGACGCTTGCATCCCCCACTAGCAAGCAGGGGAGGGACAGTGAGCCAAGGGCTGCATTGCTTAGGGTAAGGACCAGGCCTGAATGCCCCAAGGGCCATCTGAAGGAACTGACTTGAAACAGCAACCCAGACTGTGGGATAGTGGTCCCGTGAAAAGCCCTAACCTAAGACACCGCCAGGCCCACTCACAGAACAAAGGACTGAGCAGAGCTAGCCGGCTGCGGACCGGCCCACCCCCGACTGGAGATTTCACGGGGTCGCAAAGAGTTAGACATAACTTAGCGACTGAACTGAAGTGAACTGAACTGAATTGCTAAGTCGCTTCTGACTCGTGGGACCCCATGGACCATAACCTGACAGGCTCCTTGTCCATGGGATTCTCCAAGCAAGAGTACTGGGGTGGGCTGCCATTTCATTCTCCAAGAATATGACTAGAGGTGGAATTTCTGAGTATATCCACCTTTGACTTTATTCGATACTACCACATGGCTCTCCCAGGTGGTTGTACAGATCAATCTTCTCACCAACCACCCTTATGGAGGTTATATTTCTTGGTAATCTCCTGAATTGCAGGGATTCTAAGTGTATAATGGCTTAACTCCCAAATCAATCACTGCTCAGAAATAACATAATTTGAAGCTGTATCATCAACATACTACAAGCAAACAATTCTTCATATGTGCATTTTAACACATAAAATGTAAAGTATAGATCCCAATGGCACAGATCAAATTCTAACAAGAATTAGCCTTATTATTTTTTGAAGTGTATTTAAATTTTTGAGAAGCACCTTTTCCTTCATAATCCCCCAGCATATTGAAAATACCTCTAAGTGCATTTATTCTCTTTCTCCGAAAACTCTGAAATATTGTGCACAAAGCAGCAGCTGTCGTATCAGGATATTTCAGTGATGTGATAATTCGTGTTTAAAATTCCCCAGGATCCAGTGAAAAAGTCACGAACATCTGAAGTCAGATGAAGAAAAGGAAGCAAGCAATTTCAGAGCCCCACGAGTCATGACTGTCAAAGTTCTAGGGGGACCCCGCAAGGGGTTCATACAGGAGGGAGTGTGCAGTAAGCAAAGCCCATGGTTCCTGATTGACAGAATGCTCAGTGCCTGGATGACTGTCAGTTAGCTCGGCACTTAGGCCTTAGTCATAGTATACAAAATGCTTGTGAGCGAAAGTCATTCAGTCATGTCCGACGCTTTGCGACCCTATGGACTATACAGTCCACGGAATTTTCCAGGCCAGATACTGGAGTGGGTAGCCTTTTCCTTCTCCAGGGGATCTTCTCAACCCAGGGATCGAACCCAGTTCCCCCACATTGCAGGTGGATTCTTTACCAGCTGAGTTATCAGAGCTTGGGTAGTTTAAATACTCATATGAATTCTGACTATACCTTGCAATGAACATTTATATAACTAATGTTAATTGATGACCTACCAGGTACCAGGAAACAGACTGGATGCTGTAAGTGATAATGCCATCAGCAAGGCTGGCAAACATTTATCATGCTTCAGACTCTTTCTGAAATGCATGTCGAGCAACCCTATGATCTCTTTATGTCATTGATACGACAGTCATCTTTATCTCATGGATGAGAAATCTGAAAGTAAAGCCAGTTCGACTCACACAGTTATATGTGCTCGGGCTGGCATATGAGCCAGCAGCTGTTGGATTCCAGGGCTCTGAACTATGAAGCTCTATGAAGTCCGAGGACGGCATGCACACAACACGGCTCCTATTGCACAGAAGTAGCAGTCTAGTTGGAGAGTCACACACAGAAACACAAGAAAGATTATGACGTGCAAGTGAGTGAAGTGGCTGAGGATGGGTGCAAAAGGTTGTGAAGAGAAGGGGCCTTTGACCTGGCTCTTGAAAGATGAGAGGACTTTGCAGGATGTAGGAAGGAGGGAAGGGCACCTTCATAGAGGGAACTGCAGTGCAAAGACAGGAGCGTGAAAGGGTATACGGACTGGGGGGAAGTGTAGTTCTTTTGAAAAGAAAATAGTGTAAGACAGACATAGGTAAAAAGAGTGGTTATAGAGAAGTCAGCAGGACCTGTTCATGTCAAACTAAAAAACTCCAAGTTTTTACACTTAGTCATAGAGAGACATTCAGTTCAGTTCAGTTCAGTCGCTCAGTCGTGTCCGACTAGGCGACCCCATGAATCGCAGCACGCAGCCGGAGACATTAGTACGTTTCAAAACAGGAGTGAGACGTGGTTAAGTGCTGGAGTTTACAAACACTGCTTTACTCTACACCCAGGTCTCCCAGAATTCCTGCCCTGCTCCCTGGGGAGACATCAGAGAATACCTTATTCAAGTCCTCACATTGGGAAAGCCCATGTGCAAGACAATGCCAAGATCAAAAGCCCTAGGGACTTTTAACAGAAATTTTTAAGCCTCAGAGGTCCCTGAGAAGACTCCTCCAATCCCCAGCCCTGTAAACCTGTGGCACTTCTATGCACGGCTGCCGGCAGAATGCCGAGCTGAGGGGAGGTCGGAATTCTTCAGTCACTGAGGGCGGAAGTACAGAAAGCTGAGCGGAGCCAGACTCAGCCTGCGCTGAAGTCACAGGACTAATTTTAGGGACCTCAAACTTGAGACCAGCCCTTTGATGGACCTCACATATCTCATCCCATGAGTGTGCTTGCCGCATGAGACAAGCCTGAAAGCTAATTCTTCTGGGGAAAGGGAAATTTTTAGATTTCTCATAAACAGCTCACTTTTGTAAGGAGAAATGAGGAGCTAAAATTAAACTGCCTCAATTATTTGGCTTCTAAACCGACTTATGAAACTCGCAGAGGAAAACGTTGTGCAAATTTATCAGAAGCCATGGGAAAGAGTCATTGCACATCTCCACGGGCTGTGGCATCTCGGGCAGATCTTGCGGGCCTGTGGCCCCAGGGCTGAGCAGCTGTGGCCAGGAGCAGAAGCCTTGAGGCAAGTTGGCCAAAGGAAATAAGCTGGAAATGGACTCCTGAAGAAGAGGCCATCTCTATGTGCTTCCGGGGGTGATGTGCTCTCCTCCTATCAAGATCCAGCTTTGCCTCTTTGTAGGGATACAGACGTTCCCCCCCCCCCCCCCCACCTCACTGTCCTGCATTTCCCTTCTGCTCAGACATCATCAGGCACACCAGAGAAACTATTAACAAGGAACCCATCTCACACAAGCAGATAAATGCAAGGGTTCACCACAGCTCTGGCTGTAATATTCCAAAATTGGAAGTAATCTAAATGTCCATCAACAGGAGCAAACACACAAGGATGGAACATTACATACATTTTAAAAAGAAGGGTGTCGGAGACTTCCCCGGGTGGTCCAGCGGCTAAGATGCCGCACACCCAGTGCAGGGGCCTCAGGTTCGATCTCTGGCCAGGGAACTAGACCCCATGCACTGCAACGAAAGACTCTCCATGCTGCCATGAAGATCAAAAATCCCACGTGCTGCAGCTAAGACCTGGGGCAGCGAAATAAATACATAAAAATAATAAATATTTTAGAAAGGAAGAGAGTCAAATATCAAAAACTAGAATGCTGAATTAGAGCAAATCACAAAAATGAATCCTGGAGTTTGCTACTGTCTATTTAATCCTCCGTGTTATTAATGAGTTCCTACCAATGGAATAAAAATGCGAACTCATGCAAGGGGAAGTGTGTATGTTTACTTCAGTTTAGAAGTTATCTCTGAAGAGGAAAGTAAGTGGGCTCAGGGAGGGGCATTAAGGAACTTCAACGCTATCTGTGATGTTTTATTTGTAAAAAAATTATTGAGAGATTTGAAACAAAGAGGGAGATGTTCAAATTTACCATGCCAAGTGGTGAATCCAGAAATGTTTATTACATCGGTCTCTGTACTTTTGTTAATGTAAGCAATATTTCATAAAAGTTTTTAAGAAAAGTTTTAAAACTTCATAAAAGTTTTTGAAAAGAAGCAGCTGGGTCTCTTTTTTCCGCTAAGGATCAGAGGTTAGGCCTTGTGTATGCATTAGGTTCAGAAGGGCTTACTGGCCTGACTCAGCAGGAAGTCTGGATAGTCCCTGCAGCTCCAGCAGCTTAGGATTTCAGACTCTGGGCTGACCTCCCAGCCATTCTCTTGGTTACAGGAGTGGCTGAGGCACCTCGGCACAACCCTCCCACACCAAGGGCCCAGCCACACATAGGAAAGAGCCTCCAGCCATGTGCTCTTTACACTGGGCAGCAAAATCTTCCCCAGAATCCTCCAGCAGACCTCTCCTTAGCTGCGACTCAACCACATGATTGCATCTCCTTCCAAGGAGGCTGAGGAATCAAGGATCTGAAAGTTGGACCATGGGGCAAAGGGCTCTCCGAGAAGACGAAAGAGGGAAACACTGGATTTGGGTGGACAACCAAGAGGGACGCCCTACATCAGGACGGTGGGCTGGTGAAGGGCTGAGAGCCTTGAGAAACAGGGTCTGGTGGTGTCAGTGGGAGGGGGCATCGCAGTCAGTGGTTTCCGGGGGGAAACTGGGCTAACAGTCATGTGTGGTAGAGCAGAAAAACAACGGTCATGGGCTTTGCAGTTTCAAAGACTAATGTCTTACAAACAAACAAGCAAAAAAAAAAAAAAAACAAAAAAACAAAAACCCTAAGTATTGGCAACTATTGTGCCAGGGGAAATAATTAACAGAAAAGAAAAAAAAATTAAAAAAAACTACCATCTATTCTATTCTTACATCATTTCTTTTTTTTTTTTTCCATTTATTTTTGTTAGTTGGAGGCTAATTACTTTACAATATTGTAGTGGTTTTTGCCATACATTGACATGAATCAGCCATGGATTTACATGTGTTCCCCATCCTGGTCCCCCCTCCCACCTCCGTCTCCATCCCATCCCTCTGGGTCTTCCCAGTGCACCAGCCCTGAGCACTTGTCTCATGCATGCAACCTGGGCTGGTGATCTGTTTCACCGTTGATAGTATACTTGTTTCAATGCTGTTCTCTCAGAACATTCTTACATCATTTCTATAAAATGAAAGAGTATTTTTATAGGAATGAACTAGGAAGAGCACAATAAAAAAATAAAGGCATGTTCTTCCCACAGAACGGGGCTTATGGAAGAGTCACTTACAGACCCTTTTCACCCTTGGTCTGTGGGGTGAAAGTTTTGCACTTGTCCGTGAGTGCTGGGTCCTTCGTGGTCTGGTAACATGGGAGCAAAGCTTTGGGTGGAAGAAGCAGCAGAGAGAGATGCTGGAAAGGCAGACTGGGTCAAGGCTGTGAAGAGCCCTGAAGCCAAGCCAAGAGACTCAGACCCAGCTCCAAAGTGACAATTTCTATGAAGTTTTTTGTCACCTTTCCCCACCCCAACCCCATTTGCCAGCCTCTAGGACCAACAAATCCCTGTCTCGGGCTCTTTCTGACACAACCTAGATTTCAGTTGAGTGGCACTGCTCTGCTAGTTGATTCATCCACCTCCCTGTTTACAACGGGAGTTCCTGGAAAGCCAGAATGAGGTCCTGACCATTTCTGTATCACAAGCATCCCAGCCCAGCAGCCCAGTAGCTGGGATAGCTGATGAATGAGTGAATTAATCAATATATGAAAACACGAACAAGTGAAGGGAATGGATTAGGCAACCTCTAAAATATAGCTTAGTGTTTCAAAGGATGGGCTAAACATTAGGAGGGAATCTGTTCTAATTTGCTTCAGTCGTGTCCAACTCTTTGTGACCCTATGGAACCTACGTAGCCTGCCAGGCTCCTCTGTCCATGGGATTCTCCAGGCAAGAATACTGAAGTGGGTTGCCATGTACTCCTCCAGGGGATCTTCCTGACTCAGGGATCGAACTTGCGTCTTGGCAGGCTGGTTCTTTACCACTAGCACCATCTGGGAAGCCCTAGGAGGGGGTTTAAAGGTGCCCAAGTTTGACTTCCAAACCTATCCCTGCCTATCTGTGACTTTGAGCAAATCATTTAATGCCTGTGCCTCAGTTTCCTTGTCTATAAAGTGGGAATTAATATGCCATTCACAAGGTTATAAATAGAATTAAACGCACTCATATAAGTAAATCAAATTAACTTGGCTTAATAATCTCAGCCTATATTTTTATTAGTAGTAGTATCTTTATTTCAATTCTGAGGAAAACTTAGGCAGAACTCAGTTCATTAAACTCCCACAGCTGAAACCCAGCTCCTTCAGCTCCAAATCACTATGGATGAAATGTCCTTTCCTTTCTACCTAGAATCTTCAGAAGTGTGATTTCCAGAGTGTTCCTAGAGATCAGTAAAAAGATTACAAGTCTTTGTAGAAAACTGCCACCAAATTGGCTTTGCTTCAACCAGGTGTCAAGGACTTATGAATTCCTGTAAGCCTGTTTGACGCGGTGGTTGGCACTTATTGAGCAATTACTATGCACTGGATCAGAGGTCAGCATACTACAGTTTATGAGCCAAACCTGTTTTTGTAGGGCTGGTGAATTAAGAATGGTGTTTACGTTTTAAGTAGTTTTAAAAGGTCAAAGGAAGCTTAATATTTTATGCACAATAAAATTATATGAAATTTAATTTTCAGTGTTCATTAATGAGTTTTATTGGAATACAGCCACACCCATTGCCAATGGCTGCTTTAGTGTCCAAAATTTTAAAAGACTTCTTAGCTGATCTTTTATAGTAGCAGCTTGTTGCCTGCTGTGATGGATGCTGCAGTCAGAACTTTACCTGGATAATTCAGTCTTTATGACTCCGTATGGTGGAGATGTGCAGACCTCATTTACCATTAGGAGGCAGGTGCTTAAAGGGGGCAAGTAACTTACACCAGGTCACATGATAGCAGGTACTGGAGTCAGGACGTGAGAACTGGGCCACTCACAAAGAGGTGAGCGGCAATTTCCTCCTTCAGTTGAATTTTTCCTGAGATTCATCAGCCTTTTTTCACTCCCTTCAAGAAAATAAATGCTTCTAACTATTAGAAGGAGCTAAATTAAGTGAAGAAGGAAGGATACTTTTGCAAGAGTTTAGTAAAGTAGGTGGTGGGGGGTGGGTGGCAAGCTCAGGGCCTGACAGGTCCAGATGGGTGATTGGGAGAGGAGGTGGGGTGGTCAGAGTCAGGGTAGGGTGGTAATGATCAGACAGCCAAACTCTACTCCATGTGGTAAGGATCTCACCGCTTAAGACAGGGACCTGAGCCCACTCTGAGGCCAAGGAGCTGGGGGGAAAGGCAGAAACCCACCCTACTAACAGGGGTTTGAGAAATGTTGGAGAGAAGGCCAGGTCAGGGATGATTAAGGTGATTTCTGCCCAGGTTCTTTCTTCCTTCTTGGAACTCTTGACTTCTGTTGTAAAGCTGTATTGTTCCTGTATCCCACAATTTCTGCTCCTCAATTGGCTGGTCTCAGGATCTGACATAAGTCACACAATTCAGACACAAGGGTTTGGAAGCACTTCTGCCTCATATGAGACAGATCCTTCCAGAAGACAACATTATTTTATAGAGGATAAAAATGGGAGTGAGTTGGACTGAGCCTGTATGCAGTGTAAACACTGTTAGGAATTTTCTGTAGGCTATTCCACTAACCCATGTCAACCTATCAAATAGAGCAACGGAGCAGAAATGGCCTCTATTCCCTCAGCATTCTCCCCTCTTTTTTCTTAGCAATAGGACTTCAATTTCACCTGGGTGCATAGCTGTCTAATTAAAGACTGCATTCCTTAGAATCCCTTGTTGCCAAGTGGGACCACGTGACAAAGATCTGCAAGTCCAAGAGTTATGTGTGACTCCCAGGAAGCACCCTTTAAAGAGAAGGAGAGAATTCCACTGTAGTCCTTACTCTTTCATGCTAGCTGAAAACAGGACATGATGGTTGGTGCTTGGCAGCCATTTTGGGCCATGAGATGAACGCTACCTGCTGATAGCCTCAGAGTGGCAGGAGGGAAGGGCCTATCCCCCTGAAGATTGTGAAACTATCTTACCAGTCTTGAACTGCCTACATGAGAGAGAAATAAACTTTTATCTTGTTTAAGCCACTGTTATTTTGGCTTTTCTTGTACTCATAGCCAAATCAAATGCTAACTTATAATAATATAGAAACAGAGGTTCGCAGAGGTCAGTGATGTACTCGAGGTTACATAGCTACTAAGTGGCAGAACCAGCATTTATACATAGGATTGCCTGAGATCAAGCTTATTCTTCTTTTAATAATAAGGACAACTCAATGACATCCACTATTCACTGAGTCCCTACTATGTGCCAGACAATGAGCACCTTCACCCAAACTGGGTTTGAACTATCACAAGCTCAATGTATAAGCTAAGGAAAGCTATTTAACTCCTGAGTTTCAGATTTCCCATCTGTAAATGAGCTCAAATAGATGGTTTTGGGGAAAATTAAATGAGATCATGGATGTGAAGTGTGGGGTATGTCACCTGGCACAGAATAGGTTTCTTATAGATAACTTCTTTTTTTCTAGATCCTCAGTGCCCTTCATAGGTTGTACACATAGTAGGCACCCAGGTAATCCCCACAGTGGCAAGTCAATAACTACTAGCTTCTCTTGCAAGAAAAAGACAGAGACAAGTGAACTGATTCAGTCAGGGAACATTGACTGGGCGCCTGGTAAGTGCTGTTGGACACAGGCTGTGGTGAGAGCGGTGAAGGCCAGCACTGCTATGGGGGAACACAGGGCAAGAGTTCAAGAAGCCAGGACTGTGTCTCCCTGACCTAAGCAGAGCGGGGCTCAGACGGTGCACACACACAGCCCAAGGACACCACAGAGCAGAAACATGATGTCATGAGACAGCACTCAGGCCGCCAGTGCTGTGAGAACCCCAGAGGGCTTCCGCAGGCTGGACGTTCTAGGAGAAGTGAGATTTTGGCAAGCCCGGAATAAGGGAAAGGTTTTGACAGGCACCATGGCAGAGTTGGACTGTGAAGAAAGCTAAGAGGGACTCTTTAGAGTCCCTTGGACTGCAAGGAGATCCAACCAGTCCATCCTAAAGGAGATCAGTCCTGGGTGTCCATTGGAAGGACTGATGCTGAAGCTGAAACTCCAGTACTTTGGCCACCTGATGTGAAGAGTTGACTCATTGGAAAAGACCCTGATGCTTGGAGGGATTGGGGGCAGGAGGAGAAGGGGACGTCAGAGGATGAGATGGCTGGATGGCATCACCGACTTGATGGACATGGGTTTGAGTAAACTCTGGGAGTTGGTGATGGACAGGGAGACCTGGCGTGCTGCGATTCATGGGGTCACAAAGAGTCAGACATGACTGAGTGACTGAACTGAACTGAACTGAACTGATGGCAGAGAGTGTGGTTCCAGGGAAGAGGCCAGATTACTTTGACTTCCTGGGCACCAACCGGTAGAAGAGAATGAAATCGCTTCATGCCCTTATCCAATAAAACCCATCCACCAGGAGTTTATTCTAAATATTCTGAAGGCACATTAGAGCTGGCATTGAAAGATGGTAGGAAAAACACAGAATTTAGAGTCCAAACACTCATATTCTAAGCTTCAGTCAGTCAGTTCAGTCACTCAGTTGTATCTGAATCTAGGTGATCCCATGGACTACAGCATGCCAGGCTTCCCTGTTCATTACCGACTCTTAGAGCGTGCTCAAACTCATGTCCGTTGAGTCGGTAATGCCAACCAATCATCTCATTCTCAGTCATCTCCTTCTCCTCCTGCCTTCAATCCTTCCCAGTCAGGGTCTTTTCCAATGAGTTGGCTCTTCAAATCAGGTGGTCGAAGTATTGGAGCTTCAGCATCAGTCCTTCCAAAGAACACCCAGGACTGATCTCCTTTAGGATGGACTGGTTTGATCTCCTTGCAATTGAAGGAGCTCTCAAGAGTCTTCTCCAACACCACAGTTCAAAAGCATCAATTCTTCAGTGCTCACCTCTCTTTATAGTCCAAGTCTCACATCCATACATGACTACTGGAAAAACCATAGCTTTGACTAGGTGGACCTTTGTTGGCAAAGTAATGTCTCTGCTTTTTAATATGCTGTCTAGCTTCCTTCCAAGGAGTAAGTGTCTTCTCATTTCATGGCTGCAGTCACCATCTGCAGTGATTTTGGAACCCCCAAAAAATAAGGTCTGTCACTGTTTCCATTGTTTCCCCATCTATTTGCCCTGAAGGGATGGGACCAGATGCCATGATCTTAGTTTTCTGAATGTTGAGCCTTAATCCAACTTTCTCACTCTCCTCTTTCACTTTTATCAAGAGACTCTTTAGTTCTTCACTTTCTGCCGTAAGGGTGTTATCATCTGCATATCTGAGGTTACTGATATTTCTCCCAGCAATCTAGATTCCAGCTTGTGCATCATCCATCCTGGCATTTCACGTGATGTACTCTGCATATAAGTTAAATAAGCAAGGTGACATTATACAGCTTTGGAGTACTCTTTTCCTGATTTGGAACCAGTCTGTTATTCCATGTCCAGTTCTAACTGTTGCTTCTTGACTTGTGTACAGATTTCTTAGGAGGCAGGTCAGGTGGTCTGGTATTCCTATCTCTTTAAGAATTTTCCACAGTTTGTTGTGATCCACATAGTCAAAGGCTTTGTCATAGTCAACAAAGCAGAAGTAGATGTTTTTCTAAAACTCTCTTGCTTTTTCAATGATCCAATGGATGTTGGCAATTTGATCTCTGGTTCCTCCGCCTTTTCTAAATCCAGCTTGAACATCTGGAAGTTCACGGTGCACATAGTGTTGAAGCCTGGCTTGAAGAATTTTGAGCATTACTTTGATAGCATGTGAGATGAGTGAAATTGTACAGTAGTTTGAACATTCTTTGTTCAAATCAAGGTAAATTGAAAGTGGTCAAACAGAAGATGGAAAGAGTGAACATTGACATTCTAAGAATTAGAGAACTAAAATGAACTGTAATGAGTGAATTTAGCTCAGATGACCATTATAGCTACTACTTTGGGCAAGAATCCCTTAGAAGAAATGGAATAGCCATCATAGTCAACAAGAGTCAGAAATGGAGTACTTGGGTGCAATCTCAAAAATGACAGAATGATCTCTGTTTGTTTCCAAGGCAAACCATTCAATATCACGGTAATCCAAGTCTATGCCCAGACCAGTAACGCTGAAGAAGTTGAAGTTGAATGGTTCTATGAACACCTACGAGATATTTTAGAACTAACCCAAAAAAGATGTCCTTTTCATTATAGAGGACCAGAATGCAAAAGTAGGAAGTCAAGAAACACCTGGAGTAACAGGAAAATTTGTTCTTGGAGTACAGAATGAGGCAGGGCAAATGCTAATAGAGTTTTGCCAAGAGAATGCTCTGGTCGTAGCAAACACCCTCTTCCAACAACACAAGAGAAGACTCTACACATGGACATCACCAGACGGTAAACACTGAAATCAGATTGATTATATTCTTTGCAGCCAAAGATGGAGAAGCTTTATACAGTCAGCAAAAACAAGACCAGGAGCTGACTGTGGCTCAGATCATGAACTCCTTATTGCCAAATTCAGACTTAAATAGAAGAAAGTAAGGAAAACCACTAGACCATTCAGGTATGACCTAAATCAAATCCCTTGTGATTATACAGTGGAATTGAGAAATAGATTTAAGGGACTAGATCTGATAGACAGAGTGCCTGATGAACTGTGGATGGAGGTTCATTACACTGTAAAGGAGACAGGGATCATCCCCATGGAAAAGAAATGCAAAAAAGCAAAATGGCTGTCTGAGGAGGCCCTACAAATAACTGTGAAAAGAAGAGAAGTGAAAAGCAAAGGAGAAAAGGAAAGATATATCCATTTTAATGCAGAGTTCCAAAGAACAGCAAGGAGAGATAAGAAAGCCTTCCTCAGTGATCAGTGCAAAGAAATAGAGGAAAACAACAGAGTGGGAAAGACTAGAGATCTCTTCAAGAAAATTAGAGATACCAAGGGAACATTTCATGCAAAGATGGGCACAATAAAGGACAGAAATGTCGTAGACCTAGCAGAAGCAGAAGATTTTAAGAAGAGGTGGCAAGAATGCACAGAAAATGGTACAAAAGATCTTCATGACCCAGATTATCATGGTGGTGTGATCATTCAACTAGAGCCAGACATCCCGGAATGCGAAGTCAAGTGGGCCCTAGGAAGCATCACCAGGAACAAAGTTAGTAGGGGTGATGGAATTCTAGTTGAGCTGTTTCATATCCTCAAAGATGATGCTGTGAAAGTTCTGCACTCAAGGTGCCAGAAAACTGGAAAACTCAGTAGTGGCCACAGGACTGGAAAAAGTCAGTTTTCATTCCAATCCCAAAGAAAGGCAATGCCAAAGAATGCTCAAGCTACAGCACAATTGCACTCATCTCACACACTAGTAAAGTAATGCTCAAAATTCTCCAAGCCAGGCTTCAGGAATATGTGAACTATGAACTTCCAGATGTTCAAGCTGGTTTTAGAAAAGGCAGAGGAACCAGAGACCAAATTGCCAATATCTGCTGGATCATCAAAAAAGCAGAATTCCAGAAAGACATCTATTTCTGCTTTATTGACTATGCCAAAGCCTTTGACTGTGTGGATCACAATAAACTGTGGAAAATTCTGAAAGAGATGAGAATACCAGACCACCTGATTTGCCTCTTGAGAAATCTGTATGTAGGTCAGGAAGCAACAGTTAGAAGTGGACATGGAACAAGAGACTGGTTCCAAATAGGAAAAGGAGTATGTCAAGTCTGCATATTGTCACCCTACTTATTTAACTTATATGCAGAGTACATTATAAGAAATGCTGGGCTAGAGGAAGCAGAAGCTGGAATCAAGATTGTCAAGAGGAATATCAGTAACCTCAGATATGCAGATGATACCATCCTTATGGCAGAAAGTGAAGAAGAACTAAAGAGCTTCCTGATGAAAGTGGAAGAGGAGAGCGAAAAAGTTGGCTTAAAACTCAACATTCAAGAAACTAAGATCATGGCCTCTGGTCCCATCACTTCATGGGAAATAGATGGGGAAACAATGAAAACAGTGACAGACTTTATTTTTTTGGGCTCCAAAATAACTGCAGATGGTGGCTGCAGCCATGAAATAAAAAGACGCTTATTCCTTGGAAGGAAAGTTATGGCCAACCTAGACCGCACATTAAAAAGCAGAGACATTACTTTGCCAACAAAGGTCTGTCTTGTCAAGGCTTTGGTTTTTCCAGTGGTCATGTATGGATGTGAGAGTTGGACTATAAAGAAAGCTGAGCGCCGAAGAATTGATGCTTTTGAACTGTGGTGTTGGAGAAGACTCTTGAGAGTCCCTTGGCCTGCAAGGAGATCCAACCAGTCCATCCTAGAGGAAATCAGTCCTGGGTGTTCATTGGAAGGACTGATGCTGAAGCTGAAACTCCAATACTTTGGCCACCTGATGTGAAAAGCTGACTCATTGGAAAAGACCCTGATGCTGGGAAAGATTGAAGGCAGGAGGAGAAGGGGCCAACAGAAGATGAGATGGTTGGATGGGGTTGCAAAGAGTCAGACATGATTGAGCAACTGAACAACAGCAAATTTTGGGCTGTGCTGGGTCTTTGCTGTCACAAGCAGATTTTCTCTAGTTGTTGTGAGCAGGGACTGCTCTCTAGCTGTAGTGCGTGGGCCTCTCATCGCAGACTTCTCTTGTTGTGGAGCACAGGCTCTATGACACATGGGCTCTGTAGTTTTGGAGCACAGGCTTAGTTGCCCTGTGCTAATCGTCCCGGACCAGGGACCAAACCTGTGTCCCCCACATTGGCAGGCAGATTCTCAGTCACTGGACCACCAGGGGAGTCCGCTTTGGGGCTTTAAAAAATCTAGTAGTTGTATGGCTATAGTCTAAATATAATACATGTAGACTGTGGGTTGGAGTCCACATGTGCCCAACATTTAAATGTGTGGGAAGAAGAAGAAATGATAAAAACAAATAAATGGTCAGAGAGTCTATTATGTGTTAGGGTTTTATTGATATTCTCATTTAATTCTCAGAGATACCCCAGAAATGGTTATTAATAAATGCATTTCACACTTAATAATAATGACAACAATCATAGTAATGAAAGAGTTATTGGATCACTGCTGTCCTTTATTGAGCCCTTGCTATGTGTCAGACCGATTTCTAAAAGCTTTACATACATTCTCTTATTTAATCCTCATAAGAACCCTGGATCCTAGGTCTATTTCTATTTCGAGATTAAAGATTTGGAGACACACAGGTACTATGTGGAAAAACAGAAGTTCAAGTGCACACTTTTAGCCATTACACGGCAGGCTGAAAGCAAGGAGGTCAGGTGATCAGGGACTTCATCCAGGACACACAGGTAGTAAGTGGTTCACCGGAGACCAGAAGCCAGGTTTGCCTGATGGCAAAGGCCACACTTCTTCCTGCATCACAGGGCACTCTGAGAATACAGGGGCCCAATACTACCTCCCCTTGAGCCTCCAAAGAGCTCCAAAAGCTAGAAGAACAAGAAGATGACGGTTGTTGATAGGTTCACTCTGGCCCAGTCCCAGATTGGAAACAGACCCTAGTGGTGAACTTGGGCTTCACTCCAGATGTCACAGGAAGCCACTTGGAAGAGCGTGAGTCAGAAAATGACATGTTCTTGAGAGAGGTTTTTAAAAAGCACTCAGGACACTCTACAGGGCACAGACTGCCAGAGAGGCAGCAGAGTTGTTAATTACCTAAGGTAGGTTTCTAATTACTCAGAGATGATTCCATGTAAGAAAATTAAAATACTCAGAGGCAACTAAAGTCACCCTGAGCACTGTCTCCACCCTGGTATGATTTCCGAATCTTGGAGAAAGAAGGGCTGTTTTCAGTGGACTGATGGCATTCACCCTCAAGCAGTGCCAAAGGGCTGATGAAAACAGGGAACCATTCTGTGTGATGGTGGGCAAGCAAATCAAGGGTCAGGGAGAATGACGCCCCCAGCCAGCTGTAACCCAGACTAGAAATGGCTGCAGTGATTTGTTTGAGAGGGGCTGCACACCCAGAACAGCCCAGACCACTCTTCTCAGGTCCCAGAGATTCAGAAAGCTTGCTGACAGTTAAGGAGCCCAGAAGGATGGGCCAGGTAATGAGGAAGATGATGGACTTTCCAGAGCACTAACTTTTCTTGATGTTAACTGCATGTCAGCCATGGTTCTGAGCACCTGGCATGCATTCATTTATTTAAATCTGAGCCTCTTGATGAAAGTGAAAGAGGAGAGTGAAAAAGTTGGTTTAAAACTCAGTAGTCATGAAGCCGAGTGCCAAAGAATTGGTGCTTTTCAACTGTGGTGTTGAATAAGACTCTTGAAAGTCCCTTGGACTACAAGGAGATCAGACCAGTCAATCCTAAAGGAAATCAGTCCTGAATATTCATTGGAAAGACTGATTCTTAAGCTGAATCTCCAATACTTTGGCCACCTGATGTGAAGAACTGACTCACTGGAAAAGACCCTGATGCTGGGAAAGATTGAAGGCAGCAGGAGAAGGGGATGACAGGATGAGATGGTTGAATGGCATCACTGACTCGATGGATATGAGTGTGAGCAAGCTCCAGGAGTTGGTGATGGACAGGGAAGCCTGTCCTGGACAAGCCTGATGGACAGGAAGTGCTACAGTCCATGGGATTGGAAAGAGTTGGACCCGACTAAGCAACTGAACTGACTGACTGACTGACTGACCCTGCAAAACTGAGGCAGTTGATTCTCATTATTCATGGTAGTTTGTTCCAATAAATTCTCCCTGAACACTGAATTAATGAATACCGAACCACTGCTCCCAGGGGACCCCAAGAATAGGGTCCTGCAATCTTCTGGTCATGCTATTTTTTTTTGACCAATCAATATATTAATTGGACTTATGTACACTTTTATTTAAAAACACCATATTTAATATATAGTGGAAAAATATAAAAAGAATGTGTGAATATATGCATAACTGAGTCACTTTGCTATACAGCAGAAAATAACACAATTTTGTAAATCAACTATACATCAGTTTAAAAAAAAATGATAAACTCAAAAAATATGCATGCATAGTTGATTGTTTACACTGAACTCACAGCCAACGGCATTCATGCCCAAATGAAGCTGTCTAACACATTGATTTACTCCATCGTGCACACCACAGCCTGCCCAGGCTTAGGATTGCTGGGCAGAGATTCAGCACCAGCAAAGAGTCACCAACAAAGAGCACAAAAGTGGGAAAAACATGGCACTGAATATCCTGCGAAAAGGACACTGGTTTATCGTAGAAGAGCTAAACCAAGCAGCAGACATCATCTTGTTGGAGCCGAGCTAGGAATCTGCGGGTCATGTCATTACATGACCCATAACCCCACCCCACTTTCCAAGTACGTCAGTGTCCGGAAAAGCCTCTGGAGTATTGGTTTAAGGGTTAGAAACACATTTTAGCCAGTATTTGAATCCAAAAAGAAGTTCACAAATAATGAAGACTGCCCTATTATATCTTTGTTTTAAACATGGGGAAACTGAGGCACAGGAAGGCAAAGTGCCTTGACCCCCGTCTCGCAGCCAGCCAGTGGCAGAGCCGGGATTGTGCACCTGGGCACTGAGGCATCCTATACACTGCACCGCCCTCTTGTCTTGTGTGTGTTGGTTGTGGGCAAGGGGCAGCAAGTGGGAGGCAGGAGCGTGTTTGCACGGGTGCTGCATAGGTGCTGTGGGCAGAGCTGGCAGAATGGGAGACTCAGAGCTCCCACCTCATGGGATTGGACTTAAAGAACGTGATGCAGGAGGTACACCGATCACATAATGCTTGACAAAGGGTATCCACCCTGCACACAACACACAGAGAAGAGACTAAAACTCAGAAAACTCCTGTTGATCATACATGTGGCATTTGACCTGAGAATAAATGCTGCTATGCATCTTTGCACACTTGTCTTCCAGAAACCCAACTGGAAACTCACCAGACATCCAGGATTCTATTCAAATGTAAAATATTCATGGAAATCTGTCACAGGGATTGCCAACAAATATTTTCAGGAGATTATCTTATCTATATTTCAAAGCTCTGTAAAACCCATATGCAAAAATTTCAAAACTGCAACACAACAAAAGGGGTTAAGTTTTTTTCTTTTTTTAAATGAAAGGATCCACAATGATCAGGAAAAGTGCTGGGAAGTTTACTGATTTAGAAAACTCTGCCAATGGATTAGACATCAATTAATTGCTAAGATACAGAATCCAAGAATGCTCTGTATTCAATGAGGTGTCAATTTAATATGGGGCTTTGTTAACTGAATGTACAATTTGAACAAATTCAAAAAGAGTGTGTCACACTTGAACAGGTTAAGAAAGAATACAGACCAAACTATAGAGACAGTCAAGCAATTGAAGAGATTTTTTAGAAGAAACTTGTAACAATAGATGCAGTAAGCTGCTAAGTATTGGAAAAATCCAGCTGTTAGACACACTCCAGGACTCTGTATGTGTGGTAGGGACTGCGTAAAAACACTGGGCAGGTGGTCCTCCAGACAGAAAACTAGCAAGATCCAAAGCAAACAGGGAAAAAGAGCCCCGTTTACCTACCTGGATGCTTACTCAGTTTTGAACTGAGTTGGAAGCTATTGAGTTTCTGAAGACATTATAGAACACCTATCTCACGCAGGTCTGGGTTTGTTGTTAATGAATCCCGGAGGGGGAAAAAAAATCAGGTTGGGCCAAAAGTTCCTTCAGGTTTTTTCTGTTACATTTTATGGACAAAGTTGAATGAACTTTTCTTAGTGGTAACAGCAGTGGTGAACATCTATTGAATGCTTGTCACTGGCCTTGCATTATGCTAAACCCTTGAGCTATCTCATCTCACTCAACTGTAACAGTCCCCTTAAAGTTCAATTATTCCAGTTGTGTGACCCAGAGAGGTCGAGCACTTCTCCCAAATCCAGCCAGCGAGGAGGAGAGTGAGGATTTGAACACAGATTTGTCTGTTCCCAATTCTAAAATTTTTAATCATTTTACTTAACTGTTTCTCAAGGATGATATTGTTTCAAAATAATTAAAAGACTGGCTGAATATAAAAATAAATCAAACTTTTCAAATTCACTGGGACTGTAAAAACCCTAAGATGTATAACCTCATTACTGAATGTCAGCCTCAGGAATATTGGCCCTATGTGATATGATTCCAGTTCCAGATCCCTTTTCCAGTGGCCCTTCTCCGGGGGTGGGGAGGTGGGGTGGGGCTGTCACTGGATAACAAAATATAGGTGACAATAAGCTTGACAGAATATTAGGGGGTTCTATGGATTTATTGATGCCTAGGATAAACCCTAGGTACCTTGCTGTTGCTTGGGGTTGGATATTGTGAGCAAGACTATAAAAAAAAGAGAAAACTCCTATTCCCAAGGCAACTTGGCCCAGTCTATTCCTCCTCCAACCCTAACTCTAACCACAACCCTGAGACTAGCTGGGCTTGTTTCCAAGAAAATCGTTCTTTGCCATATTTACCATTAATTCTGTGAGACCTCTCCTGGCCAAGCAGGTCCACATCCCAGCAGTTTGCATTTGTCCTTCCATGGAACAGTCAGACAAAAACCCATAATCTATAATGGAGAAATATAGAAATCTATTTGTATCTGGCTATCTTAATATCTGGCATGAGGAGTTTTCTTAGATATGGAAGCATCACTGGGAAAACGTCTTATGAGGAAGAGGTGGCCCGGAAGATCTGGGTCAGCAGTACCAAGGTAGCAAAGAGGTGATCAAGTATTAGAGGTGAACAGGGGTGGCAAGAAAGAAAAGGGGAGGGGAGAGAGCAAGAAGGGCCAGAAGCTGGAAGCGGAACTGCAGAAACCACCAAGGCGATGCGCTCAATTCCTCAGCACGTGTGCACACACAGCTCGGAGTCTTCTCCCCAAGCCAACACATGTGTGTGAGCTTTCTTTGGTGGGAATTAAGAAAATGGCTAGACTCTCCTTCTGGATGGACTGGTTGTGAAATGGAGGCAACCTGAGCAGGATGGGGAGGTGGTCTCTACGCTGAACACAGTGAAAGCAGGAGATGGAAACTGGTGTGAATAAGAGAATGAAATTACCCTCTCCCCCAAATTTCCAGAATCCTGGTGAGGGCCACAAGGGTCACTATAGCATTTTCAGATATTTTTTTCCAGACTGAACAGATCTGGAGGCCTCACCAGCTTCTGACACAGAGAGAGACATCCCAAGACAAAAGAAGCACAAGTCATCACCGATAACACTGGGAACAGGTATTGTTGAACAAATGTGTACCAGACCGAATCCTAAGTAACTGACATGCCTTAATTCATTTACTGTCAGCAACTGTGAAGAAGCTACTATTAATGGAAGTGTTAGCTGCTCAGTTGTGTTTAACTGTTTGTGACCCCATGAACTATAGCCCGCCAGGCTCCTCTGTCCATGGAACTCTCCAGGCAAGAATACTGGAGTGGGTAGATTTTTCCTTCTCCAGGGAATCTTCCCAACCAGGGATTGAACCCAGGACTCCTGCACTGCAGGCAGATTCTTTACCATCTGGGCTACCAGGGAAGCCCCGTTTATATTAATTTCTCCCTTTTACAACTGAAGAATCTGGCATAGAGAAGTTGCATGATTTTCCTAAAACTGCACAGTGGATGAGTGACAGAGGCAGATAGGGACTCAATCAGTTGAGCCATGGGAACTACTTTTTTAGAAAAGAAGTTGAAGAATGAAGGAGGAAAGCTTGTTCCAGAAGTATAGCTGGCTGCAGACCCTAGAATTTTAAGTGGGAAATCAGAATTACCCCCAATTGTGATTACCACAACCCGCAAGCTATATCATAAAAATGCAAGAGGTCAAAAACATGGGCCACAGCTTTAAGAATCCTGAGTGTGATGGGGAGTCAGTTACACGGCAAATGGTCACCCCACAGTGTGGTATTTTATGGATTCTGATGGAGGAAGCTGTGCTGTGTGAGCTGCAAAATGCCCATCACCCACTAATTTTGCTGTGGAGAGTCAAAGCAGGCCTTCCAGAAGAGGGAGTGTTGAGCTGGTTCTTCAGATAAAGGTAGTTCACTGACTGAGGGTCTTCTACAGACGACACTATGCTAGGGGCTTTCTACATGCTACTTCACTTAATTTAATCCTCAAAGTAATCTTGTGAAACGAGTGAACTTTTCACATTGATCTTCCATGCAATTTCTACCATACTACATGTTTCTTGAATCTTAAGAAATGATAAGATGGCTGGGAAATGTTGAGAAACCCTTCTCTATTAGTTGGCTCTGGTTGCCATAAAAATTACCATGACTGGGTATCTTTAAACAACAGAAATTTATTTTCTTGCACTTCTGAAGGAAGCTAGCAAGTTTAAAATTAAGGGACCAGCTCCTGGAGGGAGCTCTCTCTTTGGCAAATGGCCCTTTTGTGGCCTTCTCACTTGGCACACAGAGAAATCAAGCTCTCTGATGTCTTTTCTTATAATGGTATATAATATATAGGCCACAATATATAATATAATATGGCATATAATATATATGCCGTATATATATAATGGCATATATAATCCCATTATGAGGACCCCACCCTCGGGACCTCATTTAACTTTAATTACCTCTCAAAGGCCCATATCCAAATACCATCACATCAGGGGTTGGAATTTCAACCTACACATTTTATAAAGACACAAACATTCATTCCATAACTTTCTTCTTAAAACTCTCTGGCTGCTTATGGTTTCAAAGAGATCATCAGTAGAGCAGATTAAATCTCAGACTCTGGACACTCACTTGCCTGTGGTTAAATTCAGACCCTGAGTCTTGATAGATGTGCAGCTTTAGTCCAGGCATTAGCAAACTGGCCTGCTGGCCAAAGCTGGCCTACTGCCTGTCTTTGTAGGCTGATTGGAACATAGCCACACCCAGTCATTTACACATGTTGTATGGCTGCCTCCATGCTGCAAAGGGAGAGTTCAGTGGTTGCCACAGAGACTCTACAGCCTGCAAAGCCTAAAATACTTACTATCTGGCCCTTTACCAAAAATAATTTGCCAGCTCCTACTTTAGGTAAATGATTTCACTTCTCTGAGCTTCAGTTTCTTCTTGGAAAAAATTGGCAGAATAAATCTTCACCATGCTGTGTTTCTGTGAATTTTATCTTAGGGATTCTCAAAGTCCATGTTCTCACGCTTTGCATCAGGACCAGGTGCAGACAAGGTTGCTTCACATAGCTTCCTGGATGCAGCTGTTATTTAGCCAGAGATCTGTGAAAGAGATGCTAGTCCATAGCAATTCTGAATTCCTGTTGTATATCTGTTGTCTTTCCTACTGCTCTGGGGGCAGGGAATATTTCCCATTTAAGATTTAGATCTGCTCACTGGGATTCTCCCACTCACATTTTCTTCTACCCTTGACTCTGTGCTCCAAGATCTGAGATATACATTCTTTCTTTTCTATTCACTCATTCATTCAGTCAGTCAGTCATTCTTTATAATAAGATAGGGGGCATGTTTGCAGCTGAATTACTTTCTCAGCCTGCTTCCTACCAATGGAAATCTGGGATCCCTGAATCCTCTTTTTATTTTCACCTTTCTCTGTCTCAAGCTGCTGGAGTTCACTTAAAATGTTTGCATGTTTCCTTTTTTAATTTTATATTGAAGTATAGTTGATTTACAGTATTGCATTAGTTTCAGGTATACAGCAAAATGATTCAGTTATACATATACATATATCTACTCTTTTTCAGATTTTTTTCCCATATAGGTTATTAGAGTATTAAGTACTCTGCTATACAGGAGGTTCTTGTTGATTATCTGTTTTACAGATAGTAGTGTGAATATGTTGATCCCAATCTCTCCCTTCCCTGTTGGCCTCACCCCTTTGGTAATCATTGTTTATTTTCTATGTCTGTGAGTCTGTTTCTGTTTTGTAAATAAGTTCGTTTGTTTTTTAGGTTCCACATATAAGTGACATCATATGGTATTTGTCTTGCTCTGTCTGACTCACTTCTCTTGGTAGGACAATCTCTAGATCCATCCTTGTTTCTGCAGTGGCATTATTTCATTATTTTTTGTGGCTGAGTAATATTTCATCGTATATATGTACCACATCTTCTCTATCCATTCATCTGTCAGTACGCATTTAGGTTGCTTCCTTGTCTTGGACATTGTCAATAGTGCTGCAATGAACAATGGTGTGCATGTATATTTTCAAGTTATGGTTTTCTCTGGATGTATGCCCAGGGATGGGATTGCTAGACTGTATGGTAGCTTTATTTTTAGTTTTTTAGGAACCTTCATACTTTTTTCCATAGTGGCTGCATTGATTTACATTCTCATTAACAGTGTAGGAGGGTTCTTTCTCCATACCCTCTCCAGCATTCATTGTTTGTAGACTTTTTGATGATGGCCATTCTGACAAGTGTGAAGTGATACCTCATTGTAGTTTTGATTTGCCTTTCTCTGATAATTAGCAATGCTGATCTTCTCTTTATATGGCTTTTGGCCACCTATATGTCTTCTTTGGAGAAATGTCTCTTTAGATCTTTTACTGATATTTTGATTTGGTTTTTTGCTTTTTTGATATTGAGCTGCATGAGCTGTTTGTATATTTTAGAGTTTAGCCCCTTATTGGCTGCATCACTGCAAATATTTTCTCCCATTCTAGGGATTGTCTTTTTGTATTGTTTATGGTTTCCTTTGCTGCGCAAAACTTGCTTTTCTTATGAATCTGATGGTTATTAATCCCACACCTAAAAGTCACAGGTATAATTCTATTCATGACAGGCTTCTCTCTACTCTGGAGTATCGGAATGCTATGGAGCAACTCGCAAGCTTCCTAGAAGCTGTGTCTAGCTGAGAGGGTCTAGTACACATTACCTTAAATATCTAAAATGTTGACTTAATTCCAAGAGAACTATCCAACCTCAACTTGGGAAAGGCCCTTTTGTCTTCCACACACTTCCAATTTTCCAGAACATTCTTACCATATCATCAAATTGAATCTTGCAGCATCCCAGACAGGGAGATTTTATTCTCCCATTTGTTAGATGAGGAACCTGAGCCTTCAGAAAGGAATGTCAATTGTTTGAGGTCACAGGGTTGGGAGGTCCAGGCCAAGCAGTCCATATATCCCTTGGCCCCAAGAGAACCGAGGACACAGATTGGATAGGAAGCTGGCCAGAGATTGCCCTTTCTCTTACTAAGACAGCTAGCTGCACTATGAAAATTACTACCTCAGACTACACTTTCCTCGGAGGAAGATAGCACTGCAGGGAAACTGTTTAGGAAAACAAAGTTTCCAAAGATAAGCTTTGCTCTCTGATACTTCCTTTCTGATCTCTCTACTTCAGGTTTGCAGAGGCTGTTTCCGGGTTTTATCAAGCACTCACATTCTCAGCATATACCCTTGTCATTTTAAAGCACTTTCATATCCATGATCTCATTCAATTCAGAGCACCCATGCAAAACAGGCAGAACAGGCATAATTATGATCATCTTGAAGGATGGGAAAACAGACACAGGATGAACTCAATGCAAGCCAGCCTTAAACAAAAACCTCTGTGCTTGTGGTCCTGAAAATATTGGTGCTGCTAGAAGTTAATGTGGTAACTATCATTCTCTTATTTTTCAGGTGTGGAAACTGACGCTCAAAGATGGATATAGGCAAGTTGAAGTTTACTCAGGTAGTTAGCTGCAGGGTTAGAACATGAATTCAAGTCCCCTGCCTCAGACTAAACTGTCTAAACACCATCTGTGGCATTGCCTGAGCTACTTCTCTATTTCTTTCACTCTGCAAGGCAAGGATAACTCATCATTTATGGAAACTGGGGAAATTTAGCGTTTCTTTTTGTAGTTCTAACAGGTGAGCATCCAATCCTGTTCTAAAAACATCTGCCTTCCCACTCAGCTATATCACCTGGAAGTGGAGTTATAGCATCTTCCCCAACTTGAGAAAATGATAGCTTCACATCACCTCCAGGGGCTCAAAGATTTTATTTTCTAGGGTAGGTCCAGGCTGAATGAACTAAGTCACTCCAGATGCAACTGGACTCAGGCCCATCCAGCATCCATCTATTGATCCACTATCTATCCATCCATCCCATCCAGGCATCCAGCAACATGACCATTCATCCAGCTAACCAAACATCCAACCATCATTTCATCCATTCAACTACCATCTATTCACCTATCCATTCATCCATCCATCCATTCACCCTACTTAGTAGTTTTTTTCTCTCCTTCCTCCTATCTCTATGTTCTTTCATTCATCCATTTTCATTTATTTAAAAATTATATTATTTATTTACTTATTAATTTATCTAGAAGTGGTTATTAAGCACATTATTTTCTCAAGTATCCTTAACAATGGCTTGGGTTCCTTCTCCCTACTCATACTCTTTGAAAGCTGAAAGTGTTAGTCACTCATTTGTGTTTGACCCCTTATGACCACAGTGACTGTAGCCCACCAGGCTCCTTTGTCCATGGAATTCTCCAGGCAATGATGCTGGAGTGGGTTGCCATTCCCTTCTCCAGGGGATCTTCTTGACCCAGGGATTGAACCAGTATGTCCTGCACTCCAGGTGGATTCTTTACTGTCTGAGTGAGCCACCAGACTGAAGGCCCAAAGGAATTATGTAATTTACTCAAATAAATACTTATTGAACTGTATAAAATGAAATATCTTTCCTTGGAGGATTTTGATCCAGAGACGGGGGGATGTTAGATATGAACTGATTATGATAATCAGCATTCCAAAGCCTTTTCCCAAGTTCTTAAACACTCAGCAAGCATTTATTGAATATCTGCTGTGCAGGTATTGAACTCTTCTGTGGGCAGGTAACAGAAACCAAATGCCACAGTGAATAAAACAAACCCTAATGGTGGAATATGAGTATATAAAGCTGTAAATGGATAATCAATTGCATGTTTAAAATGTGATAAATGCAGTAATAAGGGTCTGCAAAGGAGGAATTGACTTTCTTACTTAGGGTGGCCTGCGAAGTTTGCCTTAAGGAGCAAACAGTTGAGTAAGGTCCTAAGAAAAGTAAGAATTCATAAAATAGGAGTTTCAACTAGATTTTTAAGCCTTTTTTTTTTTTTTTCGTTGTAAAAGCACTGTGTTTTTGATGAACATTTTAAGACGACAGATGGGCAAGAATATAAAGCAAACTCTCACTCTCTCAGCACTCTACCATATTCCAGAAACCCACTCTCCAGAGAGCAAAGTCTGTTAACTATACGTAAAACATCACTTGAGAATTCACTGTCCACATATAAGCAAAATATCTCATTAAGGGTGCAAATTTAAGATTTTCTAATGCTATTATTTTTCTGCAGTTATTAACTGACATAAACTGGCAAACTTTCCTTTATCAGCTAGATGAACTACAGCATATTCTTGTTTTATTGGAATATAGTTGCTTTACAATGTCGTGATAATCCTACTGGACAAAAACATGAATCAGACATATGTATGCATATAGCGTCTCCTTCCTGAATCCTGATCCCAGCCCCGCCCATCCTACCCCTCTAGGTCATCACAGAGCAATGAGCTGAGTTCCCTGTGCTATACAGAAGCTTCCAACTAGCGATCTGTTTTACACATGAGAGTGTATATATGAACCCACTCCAGTATTTTTGTCTGGAGAATCCCATGGGCAGAGAAGCCTGGTGGGCTACAGTCTATAGGGTCACAAAGAGTCACACACGACTGACGCGACTTAACTCAGCATAGTGTATGTATCTCTCAGTTCAACCCCTCCGCCCCTCACCTCATGTCCACAAGTCCATTCTCTGCATCTGTGCTTTAACACTATTAATGAATATATATGGAATCTAATTGAGAATACCAGACCTCCTTACCTGCCTCCTGAGAAATCTGTATGCAGGTCAAGAAGCAACAGTTAGAATGGACATGGAACAACAGACTGGTTCCAAGTTGGGAAAGGAGTACATCAAGGCTGTATATTTTCCCCCTGATTATTTAATTTATATGCAGAGTACATTAAGCGAAATGCTGGGCTGGATGAAGCACAAGCTGGGATCAAGATTGCCGGGACAAATATCAATAACCTCAGATATGCAGATGACACCATGCCTAAGGAAGAAAGCAAAGAACTAAAGAGCCTCTTCATGAAAGTGAAAGAGGAGAGTGGAAAAGCTGTTTTAAAACTCAACATTCAAAAAATGAAGGTCATGGCATCTGATCACATCACTTCATGGCAAATAGATGGGGAAACAATGGAAACAGTGACAGACTTTATTTTCTGGGCTCCAAAATCACTGCAGATGGTGACTGCAGCCATGAAATTAAAAGACGCTTGCTCCTTGGAAGAAAAGCTATGACCAACCTAGATAGCATATTAAAAAGCACAGGCTTTACTTTGCTGACAAAGTCTGTATAGTCAAAGGTATGGTTTTTCCAGTAATCATGTGTGGATGTGAGACCTGGACCATAAAGAAAGCTGAGGGCCGAAGAATTGATGCTTTTGAACTGTGATGTTGGAGAAAACTCGCGAAAGTCCCTTGGACTGCAAGGAGATCAAACCAGTCAATCCTAAAGGAAGTCAGTCCTGATATTCATTGGAAGGACTGATGCTGAAGCTAAAGCTCCTATACTGTAGCCACCTGATGTGAAGAACTGACTCATTAGAAAAGACCCTGATCCTGGGAAAGATTGAAGGCAGGAGAAGGGGACAACAGAGGATGAGATGGTTGGATGGCATCACTGACTCGATGGATATGAGCTTGAGCAAGTTTCTGGAGACACTGATCTACAGGGAAGCTTGGCGTACTGCAGTCCATGGTGTCTCAAAGAGTCAGACACAACTGACTGAACTGAACTTTTGGAATCTAGGAAAATGGTACAGCTTATTCTTAAAAGGCAAACTATATTATTTCCTCCAGCTACCAATTTTCAGGGTAAGGAGTTTCTAGCTGTATCTGTCTGTCTATCTATCTATCTTATTGTTTTATTTTTCTAGAATCACTGTAGACTGGTGAATCTTTATTCATTCTGGATTTTACAATCAAAGGTATTTTTCTGTTTGATGCTCAAAATGTCCTAAATTTGTCCAGTCAGAGCTCCTTTCATGTAGCTACTGTGTTTTTTTGACATACCTTCAACATTCTTCCTTTCTCACACAGAAATAAAACTCATTTTATACTCTTGCTCCCCCAGACCTAGAATCATCCATTCTCTAAGTAGCTCTGTTTTCTCTTAGGGAAGAATGGTACCTAGAAATCAAGATTTGTGTACTAGCTCATAGCTATTAGAACACTATTTCTCTAGGTCTTTCCCACAGACAGAACCAGAAAATGTATTTGTCTAATAAAGTTATGAGTCCGTACTCATATTCATTTTCAGATTAATATTATAAGGTTATTCAGAACACCTTAATTCAGATTTTTAAACTCTTTTTATCTCAAACCAAAAATCTTAGTTCCTAATAACATATACATAATATACTATATATTTATACATATTATATATTTATAATATATAAATCTTATATATAACCAAAAATCTTAGTTCCTAATAACATACATATTATATTATACATTATATATTTCCTTTATTATTATATTTATATATTACATTTATATATTTCCTAAATGATTACAAAGTTACAGTTACATTATAATGACTACTAGCAGTGAAGTGAAAGTTTAATAGTTCTTTGTGGTTCTTTTGCTCTTAAGGACAATATGAATGCCAAAAGTCAAAAGCCATTTAACATCTTTTTTCTGTGTGGTAATGTGAAAAATTTAACATATTATCAGTGTTTGCTTCAATTTACTTTTAATTTTAGGTTGCATTTTATTTTTTTCTGTTTAGTTTTTGACTGTGTAAGCATTTACATAGTTTAAAAGTTAAAACCACATACAAAGATGCGCTCAGAGAAATATCTGACTCTGCTATACAGCTAAACACTACTTTCATTAGCTTTCAGACTATTCAGCTCGTGTCATTTTTTATATAAATAGTATATATTGATAGTTCCCCTTGGTTTTGTACAAAAGGTAGCAAACTCTAAGTGATTTTCAATAACTTGCTTCTTTACTTGATAAAATATGCAGAAAATCATTCCCAATATGTAGACTGAGATACTTTTATTGAATTTTAGTATTGCATGTAGTCTATTGTGGGGCTTCCCAGGTGGCGCAGTGGTAAAGAACCCTCCTGCCAATTCAGGAGACCCCGGTTTTGTGCAAAAGTACCCTAGTTTATGCAACCATTCTCTGAATGATACATATTTGATGTGTTTCCAGTGGTCTTTTTGCTCTTGGGAATAATGCCATAGTGGCATTTTTACCACAATGCCACAGATATTTATGGAAGTATATCTTTAGGGTAGACTCCTAGAAATAAGATTGCTGGGTTGAAGGATAAATACATATGTAATATTAATAAATATAAAATTCCCCTTCGTAGGTTTTGGACATTTTGCACTTTTACCAGCAAAGTATGAGGGTGATGATTTCTTGCAAATAATGTACTACCAAACTTGGATTTTTGCCAATCTGAGAGAAAAGAAAGGACATTTCAGTGTAGTTTAAATTTGCATTTCCTTTATTATGAGTGAGGTTGAGCATCTTTTCATGTGATTATGAGTGAGGTTGAGCGTCTTTTCATGTGTTTAAAAACTCTTGCCTTTCTTTCTGCAATGAACTCTGTCTTTTGCCCATTTTACCTCAATTCTGAAGAGCTTTTTAATGTATTAATAAGATTAGCCTTTTATGATGTAAGTTGCAAATATTTTCTCTTGACTTTTCATTTCACCTTGACTGCTTATGATGTCTTTTGTCATGCAAAAATTTAAAACTTTTAGGTAGCTGAGTTTATTAGTCTTTTCTAACACTTTTGAATTGTGAGTCACAGGGAAAGAGGCTCTCGTCATTCCCAGGATGAAAAGAATCAGCCTGTGTTTTCTTTTAATATTTATATGGGTTAAAACATTTTACATTTAGATTTCTGAGGCATTTGGAGTTTAACTTGCTGAATGGTATGAGGCATGGACATACGCTTAAAATTTTCCAAATGTCTATCCAGTTATTCCAACACTATTTGCAAGGCCATTTTTTTTCCACCCCAGAATCTGGGGGTGTCAATTTCCTAGACAAAATTTCCATTTGTTCTTGATCATGTTTCTGGATTTGCCGTTCTGTTCACATTTATTCTGTCTATCAGGTGCCAAAAACACTGCTTTAATTATAGACTGTCATGTCTTCCCCTTGCCCCCCGCCCCACCCCAGGCCCTCTCCCTTGCTTCTGCACTCTGTCGTAAGCCATGGGAGGTTGGCTTGAAAGAGCTATGACAGCTGCTTTCTTGTCTTTGGCTTCTGGTTGGATGTACCTACGGGGGCGCTCTGGCAGGAGACTAGAGAGAAGTGAGCAAGGTCCATATTCTCCTGACTCCTTCCTGCAGGGTCTCCTTGACTGACCTGTGTCCCAGGACAGAATGTCACCAGTCATCTCAAGCTGGCCATTTTACACAGCCCTCTCTTCTAGGTTCTGCTACCTAGAACCTTCTAGGTTCTCCTCTCATATGTTTGGGCCCTCAGCTGGTTAACAACCCTGTGTTTACTGGGAAAACTTTATAAACTCTTGTGGTTTCCATACAGCCTGTGTGCCCACACCCTTGTAAACAGTTCTTTTATCATGTCCTTTTCCAATTACGCTAACTTCTGTCATCTGTTCCTTGCTCCAGCCTGGGCAATGTACAGAGTCTGTATCTACTTCTGTCTGTGTGTGTATGTATCCATCTATCTGCCATCTGCCTATCTGATGAAATTACCTTGCCCTTAATTGCTTCTAAAAGAATCTCAAAGCTGTTCTTGCTTTTAATTTACATGGACTTATAAAGTCAACTTGGCAGACTCGATTTACCCATATTCTGCCAACAGTTGTAACTGTCTTTTCGATAACAGCCATTCTCCTGAGCATGAAGTTGTATCACGTAGTTCTGATTTGCAATTCCTTAATTAGCAATGACACTGAGCATCTTTTAATTTGCTTGTTAGCCATTAGTATATCTTCTTTGGAGAAATGTCTATTCAAATCTTGCCTATTTTTAAAATTTGGTTGCTTCTATTACTTACGAGTTCTTTATATATTCTGGACTCCTATCAGATATAAAATCCTGAATATTTTCCACCATCCTGTGGATTGTCTTTTCACTTTATGATTATATCATTTATAATCATTTTTAGTCATTCCCTGGTAGCTCAGCTGGTAAAGAATCCTCCTGCAATACAGGAGACTCTGGTTTGATTCCTGGTTTAGGAAGCTCCCCTGGAGAAGGGATAGGCTACCCACTCCAGTATTTTTGGGCTTCCCTGGTGGCTCAGATGGTAAAGAATCTGCCAGCAATGTGGGAGACCTGGGTTTGATCCTTGGGTTGGAAAGATCCCCTGGAGAAGGGCATGGCAACTCACTCCAATATTATAACACAGAGATATTTATCCTAAAAAGTATTTATTTGGCTGTGCTGGGTCTTAGTTGCAACACAGGCGATCTTTAGTTGTGGCCTATGAACTCTTATTCTTATTTGTGGTGTGAGGCTCTTAATTGTGGCATGTGGGATCTAGTTCCCTGATCAGGGATCAAACCTGGGCCCACTGCAATGGGAGCACAGAGTCTTAGCTACTGAACTGCCAGGGAAGTCCCAGAAGGATTTAATTTTTATATAATCCAATTTTGTGTTTTTTTTCTGTGACTGATAATTGTGTTGCCCTATCTAAGAAAGCTTTCCCTTCATCCAAGTTTGTTAACATTGACTCCTATGTTTTTTCTAAGAGTTTTACAGTTTTAGGTCTTAAATTTAGGTCTATGATTCATTTTAAGTTAATATCTGTTTATGATGTGAGTTAGGCAATTCAGCTTCAGTCATCTGTATATGGATATTCAGTTGTCCCAACATAATTTGTCGAAAAGATAATTCTTCCATCAATTGCCTTGACACTCTTGTCCAAAATCACTGATCTCAATGTAAGTGGTGATTTTTGGACTCAGGTAAATTTTCATATCAAACAGAAAGATGAATTATTGATGTACAAAGTTGTGTCCGACTCTTCTGAGACACCAAGGGGTGTAGCCCACCAGGATCCTCTGCCAATGGGATTTCCCAGGTAGAATACTGAAGCGGGTTGCCATTTCCTTCTCCAGGGGATCTTCCTGACCCAGGGATCAAACCCATGTCTCCTGCATTGCAGGCAGATTCTTTACCACTGAGTCACAGAGACAAATTTTTGCTTAAAGAAATGTATTAAAGTTGTCATTGTTATTTTACATGTGATAGAATAGTTCATTTGAAATTATTAAATTCCTCTATTACTTCTTGTATCTCCCAGGTTTCCTGCTTTATGAAATTTGCTGCTGTATTATTTGGGGCATAAATATTTATAACTATTTAAACTTTTATACATTGCTATTGTATTGTTTTATTAAGTATTCTTTATCTTATTATGCTTTTTAGTCTGAATTCTAACTTATTATGTTGAAGTGTTGTGTTTCTATTCTTCTCTACTTCATGGATTTTTTTTTTTATTCTGAAGAGTTTTTATCTTCTGAGAAAGTGTAATTTTCACTTTCTGTTTTCTTCTCAGAGTAACTTTTAATCAATTATGGATTTTTTCCTATTTATGATTATTTTATTGGATTTTCCTGTGCCTGTAATATGTGGTGATCTTATGGGAGAAGGAGGGGTATTGCATAGGCAAGGTCTTATACTTGCTAAGTTTCTTGGTTCAACCCTACTTTGCTAACATCAAGTGCAATGTATTTAGTAATGGTACTTCTCTTTCCTTCTTTCATCTCTGACACATATGTTGTTTCAGTATGCTCCTATCATTAGTCATTACCTTCTTTCCCTCACTACCAGGCCCCCATTGGTTCCACCTACACCTTCTAAGGGGCTTCCCTGGTGGCTCAGATGGTAAAGAAACTGCTTGCAATGTGGGAGACTGGGTTCAGTGTGTTCCTCTTTCCCAGCACTGCCTCATCGCTTCCTGCACAACTTTCCTTTGCCCTTTTCTAAGCCTGTTTCTTTTTCTGACCCATTAGCCAATGCTTTGGTCCACCAGTTCAGTTCAGTTCAATCGCTTAGTCATGTCTGACTCTGTGACCCTATGGACTACAGCACGCCAGGCTACCCACGTCACCAACTCCAGGAGCTTGCTCAAACTCGTATCCATTGAGTTGGTGATGCATCCAAACATCTCATCCTCTGTCGTCCCCTTCCCCTCCTGCCCTCAATCTTTCCCAGCATTGGGTCTTTTCAGGGCTACTAACTATTTTCTACATGTATTATATAGAGTGAGACCTTGTCCTGTAGGCTGAACCTTTCTGGAAGTCATTTATGCTCCATTATTAGTAGGACCCCTCTTCCATTTTCTATTTATCAATACTTCCCACCAGACTCTGCACCTTTAAGTAAATTCTGAAACTGACTCTGTAGTATTACACTTCTGTTTTCCCAACTACATATAAACTGAAATGATACAATCCTTGCATTTTACTTATGCTCTGGGTACTGACTATGGTGGTTCTCTTCCCTCACCCTCTCACTCTCATCTCTCTTTCATGTCTTTTATTTGTGTGGGTTTTTAGAAGACACATGGAAAGATTCTAATCTAGACAGCCACCATTACTCTACAGGACTCTGGAACTAATGTGAGTCTGAAATTTTGGCTAGAGACTGTTTTTAAACAAGGAAACTACTACCATTTGGAAGTAGTGTTTCTGCCCTCTTTGTCTAATTCAACCAGTCATTCTGCCAAATTGGTACAGTTTGCAGCCACAAATTTTTGTGGAGAAGGAACGACTTACTGATTTATTTGAATATAGGAAATCTTCTTGGGGTATTCCTGAAAGAAGTAATTCCCTTCCTTAAGGCTCCCAATTCTTCTCAATTCAATAATAATTTTAATCCTTTCCAGAAAGACAGTATCTCACTGCAGAATAATAATCACCATCATGACTGCTCCGGATCAGTGTTCCTCCCAGAAATGCCCTTGCATGTTATGCTTTGTGGACTCAAAAGCTTGGGCAAGCATTTCCTTAAGGGTTTTGTCTGGTTCCCGAAATGAGCATTAAATAGACTTCAGATTATTATCCAAACATTCTGGAAACATAAACAGTTATTTCCTGGCATGTCAGGAGCTCACCAGCGTCTTCTCTCCAAAGAGAAACCTGCATGTTTTTCACCCCCCATATCATCTCCCTCCCAATTCATCATTCCCATTTCTCCAGGGTAACTGTAGGAAGACGTATCTGGACAGGTCAAAAGCTATGACCTTTGAGGTTCCCTGCTACATACAAAAGAAAGTCCCAATTTTCCCACATAAGTCTTCATCATCTGGGTTGTACTTACCCATCAGCCACTTATCTCCATACTCTAGTCTTATGAAACTACTGCCCTGTTTGTTTGTTTTTCAAACATACACCTTTAATTCACGTGTTTCTCCTGTGTGTGCTTTCCCCTGTATCCAAACACTAGTGCACGTCTTGTCTTTCTGTAATCCGTGGACATGAATCCGTCCCCCGCCTCCCGCTGCCCGCTCAGGTCCTGTGTTCACCTTCCACCTCTTCCAACTGTAGCTCTCAGCGCACTGCACCACCATTGTGTGTGTGTGTGTGTGTGTGTGTGTGCGCGCGCGTGCACGTGTGTTCCCATCATCCCCTCTATTTTGTGAGCCTCTTGAGAGCAGGAACCAACACCTTGTTAATTTCTGCAGCCCCAAGGCCTAGTGCAGAGCCTGGTGCAAGGTAGGTGCTCATTAAATGTCTGAATGAATATATGCACGGATAGGATCTGTGAGTTAAAGGCCCGACCACGTTAAATCTCTTCCCACCCATTAAGATGATGCTCAGTTATCTCTGCAGTTGGGTTTTACTCTGTTTCAGTGAACACTAGTCCAATGAGAATTTTTCCAGGGAAAGTGTTTCATGGTTGACCATGTCTGACAAGTGCTATTTATTCAACATCTCTTTCAGAAAGTACCTAAACCTAGGAACATTAGTGCATTAAAGGCTCTGAGAAGTCCTGCAGTGTTAAAAATGTTTTCTCTTTTTAAACCCAGGGTTTCACAAACTTATTTGATCATTAAATTTTTCTTTCCAGTAATACCTTATTTACCCTGAGAAAATATTGCTGTAAAGGACACACACCAGCTCACAGAAAGGAAATTTCCAGGCCCCTCCTGAGAGACAAAGTTGGGTGGTATTGACTCCCATCCCCAAAGCCACACGATGGGTCAGTGACAAAGAAGAGACAGGAAATGTTGTGATAGATGGTGATAGACTCATGATGGGAAGACAGTTCTAGGGTCACTTGAGCAGAATCTCTGTTTTAGCTTCTGCAGGAATATTTGGTGAACTGGGCATTTATGGTCATGCTTGTAGGCTCTATCTAATTGGTTATTGTGGATCGCAGAAAGAAACCCAGCTGAGGCAAGGTTTTAGTCTGGCATCAGACTCAGCTGGATCCAGAGCTCAAAGTCATCAAGAGACTCTCTTCTTCCACCTCTTTCAATTCTACTTTCCTCTGTTTGGGCTGTATTATCAGACACATTTTAGTCAAATAATGGCAAAATGACTTATGCCATCCCTAGCTTCCTATCTTCCAGCTAGCATATGCAATAGAATACATCCTTTTCTAACCCAATAGAATACACAATGAAATACATGCTTTTCTAACTCAGTAACTCCAGCAAAAGTCCTAAAGCTGTCTCTCATTGAGCCAGTATGCTCACTGTGTGTGTGTGTGTGTGTGTGAGCTCTGTCACTCAGTCATGTAGGACTCTTTAAGACCCTACAGCCTGCCTGGCTCCTCTGTCCATGTGATTTTCCAGGCAAGAATACTGGAGTGGGTTACCATGCCCTTCTCTGGGGGATCTCTCCAACACAAGGATCAAACCCACGTCTCTTGCATCTCTTGCACTGGCAGGCGGATTTTTTACCAGTGAGCCACCTAGGGTGTCCCGGTATGGCCATTACCTAACACTAAACCAATTACTGTGGAATTCTCTGATTCGGACAGGACTGTTCAAGAAGTCCACTCCAGAGAAGGAAGGTAGTTCCTCCTAAACCACAGAGAAATAATAGTAGAAGAGCAGCTGGTTTCCCAACAGAAACTGGCTGCTATTCCCAGATAAAAGGATCTCCAGGGCAGACAAAACAACAAAAACATCATTTAATAAGGAAAGGAGAGATGTAGACCGAGGCACTATGCTAAGCATTTTCAATGCATTTTATACTATTATTTTCTCCACTCAAAAGATGGGGGAAATGGGAGTTTGGTGAACTGAGTGATTTTCTCAAGGTCATACTTAATTTGTGAAGAAGCTTAGACCTGGGATTCTGACGTCTGAACTCTTATCCACTGGGTTGGGCTGTTTAGCCCACCTCAGTATCAGCTCCTCATCTCCCTGCCTGCATTCTTTTCCAGAACCTTTTAAAGCATCCCCCCCCCCTTTTCCTTAAAAATCAATTTTATGGTAGAAAAGTGAGGTCTGGGTCACTCACACTTCCTGCAGTTTTAGTGCATGTCTGCCTCCGCTCCCTCCTCTGTTCTTACTGAGACAAGAACATCATTTCTAGTGAGTGACACAGTATGGGAGGTTTCCAACGCTGCTTAGGCAGACCTGCAGCACTGCTGGTGGATAAATGGTACTGGTGGGCTGCGCTAGCAGTTTGTATTCCAGGGGCATCTCCTGTCCCTCTGATCTCTTCATAAACCATTCCCCTTCTACTGGCATATCTCAGAGACAAATTTGTGACCCAGAAAACAACGACCTGGAGGAGGCCGAGTGACTTCCTCCCCAGCAGCCTCTCCTGTCTGCTCACCTGAGGTCCCCAGGCTAGCCCATCCCTCTGCATCCATATGATTCTGTGAGGTGATACATCCTGCTCCTGGTCCAAACGAAGGTGATCACCACCAGGTGTAAAACTCCTACCAGTCCTGACGAGCATCAACTAACCACTGACTTTTCGTGGGGACTTCTCAGGTGGTACAAGGAGTAAAGAACCCACCTGCCAATGCAGGAGACACAAGAGACGTGGGTTCAACCCCTGGGTGGGGAAGATCCCCTGGAGTAGGAACTGGCAACCCGCTCCAGTGTTCTTGCTTGGAGAATTCCATGGACAGAGGAGCCAGGGGGCTACAGTCCGTGGGGCCACAAACTCGGTGGTCATGTTTCCATGTGCAAAATACAAGCCTGCAGATATGCACACATCTCTGGTTCCAATCCCTAATTCCTTCCTTTTATATCTGTTACCACCAAAAAGAGCCAAGCAGCCTCAGTGAAGGATAGAAAGAGCCTTGTTATACGAGATGCATGCCATTGGAGAGAAGAAGGACTCGGGATGCCTGTGATTCTCACCTGAAAGAAGAGGAATGAAACTAACACTTATCGAGCCCCTTCCATAAGCCAGATGCCATTTCACAGAAGCACTTTCAGAAAGTATCTCACCCAGGCTTTACCATGACCCAGTGATACTATTACCATTTCACAGGTAACAAGCGAGGTCAGACAGGTTGTAGAGGTCGCCCCAGGTCACACAGTTCGTGAGCAGCAGAGCAGGATTGGAACCTTGGTCTGTACCTCCAATGCCATGTGTTTGCCACTCTCCAGATCCCTCTCTGCAATTGCTTCCCTTCTCACTTATGGGCCCGTGGAACAACCAAGGATTAAATAAAATAATGGCCGTCAGTTTGAGCTGGCCTCTGTTGTGCAACGAGGTGTTTGGGGAATGCACCTGCCTTTCTGTGAGTTGGATAGAAATAGAGGATTATGGCACTGGAGCCAGGGCTTCTTCCTGAGACTGGAGTAATGCCTCGCAGTGGTTTCTTTGCTGGAATTCTAGAGATTAAGCATCTGAAAAAGACTTGGCCAGAAAAGGTGGGCACAGCCAGGAGTAAGGGGTCCGTGGGTCCATGCATGAAAAAAAAAAAAAAAAGTGTGCAATTGTCAAGAGTGAAAGCTGTAAATAGAACAAGCTCCACTCAGCACATGTATGGAAGCCTCCCTCCCAGCCAGTTCCCAGGATTATGAAAGGGTCACTGAAACACGAAGGGTCACTGAGTTCCTGGCAACTGCATGTTGCTATCTTGGACTCTTCCCAAAACTCTTCCATGAAAAAGATTATCAGAATTCTGGGAACAGCACAGCAAGCAAAGGTACAATGTAAAAGGAAACGCATGGATATGGATGGGTCTCCTGGTTCTGCCAATTCTTGCTAGATGGTTTCAAACACATCTTCTGCCCTAACCTGTACTTCCAGCCTGAGAAATAAATATGATTTCTTCCACTTTGCAGATGTGATAACTGAGTCTTCTGGAGAAAAATTCCTTATCATTGTAAAGCTGGTAAACAGCTAAGTTGAACTAGAACACACATTTTTTACTCTATCTTGCTTTCCCCTACCATTGTCCCTCCCTGAAACTATAGAAAGCCTCCAGTTCATGTGGAAAGTGACTGCTATACCCTAAACCAGCCTTCCTGACCAACTCAGATGCCCAAGAGGCCCAGTTTGTTTGAGGTATTTTCCCACTGTGACTATAACAATCCTCTGAGGGGAAATCTGGCCAAACAGGGCCTTCTGTGAGTTTCAGTTCTTAAAGCCCACTAAGTCCCCCTTCCTTCAGGGTCGAGTGTGTTGATCTAGATCATTTCATGAACTGTTCTCAAGGCTGCCACACTCAATGACCACCTCTTCTTGGAGACGTTCCTCTACTTCTTTCACACCTGATCAAGGCCAGTGGGCAAACCTCTACTTAATGCTGAATGCCGTAGAAGCCATTTCCCTGGAGACTGCCTTGTTTAAGATGCACCTTCCAAAGGAATGGCCTCCAAAGCCTGACATGGGAGGGCCTTCTGACTGGTCTGAAAGTGAATCATAACCCAGAAAGGGCCAATCAGAGCATCTCTCTTGGTAACAGGAACACTTCTCCTAGGAAGTGGGAGGGTGGCTGAGGCTTTGGTAACAGTAACACTCCATACAAAGAGTCCTGAGCCAACTCAGTTTTTCCCACCCTCCCTCATTCCTAAAACCTGCTGAAAATGAAAATATCCACATCTGTCTAACATGTCTCCCTCCTGTTCAAGATGGTTGGGGTAGACTTCTAATATCTGTAACCAAAAGAAATGCTCTAGCTTCACTTGCTGGCTTTCGCCTGGCCTCCTCCACTTGACTGAGCTCCTCAAACATGATCCCTTTATCCTAAACGTTTGATCCAGAGAAGGATCCTTGGATGGCTGAGTAAGTGGCTGACTGCCTCATTTCTCCACTTTTCCTTCAGGTCATCACACGCACATGTTTTCTTCATCTACTCTCCCTCAAGTCAGCTTACTAAGGAACTATTCTGTGATGAGATCTTACTAGAAAGATAAGGAATGCAAAGAAGCATCATACTCATGCCTGCCCTCATGTACCTGCAGTCCACTTGAGTAGGGCAGACAGCGAACCAAATAAATAGCACAAAATGCAAGAAAGAACAAAAGAAATGAAAATGATAATACCTCCCATGTACTGAATGCCTGCTACATGCTAAGTAAAGTCCTTTTGCCTACCATGTCATTATAATCTCACAGCAACCTTGGAGAAAGATGTTACTATATCTGCTTTAAAGAAAGGAGACTTGAAACTCGGAGAGTTTAAATGATGCGCTCAGTGTCATGCAGGTGGTAAGTGACATGTCTGTCACATGAGTGCATGATCTGTCTGTTTCCAGAGCCCACAGAGTCTCTGGGCTGTTCCGTGTAATCCCAGTGCTAAAAGGCTTAGCCAGGAGCAATAGACATGAGGCATGGCCAACTGAGGATTTTAAGAAAGACTTCAGCCTGGGCAGAAGGTCCCTAGGTCAAGTGGTGGAAGCACTTGACAGCCAGAGAGAAGGAGACAGGTGCCATCATTTGCTAAAGTAGATGGGGTTAGCATATGAGGAGAAAAGGTTACCTCTTCTGAGGTTGTCCACTGAGGACTTATATCTCTGAGGATAAGCCCAGTGTGGGGCCCCAAATATCCCTCCCATTTCTTATCTCCCTTTCTATGTCAAATGGTGATGCCAAGAGACAAATAGTGGGAGGGAACTCCTTTTGAGGCACCTGATACAAAGAGACAACTCATTGGAAAAGACCCTGATGCTGGCAAAGATTGAGGGCAAGAGGAGAAGGGGGTGACGAGGATGAGATGGTTGGATGGCATCACTGACTCAATGGACACAAGTTTGAGCAAACTCTGAGAGTTAGTGATGCTAGGACTAAAGCCTGGAATGCTGCAGTCCATGGAGTCACAAAGAGTTGGACACAACTTAGCAACTGAACAACAACAACAACAGAACTAGTATAGCATGCAAAAGTTCTCTTAAATCTGATTAGGCTTACCCAAGTGATCAGCAGGAAGCCTTGATATATGTTTTGTATTTGTTCTGGAGCAATTCTATTTCTGTATTTCTGTATTAGTCAGCTTTCTTTTAACAGAAGTCCAACTCAAAGTGCCTTAAACCAAAAAAAAAAAAAAGCATTGACTCATGTAACAGAAAGGCCAGACATATGGTTATTTTAGGATGGCTGTTTCCAGATACTCAGTTAATGTACTCAGAAAATTGGCTCTCGTCATTGCTTCATTCTGCTTTCATCTGTGTTGACTTTATTCAACCCCCATAGGGTAGCAAGACAGCCCCTTAGCATCTCCAAGTTTGGCTACTATCTTGAAAATGCCAAGTTTAAAAAAAAATGCCTCTTTCTAAATAGCTCCAGCAACAGTCCTGGCTTGGCTTTAATTAGCAAGGCTTGTGATGTGTGCTCATTGCAGACCCAATTATAATACTAAGACATCTCAGGCTCTCAGACCAGACAGACCTGGGAATCGAATCCATTTTTGGAGCTATAGTTGTAGATAAACAGTCTGCACTGACCCCATGAAGTGATAGTGAGGGAGGGGTATTTTCTAGTTTCTCAAAGGAGTATCAAGGTATTGTTACCGGAAAAGAGAGGACTGGGTTGCATGCGTGCATGCTAAGTCCCTTTAGCCATGTCCGACTCTTTTCAACCCATGGACTGTAGCCCACCAGGCTACTCTGTCCATAGGATTCTCCAGGCAAGAATACTAGAGTGGTTTACCTTGCCCTCCTCCAGGGGATCTTCCTGACTCAGGGATCAAACCTGCATCTCTTATATTTCCTATAGTTGGCAGGCAGGTTCTTAACCACTAGCCACCTGGGAAGCCTAGGACTAGGTTGAAAGTGAGTGCAAGTCATGTCATGTCCAATCGCTCAGTCGTGTCCAAGACTTTTGCAACCTCATGGAGTGCAGCCCACCAGGCTCCTCTGTCCATGGAAGTCTCCAGGCAAGAATACTGGAGTAGGTTGCTATTTCTTTCTCTGGGAACTAGCTTATGCTACGCTAAGTTGCTTCAGTCATGTCCAACTCTTTGTGACCCAATGGACTGGAGCCCACCAGCTTTCTCTGTCCATGGGATTCTCCAGGCAAGAGTGCTAGAGTGGGTTTGCCATTTCCTTTTCCAGAGGGACTAGCTTAGTGGGCAGCAAAACAATTGCTGGCCAAAGCAATGGTGTTAAATCACTTTGGGAAACATTCCTTTACTCTTTCCTAGTGTATGCACTGCAGAGATGACATGTGCTGGGCAGGAAAAAACCAGGAGACCTAGTATCTGTTGCATGAATAGCAACAAATACTTCTGCTGTTCTTCATAGCTTAAATGGTACTTTCCCCTTCATGGCCTTGTTTATTTCTATCTTCACTCTGCATGGTGTCAACAGCCCCACTTTAAAGACGAGAAAACTAATGTTCAAGGAGGTAAAGTCGCTAGTCTGTGTTTCCTTGGGGTGGTAGATTGGAACACTGGGCCCAGGTCTCCCACTCTTTCCTGTAACCCAGGCCCTTTGCAGGCCTTTGGGTAGGCTGAGTGATTCTGAGCCAATAGAATGAGGACAGATGTGTACAAGGCTTGAAGTGTGCTCACAAGTTTCACTTGGCCTTTTGTGCTTGAAAGCAGGTCTCTTGCATCTTTCCTGTTTGCCCATTTCTGTTCCCCTTAGAAGAATAACCTTAAAAGAACCTAACTGTAGAGATCACCAGACAATTTAACCTAACTCCTGACGTATCCTCTCCTGAATACATACCATGCCTTGTCTAGCATGTTGATTCTTTTCCTAGACAAAAATAAATCACTTAAAAAAAAAATGATTACCTCTACTCCCAACAGCAGGCAAGACAACATCTGAAGAAAGAGTCAGCCAGTCCACACACAAAGGACAATGATGCAGAACCCAACCTCCTGTCTTGATGATTCACTGAGATTCTTCCCCATTTTTCCCTTTAAACACTGTCATGACTGAGCAGAATCTTCAGAGCTGGTCCCTGGACACAAGTTCCCCATCTCCCCTTATTGCCAGCTTTCCTGGTCAAAGCATCTTTTCTTTCTCCTGACACTTGTTTCTCAAATTATTGGCTTCTGAACCCAGGCAAGCAGCCAACCTGGGTTCAGTAATATGTTCTGCCATGAGAAAGCATGCTCCAAGGAAGCACTTCTCTTTCAGCCTGGGTCCCAAGTTAAGGGGATACGTGGAAAAGACCCGAACCCAACTCACTTGCTAGGAACCAAGTCGAGCTGAAGTCATCCGAACCACCGCCAATTCACAGATCTGAGAGGACAAAATCACACGTGTTGCTGTGAGTCACTGAGATTTGAGGGAAGCTTGTTGCACAGCAAATGCTGATTAACAGATCAAACTAAGAAGCTATGAATCAGGAATTAGAGGCCACTCTAATATGACAGCAGAAAGCACAAAGAAAGGGCCATGAATATTGACCACCGATTTAGACTTCACTCAGAAAACTAAGATCATGGCATCCGGTCCCATCACTTCATGGCAAATAGATGGGGAAACAATGGAAACAGTAATAGACTTTATTTTTCTGGGCTCCAAAATCACTGCAGATGGTGACTGCAGCCATGAAATTAAAAGACGCTTGCTCCTTGGAAGGAAAGTTATGACCAACCTAGATAGCATATTAAAAAGCAGAGACATTACTTTGTCAACAAACGTCCATCTAGTCAAGGCTATGGTTTTTCCAGTGGTCATGTATGGATGTGAGAGTTGGACTATAAAGAAGGCTGAGCGCTGAAGAATTGATGTTTTTGGACTGTGGTGTTGGAGAAGACTCTTGAGAGTCCCTTGGACTGCAAGGAGATCCAACCGGTCCATCCTAAAGGAGATCAGTCCTGGGTGTTCATTGGAAGGACTGATGCTGAAGCTGAAACTCCAATACTTTGGCTACCTGATGTGAAGAGCTGACTCATTTGAAAAAACCCTGATGCTAGGAAAGATTGAGGGCAGGAGGAGAAGGGGATGACAGAGGATGAGATGGCTGGATGGCATCACCGACTCAATAGACATGAGTTTGAGTAAACTCCAGGAGTTGGTGATAGACAGGGAGGCCTGGCGTGCTGCGATTCATGGGGTCGCAAAGAGTGAATGATTACTGAGCGACTGAACTGAACTGAACTGAGCTGAAAACAGTTGGAACTCCGGAAAGGAAAGAGCTAATTAAGTGTGTGTGTTAGTATGCTGACTCTAGGGTTTTAATGAGCCAGCCTGTGTAGAGGGTGTCCAGGGAAGAGGCAGGATCCCAGCTCCAGGAAAGAGATAATAAAGAATGCAACTGAGGTAGCTCAGATGTGTGGGCAGCTCTCTGCCCCACTGTTACAGCTGGGTAATTGTTCAACTCTGTCAAAAATCATTAAATCATTAAGACCAGGAAAATCTGTTATAATATTTACTAGAAATAAGCCTCTCAAGAAACATATCTTTGGTAGTAACAGATATTTTCCTTTCATTATCTCCTTTCTGATTAGAATACATTTGATTGTAATTGCTCAAGTTAATTCAATGTTGTGTTTTATCCCAGATGGAAATATCGCTTCCAATTCTAACACGGTGCTAACTGTACATAGCCATTCCATTTGTGTTCATTTGGGTGCAACAGAACTTTCCTCCACATTGAGAAGCTGTCACTGGAATCGATACCATGTACCTTCAAAGATAAATAGCCATGCTTTTAAAAAATTCAATGAATTTTAGAGCTAATATTAACTTCTAAAGATAAATGTTTATGAAGAATTTTATTTAAGTAGGGAGTTTAGATTATGATGCCTTATATTTTAATCCTTTGCTCTGTGTCAATACTCTATTTTAAACTATTTATTTCTCTTAATCTTTGTGACTCCCATTATCAGATGAGGACATTGAGACTTAGAGAGGTAAAGGGCTTTTTAAAAACGTGAGAATTTAGAATGGATAAACATCAAGGTCCCACTGCTGCTGCTGCTAAGTCACTCTAGTTGTGTCCGACTCTGTGCGACCCCATAGACGGCAGCCCACCAGGCTCCTCCGCCCATGGGATTTTCCAGGCAAGAGTACTGGAGTGGGGTGCCATTGCCTTCTCCCATCACGGTCCTACCATATAGCATTTATACCTGGGATAAATCACAATGGAAAAGAATATAAGAAAGGGAATCTGCGTGCGTATAACTGAATCACTTCGCTGTACAGCAGAAGTTAGCATAACACAGTGAATCAACTCTACTTCAATGTTTTCTAAAAGAAGCATCAATGTGATGATGAGCTTCTTGGTGGGGGCTGCTTGAACATCTTCTTTCAAAAGATTCTTTTCTTAAAAGCTTACTTCTGGAGCCTCAGTTTCCTCATGTACCAGAGGGTATGAAGAGACTAGGGCTTACCAGGCGGTACTAGTGGTAAAGAAACTGCCAATGCAGGAGACATAAAAGTCGCGGGGCTCGATCCCTGGGTCAGGAAGATCCCCTGGAGGAAGGCATGGCAACTCACACCAGTGTTCTTGCCTGGAGAATCCCGTGGACAGAGGAGCCTGGAGGGCCACAGTCCTCAGGGTCACACAGCGTCAGACACACCTGGAGGAACAGCGCTCGTGTGTGAAGAGACTAGCGTCACGAGAGTATCACTTTATGACTAATGTCACAAAGATGAAATATGCGGTGGGCGTTTACCACTCTTAAAGCCTTTCTAGAACCTTCAAAATCTCTTTTTAGTTAGAAAACTCCCTTGCCTGAATCCTGAATGCCCCCCCCCACCCAATTTACTTTTAAATAGCTTCCTTGAGATATAATTTACAAACCATAAACCTCACACATTTTAAATTACAGCTCAGTGATTTTTAGAAAATTTACAGAGATATGCATCCCTTACCACAGTCCAATTTTTAGAAAATTCCCATCATTCCAGAAATGGAAATGTCATGAGCATGTGTGCTCAAGTCCCACTCTTGCTCCAGCCCCAGGCAATCACTGACCTGCTTTCTGTCTCTAGATTTCCCTTTTCTGGACATTCCACATGAATGAAGTCAGACCCTCTGTGGTTCTTTTTGGCTGAGTCTTTCGTTTGGCATAACCTTTTTGAGGTTTATTCATCTGCCTTTTTATCGGTGAATAGTATTCTGTTTATGAATGTATCTCATTTTATTTACCAATCACCAGCTGATGAACATCTGGATCATTTCAAGGTTTGGGCTATTATGGAAAGTGGTGCTATTAACATTTGCCTACATTTCTTTGTGTGGAGATATGCTTTCATTTCTCCAATGAGCTTTTCCAGCTTCCATTGCAGCTAGGGTGCAAGCATCGTCATGTGATCAGCACTGTACTAAGTACTTCATATGCATCTTTTCATTTAACCCTCAAAATAATGCTTTATGCTAGGCACCATTCCTATACCCATTTTACAGATGAGCAAACTGAAGCACAAACAGATTATGTGACTATCACTGGGAAACATCAGAGCCAAAATTTGAATCCAGGCAGCCTGCCATCATCAGGGGCTATGCACTTCACTGTCTCTCTGCTCTGAGCAGTGGCTGAATTTGTACCCCGAGCTCAGTTGTCATTGCATGTATCCAGTCTTAAGCACCACACTGTGCCCTCCCTCTGATGACAACCAACCCTGCATTGTTTCACTGACGCATGAAGTGGAGCAATGGCAGAAAGAGCATTTGCAGGATCTCAGAATGCTGATATCTGCCACCATCAAAGCAGCACCCTGCAGGTTGCAGACTCACTGGCAACCACAGTCCCCTGTAATCATCTAGTCACCATGCAAAGAGGGAAGGGTCACCGACAGCCCACTGACAGAAAGGAAAACTGAGACGCGGAGAGGAAAATCACTTGCCCAAGTTTACACAGAGAGGAGTCCCAGAAACCAGGATCCCATCCTCAGTAGGCCAACAGCCCGCCTGAGTTCTTCCTGCTCCAGCCTCCACCAACCTAAAGCTCCATGTTTTTCCAGGTGATGAGTGAAGACAGGAAGAGCTCAATGTGCCCTGCGTAGCATTGGAGGGTTGTTGGGGCTTTGGAACCTAACAGAACCTCTCCCAGGCTGTCCCGTTCGTCACCTGTGCTAACAAAATTTTTATCCATTTTCCCTTTTGTAAAATGGTGAAAGGTATTTGTCTTTTTCTGGCTTACTTCACTTAGCATCATAATGTCTAGGTCCATCCAAGTTGCTGCAAAAGGCATTATTTCACCCTTTGTTATGATGGGTAATATTCCACTGTATGATATCATTTATATATGAAATCTTTAAAAATGACACAAATGAACTTATATACAATGTGGAAATAAGCCGATAAACATAGAAAACAAACATATGGTTATCAAAGGGGGAGGAGAGAGGGATAAATGAGAAGTTTGGGATTAACATATACATACTGCTATATATAAAATAGATAAACAACAAGGACCTACTGCATAGCACAGGGATGTATACTCAGTATCTTGCAATAACCTATAAGGGAAAGGAATCTGAAAAAGAATATATATATATATATATATATATGTGTGTGTATTATATGTAACTGAATATACACACACGTACACAAAGCTGAATCACTTTTCTGTACACTGAAACAAATTACTAACCAACTATACCTCAGTTTTAAAAAACAGTAAAAGCCCCCCGTTCTGCGGGGCTGTTGTGAAAGTTGAGGGAAATATGCATAGTAAAAACACACGGCCGCCTAGAGTCAGGCCTCCTTTGTCTTGCTCACCAAACAGCACCACCAAACCCGAGATGGAGAAAGCAGAGCCCGAGTGGCCGCGTTTTAGCTCTAGCGCCGCCTTTGCACGACGCCAGCGTGGCTCCTCCTGAAGTAGAGCTCGGCCCAAACTGGATGTCGCCCCTGAGTCCCCCCTTCCCTGTCACACTCCTAACCCACGAGGATCACAGCTTCTGCTGAACCTGTTCACTGCTTCTCATCTCTGCAACTCCGCTTTGGCCCAGAGCAGCTAAACAACTGCACCAGCCTCCTAACTGGTCCAACTTCCATGCTCCCCTCCCTTCTCCCCACCCAAGATTCATTCTTTTCACAGCAGCTGAAATGATCTTTCCAGTTTATCAATCAGACTCTGTCCCTCTCTCAACAAATGACCATGTGTTGCTCTTTGAATCCAACCCAGACTGCTCAGTTCTTGTCCATAACCTCATAAATCTGGTCCCAGGGATTCTCATAAGTTTACCTGGTCTGGCCATAATGATAAAAGATATCATTTACCGAATGCTTGCTACATGCCTTGGGGTTTCCTAACCAATATGCAGATGTTAGTTTATTTGATGAGGTCTGTATATTTACGATGGACCCTGTGCTTAGGAGGGTCCCATGTTTAATGCTCTTCTCCCAGAGTCTAGAAATCTTAAATATTAATACTTTATTCACCAATGTGCCCTGCATTTTCATTTTGCACTAACAATATATATAGCTGATTCTGGCAAGTAACAGACCCGACTCAAAATGGCTTAAACAGTAGAGGAGAATTTACTGGTTCATAGAAATAAATAGGAGTAGATTTTACTGGTTCAGACATAGTTAGTTCTAGGGTTAAAATGATGCCACCAAGATTCTTTTCTCTCCATCTTTTACTTCTGTTTTGATTTCTCCAGCTTTAAGACCAGGCCAAAGAGCTTATTCCTCCCATAGTTTCGACAGGTCATAATATGGGTCTCACCACACTATTTTGTCACTTTCCCATTCCTGAACAAAGCACAGAGGCCTTGGGATGTCTGCTACAGAGGGAGTGTGTTACCATCTCCTGTTTTCAGGTAAGAAAAGAGACTCACTGAAGCAGTGCAGAGTGACCAGAAGACACGCTGACCTGGGATTTAAATCCAAGTGTGAGTGACTCTAAGTCCCCTAGGTCTGACCCTCACTGGGTCCTCCTGCCTTCCACCTTGACAGTGGTCCAGATGAAGACTTGCACCGTATCCAGCTCATGTCTGGCTTACTCCCTATCTCAGGTAAGTGATGTGGGCATCACTTTGTGCTGTTGCTACCTTAGAATGTTCTCCGGTTGGATGAGAACGGGAAGAGTACTGGTCTAGCCCCTGGCCTACAGTCCATGACAGGGACAGATGTTTTTGTTACTTTTTCTGTCATCACCATTATGATCATTAACATTTTGGTGTATATGTTTCCAACTTATATCTAAAGCTACATAACCATACTGATTATATTCTCAGAAATGGGAACAAACAATAATATTATTTTATGATCCACTTTTCTTATAGATTATAGTGTAACCATCCATGCAGCTTGTCTTACCCAGAATTTTTAATGGACACATATTTGCCCTTTGAATTGAAATAACAAAATTTATTCATAGGCTTTTTTTTTTCCTGTGTGATTAAAATCCTTATATTCTCCTTTCATTCATTGTCTCATTACTTCCTTAGGGTATGATCTTAGAAGCCAAATTTCTGGATCAAAGGTATTTATAAGTTAATATATTTGCTACAAGTCACTAAATCACCTTCTAGAAAGTTTACTCCAAATAATACACTCATCAACAATATATGAAACATATCCATTTTCCAGCACCTTATTTTAAAGTATCTTGTTTTTAAGAGGCTGATATAAGCCCTGAAATCTGAAGATATTTTCACAATTGATTCTAGAAACTAGGGAAAACAAATCAGAGATTAATTTATTTCCCCCAAGTTATCATATATACATGGTTGCTTTGCTATAAATTAATTCAAATATGTCTGCCTTAAACACTTAGCATGAGGATTTTATGCTTTATTTTGACAAGTACATTTAAGAGAACCCTTGTAGCTTCGTATTCATTTAGTCTAACCATTTCAGCTTGTTTTCCTTCTTGTTTTATATAAATACCACATTTAGCTCCATGCTGCAGATAAAACTGCCACACAATTCTCACAAAGTGTATATCCCTACTACTGCCCTCCCCCCTCCACAGCTGCAGAGAAAAAAGAAAACATCTGGTAGGAAGCTGGGGCATTAGAAAAGCAGGGTCTTGTGGACTGTACTCCTAGGGACTGGCTTTTTCCACAAAACCTCATCCCAAGACCTCCCTGGGCCAGGTTCCATTGCTGAGTCAGTCTCTGATTCTCCAGATGACTAAGGCAAAGCCTTATTAATTAATTGGGGAGCACGCCTAGTGGAGGAAGCAGGCTAGAAAACAGAGGTTGACTACGGAATGACACAAGGCTGATGGAAGCCTGAAGGAGCTCAGAAGATGGAACTGCTAATGTCTATGGGAAGCAAAGAGGATCAAAGTCCCCTGGAGCTGCCAGGCCAGGAAGGGAGAGTTCAGGGCTTTCAGGCAAAGGGCGTGCCACATACAAAAGCAGGGAAGCTTGTTGGGTCCTGGGAGGTTTGAGAAAGCAAAGAATCCACAGAGGTCAGAATCCCACGTGTGTGTGGACTGTAGAAGAGATGGGGCAAGGATATGAGGTCTAGGTGGGGGCCCTGAGCAAGCTGGATAGACAGAGAGACGCTGGGCCAAGTTGCACAGAACCACGGATGTCAGGTCCAAGCACTTGGGGAGCCACTGAAGTCTCCAGCAGAAGAACGTGACATATTTAGCAGGTGGAAAGATCACACAGGTTGCCATAAGGAGAGTGGAGTTGAGTGAAGTTTGGTGACAGGGAGATCAGGTCAGAACTAGACCTAGGTGGTGGAGACCAAGAGGGGGAGAAGTATTGGGGATACATGTACAGATGGACTGGGGGGTCCTTATTGAGTGACTGAGTGTAGAGCAATGGAGGGGAAGAAGGAAAGCTGCGTCCAGGTTCCTGGCTCTGCGACCAGATGGAGGGTGTGACCATTCACTGACTCAGTGGGGGAGCCCTGGAGGGGGCTGATGGCACCTGAGGCTCTGGGGCCCTCTAGGTGCTGACCACAGAGGACAGAGTGGCTGGGGGCATCAGTAGGGCCATATTGACAGAACCTTAGGGAGCACATCACTCCCCAGGCACAGACCACAGGGAAGCTTCAAGTACCGCCTGAGGAAAACTGATGGGCGTGTGAAACACTTCCAGGCAGGGACAGAAGCTGATCGTGGCATCACAGAAGCTTCCACCTTTGAAGCAAATGGATGCAAGCTGGAAACAAATGTCCCTCACTGCCTCCGTAGGAACCTGTACTGGTCCCTATCGGCAGGTAGGGCAGAGTGGAAATCCAGGGATCCCTCAGCTCCTGCTTCCACCACACTGCGAGAATTTCATGGGCAGTCAGCAGCTCAATCTCATCACCATGGATTCATTCCACTGGATAGCAGAATGAATTTTTTTCAGGAGAAAATTTATTTATTTTAGCAGTACATTAAAACAACAAAATTAGTATTTTTTCTTTTTTATTGAAATTAGTTGGTTTATAATGTTGTATTGGTTTCAGATGTACAGCAAAGTGACCCAAATACATATATATATATATATGCATGTTATGAGGGCGGCAGAGGATTAGATGCTTAGACAGCACCGCTGACTTTGACACGAATTAGAGCAAACTCCAGGAGACAGTGAAGGATAGGGAAGCCTGACATGCTGCAGTCCATGAGGTCATGAAGACTCATACACCACTTAGAGACTAAACAACATGCATGCACGTATGTATATATAGTACATATGTATACGTGTTTATATATTCTTTTTCAGATTCTTTTCCCTTGTAGATTATTACAAGATCCTAAATATAATTTCTTGTGCTATATAGTAGGTCCTTGCTGGTTATCTATTTTATATTTACTATTTTATATATGTTAATCCCAAACTCCTAATTTATTCCTCCCTCCCCTGACTGGAGAGGGGAATTCATATTTAAATGCATCATATCTGATTCCGCACTGCCTGATAGGGAGAAATGCCGGAGGGCAAGGCCCTTCCCTATTTCATGGTGTGAGTTCTGCTTTCAGCAGGCTAACCCTTTCAAGTCAGGGATGTGTATAGGAGCGGTTAACCCCTTCAAGTTGGATCCACAGGAGCCCTGAGTATGCTGGGTGCCCGTAACGAGATGAACATGAAACATATCTCATCATTGGTACAATAAAAGTCCCACTGTTCCTGAGAGGGAGAATACAGACAAATCAGAATACTTCTCAGGCAGGAGAGTGAAGTCGCTCAGTCATGTCCAACTGTTTGCGACCCTGTGGATTGTAGACCGCCAGGTTCCTCTGTCCATGGGATTCTCCAGGCAAGAATACTGGAGTAGGTTGCCATTTCCTTCTCTAGGGGATCTTCCCAACCCAGGGATTGAACCCAGGTCTCCTGCATTACAGGCAGACAATTTATCCTCTGAGCCACCAGGGAAGCCCCAGGCAAGAGAGAGTGGTGGTCAAAGTTGATGCTATATGGCAAAAACCACTACAATATTGTAAAGTAACTAGCCCCCAATTAAAATAAATTAGTTAATTAAAAAAAAAGTTGATGCTAAATGGTCAGCTGCCAGGATTCAGGACCAAATCCTCCCTCTTATCATTTGTGTCCCTGGGAAAGTCTCTGGCCTCGGTTTACTTATCTGTAAAATGGGGATTAATAATAGTTCCTACATGCAAGATTGATGATAATTTAAATATGTGTATTTCTTCTGCGATGATGGAAATGTGTTAAGAGATTTAGGATAGGCAAATAAAAAAGGAAGAGCTGGCTGGAATTTGTGGAGTCGTTTGTTCAATAACAATGCTTAGAATGTGAATTTCCAAAGCCAATTATGTTTGAGTAGTTAGTTTGATATCAAATTCCAGGCCTTCCCTAACTCAAGATAGATTTATAGATACATATAGATTTTTTTCTACCTCAATGATTTAGGGTTGAGTTCTCTTATTTTCCTACCCAGATTCCTACATTCATTTTGTATTTTAAATTCATAGGCAGCTAGAAAACTGGAGGGGGAAAACCAAGGGAGAAATTTAATATAGAGAGAAGCTCATCATGGTGGGAAAAGAGGGGGAGCGGTGCTTAGACCTGGGAAACGAGAGACTGTTTCGAGATCCATCCCTACTTTTGATCAACCCTGAGACTCTGGACAAGGTCTTGGATCCAGGAGAATTAAAGCTGAAAGACGCTTTAGATGCTACCGGGTCCAACCAGCTCCACTGGGAGGAGGGAAACTGAGGCCCAGGAAGAGGAAGTGAATTTTGCGATATTGCCCAGTTAGCAAATAGCTGAGCTAACACTCCATCCCAGGTTTTCCCATGCTTTGAGTTCTGAATGGGGCTAATGGAGTTAGGGATATTTATCTTGTCTAGCCCTCAGGGTTGCCACAAATGTCAAATAATATATTAAATATTCAATACTCAAGTGCCCAAAATATGCTCTGAAGAGCTACAAACTTGGATCTGAACTTTGGCTGTAGCAAGTACCAGCTATGTGACCTTGACCTTAACCTTTCTGGGCCTTTGTATTCTCACCTGTAAAATGGAATAATAGTTAAAATGACAGGATGCAATTACACATGTGTAAAACACTTAGCACAGTGACTGGTACATGAGTGATTACTTGGTTAAAAAAAAACACTAAAGCCTAAAGTGGTCCGATAATTTGCCCAACATCTGACAGCTGAGATTTAAGGCTAGACCCTTTAGCCGCTGAATCTATGTTCTCACTCATTATACATAAAAGTACAAGTAAAAGCGTTAGTCCTTCACTTGTGTCTGACTCTTTGCGACCCAAGGACAGTAGGCTGCCAGGTCTCTCTGCCCACAGAATTCTTCAGGCAAGAGTACTGGAGTGGGTAGCCGTCCCCTTCTCCAGGGAGTCTTCCTGACCCAGGGATGGAACCTGGGTCCGCTGCACTGCAGGCCAGCTCTTTACCATCTGAGCCACCGGGGAAGCCCCACCCCTGTGCCTGCTAACCCACCGTGGGCACCACGCGCTTTCCTGTCACATGCACACGGGCTGGCAGCATGGACCCCTGATGCTCTCATTCTACCCACCCAGGAGGGTCCTCATCTTACTAGCAACATGGTTTTCTGAGTTTAAGGGTGTCCTTGGTTGCCATTCTCTCTTTCATAATCTTACTTTCAATAGGAAAAGAGATGAGAGCTGAATGCTTAGTCTTCAATTTCTTTGCATTCTTCTTGGGACATTTAGCAGGTCTTTTTGGTAAAAGGACTCCTGGTGACCATTTGAGTGCACCTCTCCGGCTATGAATGTGCCCCCATGTCTCCACCTGCCCACTCCTGCCCTACGCAAGTTTTCCTGCTACAACCTAACATAGTTCTTCCCCAAGCCTAAACTTCTAAGAGCATTAGCTTTACTAGCTCAGGAAGCTTTAGACGATACAGGAATGTGGCTGCTTGCCTGTGCCGCCCTGGGTACTTTCTGTGTGCACTGGCGTTGCCTGAAGCACTATTCACATCCTGCTTCTGGATTTGAACCTCTTTGCCCCCAAACCCAGTGCTCTAACTTTATACTGAATTCCAGTTCTCAAAAACGGCCAAGAAAGGCAAAGTCCAGAATAATGAGACGTGCTGTCTTCTTAGAAATACTCTAGGGGACTATATTTGTATTTTGGACAAAGAAACAGAATTTCAGATATTTCACTGTGGCTAGTAATTATACATTTATTTCTTTGCATCGTGAGGGGCTGACCCAAAGTAGGCACTTAAATTTTGCTACTCTAATGCTGGATAGGGTTGAGGGCATTGCTCATGAATTGAATTGAGTTGAAGCTAATCAAGTCAAACTAAAAGTGATGGAGATAGATAATAAAGGCAGAAAATACACTGGGTTTGCAGACAACTCTAGTGGGAGCAGGAACTTATAGGAGTAAAATCGTGAAGGAAAGGTGAAAACTCGTCTCCTGAATATGCCCTATGGGAGCTCTAGCAGTGTTTTTCAAAAATTGACTATTATCCACAGTAAGAAATGCATTTTATACCACAATACAATACACATAGTCATGTAGACATGTATATGTATGTAATGTAAAATAGTGCATATAAATATATGTGCATGTGTGTGTGTGTAGTTGCTCAGTTGTGTCTGACTCTTTGTGATCCTATGAACTGTAAGCCCACCAGGCTCCTCTGTCCATGGGATTTTCCAGGCTAGAATACTAGAGTTAGTTGCCATTTCCTTCTCCTATATTTACAAATATATATATATATAAAGTTTCATGAAATAGTATTGGTCCATACTAGCCAGGGTGCACTCTAGTTGTCCATTCTACTTTATTCTAGTTTAATCTGTTCCATTTTCAAATTTTAATCATTTTAGTTCCAAACCATCTAAACTCATTTTACCTTTCTTTAAGGGCTTGACCCCATAGCATGGAATGCTCTGCTTTGCTGGAAAGGGTTCTGGGTCAACCTAGAGTTGAATCCCAGTTCTCCATCCACTCTCTGTGACTTCATGATCTGTTAGAGTCTCAGCTGCCTCGTCTGGAAAATGGGTGGGAGGAGGGACAACACCTCTGCCAGTGTCTTTGGGAGGAACAGGCAGGTAACATGGTAACATGCCCTCTGTAAAGCTCCCAGAATAATGTCCAACACACATCAAGTGGTCCTCGACATCACCAGCCCACAGAAGCTGCATTTGACCCATTGTAACAATTCCTGATTCTTTTCAAATCAAGAGAAGTGAAAAGTAGAGGAGGCATTCCCACTTCTCATGCCCTCTATGCCTTGATTCCTCTGGGTCCACAGTGGGCCTGCCCAGCTGAAACATGGCCTTTTTAGCACAGAAGCCTATTCTCATCCAGGTCATCGCTGGAGGTTCCTAGCCCCCAGGAATTCCTCAGGCCACCCTTCTGCTCTGGGATCATTTCGGAAAGAAGCAGTGTCTCAGGTAATTGATCACCGTGAGCCAGGACCTGTCTGACTTATGCCAGAGAGCAGGCAGCAACCAGGGCTTGAGATTGGCCCCTGAGACCCTGCACTGAATTATTCAGCATTAAAAAGTTCTGACCTGCCAGGGAACAGAAGGGTAAGCCAGCTGCACAAGTTGAAAAACAGTGTGATAAAAAGTTAGACATAAAAATGAGCAGAGTGGGTTCAAGTGGGAGGGGACATGGGTAAACCTTTGGCTGATTCGTGTTGATGTTTGGTAGAAACCCATGCAATGCTGTAGAGCAATTACCCTTCCATTAAAAATAAATAAATGAGCAGTGTGGACCCAGAGAGGGGGGTGGGGGGACAAGTTGCAAACCCTAAAATAATCATCTTTCTAAGTTTTGAGTTAATTTTCCATTTGTTAACCCATTCATTCATTCATTTTCTGTTTTCTATCCCTGCTCAGGCTCTAGAGGCCCAGATATATAAGGCTAGCTCTGGTCTTTGAGGAACTCAGCACAGGGGGCCCTCAGGAGGCAGGAAAGGTATAAGAGATGCCACGGGCATCTCACAAGGTAAAGAGCCTGGGGACCTTGAGGTTGGAGTGACTGACTTGGCCTGGGAGAACAGTGGAAGACAAGAGTCAGCTCAGTTCAGTTCAGTCGCTCAGTCATGTCTGACTCTTTGCGACCCCATGAATCGCAGCACGCCAGGCCTCCCTGTCCATCACCAACTCCCGGAGTTCACTCAAACTCATATCCATCAAGTCGGTGATGCCATGCAGCCATCTCATCCTCTGTCGTCCCCTTCTCCTCCTGCCCCCAATCCCTCCCAGCATCAGGGTCTTTTCCAATGAGTCAACTCTTCGCATGAGGTGGCCAAAGTATTGGAGCTTCAGTTTCAACATCAGTCCTTCCAATGAACACCCAGGACTAGTCTCCTTTAGGATGGACTGGGTGGTGGAAGACAAGAGTACCAGGAGAGGAGAAAGGAAAGTGTGTTCCAGGCAGAAGTAACAGCAGAGTCAGAGGCCCAGAGGAAAGACAGTGAGCTGAGAGAGGCTGATGGAGCTCGGGCTTGGAAGGGAGGGAGGGGATACACAGGAAGGGGGATGGCCAGAACCAGCAAAGCGTCAGGCCCTCTAACACAGGCTACAGGGAGCTAGCAAAGGCTTTGCAGTGGGGACTGGGCTGAGAGCCTCAGCTTTACGATCTACCAAGCGGATCTACCAAGCGCTCCGCAGAGCAGAGCAGTAAGAGCCGTGGATGGAGAACCTGTCGGCAGGGAGACCATTCTGGTTACTGCCTGACAGCCCAGGAGAGAGGCGGTGCAGAACCAAGGAACTGTAAACACTAGATTGATGTTTTGTTAATATTCAGGGTTTTAGCTTTCACTTTTAGGTTACGTACTATTGCACTTGTATATTTTTAAAAGTGAATCTTTATCTTTTAAAGCTGCATACTGGAATATTTATGAATGACATATAATATCTGGGGTTTCTTCAAAATAATCTGGGTATAGGGGTTGCAGGAATTGGGGGGAGATAATAGATAAAACACAATTGGCTCTAAATTGGTCATTGTTAAAGCTAGTTGCTGGATACACTGAAATCCACCCTATTATTCTCTCTACTTTTGTTTTGTTTGAAATCTTTATAAAACATGTTAAAGATAATGATTTAATAAAAGAAAGGAAATAATAAAAGAGCTAATACATATGGAAGACTTCCCATGTTCTGGAAGAGCTTATGCATATTAATTACCATCACACCTACAGCAACTCTTGATGCAGATATTATTAATATCCTTCTTTAACAAATGAAGAAACTGTGGTCAGATCGGTGTGAACCATACTGAAGGTGCTACAGATTACTTTGTGGTGGAGTGAAAATTCTAACCCATCTGACACACAGCCCTGCTCTTTTTTTAAGATTTTTTTTTAATGTGGACCATTTTAAAAGTCTTTCTTGAATTTGTTACAGTATTCATTCTGTTTTATTTTTTGGCTTTTTGACTGAAGGCACATGGGATCCTAGCTCGCTGACCAGGGATCAAGCCCACACCCCCTGCATTGGAAGGGGAAGTCTTAACCAGTTCTTTCTAAGGCTCTAGGTTATGGGACTGAGCTCAGGTTATGTTGCTTCATCAAGACATTTTCCAGGAACAGGAAATAAATAAAACACACAAGTCCCAGCATTCTGAGGCTTACATCCTTACTGAACATACAGACAATAAGCCAAATAAACTATCCAGTGTGTTAGAAGACCATAGACAAAGGAGGAAAGGGTCAGAGACAGTGCCATAGCCCGGAAGGGACTTGGGGAGGGGCCATATGTGCCATCGAAGGAGAGAGAGAGGAACCCAACGGGCTGCCAAGGGGAACACCTTTGCGGAAGGAGGAACAGTGAGTACAACACTTCTGGGTTGAACACGCTGGCCTGCTGGGTTCCCTGAGCAGCAAGGAGGCCAGTGTGGCCTGGGCAGAGGGGGAGGGTTGAGCAGTCAGAGGTGAGATTAGGGAGGCCACGGGGGGCTCCACCAGGCGGGGAGTTTCAGTGACTTTAAAGACTGTGGCTGGTACTCTGAGTGAGCTGCGGTGTTCTGCAGGGTTTTGGGTTGAGGAGCTGTGCAGAAAAGAGTGAGTATCAGAGGCCTGCAGCCGCCCTTCAAGGAGCCTGCTTCCAAGGTGGGCCTCTAGCTGGCATCTGGGACCTGACTTGGGGAGGGCCTCACTGTTCTCCGGTAGGAGTGGCCCACTCTGCCTGGAGCGTTCGCGCTAACAACGCGGTAATGTGGTTTGTGCTGCCTTCTGGAAGACCAGAGTCTAGCCTTGTGGCACACGCAGAAGGCCCTGACACCATAGGCCCAATGAAGACTTGGGCACAGGTCTAATGAGCGCCTGGTGGACGTGCTTAACAGTCTGCTGCTGGCGGGGTCAAAGGTGTCCCCGGCCACTCAGTTTTGGAAGCTTGTGCCTGGCTTCCCCTGGACTCCACCGCACACACCTTTTCCCTTTGTTAATTGTGTTTTGTACCCTGTTGCTGTGAAAACTCATAGCCCTGAGTATGACAACACACGGACTCCCGAGTCCTAGTGAACTGCCGAAACTGACGGTGGTCTCAGGGCCTTCAGCCCAGGAATCATTTTTCCAGCATTTTTATTTTATTTATTTATTTATTTTTATGTTTTTCTTTTTTTTTAATTTATTTTTTAATTTTATATTGTAGTGGGTTTTGTCATACATTGACATGAATCAGCCATGGATTTACATGTATTCCCCATCCCGATCCCCCCTCCCACTTCCCTCTCTACCCAATCCCTCCCCAGCATTTTTAAAAGGATCACTCAGGCTGCCTTTTTGAAGGTGGCAAGAACGGAAGCTGATAGACCCACAGGAAGCCACTGCAATAATCTAGGTGACCGCCTCTGCTTAGGACAGGATGGTACTGCTGGAGATAGTGAAAGGAGGTGGGGTTCACTATTTTTTTATTCCTCATACTTCTTCTACTGAAAACACATATCTTAGTTTTCTTAAAGTTTTTTTCCACATTGAGGTACATTTTGGCTGACAAATTTGTTACAGATATAGTACCTTATTTATGTTAAACCTAGGCATAATGAAAGTATACTTAATATTATATTTAACACCTTGATGATTCAAGACCTGTCTATACTATTAGTATTGTTAGATCAACAAACTTCGACATTCCTACCAGGTACCAGTAATACCAGGTAATTTAATACTAAATATTTCCCAGTTCATGTGAACCTGAAACTCAAATTAACCATGGCAATGTGATTAAAAAAAAAAAAAAAAAAAAGGCACATAGAGACACACAGCGAGGCCTCAGTCCTTATTTTGGTTTCAATCCTGAGTTAGGTACAGTAACAAAAAACCCAGTAGTTTACAAAAAGTTTGGGTTAAAATTGGGGTTCTCGCAGATGAAACAAGTCAGGCTCACTTGGCTAGATGGTTGAATATTAATATTTGTATAAAAAGCAACTTTCAATTACCTTGGACAAGCCAACTTCTAAATTATTTTGCCCTTTTCAAATCTGCATTAAAAAGACACCAGAGAGGACATTCGCATCTCAAAGATACAGCCAAGTTCTTTCTAAGATGACTTTGTTTCTCCTTTCTTTAACATTTACAAGCTTCATAAGATGAACAGGGAAGGTTTTAGGAGTGATGAAAGGACTTTTGGAACCACCTGTAAAGACTATCTTTGTAAACCAAGTTTTGTTTTTCCCTCCTTTCCCAAAAGAATTGGGTGACCTCCCCAAGAAGGATTGACACATCTATCGACCCATGTTGGAAAGCTCACCCCTCTTCCTGTATCCTAAAGGACAAGGCCTCTCAGGAATGCCCAGAGGATACCCAGACTCCCACAAGTCCATCTGGACCAAGGGGGAAGGAGGCAAAGGCAACAGGAAAAGAGGGGAAGATGGACTGAGGAATCCACGCTGCAATCCCTCTGGCCGGGTCCTCAGCTTAAGCGAGGGAGAGGAACGGAGAGCCCTTACTGCCTGAGTGGCAGCTACCGGGGCACCCTGGGCTGCGGGCCGTTGGGACACCCACGAGTAACCCTGGCCAGAGTTCCTCTATTGTTCCCACAGCCACTCGCCTGTTTGTGGAGGGTTTGAGGAGAAAGAAATGAGAGAACCCTACAGGAAGCCTTAGAGGAGTTAGTACCAGATGTCTGTGCATTACCAAAATAAGCAGAATAAACCAAAACCTAGCCAGCCAGAAGGTTACAGTAACATGATTTCCCAGTCCCATAAACCAGTGACCTTTCTTCAAAGCACCTTGTAAATGGAGTTTCCCTTCACAGGGAGAACACCCCAAATTGGAGCTAAAGCCCCCCAGATGGGAGCCAAAACTCCCCAGATTGGACAAGGTCACAAAGGCCCTTGTTGGACCCTGATGTCAAGCTGTTCTGGGGAGAAAGTTATTTGAGCATTTAATTTACAGAGGAGAGTAGTATTTATTAGAGAATCAATCAACTTGTTCCCCACTGTTAAGGTTACCTGGGGCTCCAGTAGGAGAAATTAGAATTGAATGCCTCTAGTCCAAGGGAGTCTCCAGGCCTGTTCATTATCAGAGTGTTCCTTGCCTTTGTAAAGCACTTCTGACTGCCAGATTATTTTATTATGAGCCATTCAGAGGTCACTGCTCTTCTGATCTTAACATATCTAATACATGCCCCCCAAATCTTTCCTTTGGGATAGATGAAATATTTCCCTTTATATAAGCTTTATGTATAACACCAAAACACAAAAGATACAGACAAATTTCAACAAAAATGGCACAAATTTTGGCATCGATGCACAGATGAACCGATTCCCCCAATCAGGTAAATAAGTTTACTCTACAAAACAAATGAGCTAATTCCAGATAGGCTACCCATCCCAGAAAAACCAGCTTCCCAATGAACTCTTTCCAACTGAGCCTATTCCCAAGTCAGGTAAATAAATTTACCCTACAAATCAAACAAGCTAATTCCAACTAGGGTGGGCTTGCCCCATGAGAACTAGTTCCCAAATGAACTGGTTTAGGGTAGAGTCCAACACTTCCCCTCTCCAACAGCATACCCCAACCAAATTGTCCCATAAAGAAAAAACCCAAATTGAGGGGAAAAAAATGTTCCCGGAGCAACTTACCCTCCAAAATTGAGCCCACTGGCTCATCACACAAAAGGGCACACAAAAGAAGCGAACAGGCTGAACTGGCTCTAAAATTGAGTAGGTTTACCCTCCAAACAAAATCCGAGTCTGTCAACTAGAAGTTTGTCTGTTCCTTTTCTCAACTGCCAAGCGCTGGGGGCACCCGGGCCTCTGCAGGTAATCTTGAAGGAGAGACCCTCAGGACAAATGGCCCCAGCCGCTGCTAGGGTCCTGCCCCAGTATTCCTTCATCAGGATCGGCTAGCCACGAGCAGCAAGGCTTCTGGCTGGCTAAGCCAAATTGATACTGAGTCCAAGATTGCTCTGCCCGCTGCACGACAGGCCAGTGAACCTGAGAGACGAGGGGCTGAGGCAAGAAAGAGACTTTTTTGGGGGACCAGCTGGTCAAGAAGTTGCCTGTCTAGAGCCTCGAAAGAACCATCTTGTCGGGCCTGGTTGCCAGGTTCTTTTATGGATCAGAGATGGGTGGGAGGTGAGAAGACAAAGTAAAAAGATGATTGAATCCTCGCAAAAGTCCCCTGGAATGGCCAGCCTCCGGCAGGGGATGTGCTAGTTCCCCTCCCCTCAGCCCTTCATGCGTGGGCAGCTCAGGTTATCTCCCCGAGGCAGGCCATTCTGTATGCTCACGAAAGTGGCAAGGTGAGGGTTAAAGCCACAGCAGTGGATCCAGTGGAAATGTAAGATGAACCCTTCCTGGTTACAGTTCTGGGTTTACAGGGACTTAGAGGCAAGCAGAGGAAGGCAGGGCCTGTGAGGACACAGCGAGCTAACCAGAGGACTGTCCTCACACGAGAACGCTGCACTATTGGACGGATCCCTTAGGGTGTAGAAAACCGGTGACAAACACCCATTACAACCTCCAGCAGGCTCTCTGACCCACCGTGCAAACGCAGCTGTCAAAGATGTCTCCCTCTCATCCAGCACCTATTTGCAGAGATCAACCTGCGGAGACCCTCTTCCCTTGAAAAGGCAAGTGTAAGCGCCCTTCACAGAAGAGGACCGTGAATCCAAAACTGCGGGATGTCACTCAAGAAAAGCTGCATAGAACAGTCTAGCCCTATTTCCTGACCTCAGCTTTTCCGAGTCCAAAGTGGGCAGGGAGATTTATAAAAACAGTTTTCAAGGACAAAAAGTGAAATTGCCTTTTTGATTAAAAATACAGGTACCCGTGGGCTGCTTCTGCAGTGGAAGAAAGAGACATCTCTTTTTATGACATCGATTACACAAACTTTCTTGAACTCTAAATTCGAAATAGCATATTTCAAGGCAGGTGGGTGGATGGGTGTGGAGGAGGGAAAAAGCAAAAAGACAATAGGAAGTGGGGTGGGCCTGAGAGAGCTCTTGGGAACTCGTTTGCAGAACTCTCTCTGAAATTTTCAAGTTGAGAAGTGATGTTATGTTAATCTATGTCCTAATTGCTCAGCAATAAACAACACCCACTTGCTGCATAAATGTCAGGACCAAGACTATTTCTGTTTCTGCTCTGTAACACTGTCAGTCACGGTGAAGAGCACAGAGATGGAACCCTTGGGTTAGCATACAAAACTTTAACGTGCTAGTGGACAGAAAGACCGAGGGGCGCTGGTTCCTGAGGGAAAGCGCTCTCAGATGCAGTGGGGCTGCTGGAGCTGGCTGGAGGTGGGACTGTTTGCCTGCTGACTGCTGTTGTGAGACGGGTGGGCACGATGGGTCCCCGCTGGTCACCTCTTGCTGAAAGTGTTAAAAGCAGATCACTGCTAAGCTTGGATGGCACTGGGAGGAGGGAGATGGTAACTTTTCAAACAAAAATGAAGGCTGGTGAGACAGCTTTGAAGACTCCAGTCCTCCAAGTCAGTGAAGATGTCAAGAACTAAAGTGAAAAAGATAATAATAAAATAACCAGATGTCCTGTCTGTTCTAATCACAGGCTGGGAAAGACTCGAAACCCACTCATGGAGTGTGTGGAAGTAGTTTGGGAACCCAACAGTTGGAAATCCTCTCCTTTATTTACTGTGTGTCCTCAGGCAGGTGCTGCATCTCTCTGAGTCTTGGTTTCTTTGTCTTTCATAAATGAAGATAGTGATCCCCATCTATTTGAGGAGACAAGAGGATTCATGAACTAATGTGTCTATGTAGGTACATTTGTGGTCGTATGTGTATTATCTTCATGACATAAAGCACATTCTCAGAAGCAACCTGTAGCTGCTGGACACTGTCAACTCACGAATTTCTACTGAAATGCAGCAAGTTATCTTGGCTCCCCAAAAGCTACACATGTACCTCCACTGATCCCCAGGGATCTGCCTGGCCTATCCTTGCTGACTGGGTGGAGAGCCCAGGGAATGTCGGGAAACTGATGTCTCTCTAAGATGCTCACGTCATCATCTAAACTGAGGGAGTGATTCTGCAAAGTGATGTCTGCTTTGGGTTTCAACCCCCTCCTTGCTTCAAGCAGGGCTGGATGAAGAGTGAAGATTAATGGTCAAGAGCATGGAATTTTGGCTTCTCCCATTGCAACAAGGTCTGTTGCTTTTGGTAATGAATAGAGCATAGTTGTCGGCATCAGATCTGACTATAGCTCCCCAGGCCTTGCCCTGTCTAGCTGGGTAGCCTTAGGCAAGTCATATAACCTCTCTGAACCTAGGTTATTTGATGAAAACAGCAGAGGGAGACACTTACATGGTTCTTTGTGTTATTAAATCCACCGTGCCTCCCAATTTTGAAAACAGAGCTATATAGATTTCGTTGAAAAAATAACTTTGTTTTTAAATTTTCTTCAAGACAGAAGGTGTTGGTAAAATCTGGCATCACTGGAGACCATGTTTAGATTTTGAAGTTTGTTTTCTTCCTACTTTTACACCATAATTTCTTATTGTTGTTGCATGCAGCCAAAGATTTTATTTTACTATCGATGCCAGTAAAATATGAGACCCTGAGGAGACAGAAAATATCCATCTATTTCTATTAAAGATAGAAAATAAATAGACTGTGTTTCTTCAACTAGCAAGGCTTTCCCAAAATATCCCAAAGTTCAGCTGTTCTCAGAACTATTTGTGTGTGTGTGTGTGTGAAAGCACTATTTTTGTGTGGGTATACACTTACGTGAGACCATGAAAATAAAGCTCTTCCCCAGGAATTTCTTTTGTGTGTGCAATCCAAGGTGCTGTTTGAAAGCAGCTGAACTTAACTAGCACGTCACCCGGGTCTCATGGGTGGGACCTGAGGAGCCATGGATGTGATCTGACAGCTGGTGGAAGGCTTCATCAATGCTCTGCAGGTTCTGGGGCTGATGTGACAGCCCTAGGGGGGCACAGGCCGCCTCCACTCTGTGCGAGACGGTGACAAGCTCCTCTGCCTCGCTCACACAGGATAGGGTAGAGCATCTTGGAGAGAAAGGAGGAGTATTCTGGAGCTGTCAAGAAGGACTCAGGAGTCTTTCAAAGCTCTTATATCAAACAAGAATGCTTTCATTTTTAGCTAATAGAATTACTGACCGATGTATACTTCTAAAAAAGTCACTTAATTACCTCACCTAATAAAAAGTCTGAAGTTAAACAGCTCCAAATCTGGGTCAAAGACTTAGTGACTGAGACACACGTTATTCTGTTTCACCATCCTCGGCAAGCTGGTTTGTTGCCTCATGGTCACAAGATGGCTGCTGCTACGCCAGGCACAAAGTCCTTGCACGAGCAAATGGAAGCAGAGGGGAAATGGCACGCAGGCTTTCTCCTGGGAGACTGTTCTACTTATGCTTTATTTAAAACCAAGATTATTTGGTTTCAGAGACAATAGAGGATTATTGTGAGACTTAATTCTATGATGTACAGGAAAAAAAATGGTACATGGTAGGCATTCAGTAAGCATTAGTTCCTTTCTTTGAAGGAAGTCCAGGAGGATCGCAGGCTCTAGTGTTCTGTTACCTGGATGAGACCATGAGGGAGCCACTTCCTTCTCTGTGCCTCAGTTTCTCAACCATGAAAAGGGATGATGGTAGCCAAGCATATATAAACATTCATTATTCTCATTATGATTTTTTCCTAGCCTGTGTAGGCTTAGTCTGAATTTGAAGATTCACTTTTCAGGCCCAAGTCCTAGTCAATTAGCACATTCAGTTTGATTTTTAGCAGTATCGCTTTTAGAAGTAATACTTAGTGAGGATTTCTGCAATGTGTCAGCATTTCTTCAATCTTGGAGATATTTGGGAATGCCAGCAATAATTATCACCTAACTGAGCTCCTGTTAGAACAAAAAGATACTTTAATTAAGTAGATGAGTAATCAGATGGCTCCTTAGAAAACAGGCAGTTAGTAGGTAAATAGATGATTATGCATCACCAGGAAAAATGTTGATTTATTTGCTTATGCCTGGTTAGTCTGCACCCAAGAAAGAGTTCCTTGGCACTGGATTAGTACATATTATTTTTTAAACTTAACAAATATGATTAGATGAGAAAAAGAGGTAGAAAACTGAAGTTGGTACTCTTTGGCTTTAATTCTTTGTGCCACTAACTTGATCTAAATTTTCAATAGTTTATCATCAGAACAACGGACCATTGTTGCAAAGTACTCAATGTTAAGAGACTATGCATATATCCAACCATCATTCATTAGCAGCTGCTCTGTGGCCAACCCTGTGCCAGGCCCTAGGAAGATGGGGGTGACAAAACCTGCTCCTTGCCTCAGACAAGCTCCCAGCCTGAAGGGCAGACTTCAATGCACATAACTTACAAGCTCCTAGAGTGTCATAGAGTGTGTACTCAGAGAAGCTCTGGAAAGGGAATGGTCACACCTGTCATAGCTGAGGAGTCAGGTGGGGTCAGAAAGGCTTCCCAGAGGAGCTGATCAGTGATCTAGGAAAAGGATTCCCCAGAAGAAGAAACAGCACATGCAAAGATGCGGAGGCTGGAAGCAGCACTGTGAATAGAGGAAACTGTATTCAGTTGGGTTCTATGTGCTAAGGAGTTGAAGCCCTCTCCTGAGGCCAGTGGGGGCCTGAGAACATTTTTCCTTCCCCTTTCTTCTTTTCTCTCTCTCTCCCTTCATCCCTCCCTCCCTTCCTTTTTTCTTCCTTCTTTTCCTTTCCTTCCTTTCTTCCTTTTATCTTTTCTTTTTTTTGTTGGGATCTTAGGTTTTAAAAGCTACTTTGACTGCACCAAAGGGGTTTTAACATTAACATGTTAGCTCCAAGCTGCACAGAAGAAGGTGGATGGTCAGGAAAAGGTCATGATTTGAGTCTTGACTCTGTTGCTAACTAACTATCCAAATGCATCTTGCTGGCTTCACTTGACTCACCTGTAAAATGGAGCATGTGGGCCAGATGATCACTAAGTTTCCTCAAAAGGCAAAACCTTTGAGCTCTATGACTGAATTCTCTGGCTGCAATGGCAACAAATGTGGGAAACATTTTTATCCGAAAGCATTGTTTACTCATATGGCCCCAGGGGACTGGGTCCCCACAAGCAGCATCAGCTCTCATCCACACTGCCTGGTGGATACTCAGCATGGTGCTGCCCCCCGAAACACAGAGCCAACCCCTTAACCCAGTTATGAGCATGGGAGATTTTCCCGAGCATCTTCCCGGGAGACGGGGAGAGGCTTTACACTCACATTGCAGCAACATTGGAGAAGGGGGACATGCAGGCTTATTTGGATGGCTTAGAAGAAAGTCCATTCCTCAGTGTTAAAGCAAAACAATGCCTTTCTAGCTTTCGGATGGAAGAGTCAGTCTTCAGATCCCAAGCAGACAAGACAACTAAAGAAAAATTAGCACAAAATTTCCATGAGTCATTCAAAGTAAAAACTACTGTGTATCCTCAGAAAAGCACTGATAATGTGAAGTCTGAAGCCAAGTACTTTCATTATTTAGGGTGGATGTCATGGCATTTTCCCCCAACTCTTACAAAACAGAGAAAATTTGCTTGTTAGTATCATTCTTCTCTCCCCTAGAAATCTGGAGGGGAGTTGGATTTCTGTATTTCTAAGCACTTGGAACAAACAGCGTTCCTGCATGCACAGAGCTAAACATGGATGAGGACGGTTTTTTTTTTTTTTTTTTCCTTTCATGCCCATCACAGAGCAGAGGGAATGGGCCACGGGAAACTACTGTCTGTCACCACAGCCTTGAAAGTCCCATTTTCTCTCTTCTCATCCCAAATATAGGAGAAATAGCCAAACCCGAAAAATGTGAGGAAATGAGCCTGAGAAAAACACCGATTGGCAGCTATGCTTTCAAAACAAGTCTGGAGCTCCCTGCCTTTTTCAAATTATTCAAGAGTTCAAAGAACGATTTAGACCCCATTTTAGTAAGCAGGTTGGTTCTTTTATTTTCTTACTCCCCAGGTTGCTTACCCCAAGTGAAAAAATCTAGGGAAATTTCATGCCAAATGTAGGGTGTTTCCTGGCACTGAATGTGCATCTTACCTGGACATTGACAGTGGACCCTCCACCTCGGGCGTCAGATGGCCAACAGCGTCCTGTCCTCTGGTCCCCTGAGTGCATGTGAGGAAAGGAGCTGAGACTATGCCTGCCAAAGGTGGAACGGAGGGAGGGAGGGGAAAGATGGTGAAGGGACAAGGGAAATGAGGCTGACTTCAGGCCGAGCCCTCGGGGAGTGGTGTCCTTTGGGGATGCTGTGATTCTTCCTGACAGAGAGAAAGCATCACCTGATGGATGGAAGACAGGCTCTGCAAGCAGCATACCTGACCTGGAGCTGGCTTTGGGATTTGCAAGCCTTGGGTCTCGGGTCTAACTATTCACTTTTATGGAGCCTCGTTTCTTCACAGGTAAAAAGGTGATTTATAAACCTGTTCTCAAACACCCCGTGCTTGTGATTTCTCAGGAGCCAATCAGCAGGTGGTGGTGCGATGAACATGTGTTCCATAGTAATGCAGACCTGTGCCCACTTCACAGATGAGAAAACTGAGGCTATATTTGTAATCAAGACCCCAAAGTACACCAGTCCCCTGGGGCGTGGCCTGAAGTCAGCCTCATTTCCCTTGTCCCTTCTCCATCATTCCTCCTCCCTTCCTTCCTCCCACCTTTGCAGTCATAGTCTCACCTCCTTTCCTCATGTGCACTCAGGGGACCAGAGGACAGGGGGCTTTTGGCCATCAGCCTCCCGAGGTAGAGGGTCCCAGATGCTTTTACAGTGGTCTCTCAGCACAGTCTCTTTCTTTCCATATTCTTAAAGCTTCCTTAAGTGATTTTTTCAAGTCAAAAGCAGTTGGAAAGAGTGAAATAAATCAAAGACAAATACTGTATGATATCACTTATGTGTGGAATCTAAAAAATATGACAAACTAATGAATACAACAAAAAAATGTAAGAGACTCACAGATGTAGAGGCAAGCTAGTGGCTACTAGTGGAGAGAGGGGAGCAGTGATACAGGGGTGGCAAAGTAAAAGGTCCAAACTGTTATGTATAGAAGAAGCTGCAAGGATATATTGTACAACACGGGGAATATAGCCAGTATTTTATAATAGCTACAAATGGAGTATAACCTTTAAAAATTGTATAGAATTTTTAAATTTTAAAAAAATTAAGTAAAAAATAAAAATTGTTGTTGTTGTCATGTCCGACTCTTTGCAACCCCATGGACTGTAGCCTACCAGGCTCCTCTGTCCATGAGGTTCTCCAAGAAAAAAATAGTGGAGTGAGTTGCCATTTTCTTCTCTAAAAAAATAAAAATCATATACTTTAATTTAAAAAAGCAGTTGGAGATACCATACTAATAACACAGGAAGTATCCTAGGGTTTGAAATCTCACCACTGGAAATGTGTGTACATGTATGTGTGTGTGTTCACATGTTCTATGTTTTCACCTGACCTGTAGAGTGATAGGCAGGCAATGACATGCTGATCCCAGCTACCTGGAGAACCACTTCAGAGCCAGCTCAGCACAGCAAAGGGCAATGCGGTATAATGGCTATGAGCATTTTTTTTTTTAAGAACCTGGGTTCATATCTCTGTTCTACCATGCACTAGTGGGTAAATGGCATCATCTCTCTGAGTGTCAACTTGTCAAATGATCATAAAGCCTCCATCATCGGCTTGTTATAAGTTAATCAGAGCTATAGGCATGCAGTTTCTGGCACATGGTAACATGACTAATCATCATCTTCTATCTCTACCCTGCTCCTTCCAGCCGCATGTGATGTGTGATCTTTGGATGGGGTGAGGTGTGTCTATGAATCACTGAAGATAGGGTCCTGCTTGTGAGGGTGGGAAATGTCTGAGTGATCTGGGTCTGACACTGTGTGACTGAGTGGTGGAGTCCCAGGATAATGAGATGCTGAATTAGAGGCAAAACAGCCACCCACACCCGTGGGGAAAGAGAAAGCCCTAGATGCTGCTGGTGAGTCAGAACTGAGCAGGCAATACAGCAGTTCAAGGACAGAGGAAGGAGAGGGGGCTGTGCTGGGAAGTTTCCGCAGGGGGACTCCAGAACAGCTTCGGTCAACTTTCTGAAGCGGCATCCCCCTGAGCTGGCCAGCCCTCTGCGGTTAGGCAGCATGCTTTCCAACAATTCTTGAAAAGCCTAAGAATGTAGGTGGCTTGGGGAATGAGAAGAAGGATGCTAATGTGATGGGATCATCTCTTTTTTTTTTTCTGTATCTTTATCAACAAGCTCTTAGAGGTAGGTATCAGCATTCCTGTTTGCAGATGAGAAAACCAAGGTTTAGAGAGGCAAAGCCTCTTCTCCAACGTCACACAGCTTGTTATGTAAGTTTGGGGCTATTTCTCTACAAAGCTCTATTTCCCCCCTTGCCTACACTGCATTCTACCAGTGCTGAGTCAAGCTAGGCACATTCAAATGTGCTCATGTTTTTCTAGGGGAAAGAACACACAGTATTGGAAACAGTTCTTTATGATAAGGGTATCTGAGGTACAAGCACAAGTTCTCCACCTTAATTACAGGTCCTCCAAAATCCCCAACAGGCTATAGTGAAGTGAAAGTCGCTCAGTTGTGTCCGACTCTGCGATCCCATGGACTTAACAGTCCATGGAATTCTCCAGGCCAGAATACTGGAGTGGGTAGCCTTTCCATTCTCCCAGGGATCTTCCCAACCCAGCAATCAAACCCAGGTCTCCCACATTGCAGGCAGATTCTTCACCAGCTGAGCCACCAAGGAATCTATAAGCACTCACTAAATTTTGAATAGATAAAGAATGAGAGTAGCTGCTAATATTGAGAGTTTGCTTTATACACATTTTATGCTCAATCCTTTGAAATCTCACGGTAACACATAATGTTAGGTACTATTACTCTCACCATGTTACAAATGGAGAAATAGGCATGGAGAAGTGAAATAACTTGCCCAAGACAACACAGCTAAGAAGTGTCAGCTTGGTCTATGAGCTGCTGCTGCTAAGGCGCTTCAGTCGTGTCCGACTCTGTGCGACCCCAAGGATGGCAGCCCACTAGGCTCCCCCTTCCCTAGGATTCTCCAGGCAAGAACACTGGAGTGGGTTGCCGTTTCCTTCCCCAATGCAGTAAAGTGAAAAGTGTGAAAGTGAAGTTGCTCAGTGGACTGTAGCCTACCAGGCTCCTCCGTCCATGGGGTTTTCCAGGCAAGAGTACTGGAGTGGGTTGCCATTGCCTTCTCCGTGTCTATGGAGGGTATGTTCTGAATCCTGTTGTCCTGGAGCCTGCTCCTAACTGAGGAGATGATGGGGAGATGGAGGGCTGTCAGGAAAAAGTGAGAAGGGAACCATCATTTATTGAGTATCTGGTCCTCCCCAGCTGCTCTGCCCAGCTCTCTGCCTGTTATACCGCATATAACACAAGCCTGTGGGGTTAATGACATCCCCAACTTATATACAAGGAAACTGGCTCAGACAGTTGAGATGACTTGAAAGAGTCCCACAGTGGCAGAACTGAAATTTGAAGCAAAATTGTCTCCCATCAAAGCCCAAGAATTTTCTAATCCTGCAGGCACCCCTTGGGGGTCAAGAGGAAGAAGAACACAGAGGGTGAGAAGGCTGCAGGGCAGTTTGCTCTTTGCGAGAAGCTCATCTCGGGACCCAGCATCCCCACGACTCACCGCCGACTGGCAGCTTTCTTTCGTGTGAACTGTGCTCATTGCAGGTTTTCATTTCCTGTGATGCTCCTGACAGCTTTTGTGGGATGATTGCAGGGTAGAAGACAGCAACCTTTAAAGGTTTGGTAAAAACTCTGCAAGTGGGAGGTCTGTCGTCTTCCTGAGGCGTGTTGTCAGCTGCTGTTTAGAAATGTTTCTTTACAAACCTGGGTGCCTGAGCTCTCCAGGTGGGGAAAGCCTGAGCTCAGACAAAAACTAGGATGAGGAAGCAAGGAGGGAAGGCAGGAGAGCGTAAGAGATGACGCAGCTGGACTAGGGCTCTGTGGGTGGAGGAGAGGGAATATCCAGGTTTGGGGCGTGGTGGGGGGCAACCAGCTGGGTGGGAGACACTTGAAGGGACTTGGAGGCAAGAAGGAGCTGTGTAGGGATGGGAGAAACAAGATGGTCCTCCATCAGCAAGGAAGCTTCTCCCTGAGACCACTAATGGATGTCTGGACCTCGGAAACCACAGAGGGTTTCTGAGGCCCAACTGCAGTCCCAGCGGCTCTGGCCAAGCCTGGAGGGAAACCAGAAGCCTGGCCAGAGGAGTTTCCTTTTGGTCCCTGGGAATCTAACTATGGGTCCTGACGTGTCTTTGGGTGCTTTGCCTCCATCTCGCTTTTCTCTGTTCTCTGGGGACTTAGTCACTTGGAAGCTGAATCTTGCCAGCCCGGCTCCTGTCTGTCATTCCCCGTGCCCTTGGACCTCTGAGTCTGGAGCACAGCTGCAGGGAGCCCCGGGGATGCAGAGACACACCTGCCTTAAGATCGTCACAGCCCAGGGAAATGCCTGCAGATGGGGGGCTCCCACACAGGAGAAGGACTGAAGGGTCTCAGGGAGGCCGGAAGTGAGTGTCCGCCCTGCCAGAGAGGAGACTCCCTTAGGGCCGGGCCTGGGCAGCTGAGCACACTCTTTCCAAGCCACGAGCAAGAGGAAAGACATTCCAGGCAGGGGCCGCCATGTGCTAAGGAAGGGAAGATAGCCTAGTGTTTGAGGACAGGCAAGGGATTCCTAATGACTGGAATATAAGGTGAGCGTGGATGTGTGGAAGAGACAGTTGTTCAGAAATTATACAGGGCCTTAAACGTGGTTCAGAAAAGTTCTGGCATTTCCTCGATATTTCTCAGTTCATGGTCTGAAGAAGAGTCATGTCAAAATCGACTTGTAGCACTTGTAAAAATGCAAGTTCTGGTTCCGGCCCTCAGGATCCAAGAATTAAAGCATTCGGAGAATGAAACGTTCAGAGGATGCCCAGGAATTAGCATTTTAAAAGCATGCAGAGAAGCACTGTGCACTCCTGTAGGCACAGGGGAGCCATGGAAGGTCTGAGGCTGTGGAATGATGAGATCGCCTGTGCATTTAGATGCATCCCTTCCCGAGGGGCAGAGTGTGACATGATAAGACGCCGTCACTGAATGAGTCCTCCGTCCCAAAAGAGGGACAGGGGCCAACTGCTCAGGCAGAGGGAACGTCTCTCTCCAGTCTCCCCAGAGCAAGGTGGCTGAGAATGTTCCAGAAGGCCAGGCTTCAGCACGATCAAACCTTGTGGATTGTGAACCCAGACCATGCAGCCAGGGGTGTCAGGGACCACAGTTCCAGCCCCCCAGGAGTAGTGATTTTCCTGCAGCCTGGAGCTGACATGGTGCTCCTTGCAGTTGTGCAAAACCTCGTTCTGCACACAGACAGTCCTGAAGTGATCACTGAAGAGAAAGCTCCCCCCGAGTGAAGGCCCCTCATCCCCGCGTAGAGAAGAAGCTGGCATCACCCCTGGGGCTCTGAGACAAAGAAGTTGTCTGCAGAGATTTCCAGCTTACCCTTCTTTTGCAGTTGTTTCTACATGTTGCCAGTGTCTTTAAAAATGGAGAGTTTAGAATAGTGTAAACGTGGAAAAGTCTGTCTTGCCCTTCACCTCTTATTTTTCTCTTCCAGAGGTAACCACTGTTAAGAAAATGTTCTCCTAGAAATGTGCTTTATAAGAATAAAAGAATTCTTCTCAATACAAATCAGCTCATACTCTACAGAAAATAATGGACCTTGTCTTACTGAGCTGTTTTTAAGTGTATGCGTGCATATTCAGTCACTTCAGTCGTGTCTGACTCTTTGCGACCCCGTGGACTGTAGCCTGCCAGGCACCTCTGTCCATGAGATTCTCCAGGCAAGGATACTGGAGGGGGTTGTCATGCCCTTCTCCAGGGGAGCTTCCCCACCCAGGGATCAAACCCGTGGCTCCTGGAAGTCCTGCGTTGCAGGCGGATTCCTTACCCACTAGGCCACCTGGGAAGCCCTGTTAAGTATATACAAGGCACTATTGCATAAGAGCTCACAGAGGTGGGTCTCATTCCTTGCCATGGTATGGATGCACCATTATTTTGTCTTGTGGGTAGATCTTTAGATGCCTTCCAGTTTTTACCTTTAAAGATGTGACTTTCCCCTTTTTTGCTTCCCATGCTGTTTTTTCCCCCCCTTATTTGTTCCTATACCACTCTGTGTCAAGATGGTCATTTCTCTCTCTTTTTTAAATTATTTTTTATTGAAGGGTAATTGCTTTACAGAATTTTGCTGTTTTCTGTCAAACCTCAACATGAATCAGCAGCCATAGGTATACATGTATCCCCTCCTTTTTGAACCTCCCCATCTCCCTCCCCACCCCACCCTTCTAGGTTAATATACAGCCCCTGTTTGAGTTTCCTGAGCCCCAGATGGTCACTTCTTTGTTTCAGAGTTGCAGCTGCTCACTGCAGAATCAATCACTACTTGTAAAACATTTTCTGTCTCTACATCTGCAATTGTTCAAATTTCCTTTAAGGACAAAGTCCTCAACAGCAAGGTTACCAAGGAAAGTTGCATCCATCATTCTGGTCCAAAATATCTTCTGTTTGTTACAGACTGCCCAGGAAACAGGAGCTCTGGGGCCCCAACATGTATAGATTCATCTCTAAACTGCCCCTAGTTTCCTCCAATCTGTCCCCTGCTGCTGCAGAAGATTTTGGAATGAAGTAGAAAATGTTCAGACTGAAGTCGGACAGAAGTAGGGTCAAATCTCAGCTTTGCCTCTGGTGAAGGCCACAAGTGAATTACTCACCACCTCGAGCCTCACTTTCCTAATCTGGGAAATGTTTTTCTTAAGTCGCCAAGTTGTGCCTGACTCCTCACGACCGCATGGACTGCAGCTCGCCTGGCCTCCCTAAGCCCTCGCCGTCTCCTAACATTTCCCTAGTTCCTGTTCATTGAATTGGTGAGATAGGAGCGAATATAGCTCCTGACTCCAAGAAGGAAGGACCATATGGTACTCATATATTGAAATATACAAAAGAGATTACCAAGTGTCAGACAACCAGCAAGAGTGCTAGACACACTGGCTGTGCATTTGTTGGTGCAGCCCCTAAGATTCTGGGGGAAAATAAGTTGAAGAGCTGAAAATGAATTTTCCCCTGTCCCAGTAGGTGTCATCTCTACTAAAGCCAAATCCGTTCTTCCTGACCTTTAGGAACTCATTCAACTGAGAATGTTTGTTGGCTTTGCACTTGGAGAGGAAGCAGAGCAGATCGCTAGCTGCTTAGCATCCAAACTGGAGCCCTCACACCCTGCTGCTGGGGGTACAAAATATGCAGCCACTCTGGAAAGCAGTCTGACAATCTTGTATAAAACCAAACATAAATCTACCTTGGATCCATCAAGTTCACTCCTGAGTTGCAACCCCAAAATGAAAACCTATGTCGGCAGAAAGACTAGTGCTTGAATGTTCAGAGCATCCTTAGTCACTGTAGCACCAAAGGGAAGGGGAAAGCCCAGGTATCCGTGAGTAAGCAACGAATAGACTGAGTGTGATATATTTGTACAATGGGACACCACTCAGCAAGAGAAAACCAAGCTATAGACACCACAAAATATGGAAAAATCTGGAAACATTATGCCAAGAAAAAGGAGCCAGCCATTAAAAAAGAAAAAAAGAAAAAAAATCCATGCTGGGTGATTTCATTTATATAAAGCTCTGAAAAAGGAAAAACATATCTATGATGAAAAAAACTCAGAACATTGGTTTCCTGGGAGCAAGTGGGATAGATATTGATTAGAAGGATGTGAAGGATATTTCTGGAGTGATGGGAATATTCTACATCTTGTTCTATATCTTGTAACACAGGTGTACACATTTGTGGGATTTTACTGAAAGTTACAGTTAAGATTTGTGCATTTCTCTCTATGTAAATTTTATCTTTAAAAAAACCCATAAATAAATGCTGAACTGTAAGTAAGGATATCCATGCTGAAGTGTTTAGGGGTGAGGTATACAGATGTCTGTGACTTACTCTGAAATGCATCAAAAATCAGATGGATTAATGGATGGGTAGATGAACAGATATATAGTAAAATAAATGTAGAAAATGCTAATAACTGCAGAATCTAGGGGTTAGATACGCAGCATTATTTCAAATTTCTTGTGTGTTTGAAATTTTTCTTAACAAAATTAGGGAGAAAAAGCAGCCAGAACTTTACTGTCTGACTCTGAATCCTAGTTTTAACCCCCTCTTATCCTTGAACTTAGATAAGTTCTTTAGTCTCCCTGTTCTGTGCCCAAACTTCCCTGTATGTAAAACGAGGATAAAAACATTGGGCTATTCTGGGAATGAAATGAGTTACATACTTGGAACCATTTCTAGAACACAGCACTCAATAAAGGCTTTCTTTGGCTAGTTAATACACTGAGATGTTGATTTTATACCTGTGTCTTCAAGGAAGTATATCTATTTAACACCCACTTCCCCTTTTCCCTAGCAACATTTCCACCAAGAGGCAGTGTTGCAGAATAGTGTGTATTGAACCTCGGAGTCCGAAGACCCGGGGGTCTCAAATAAGTGGTTATTCTTGAACCCTAAATTTCTCAACTCAAAAATGGGGATAATATTCATAAGAAAATTGCTCCAGGCTTTTAAGAGGATTAAATAAAGCAGCATAAGTAAAGGCAACAGAAGCTGGGTTCAGTACATGTTCACCGAATGCCTCTTTCCTAAAGGGAACCTCTTCTTCGCTGACATAATTGGAAGAGATAGATTAGGTTATGCCCTAACGCAGTCCTCCTTGCACACACGCTTGGGAGCAGGATTCCCGCTGTCCAGCCCTGGACCCCCCAGCAGGTTGGGGTGGTTGTCGGAGAGGTAGCAAGAGGAGGGAGCATCTTCCCCCCTGAGTGCTTGGGGTAGCTGCTTTTCAGTCCCTCACAGGGATGGATGCTGCCTCAACCTCTGGAACCCTGCTGGCGTTTCAGCCTTGAGGCCGGAGTAAATAAGATTGATTTTGAAATAACCTTGTCAGTGCTATTCCAACCGATGTAGGACACCAGTTATGTAGCATCTCTATCCCAAAGACCGCAGGTCTTTGAGTGAGGACATGCCCTGGTAAACGGACCAGAAGAGGCTGTACTTAATGTCAGCAGCCATGTTTTCACACAGTGAAAAATGATCAGAGTGCAGACTTGTACTTGCAGTTACAAGGCCTGTCTTGGCGAAATTTTGGAGTCACCCAGGAGGTCATCTGGGAGATCAGTCCTGGGTGTTCATTGGAAGGACTGATGCTGAAGCTGAAACTCCAATACCTTGGCCACCTCATGAGCAGAGTTGACTCATTGGAAAAGACCCTGATGTTGGGAGGGATTGGGGGCAGGAGGAGAAGGGGACGACTGCCAGGGTCCAGCCCCAGCAGGATCCAGGGGAACCCTCAGGATGAACGGTGTCGGCGAGAGAGAGACACGTAGGACTGGCCTTGATAGGGCCAAGTCTGCTAGGGAGAGAGAGAGAGAGAAAGAAAGAGACCAGACCAGGAACGTGCAGCAGAGTCTGGCATTTGCTTTATTTTTGACCGAAGCCTTTATACCCTAAGTTGGTACATTTCTAAGGGGCAGATAAGCACACAGACTTAGTTTAACAATATCAGCTTGTCCTTCACGAAACCAGGTGTGCTCTGTATATTTTTTGTTTATGAGAGTCTTTTCCCATAGATTTTTTTACATTATCTTCTGGCCTTGAGGTTAGCAGAAAACAGAAAAGGGGCAGTCTCATGATACAGCAGGTTGCAACATAATAGAAATACAATCCTGTTAACATATAAGTCAGTCTTTTTGCAGAAGTTCTCAGCTAAATTTATCTAAAAAGTTTAACACACAAAGACTCTGTGGCTCTGGAGAGGCAGCCCCTGTTTAGAATTCCTGGTTAAAATTAACAATGATCTTATTGTTTTTACACTAGGGCTAAACTCTTCTTTTACTATATCTTTAACTATATTAACAATAGTTTCCACTGCACAACCTCAGCACATTAACATCAATCAAACGTTGATCTAATAACCACTTTTAAAACAATATTTTTTGTATTCTCTAATAGGGCTTCCTCACCCCCTCAAAGGGCTCTGTGCCTATTAGGGCCTTTTTTATGGTTAATCTCTATGTATAATATCTTTTGGCTTTCAGGCCTGTTGACAATTTATGGCTTGCACCTGGTGCAACTTTAAGCAACTTCAGTAGCCGACCCTGTCTTTTTTGTGGTTAATCTATTTTCTTTCTATTAGGTGTCATCTCCAAGGGAACTAGATAGGATTACATTTTCACAGAACAGAAATGCAAAGGATTGCAAAAACAGCAGATATGGCACAAAACAGGCTCTTAGTCCAAAAGTTAATTACCTGCAAGAAGTCACCAGCTAATCTCTATCTAAACTATTTTCTATTAGGCATATATGTGGCTATAATACTTGTGGGGCTTTTCTCACCCCGCGGAGGGACCTATGCTTAATAGTTCCTTTTGTTAGCGTACTGTGCTTAGGATGTTTAGAACAATCATGAGCATTTTGTGCAATGAGAGCACATATTTATCAAACAAGCCAGAATGCCAGCAAAAGGGTTTGAACTGAAGCATTTCCTTCATCCCTGGCCCCTTCATAGGGTACCAGTGTCCATGAGATTTATTAATTAGGGTTTTAAGTTGGTCCTTATTCAGTGAAAGAGGAGCAGGAGAGCTCTCAGCAGGCAACACAAGAATCCGCAGCAGGGCAAACAAGAACAACAGCAGAAAAGGGGGGAGGATACAGAGTGGGGTAGAGGCCGAGGGTCCCTTATCCTAGACGGCCTTGCCTGTCAGGTTTTTTCCTCATGACCTCGTCATGGATGGGGTCCCGGACGGCCTTGCCTGCCTGGTATTTTCTTCATGACCTCGTCACGGGTGGGAGCTCCCATAATGGCTCCCGGCAGACGACAGAGGACGAGATGCCGGAAGGGCATCACCAACTCGATGGGCGTGAGTTTGAGTAAACTCCAGGAGTTGGTGATGGACAGGGAGGCCTGGTGTGCTGTGATTGATGGAGTCCCAAAGAGTCGGACACGACTGAGCGACTGAACTGAACTGAACTGAGGAGGTCATCTGGGCTTCCCTGGTGACTCAGATGGTAAGGAATCCTCCTGCAATACAGGAGAACTGAGTTTAATCCCTGGGTTGGGAAGATCCCCTGGAGCAGGAAATGTACCCACTCCAGTATTCTTGCCTGGAGAATTCCATGGACAGAGGGACCTGGTGGGCTACAGTCCCTGGGGTCACAAAGAGTTGTACACAACTGAACAGCTACCACAAACTTACACACAGAAGGTCATCTACTAGGGTCATAAAAACAGAGTGATTTGAACAAAAAGGGCCAGCTGGTTTGCAAAACTTTCTGAAGCCTGTTATTTCATGATTTCCTGAGATTTAAAAACATTTCTAATGGATACTTCGACTTCCTATAGAGACGGTCCCCCTCAACCCTCCCTTGCCCACCCATGGTCTGACTTCATTGGCTTTTGGGAAAGAAATTTCTCATCCTCAATCTTAAAATCCATCTGGATTTCAAGAGGATTTTAATTCATGCATTGCTGATTCGCTTATTTCTGACAAAAATGCTATTTTGTAAGAGAAATTTGCAAAACCCCCAGAGTCTCTTTAGAGATCTTTTTAAAGTGCCTTGATGCTGTAGGAGGTGGAGGGCTGCTCAGGGCTCTGTGTGTTTTTTTTTACCTTCCTCCTGGCAACACTTAAATGGAATTCAAATCCCAAATGTCATGGGCTTTCTGCTGAGCTTAAACGAGTTAGGAGAAGCTTCTCTAAGGAAGCCAACCAGGGGCAAGCTCCTTGTCAGTGAAGAGACTTAATGGTGGGTCAGACATTACGACGGGATTGAACGGTGCCCTTCCACCCCTGTTTGGTACCATTCCGATAACCCAGGTGGCTGCTGACTCCCACAGCCTCACAGGCAGGCTCACCCCCAACCAATTCCAGCACAGACTCAGCTGCATCAACAGCTTCCCCCAAAACACTGTCTATTGCACCAAACATATAGTGTCTTTATTGTGACATTTTTAGCTTAAGGTTTCTGGCATCCTAGGGCAGGATCACATTCCATTTCATAGAAAACCTACATGTTCACAAGTCCCTACTGGACATGACCTTCCCAAGTCCCTTCTTGATTCCAGGTCACCACAACACCCCTGTCCCCACCATCTTTCCTCATCCAGCTGGTATCAGAGGCAGTTTGCAGAGTGGTTGAACCTCCAATTTTGGAGTCAAGTATGTGGATTCAAAACCCAGCTCCAGGATTCTCAGACAGTATGGCCTTAAACCAGAAGCTTCACCTTTCTGCATCTGCTTCTTCTTCTGTAAAACAAATAATGGTGCTTGTCTTGGAGTTGCAGTGAAGATTAAATGTGAGCCCTTGACAACAGTGTTTCTCAAGTAGGATGCATTCAGTAAATGAATAAATTAACAGACCCACCCTGGTGGCTCAGATGGTAAAGAATCTGCCTGCAATGCAGGAGACCCGGGTTCGAACCCTGGGTTGGGAAGATCCCCTAGAGAAGGAAATGGCAATCCACTCCAGTATTCTTGTCTGGAGAATCCCATGGATAGAGGAAAATGGGGGGTTACAGTCCATGGGGTTGCAAAGCGTCAGACATGACTGAGCAACTAACACTTTCAACTCTGTCCAACACATAAGACAACTTTGCAGGCACAATGTCTAAATGTTCTTTAAAGTGTTTCTCTCCTGACTGGAGCACTGGTAAATACAGCTTTCTCCATCTCATTTCACATGGAAGGCCAGAGGTGAAGATGTGTATATACTGGGTACCTTGAAAGCAGACCTGGCTTGGTTCATTTCTGAACTCTCCCCACTGCATTTCTGGGGTTCAAAGAGCAGCATTGCCCATCTTAGCTTTCTGTGGGACCCCAAACACAGAGTCAGTCAAGCTGCAAGAGAGTGGTTGGGCCCTAAAGGCAGCCTCTGGTGAGGGCAACCTGAGAAGGGATTTGGGGATCCTTTGGGAGGTAAAGTGCTATTCAAATGCCATTTTGCAGAGACCTGAAAAATCCATCACTTAGCAACAGTTGACCTTGATCAAAAAGATACATGAGACTGCTATTGTGACCTTGGGGACCCAGAACTGGAAAACTACCAACAGCAACCGATTGAAAAGGACCCTGAAGGCAGAGGTGTCAGTAGATAGCAATTGGTTTGTAGTGATATGAGGACACAGGGTGGGAGCAAGAGCCAGGCTCTGGAACTAGGATCTCAGCTCAGACACAGACCGGCTACGTGACCTGCAGCAAGGGCTAACCTCTAAATACCATGCCCCTCACCTGTGATGCAGAGGCTCCAAGTCTTGTTCTTCAGTGTTACGACACAGACTAAACGGGTGACCTATCTGAAGCGCTTAATGCAGTGACAGCACAGAAAAAATTCCAAATAACCAGTTGTCATTCAGCTGCTAAGCCATGTCCAACTCTAATATTGATTTCGTTCATGACCTAAATGTCTGTTCTGAATACCTGGAATTGTGTATATTGTTAGATATAATAATATATAAATTAAATATTTAAATAATACCTAAAATACTTCTACACATATGTGAAGGACCTGCAAGGACTCTCCCTGGGGAAGGAATGACACGTTCTTTTGAAAATCTCATTAGTCAGTTTGCCTGTCCATCATACATATTCATACACACACATATTCATGTACATGTGCACACTTATATATGTGAACTTGTGAACATATAATGCATGTATATATGTGTAAATATCTATATATACAAAGTGTTTGGTGCATGTACACCTACAGATGCACGGGTATAAGTGTCATTAATAGTAGTGCAAATAGTAATGATAATAATACTAATCATTCACTAAATGGTCAAGTGCCAAACACCGTGTTATATATAATATACACACATGCATTTTTCCATGCTACCAAAAATGCAATGTAATGTGTCACATGTTCGACTCGGTATTCAAATCGTCATTTTACAGATAAAATCATTAAAACCAAGATAATATATGGAGAAGTGAGAGAAGGTACAGTAATGAACTTTGTCAAGCAAAGGTCAAATGCAAGCCTGAATCCTTCACTAACACTTTTGGTATTCACCCAAGTTTCTGACTTGAACAACTGAATGAATGGAGATTAATGAGTAGGCAGATGGATGGATGAATGGATTATAAACTGAGACTGGGAAGAGATTTGGGTGCTAAAAGTGATGACTTCACTTTAGAAATGTCAGTTTTGTGGTGCCACTGGATAAATGGATGGTGGCCATATCCAAGAAGCTGGAGAAAGTATGAGCCTAGAGAGCAAAAAATGTTTCTGGACTGAAAGTATAGAATTTTCATATTTACTTTGTCTCCCTGAGCCTCAGTGTTCCCTATTGTAAAAAATTCCTGAAGGAATTTTGAGAATGTTACATTCCACTTCAGACTGAGGTTTCTGGGTGTCTCCCAATTAATAGAGCTCAAATGATGAGACAGACAAATAACTTACAAAACAAGGATAAAAATGCTGTCTTCCTGGTGCATGCAGTGTCAGTTTTGAACAAAATCAAAGCCATGGCACAGAGCAGGTAACTCCATGGAAAAGGGACAGTGAGAAAAGATGATAAGGATTCAGCAGCTGCAAGTTTATTTGTCTCATTTTATCATGGAGCTCCACATGGCCAAGCCTCACACCCTCAGAAGGCAGGGACGTCTGGACTCCCTTTGGATACAGATGGCTAGGCTCTTTTGGCATCACTCATCTAGGATAAAGTCCAAAGTTGGTTTAGAATTTGAGTTTCTTGTGAGCTGTGAGGACATCTCCAGGCAGGAGGCCATGTTGATTTCATTCTGCCTCAAAACGTTTTGACTTCATCTAAGTGATCAAAGGGTAACCGAATTGAATCTTAATTAAACAGGAAAAATGGATTTGGAACAAAATATGTTATTAAATATCTGAGGGTGCGAGGTTGTCCTGGGAGGCAAAAACTGAGAATTCACCTTGAGAACATCAATATCAAGGGGGAATTTCTTTTTTGATGATAGGAAAGCCCACAAATAGAAAAGGCCCCTGGAGGAAGGATATATTGCTTAGTGAGAGATCCAACTTGGCATCTGAAGAACATAATTATTTCTATTCCTAATTCCTAAATCTGGCATTTTATCTTGAGCAAGCAACCAAGACCCTCTGACCTTCAATTTTCTTATCTATGAAATGGGGATATACCTTTTAAGTTAGTCAGAACTTTTGGGGTTGTAAATGACAGAATCCCAACTTGATGTGGTTGAGGCAAAAGAGGGGATTTATTAGGCTTTTCAAATTTCTAGAAAAACAGAGGATGTGGATCCAAGGACACAGACCTTATCAGAGCTCTCTCTCTCTTCCTCTAATATGACTTCTCTGCACCTACTTCTCTTGGCCTTTTTGTTCTTAGAGCTGAAATTCTCCAAGAAGCTGGAATGGTAGCTGCTGAAACTCTGGGGCTCCCTTTTCCGCATCTTCACTAATAGAGAGAAAAGGGCTCTCTGCCCTGGGGCGGGCTCTAAGGCACCTAGTTCGGGTCATGTGCCTATCTCTGCTTCACCACTCCTAGTCATGCCCTAGGGAGGCAAGGTAGAGGAAGGTGACAATTCACCTTTGCACCACTTGTCAGAGGCTGATAGGAGGATGTGAGGTATGATTTACTAAAGGTGGTCATATTGGCTCCAGAAGTAAAAGATGCTGCCCAGATAAAAGCAATAAACACCCATTACAGGTTCTTCCAATCATAGGGCTATTGTAAGAGTCAAATTAGATAATGGATGTGAAGTGTCATGCAAATATCACTGTTATGTTAATGTGCTATTAGTATCTTGTTATTTAAAATATTAATGAAATAATAGAAAATTATCAACATTAGAGGCAGGTATACTTCTCACAATGAATGTAGAGAAATTCATATCACCAAGTAGAGAACACCATCAGCCTTTGTTTGTATTTCAAGAAGCTGCTGTCTACCTCACCATGAGACATACAGATGCGTCCCAGAGCACTTTGAAAAAGAGAATCCGAGCTGGACCATTCATTGAACCACTACTGAGTTAGCATTGAGACTGTTCCGAGCTCCACGTTACACTGACAGGCAGAGATAGTCTAATGATCATCTCCCCCAAGGAGCCCAAAGTCTAGATGGAAGAAAGGTAAGGGGAAAATTGCCCTTGTTTTGTGTGATACACCCTTAGAAAAAGGAATGTCAAAGCACTGTGGAGTATGCATGGAACCAAACGAGTAGTTCATTCATCAATACAGCCTAGCAATATTGGGTGGAACCAATCAAGAAGGTTTGGGGATACTGTGTGATTGGCCCTTATGTAGGGTAAATTTGGGCTTATTAAGGACAGCCTTAGTTGTCACCTGTTGACCTGACTTATTCATTAACAGCACTGCCACAAATCTTTCCTCTCAAAATAGACCAAGATTAGGTGGTAGATTATGCTGTCTCTATGGCTAGCAACCTTTAATTGGGGCAGTTGTGTTTCAGACATTCCAAATATAGAGAAGAGAGTGCAGGCTTGGAAGTCAGGTAAACTTACAGAGTTCAAATTCCATTGCCATTTATAGGCCCTGTGACCTCAGAAAAGTAACCTCAACTCCTGAGCCTATTAGTGAAACTCAGACCCTTATTATACATGGAAAAGCATCTTATGTGTGAGAGGTGCATGATAGATTGGGAAACCCTTAGGTGCCTTACCCAAACAATAATTGCACATACCAATAAATGACACCACCACTGTGGGGTCAAATCCTATGGCACATCTTAGATCCTATCTTTTTCTTACTTTCCAATATGAAAACACGAAGTCCATACTAGTTATATAAGTTACAACTACAAGTTAAAGCAACTCTATCTCCTGCATTTATCTTGATAATGCCAGTACTTTGGGCTCACAGAAGAAACACTGTCACAAACAATGTCATCTCCTCATTTAAAGTTACGAGTAGCCTTTGATCTTATTGTCTGAGTAGTTCAGGCAAACACCATGGACTGATTGTGACTAGAAAGGTGATCATCTTTCCCACTGAAGCTAGGAAGAGATTTAAGGTTCCCTACTCATCATGAGAAACACTGGGTTGGAAGAAGCACAAGCTGGAGTCAAGATTGCCCGAAGAAATATCAATAACCTCAAATATGCAGATGACACCACCCTTATGGCAGAAAGTGAAGAGGAACTAAAAAGCCTCTTGATGAAAGTGAAAGAGGAGAGTGAAAAAGTTGGCTTACAGCTTAACACTCAGAAAACCAAGATCAGGGCATCCAGTCCCATCACCTCATGGGAAATAGATGGGGAGACAGTGGAAACAATGTCAGACTTTATTTTTTTGGGCTCCAAAATCACTGCAGATGGTGACTACAGCTATGAAATTAAAAGACACTTACTCCTTGGAAGGAAAGTTATGACCAACCTAGATAGCATATTAAAAAGTAGAGACATTGCTTTGCCAACAAAGGTCTGTCTGGTCAAGGCTATGGTTTTTCCAGTGGTCATGTATGGATGTGAGAGTTGGACTGTGAAGAAAGCTGAGTACTGAAAAATTGATGCTTTTGAACTGTGGTGTTGGAGAAGACTCTTGAGAGTCCCTTGGACTGCAAGGAGATCCAATCAGTCCATCCTGAAGGAGATCAGTCCTGGATGTTCATTGGAAGGACTGATGCTGAAGCTGAAACTCCAGTACTTTGGCCACCTCATGTGAAGAGCTGACTCATTGGAAAAGACCCTGATGTTGGGAGGGATTGGGGGCAGGAGGAGAAGGGGATGACAGATGATGAGATGGGTGGATGGCAGCACCGACTCGATGGGCATGAGTTTGAGTAAACTCCGGGAGTTGGTGATGGACAGGGAGGCCTGGCGTGCTGTGATTCATGGGGTCGCAGAGTCAGACACAACTGAACGACTGAACTGAACTGAAATGAACTGAACTCGAGTGTTGTTTCCAGACTTGAGATGACTTAGGGCAGATTGTGGCTTTGGCTGAGTATAGAGGTGAGATGCCTTGGGAGGATCTCAGAATGCTTCAAGATCAATTTATTTTTCTACTGTTATCACAGATGAACTTTCTAATGGGATTTCATGTTCCTATTAAGGTCATATTAACTCAGTGTTCATTTTCCTTTCAAATCCAGAGAAGTCCATAAACATCTTCCTCTCCAAAACTACCCAAGGAATAAGGGGAAGAAGCACAAGAGGGGGATATTGTTACCATGGTGAGGTAGAATGGCTCTGGACCAGTTGTCGGAAATCCCAATATTCAGGCTGATTTTGTCTGGGCTGCTCATATGAACTTGGACTGAACTGAGCTTCCAGTTTCCCGTCTGTATATGGAGCAGGATTAAATCATCTCTAATGATCTTCTGGCTTTGAGTTTTTACAGCCAGTGACCCTGATTGAGCTATGGATAGAAGGACTACAGATTTCAACTCCCACCCAAAATGCTCTGGCTGCTTCTTCAGCTTTCATTAAACTCTAGGGTTCACTATGCTATACTGTCAGTATCTTCCTACTTGTATAATGAATTTGAATTTCAGCCTCAAATTCAGGCAGGCCAAAAGGAGACATTTTGGTCTATGATCTAACTTAGAACTCTGAGCACTCATATTCTTCTAGGAAGGAAGAAGCTGAATCATGCAAATTCAAGGTAAACTCAGTCACTTAAAAATGTTAAAAAAAAAAAAAAAAACACTTCCCTGGCAGTCCAGTGATTAAGAATCCGCACTTTCACTGCAGGGGACACGAATTCACAAATTCAATCCCTGCTCAGGGAACTAAGATCCCAGAATGCATGCCAGGTGGTGTGGCAAGAAAAAAAAAAAGAAATCACACTCCTCTATCCATTTAGAGTCCTCTTTCTCTGTTTTCTCCTTTCCTTCTCCCAGGATGATCTAAATTAGATTTGAGAAACACCCACCACCCTGGCTCCCGGGTGCACCTTCCTTTTCCTGACCACAGGCGTGGCGAGGAGGCTCTGCCTTGCCACAACCGCTGCTTCTGCCTTCAGGCTGGCCCTGCGGCCTTGCCAGGCTGCTTCTTCCCAGGGTCTCGGGAGTGGTGTGAATCGGCGGAGCCTTCTGATTCCGGTCCCCGCAGACACATCTGAGACCTCTGTTGTTCCCACCCCGGGACTCTGGCGGAGGTTCTCTGAGAAACAGTTCCCATAGGCCTCCCCCTCTGCCCTCATCTCCTGTTTCTCCCGTAACCAACACGGTATTTACCAAGTCTAAGGTGGAAACTGCTCTACCTCAGTCCATGTACATGAAGGCAATCATTGACACTAAGTCCTCCAGCCCAGTGGCTTTATGAAGCCACGTTTTTTAACTTAAAAAAAAAAGAAAGATAAAGCATTTCTGTCTCAAAATTCTAAACTCTTGCAATTAGTAGACTAAATTTTAAAGAAACTTATTCTGTGTTTCAAGAGTTTATTTTGGAATCTACCAATAATTTTTCTTGGTTATGCATGTTCTCCTCCTGAGTGCAGGGCGTGTGTCCTTGAAAGTGGCAGATATGAAATGGGTACAAAGCAGTGGAGCAGGCATGAACTGCGAGACAGCTTTGGCTAATGTCTCAGAATATTGTCCTGTTGAAATCGACTGAGTCACCAGTGGTGTCTGAGTCTCTGAAAAGGCAAACTGTAATCATGACCATTCAACTCTGAACGTCCAGTTTGCTCCAAATGCTCAGAGTGTGCATAATACATTTCTTAGACCGTCTCAGCCATAGAACTTTGGGTCTCCTCTTCACGTTATCTTCAGCCTGAAAACTTCTACTTACATTTTCATTTCTCTAAGGTCCAAAGGAAAGAACAGGGAGATAATCCATTTTGTTTCTTTTTTATTTCACAATACTATGTCAAAGGAGTAATGCATCTGCCTTTATCCGGTGATAGAATATACTGCTCATTCTATCCACTAATCTCTTGTGGATCCCCTCTCTGAAGAGAAACATCATTAGCAGAGAAACATCATTTGTGAGGACTGTTTTACATCCAGAATTATACACATTGAATCAACAGCACAGAGAATAAATGTTAGGGGAGATTTAGATTGCTGAGCACTAAAAAAAAAAAAATAATAATAATAATAATAATGTCACTTGCGGGGATAACAGAGATAATACGGTACCCAGGGATGTATAGCCAAGGAGATATAGCAAAAGGCAGAGTGAAGGAGATGTGAAGGTGGAGGGTTGATGGCAGTAAATCTGCCTCAGTCTCAAGATGAGTGTGCCGTCTCAGCTCTATGGATGAGCAGGGATTCCAGTTCTAAAAGCCAAAGCTCATCACTCTGGGATCCAGAACCCAGTCTGGCTAATATCCAAACTGAAATTTTTTGCCCCAGATAAGGACCAAGAAAAGTACTGATTTTTCTTTTTTTTGTGTCAACACTTCCTTTCATGAAGGCAAAAAGAGGTGGCCCGCCTTCCCCTCTCCCCACCCTCCCTGCCACTCCCCCTGAATTCCACATCACTCCTCCCGTTTCTCCAGCCACTGCCTTGCCTCTGACTTCCTTGCTTCCACCCTCAAAGGTGCTCTCTTTTCCTTCCCAGCCAAGTTTGGAAAGTGGTCTACAGGTACACTCTGGCCACTGCCTCCCCTCCCAGCTCCTCTGCAACCCACTGCAGTTCTGGGCCCCAGAGACTTGGGACCACAGACGAGGAGCCCCACAGGACAACTGTTTCATTTCTCTAGTCCTCTGACCTGCAGCACAGGGCCTGGCCCAGATTAAGAAACGTCTGATAGGTGACAGGTACCTGGGCAAGGTCCTGAAGGAGGAAACGGCACCCCACTCCAGTATTCCTGCCTGGAGAATCCCATGGAAAGGGGAGCCCGGCAGGCTACAGTCCGCAGGGTCGCAAAGAGTCCAACACGACTGAGCAACTCAGCACAACACCTGGGCAAGGCTGGCTGACCGAGCTACTGAGAGAGTCACTGAACGTAAATCTCTTAGGGATACTCAATGGCTGCATTTTTTTTAACACTCATTACAGATTAGGAATGCAGACAAGCTATAACAAGCTGTCTTTTTTTTTTTTAATCCAGGAGCTAAGTGGCCCCTGTCGTGCCCCGTAACAAGGACCGAGGTCTTGAGACCAGGTAGGACTGTTTGCGTGCCTCGCGCAGGCATGCTGCTTTAAGCAGTAACTCAGGATCGGGAACAGAGCTGGGAGCCCAGCGTCTGTGGCTCTGAGCGCCGGCAGCAATCGGTGAGTGACCCGGGAGGAGAGGGCGGAGCCTCCCCAGCGGCTGTCTGTCCCCTTCCGTTAGCCCATCCGCAGTGACAGGGAGCTTCGTGCTCCTTGCTGATGTGCGGGCCGGGCTCGGGGGCTTCATTGAGCAAAGCCCACCTGCAGCGGCAGCGATGGCGGTGGAGCACGGACCCCCCTTAGGGTACCAGCCCGGCTCTCACCCACTGTGGGCGATCACGCTCAGAGAGAAACATAGAAAGCCATCCCTGCCAAATGGGGCTGTGGTGATGGTAAAAGGAACCAGCATCTGGGAGCCTGGTCCAGTTCCCAGTGGATGTCTGTTCCCTTCCCACCTCCAAGAATCCAACAGCCTAGGAACTTGCAACATGGAGTGCTGTCTTAGAGCTGGTTCTGCTTGCCAGCCAGAGGTGTGAATCCTGCTAGCTTCTCATATACAGCATTTGGGAAATGAGAATTCCAACTTTTTTTTCCAGCTTTGCTGGAAAAAAAAAAAAGGGAAACGATACCACCTCCTCCCTCAGGAGGCTCTGCAAGCCCTGGGACCAGCCCCCACTGGGTGTGGGAAACCTGGCGGAAATCAAGCCTCCATAAATATGTTTTCTATAGTCAAGGAATGGCAACCACAATATCCATCATTTCTTAGTGCTTTATAGTTCTTGAAATGTTTCTGCTACATGATCTCATTAAATATGTGCTGCTAATGAAATAAATGGGCATTAAGTGCAGTAATTTAGGGTTCAAATCCTAGAACTGACAAGTTATATGGCTTTGGGCCAATTACCGTTCCTTTCTTACTCTCAGTTTCCCACTTAAAATGTGGGATCATATAAGAATCTACCACCCGGGGTTTGTGGGAAAGATGATAGAGGCAGAGGACCCGGTGTGGTGCCCGGGACTTAATAAATGTCCCATATAGGTTACCGTCACTGTCACACATGCTAAGTTGCTTCAGTCCTGTCTGACTCTGCAACACACACAGACTCCTCTGTCCATGGGATTCTTCAGGCAAGAATACTGGAGTGGGTTGCCATGCCCTCCTCCAGGGGATCTTCCTGACCCAGGGATCAAACCCACATCTCTTCCATCTCCTGCATTGGCAGGCAGTTTCTTTACCACTAGCGCCACCTGGGAAGCCCCAGTTCCCAGAGAGGTAAGAGGCAGTTGCCATGGTCATGTAGTAATTCAGTGTCAGAACCAGGACTGGAATCCCAGACTTTTGACTCCAAATGAGTTGCTGTTTCTTTTCTATGATTGTAACACTTGCCTCTTGTTTCTCAAGTGCCAGACATGTGCTAAGTACTCTTCATGTACTATCTCTTTTCATGCTCAGGATGATACTGAGATGGGTCCCAAAGTTGTGATCATTTTACAGATGAGAAGACTGAGAAGCATTAAAGTGATATGGCCAAACATGAAAGGATGCTCAACATTGCTAATGTCAGGGAAATGCAAATCCCAGTGAAATATCACTTCACACCTGTCAGAAAGACTATCATCAAAAAGAACGCAAATAACAAGTGTTGGTGAGGACATGGAGAAAAGGGAACCCTTGTATACTATTGGTGGAAATGTACACTGGGACAGCCACTGTAGAAAACAATACAGAAAAACTCTAAAATCCTAAAAGAGCTAAAGCTAGAACTAACATATGACCAAGCAATTCCACTCCTGGGTATATATCCAAAAAAGAAAAACACGAATTAGAAAAGATACACACACCCTAATATTCATAGAAGCATTATTTATAATTGCCAAGATATGGAAGCAATCCAAGCGTCCATCAACAGACGAATGGATAAAGAAATGGTATATCACACAATGGAATATTACTCAGCCATAAAAGGAGTGAAATTTTGCCATTTGCAGGAATATGGATGGACTTGGAAAATACTTTGCTAAATGAAATAGAGAAAGAAAAATGCTATAAGTGATCACTTTTATATCAAATCTAAAAAATACAACAAACTAGTGAATATAGCAAAAAAAGAAGCAGGCTCACTTACAGAGAATAAAGTAGCAGTTATCAGTGTGGAGAGGGAAGGGAAAGGGGCAACATAGGGATAGAAGGTTAAGGGGTACAAAGTGTTATGTATAAAATAAGCTATAAGAATATACTGTACAACATGAGGAATATAGACAAAATATTATAATAACTGCAAATGGAGTATAACCTATAAAAACTATAAATCTATATTGTATACCTGTAATTTGTATAACATTGTGCACAAACTATTGTTGTTGATGTTTAGTCACTATTGTGTCCGATTCTTTGCGACCCCAAGGACTGTAGCCCTCCAGGCTCCTCTGTCCATGGGATTTCCCAGGCAAGAATACTGGAGTGGGTTGTCATTTCCTTCTTTAGGGCATCTTCTTGACCCAGGGATAAAAACTCATGTCCCCTGATTAGAAGGCAGATTCTTTATCACTGAGTCAACTGGGAAGCCCAACATCAACCTTACTTCAACTAAAAAAATAAAAAGGTAACTTGGCCAAGGCCACGAGTCCTTACACGGACTAGATGGGACACTCCCGGGTAGTGGGTGGACACTCACACTGCTAGCCACCTGTGTCCGACTCCTTTCACCGGGTCAGAGCCAGTCAGTGCACTACAGCCAGGAGGTAAAGGGTAAGAAATTCTACTGCCTGACTGTTAAACCATGGGAAACCTGAAACTGGTCGTGGACGCGGGAGTATTTACACCATATGAGTCAGCACACACTACAAATCAGAGTTTTGTTTTGGCTTTTAACCTGATAGCCAGTTTACCAGTCCACTATCTTTTTGAATACCACTAGGCTTCTCTGGTAGCTCAGTTGGTAAAGAGTCTGCCTGCAATGCAGGAGACCCAGTTTGATCCTTGGGTTGGGAAGATCCGGGGGAGGAGGAAAATGACAACCCACTCCAGTATTCTTGCCTGGAGAATTCCGTGGACAGAGGAGCCTGGCAGGCTACTGTCCATAGCGTCCCAAAGAGTGGAACATGTCTGAGTGACTAACACTTGACCAACTTATATTTGGAAGCTGTTTCTTCTCAATTCCTAGTCATTATTATTTGGGGAAACTTAGCAAAAACAGATGGTGAAGAGTGTTTGTCTCATCCTGACACAATTGTTTTCTCTCATTGGGGATGAAAGCATGTGGCCTGATAATGTCATGCAAGACGTAATTGGTCCCTTGCCTAGAGATGGCTGCAGTGCTCCTGGTGGGGGAGCATTTCTATCTGAACTAATGAGGGGTGTGTCCATATTTGACAGGTGCCCTCCTGCTTTTCAGCCTGAGAAGGTATAAACTGGCTGCTTATACCACAACACATTAACACACATCATCCAACAGGTGCCTCACAGAGACGCTGACAGAGTCATCCAGTGTTTATTCACTCAGTTGACAAGCTTTCACCTAGCACTTACTCTTACCAGACTTTGAATAAGACAAAGAGATGAGTCAACTTCAGCCCTTGTCCTCAGGAGTCTCAAGGTCTTAGGGAAGAGACAGATAATGTGGGAAACAGCTTGGAAATTCTGTAGTAAGTGTTGGAGTCTTTATGCACATAGTACAGTGGTCACACTGGGGAGGATGGAGGACTTGGGTCTGAATCAAGAAATCAAAGAAGTCATCAGTTGTGTAGGAATATGTGGATGTCTGAGAATTCATGGATGGTTTTGCAAAGAATGAAGGGAACAGAGCATTCCAGACAAAGGAAACAGGATATACAAAGGCTGAGGGGAGTTCAAACAGAGGGTGTTCACAGTGTGTGGGGCTAGGGAGTATGATGAGAATGGAGAGATAGCCAGAGGTGAAGTTACAAAGGCCTGAGAAGTAAAATGTATTTGTTCACTACTGCTGTGTAACAGAATATCCGACAACTTAATGGCTTAAAAAGACCCTGATGCTGGGAATATTGAAGGCAGGAGGAGAAGGAGACGACAGAGGATAAGATGGTTGGATGGCACCACCAACTTGATGTATTTGAGTTTGAGTAAGCTCCGGGAGTTGGTGATGGACAGGGAAGCCTGGTGTGCTGTAGTCCATGGGGTCGCAAAGAGTCAAATTTGACTGAGTGACTGAACTGAATGGCTTAAAACAATATATCACTTCTCATGTCTCAGAATGTCTATAGGTTTGAAGTTCAGGAGTGGCTTAATTGGGTGCTTCTGGCTCTGAGTTCCTCATGCAACTTTATCAGGTGTCAACCAGGGATACAAGCTTAACTGGGGGAGGATCCACTTTCAAGGTAACCCTCTCACAAGGCTGACAAGATAGTGCTGGCTTGGGGTCTCAGTTCTCCACGACTCTCAGCTCCAGAGTACTGCTCGGGTGTCCTCATTGCATGGAGACTGGCTTCCTCTTGAGTGAATGGTTGAAGAGAAGAAAATGGAAAGTAGAATGCTTTCTGTTACCCAGCCTCAGCTCTCACACCATTCATCACTTCCACGGCCATCTATTGGTCCTACAGACCAGCCCTGAGTCAGTGTGGGAGGAGGTTGTGCGCACACACCACAAGGCAAGGATTATTGAGGGCTATCTTGGAGGCTGACTGTCACATCCAGTAAGAAGTTAGCATTTTGTCTTATAGCTGATGGAAGATGTTGGAAATGAAAGCAAGAGTATGTGTCCTTCCTGAGCATCAAAACCATGACAAGAAGTGAGAGAATGAAAGTAGTGTATTAACACGGAGTGTGCATTGCCTTCTGATTCTTGAAAATTCTCTTGCAGTTCTCAGATAAATTCTATCACTTGCTACCTGTGTGACCTTGGACAAGTCTCTTCCCTTCTCCTAGCTTTGGCTCCCTGTTCTGTAAAATAGGATTTATTTTATCTGTCTCTCGGGGTTTTGGAAAGACTTGGAAACATAATTCATTCAAAAGCACTTGGAACAGTGCTGGGCACTCAGTAAGCGCTAAATAAGGAGCAGCTGGTATGATGATCAACATGACAGAGACCAACACTTCGAGTCCCACAGTGAAGACTGGATAGCCATCCATTCCCCAGAGGAGGCCCTACAACTCCTTTGGCCAGGACTTCTGCTCCTTGCCAAAAGCCAGATGCCCTACCAATCACTTGACTGACTAGGAGGGTGAATTTGAAGTGTGAGCCTACTGGTCATGTGCCTATTGGCCATGTTCAATGATTTACATTGTTTCTGAATTTTCATTTTCTTTTTTGGGGGTTTCAGTGCTGAAGTGTGTGTGTGTGCGCACTCAGTCATGTCTAACTCTTTGTGACCCCAAGAACTGTAGCCTGCCCGTCTCCCCTGTCCGTGGAATTTTCCGGGCAAGTACTGGAGTGGGTTGCCATTTCCTTCTCCATGGAAACTCTGCAATTCAGGGATGAAACTCATGTCTCTTGTATCTCCTGCATTGCAGGCAGATTGTCTACCACTGTGCCACCCAACAACTTTCATATATAATGTTGTTGCTTATTTGCCAAGTCACATCTGACTCTTTTTGTGACCCCATGGACTGTAGCCCACCAGGCTCCTCTGTCCATGGGATTTCCCAGGAAAAATACCAGAGTGGGTTTTTGTTTCTTTCTCCAGGAGATCTTCCCAACTCAGAGATGGGATCCATGTGTCTTACATTAGCAAGTGGATTCTTTACCACTGAGCCACAAGGGAAGCCCTTTCATAAATAGCCTATCTGTTCAGTTCAGTTCAGTTGCTCAGTTGTGTCCGACTCTTTGCGACCCCATGAGCTGCAGCATGCCAGGCCTCCCTGTCCATCACCAACTCCCAGAGCCTATCCTAACTCATAACATATGGCAGTGTTAATTATATTTATTATGTTGTACATCATATCCCTAGTGCTTATTTATCTGATAACTGGAAGTTTATACCTTTTGACTGCTTTCATCCGATTCCCCCTCCCCTCATCTCCACCTCTGGTAACCACAGATCCGACTCTTTTTCTATGAGTTTGTTTGTTTGTTCTGGAGGTATAATTGACTTAAAACAGTGCATTAGTTCTTGTTAAACAACAGAGTGATTTGCTATTTCCATGCATTTCAAAACGAACACCATGCTAAGTCTAGTTATGATGTGTCACCACACAAAGGAATTACTTAGCTATTGACGACATTCCCCACACTGTTTATTTCATACCTATAATTCCTTTCTTTTGCAACTGAAAGTTTGTACCTCTTAGTCTCCCTCCTCCCCAATCCCTTCACTTCTGGCAACCACCTTTTTGGTCTCTGTAGATATAACTCCTATTTCTATTTTGTTATGTTTGTCCATTTCTTTTCTTTTTTTTTAGATTCTACATATGAGTGAAACCATACAGTGTTTGTCCTTCTCTGTCTGACTTTACTTAGTCTCTGGGCCCCCCCCCCCAATGTTGTCACAAATGGCAGGATTTCATTCTTTGTGAGTAATACTCCTGTGTATGTGTGTGTGTGTGTGTGTGTGTGCATGTGTGTGTGTGTATGTTTGTATCATGTCTTCTTTATCTATTCATCTACTGAGGAACACTTACGCTGTTTATATATTGCCTATTGTAAATCTTTTCCCTTTTTTGTGTTTTTGATGCTACAGAAACAATAGCACAAACACAAGAATATCTGTGGCAGCATTTTTATAACAGCCAGAGAGAGAGAGACACAGAGAGACAGACAGAAAAAGAGAAAGTTAATGTCCCCAAAATTAAAAGCTTAAATAATTTATGGTACATTTAGATAACAGAAACAGGCTCTCCAGTGAAAAGAATTCACCTAAGAGAAAGGGAAATATACATCCACACAAAGACTTGTCCAAGAATGTTCATAGCATTACTCATAATAGCCAAAAGTTGGAGACAACCGGAATGTCCATCAGCTGGTGAATGGACATCAGTACAGTACATCCTTGCCACAAATTGCTGCTCAGTCACAAAAGGACCGAAAATGAATGTGACACAAATGAACCGCAAAAACATTGTGCTCAGTTCAGGAAGCTTGATGCAAAAGACCGCACGTTTTATGATTCCATTTATATGAGATGTCCAGAATGACAAAATTCCCAGGCAATGAATTGTTCCCGAGGGGTGAGAGTGTGAATGGAGAGTGACTGCAAATGAGCCCAAGGTTCCTTTTAGGGGTGATGGAGAAGCGCCAAAACTGGACCACAGTGATGGCTGTGCCGCCGGTGAATTTACTACAGAGTATTGAGTTGTATGCTTAAAGTGAATGAATGTTATACTATGTAAATTATATTGCAATAAAGCTGCTTCAGGAAAGGAGTGCTGCAGATACTTGTATACTGACCTAGACAGATATCTAGGATAAATGATGACAATAAAAATAGCAAATTGCAAATTAAGATCAGCATTGCTTTCCTTACAAAGAAAGTGAAAAAGGTGTAACATTTTCACGTGCCTCTTGACCATCTGTATGTCTTCTTTGGAGAAATGTCTATGAAGGTCTTCTGCCCATTTTTTAGATTGGGTTGTTTGTTTTGACGACACTGCTGATTATTTGGGAAATACAAATAAAAACTACAGTGAGATATGACCTCGCACCCGTCAAGATAGCTATCATCAAAAAATCCACAAATAATAAATGCGGGAGAGGGTATGGAGAGAATGGAAGCCTCCTACACTGTTGGTGGGAATGTAAATATGTAAATCGATAGAGTCAGTGTGGAGAACTGTATGGAGGTTTCCTCAAAAATTACAAATAGAGTTATCATGTGATCTTGAAGTCCCACTCCTGGGCATATCCAGAGAAGATCATGGTCTGAAAGGATACATTCACCCAAATATTCATCGCTGCACTGTTTATAATAGCCAAAACATGGGAACAACCTAAATATCCATCAACAAAGGAATGGAAAAAGAAGCTGCGGTACATATATACAATGGAATATTGCTCAGCATTGAAAAGAGTAATATCATGCCATTTTCAGCAACATGTGTCAAGCTAAAAAAAATAGTCATAGCTTAAAAGGTGAGAGTTATGTTCTGTTTGGTGGAAATTTTTAGAACTTCAAGCCCTGCAGACAGCATCTCAAGTAACCCTGAGAGAACTATTCCAAGGATGCCATGTGGAGGAGTTGGGTTATATAGAAGTTTACAACAAGGGGAAAGGAGCTTGAATATCAAAGTATTATTGTTAATTAAGGAAAACCAGATATCCCAAGTTAAGGAATTTAGCGCTTTTCTATGTATGGGGAGATGCGAGTCTGGGCTCACTGGCATCATCCCTGCCATATGCATCTCGGCTCCCGGGGGTCAGCGTTCTGCCACTGGATTTTTCTCAGCATTAGTTCCTGGCTCACCAGAGGGGGTGGCAGAGGAAGCGGTAGACGCCTGATGGCTGCGGGAAGGCAGGTATTGTTTTTTCCTGACTCTACATGTGGACATCACCAGATGGTCAACACCGAAATCAGACTGATTATATTCTTTGCAGTCAAAGATGGAGAAGCTCTATACAGTTAGTCAGCAAAACAAGACCGGGAACTGACTGTGGCTCAGATCATGAACTCCTTATTGCAAAATTCAGACTTAAATTGAAGAAAGTGGGGAAAACCACTAGACCATTCAGTATGACCTAAATCAAATTTCTTACGATTATAGAGTGGAAGTGAGAAATAGATTCAAGGAATTAGATCTAATAGAAAGAGTGCCTGAAGAACAATGGACAGAGATTCGTGATGTAGTACAGGAGGCAGTGAGTGATCAAGACCATTCCCAAGGGAAAGAAATACAAAAAGCAGAATGGCTGTCTGAGGAGGCCTTACAAATAGCTGAGAAAAGAAGAGAAGCAAAAGGTAAAGGAGAAAAGGAAAGATGCACCAATCTGAATGCAGAGTTCCAAAGAATAGCAAGGAGAGATAAGAAAGCCTTCCTCAGTGATCAGTGCGAAGAAATAGAGGAAAACAATAGAATGAGAGAGACTAGAGATCTCTTCAAGAAAATTAGAGATACCAAGGGTACATTTCATGCAAAGATGGGCTCAATAAAGGACAGAAATGGTATGGGCCTAACAGAAGCAGAAGATATTAAGGAGAGGTGGCAAGAATACACAGAAGATCTATACAAAAAAGATCTTCATGACTCAGATAATCACAACGGTGTGATCACTCACCTAGAGCCAGACATCCTGGAATGTGAAGTCAAGTGGGCCTTAGGAAGCATCACTACGAACAAAGCTAGTGGAGGTGATGGAATTCCAGTTGAGCTATTTCAAATCCTAAAAGATAATGCTGTGAAAGTGCTGCACTCAATATGCCAGCAAATTTGGGAAACTCAGCAGTGGCCACAGGACTGGAAAAGGTCAGTTTTCATTCCAATCCCAAAGAAAGGCAATGCCAAAGAATGTCCAGACTACCACACAATCGCACTCATCTCACATGCTAGCAACGTAATGCTCAAAATTCTCCAAGCCAGGCTTCAACAGTATGTGAACCATGAACTTCAAGGTGTTCAATCTGAATTTTGGAAAAACATGGGAATCAGAGATCAAATTGCCAACATCTGCTGAATCATTAAAAAAGCAAGAGAGTTCTAGAAAAACATCAACTTCTGCTTTCTTGACTATGCCAAAGCTTTTGACTGTGTGGATCACAACAAACTGTGGAAAATTATTCAAGAGATGGGACTACCAGACCACCTTACATGCCTCCTGAGAAATCTGTATGCAGGTCAAGAAGCAACAGTTAGAACTGGACATGGAACAACAGACCAGTTCCAAATAGGAAAAGGAGTACATCAAGGCTGTATCTTGTCACCCTGATTATTAAATTTATATGCAGAATATATCATGAGAAATGCAAAGCTGGATGAAGAATAAGCTGGAATCAAGATTGCCGTGAGAAATATCAATAACCTTAGATACGCAGATGACACCACCCTTAAGGCAGAAAATGAAGAACTAAAGAACCTCTTGATGAAAGTGAAAGAGGAGAGTGAAAAAATTGGCTTAAAACTCAACATTCAAAAAACTAAGATCATGGCATCCAGTCCCATCACTTCATGACAAATAGATGGGGAATCAATAGAAACAGTGAGAAACTTTATTTTCTTGGGCTCCAGAATCACTGCAGATGGTGACTGCAACCATGAAATTAAAAGACGCTTGTTCCTTGGAAGAAAAGCTATGACAAACCTAGACAGCATGTTAAAAAGCAGAGACGCTACTTTGCCGACAAAGGTCCACCTAGTCAGAGCTATGGTTTTTCCAGTAATCATGTATGGATGTGAGAGTTGGACCATAAAGAAGGTGAAGAGTATTGAAGAATTGATGCTTTTGAACTGTTGGAGAAGACTCTTGAGAGTCCCTTGGACTTCAAGGAGATCCAACCAGTTCATCCTAAAGGAAATCAGGCTTGAACATTCAGTGGAAGGACTGATGCTGAAGCTAAAACTCCAATACTTTGGCCACCTGATGCAAAGAACTGACTCATTGGAAAAGACCCTGATGCTGGGAAAGATTGAAGGCAGGAGGAGAAGGGGAAGACAGAGGATGAGATGGTTGAATGGCATGACCGACTCGATGGACATGAGTTTGAGCAAGCTCCGGGAGTTGGTGATAGACAGGGAAGCCTGGTGTGCTGCAGTCCATGGGGTCGCAAAGAGTTGGACATGACTGAGAGACTGAACTGACTGATGGGGCTTAGAAATTCACATTTGGAGGGCCAGAATGGCTGATGGCTGTGACATCCTTGTTTATTAACATGGCAGGACATACATAATTTCTCCTGTGCATGGACCTAGAGATTATCATACTGAGTGAAGTAAGTCAGACAGAGAGAGACAAATATCATATGATGTCACTTACATGTGGAATCTAAAAAAAAGTTGCAGATGAATTTATTTACAAAACAAACAAACTGAGACTTGGACAATGAACTTATGGTCAGCAGGGGGTCGGCAAGGCGGCGAGTAGTTAGGGAGTTTGGGATGGACATGTACACTCTGCTATATTTAAAATGGATATCCAACAAGGACCTACTGTATAGCACAGGGAACTCTGCTCAATATTATGTAGCAACCTAAAAGGGAAAAGAATTTGAAAAACGGAATCACTGTGCTGTGTACTTGAAACCAACACAACATTGTCAATCAACTATACTCCAAAATAAAATAAAAAGTTTAAAAAAATTAAAAAGGTATGTGTGTACATGCAATATATTTGAAATATCACTGGGAAGTTTCAAAACGTCAGTTCAGTCGCTCAGTGGTGCCCGACTCCTTTCCCCCAATTTGGAACCAGTCTGTTGTTCCATGTCCAGTTCTAACTGTTGCTTCTTGATCTGCATACAGATTTCTCAGGAGACAGGTCAGGTGGTCTAGTATTCCCATCTCTTTAAGAATTTTCCACAGTTGGTCGTGATCCACACAGTCAAAGAGGTCACGCATTAGATAGCTCAGAGTCTAATTCAGTAGGTCTGGGGTGGAGCCCACCAATTTGTATTTTTAACAAGTTCCTGGATGCTGCTGCTCCAACTACAAGAACTGCTACTCTAGATAAATAAGAGCGTAAGGTGTCAGAGGGACTAGATTTCCAGCCCAGCTGCACCGCCAAGTCATTTGATCTCGGGCAAGTCACTTCAGTCTCTGAGCCTCAGCGTCTTTGTCTGTAAAACAGGGATGATGTTAGGTCAGTAATTGACACTTGCCCAGTGCTTGACACGTTACCATGAATGCTTGTTCCCTTCAGCAATCGCTTGTGAAGCACAATACTTAGGTACTTAGTTAGTGGTTGTGGCAATAAAAAGCAATAGTCAGAACAAGCTTTATAGTCAAACAGACCTGGGGATTAATCCCAGTTCTGTGACTTCCTATGAGGACTCAGGCAAGTCCATTAGCCTCTATGAAAGTTAAAGTGGCTCAGTCCTGTCTTATTCTTTTCCATCCCATGGACAGTCCATGGAATTCTCCAGGCCAGAATCCTGGAGTGGGTAGCCTTTTCCTTCTTCAAGGGATCTTCTCAATCCAGGGATCGAACCCAGGTCTCCCACATTGCAGGCAGATTCTTTACCGGCTGAATCACAAGGAAAGCCCAAGAATACTGGAGTGTTAGCCTATCTCTTCTCCAGAAGATCTTCTTGACCCAGGAATCAAACTGGGGTCTCCTGCATTGCAGACAGATTCTTTACCAACTGAGCTATTAGGGAAGCCCCGATTAATCTCCACCTCTATACACCTCCTCTTTCTCTTTTATAAAGTCGAGATAAACATAATATCATCAGATACCTTGTAGAGCTTGGACACTATTATTTTGTTTCTGGCACAAAGAATAAGCATGGAGTAAAGTAAATTTTTACTGCTGATAATTTCTTTTGGTCCACAGAACCCTTTGCTTTTGCAATAAATATAAGCCCATAGGATGAAAAGTGTGCCCAAAGAGCCAGATATTGAAGGGCATGAATAAATACTCTAAAAGTTTAAATTCTGAATTTCTAAGCCAAAATTTCAGGAAGCAAGGTTAAAGATGTGATACATTCATTTTGAAACTAATTAATGCCCAACGGATTAAGATGGGATAAAAGTTGTGCTGAGGATTCATATTCTTAAAAGTTAGAAAAGCCATGGGTGAAATTAGTCCCAGGGCTAGAATCGATTCCTGACTCTCCTGTGGTCATTTGAGAAGATGGACAGCTTGTCAATAAGTCTATGACTTCTCTCAACAGTTTTGATGTTGGCCTCACCCCTAGAGATAAAGAAATTAGAAGCCAGAAGGAATCAGTAAGTTGACTGAGAAATAGAGAAGCCAACCTCTGCAGTCAGACATCCCTCAGCATTGACCAGCCTGGGGCCAAAATACAAACTCATTTGAATGCTTCTTGTTTTGTTTGAGTCCTTCAATCAGAAGAGTGGTGATGGAAAATCTAGACATCTTATGCCATTCTTCTGAGGCCCACACGGGGTGAAGATGGAAAAGGACAAGAAGAAGAGGTGGGAGGTAACAGTGGATGTGACTCTCCACTGTCTGGTCTTTGAGTAGCAGGCTCAGTGTTGCCTGAAAGATAAATGGACCTATGCAGGAGAAAGGATGTTTTTTGGTGGAGTTGCAAATAGACCCTTCACTGAAACAATAGAACAGAATTATGCAGATGGTTTTTTAAAAGACTTTTAAAAAATCCAGCACTTTCTGGAGAGTTATATCTGAAGGTGTTAACTCTGACATAGAAACTTGATTTCAGGTTCAACATATTTATTCCCTAATTAATCAATATAATTTTTTGGTTGGCTGGTTGCATCTCGAGTACCTAATAAAGATCTCTTAGACAATGTTTCCCTCAATAGCCACATGACCATGTCTTCCCAAGACTTGCAGAAGCGGAGATAAAGAGGGTAGTACTGGAGGATAAGGGATACAGATTGAGTCCCAGCTCTGTGTCACTAAACAGGTCACTTCTTTTCTGTGATCCTCAGTTGCCTCATCTGTAAAATGGGCTGTGTCCCTACTTTTAAGATTATAGGGATTAAATAAGACAATGTTTGTGAGATGTGTAGCACAGAGTAAATTGACAATAAATGTAAGCTGTTTTACATTGTCAACATGAGGCTGGAAGTAAACCCAATGGCACAATGAACCATTCCTTGGAAATGATGCTTCTCCCTATAAGCATTGATTGAGTTAGCCCAATACGGCAATTACAGGCTTGCTCAAGTTTTTTTTAAGTCTTTGTTATTGGAGGCAAATAAGTATTCAGAGCCCATAAGCCCAGTTTGCAAAGTAATTTGTCACATTTAAGAATAGAAGCATGCATTTTATTCTAGTAAGTGTGGAGAAGGGAAAAGGGAGAAGAGAAGAAGGAAAACAACATTTATTGAGCACCTAATATGTGTCATGCCCTGTTCTAGACGTCACAGTTACAAACATTGAGTCTTAGAGGCATTAACAGTTTTCCCTGGGTCACACATCTAGTCAATGGAAAATCCAAAATCTGAACTTAAAACTGCTAGAGCCCCAAACCTTTTCCCTGTTCAAAACCAGCATCCCAGCCCTTTAACCATGACCCCTCCCCAACCCATCTGGCAACTGTGTCCCAGAACTCAAAAGATGAGTAAGATGAAAACTTTTTTAACAGTCAGCTCAAAGAGTCAAATTCTCCACCATGAGTGACAAGTCTCTATGTCAATCCCAATCCATCCTATTCCGTTTGCCGCCCCCCGCCCCCGTATCCATAGGTTTGTGTCTCTATTTCTACTTTGCATGTAAGTTCACCTATACCATTTTTCTAGATCCCACGTATGTTTATATGTGATACTTGTTTTTCTCTCTCTGACTCACTTCACTCTCTGTGATAGTCTCTAGGTCCACCCATATCTCTGAAAATGGCACAATTTCCTGCCTTTTATAGCTGAGTAATAGTCCACTGTATATATGTTGTTCAATCGCCAAGCCGTGTCCGATTCTTTGCAATCAAATGGACTGCAGCATGCCAGGCTTCCCTGTCCCTCACCATCTCCTGAAATTTGCCTAAGTTCATGTCCATTGAATCAGTGATGCCATTCAACCATCTCATCCTCTGTCATTCCCTTCTCCTGCTTTCAATCTTTCCCAGAATCAGGCTCTTTTCCAATGAGGCAGCTGATTGTATCAGGTGGCCAAAGAATTGGAGTTTCAGCTTTAGCATCAGTCCTTCCAAAGAGTATTCAGGGTTGATTTCTTTTAAGATTGACTAGTTTGATCTCCTTACTTTCCAAGGGACTCTCAAGTGTCTTCTTTAAAATACAACTTGAAGAAAAATATTTTCCAGCTGCATTTGGATTACAATCCAAGATCCTGAGCACAATCTGCAAGTTACTTCATGCCTTCAACCTTTAATCATGCCAACTTTGTATCCCCAACAAAGCTGGGGCTCACCTCCCTCCAACCACAATGAACTTCTTTTATTTTGGAAACACACCAAGCTCACTTGCCCTCATGGGTTAGCAGATCCTATCCTCTCTGGAATGCTCTTCAGCTGGGTCTCATAAGACATCATTCCTTCATCCCTCAATAGCCACATGACTGGGTGTCAGCTCTAGTGTCCCATTAACCTTTCCCTAAATGCTATTGACTATTGCTGTCTTTCTCCCTTCATTTTCTATCACATGCCTTGTTTTCTTTATGCCACGATTAGTTGAAGTAGTCCTTTTTAGTCATTAGTTTGGGGATTTGTTAATGGTCTCCTGCTCTAGAGTGGAAATTCTGTGACCCTTAGGACCTTACTTGTCTTTTTCACTACTGCAGTGCCTAGTATGGAGTTTGTGTTTGTAAGAATTTAATGAACATGTCTGAATAGAAGAGTAATTTCTATCAGTTTGGGATACTGTGAAAAGACCCTTGAGGTTTTATACCTCTGTTTTGTTCTCTCTGCCTGGAATGTGCCCTACTTAAGTCCTTGTCATGTTCAGAGTTCAATTCAGGAGTCAGTTTCTCCCTAAAGTCTCGCCTGCCACTCACCTATTAAAAGTGACCACTGGCTTTTGTGCACAATCTTTCTGTCTTCAATCTACCTCCATTTTCACCCATCTCATACTCTATTGTGTTTATTCACATTTATGTCCAGCTGCCTCACTTGCATCTGAAAAGCCACACAGATCTTGTATTTCACACTTGGTACAATGCCTGGCTTATAAAAAGTGTTTGATGAATGTCTGAGAAATAGATTGATTTGAAATTAATTAAATAATATTCATGAAAACAATTTTTCAAAGTTCACAAGCTGTGAAGTATATCCACCCAGGTTTATTCAATGTAACAACTATTTATTCAACATACTTCAGCAAATAATGAGACTGTCCTGGAACTGTAGCTCTGTCAGAGTAACTAAAATGATTAATAAGTCTCTGTCTTCAATTACAGCTGTTCATAAACTCAGGAGTAGGGGTTGCTGACAAGCCGTTGCAACACTTAATTAAAAGTGTAGAAATGTGTGTTCATAGAACTCCTCTCCTTGGTTAAGTCTTACATTCTCTCCTGGGGATTCAGAAGGGTGTCTCTTATCAGTGCGCATGTGTGCCGCATGCTAAGTCGCTTCATCCGTGTCAGACTCCCTGTGACCCTGTGGACTATAGCCCGCCAGACTCCTAGACTACAGGATTCTCCAGGAGAGAATCCTGGAGTGGATTGCCATGCCTTCCTCCAGCTCTTATCAGTGTGGTATATACCGAATGTTGTGGGAGTGCAGGAAGGAGGGAAAAGTGTTGATCACCATGGGGTCTGGAAAGATCTTACGGAGGAGAGGTTTAGTAGCGTCTTTGAACATGAACATACTTTGGCTTGAAGCAAAGGGGAGTCCTGGGCACGCCACCCTAGACAGATGGGAGAGGGGCAACATATGTAGAGACAATAGGAGGAAAAGCTGTGAGAGAGGAAACACAGACCGAGAGACGAGGGCTGGACCACTCTGAGGCCTACCACAAAAAGTTAACCCCTCCTTGCCCCCACCATTTCCCACTGGATGGGATATAATGGTTCTGGGACCATGTGGCTTGCTAGGAAGTTTTAGGAATGCAGTATCTTCATCTTTGTACAATGCTCAGGCTACTCTAGCAGGTTGACTCTCTGGCCAGAGGAGGGCTTCTCAAGTCTGTTTCATCCGTGAAGTGTCCACTCTACTCTCTCATACAAGAAGGCTCTGTCCCTCCCAGGAAAAAGAACATCTTTTTTTTTTTTTAATTTTTTTTATTTTATTTTTTAATTTTTTCCCCAATTATTTTATTAGTTGGAGGCTAATTACTTTACAATATTGTAGTGGTTTTTTTTCCATACATTGACAGAATCAGCCTTGGATTTACATGTGTTCCCCATCCTGAAACCCCTTCCCAACTCCCTTCCCATCCCACCCCTCTGGGTCTTCCCAGTGCACCAGCCCTGAGCACTTGTCTCATGCATCCAACCTGGGCTGGCGATCTGTTTCACACTTGATAATATACATGTTTCGATGCTGGTCTCTCAGATCATCCCACCCTCACCTTCTCCCATAGAGTCCAAAAGTCTGTGAAAAAGAACATCTTTAAAGGTCTCCAAGCTGCCTTGAGGACAGAATGGAAAATGGACAGAGAGCCCAAGATCAGGCCTTCTGGTCAACCATGAAACCTGACCAGAAATGTCAGAGTGAGTAAAACTGAAAAATGTAGCCCTTCTTCAGTCTGTGATACTGGGTGGATCACCTTCTATCCAATATCCTCAACATCATCTTCTGTAAAATGGGATGACAGCACCTTCCAGCCAAGACTGTCTGAGGCTCACTGGGGGTAATGCAGCATTTCTCAATATACATTCTGTGGAACATTCACAGAAGAGGGATGGTTTTGGATTGTACCAAAGGTACAATTAAGAGACATTTTGACTGCTTCAAGGAGAAGGTCTTAATACGTGTTAATATCTTTAGCTAACATTTTCTTTTCAAAAGAGTAAGAACAACAGCCTTGGCTTTGAGCACGTGGAATCTTCCCAGACCAGGGATTGAACTTGTGTCCCCTGTATCGGTAGGTGGATTCTTAGCTATGGGGTCACCAGGGAAGTCCAAGATGATGACATAGAGCTTTCTTTTTGAAGGATAGCTTTTTTTCCCCCAAGTTAACGGAATAATACTGGTGGGACAAATCCATGGCTTGGTGTTCAGAGTTATCACCCAGGTGTAGGGGTGGCAGGTGTGGAGATGGCAGTGTACAAATGGCTAGATTTTGACAAATGGTAGAATAGATTATAAGACAGTGATTTATAAATAGTAAGCACAAAGTGAAGAAGTGTTAGCCGCTCAGCCGTGCCTGACCCTTTGCAAGCCCCCCGCTTCCTCTGCCCATGTCATTCTCCCATGAGCCACTGTCAAATGGCAGATCGCATGTGTGTTCTCCGACTCCAAGTCACTAATTAACCCATAATGAGAATGTGCTGGGTTTCATAATTAAATAGGCAGGGCAGAGTACAGTCCAGTGGCCCAACAACCTGGGTGGTCTGCCTTCCAGTTCTGCCTGCCAGTGGCCCCCCTGAGGGAGAAGAAGCAGAGGCTGAAGCACCTCTCCTTAGTGACTGCTGCCTTAAATTTGGCAAAGGGAGGGTTGACTCAAATTTCCTGAAATAAATTTCCTGTTAATTGGGTGGACTTTGCAGACTTCATTTGTCTGGCAAGGACAACCACAGAGCAGCTGGGGTGAGCAGGGGATAATGAGAGGCAGGCAGCTGCAGTGCCCTCGAAAGAAGGAACCCTCAGGCTGCCGTGTTAACCAGTCTGTCATCAGAGCTTTGTCGGCCCTGACGTGAGATGCAAGTCCAATGATCTCCCTAGAGGTGACTAGCTCAGAACTTTGTAGAGGAACGAGGGGGTACAAATGACTTTGATAAGCTATAGAAACACTGAGTTTCTTCAAGTCTGCTTAGAATTAACAGAGCAAGTGGAAGTCCTACCTGGAGTGTTAGAGTCTGGTTTGTGTAGGAGGATCTGGCAAACAAAGGCTGTAGCCATGGGGCTGACAGATGCTGTAGCCCTAACTGCAGGGAAGCAGGGGATCTCCTAGAAAATAACTCATGTGTTATAACTCATAACACATATCCATGTGTCTATGGATAGAATGGGTACACACCAGGGCAGGTCTGGCACACAATTTGTGAGAAAACCATGAAGCATCCTATGAGGGAACTCATCTGGGGCTGACCTAGGACAAAGCCTTTGTTGTCAGAGAAGTATTCTCAAGGACAACAAAGTATCTACCACATAGCGAATACACGATGCCTATGTGTGGAATGAACAATAATGAATAAATTCACCTCTGGTTCCAGCAATGGAGCCCCCATTATGCAGCACTCTTCTCTAGGCTGGAGCATGTACAGTTTATTAACTTGTTCTCTACTGTGAAAGATAGTCCTGACAAGTAGAGACAGCTCTCCGTTGTTCCTACATCAGTCAGAGTACAACCCACATTCCTCTCAGAAGATGAACCATACCGAGGCAAGGAAAAAATATAAAAGCTTCAGTTGCCCTTACTCAAAGTCCCTTGATTTTGCAGGCTGGAAGACTTGCTTTTTCTTAGAAAATAAAAAAGGGAATTATCCTTCAGTATCTCAAAAAATGATGTCTTGATTTCATCATTGACCCACCATTTTTGCTCTAGTGGAGCTAAAAAATTGCAGCAGAAGACTTCCTTCTTTCCAAACAGGCAATTTGTCATGTCTACCAAGACAGGCGATAGATGGTGGGTGAACACTTGTGTGCATTCCTTTGTCCAAGTGAGTGCTGCCACCTCAGGGTTTTTTGCTATAATTTGAAGTGTATTAGTGTCCTCCAAAGAAACAGAACAAATAGGATAGATAGATAGACAGATGTATGAAGATATTTACGAAAAGGATTGTCTCAGGCACCTGTCAGTTCAGTTCAGTGGCTCAGTGGTGTCCGACTCTTTGTGACCCCATGGAGTGCAGCATGCCAGGCTTCCCTGTCCTTCACCATCTCCTGGAGCTTGCTCAAACTCATGTCCATCGAGTTGGTAATGCCATCCAACCATCTCATCTTCTGTCATCCCCTTCTTCTCCTGCCTTCAATCTTTCCCAGCATCAGGGTCTTTTCCAGTGAATCAGTTCCTCACCTCAGGAGGCCAACAAGAAATCCCATTATCTATGGTCTGCAAGCTGGAGAAACAAGAGAGCTAGTGGCATAACTCAGTCTGAGTCCAAATGCCCAAGAACCAAGGGAGTCACTGATGGAATTCCCAGTCTAAGGTTAAAGGCCTGGAAACCAGGGGCCACCAATGTAAGTGTCAGAGTCCCAAAGCCCAAGAACCAGGGACTTTGATGTTCAAGGGCAAGAGAAGATGACTCCCCAGCTAAAAAGAAAGGGAGAGAATTCACTCTTCCATCACTTTTTGTTCCATTCAAGCCCCAATAGATTGTCTGATGCCCTCCCACATTGGTGAGGGTGGAGGTCTTCCCTAAGTCAAAACTCAAAAGCTAGTCTCTCCCAAAAACACCTTCACAGTCACACCCAGAAATAATGTTACACCAGCTATCTGGACAATCTTTAGCCCAATCAAGTTGACATATAAAATTAACCATCTTTAGCAGAGAGCTGAAAGTAGGATGAGCTGATTAGGAATTGTCTGGGTGAGCAGAGTTCTGAAATTCCATGCCCCTGAAATTAAAAATAATTCCACAATGAGGCTAAATCCAGAGAAAAAGTCCCTTCCAATTTGGTCAAGGCTCTAAAACACCTTTTGCGCCCTCGTGGATCATTGGTTACCACCCCTGGGAAATGCTATGCTTAGTGGCAGCGAGTGCCCCCAAAGAATGCAGCCTGGCATGCCTGGCAAAAGCTGCGCTAACTAACAAATCAGGCATGGTGCGTCAGCAGAAGCAGACCCACTTCTTCACTTGCATATGTGAGTCTCTGTGAGACACCCTGAGAGCTTCAAGAAACCTCTTTGGGTAAAGGAGAATTTCTCTGTATGAAACTCTTAGCAACTGGGGGCAGCTTACCCCCGGAGTCCTATCTGTAGGGTTTCTATGATCTCTTCTGTATCCACAGCTGAAGGACTTGGTAAAACTCAAGCTACTGCCATCAAGCAGTTTGGAACTGAAATGCTGCAGGGTAAGCTTCAGTTCTGGCAGAAGAATTCCACTACCATTCACCAGCATGGGATCTTTGGGAAGTTATGAATCCTCTTGGATTTCCTCCTCTCTATTTTGGGAGTCATCCTCCATTCTGTGATGAGACTCATGAAATCTTTGGTTTAAATAAGTGAAGAGGACTAGAGACAGTAGATTCAACCTCACCCCAGGCAGCTGCCACATTGACTGTGGACTGACTTTGATGTAGGGCTGAGCTCTGTTGTGCATTCACTCATGGCTTCTGAACAATAATGAACAATGGGCTTTTTACTGAAGTCAAAGAAGGAGATGAGCACTGGCTTTAGATCACTCATTGCACAGGGCATGTGTGCATTGCGTCTGACTCTTTGGGACCCTGTGAACCGTAGCCTGCTAGGCTCCTCTGTCCATGTGATTCTCCAGGCAAGAACAGTGGAGTGGGTTGCCCTGCCCTCCTCCAGGGGATCTTACTGACCCAGGGATTGAACCCTCCTCTCTTATGTCTCCTACATTGGCAGGCAGGTTCTTTACCACTAGTGTTGCCTAAGAAACCCTCATTGCACAGAAGATGACCTCAAGCTGCTCCACCCAATGTTTCCCATTCTCCCCAAGATTTCCCTGCTCATGCTGTCAAGGGAGTCTTCTGCAGGACAGCTTCCCCTCCCAACTTTCTTTTCTCTTTCCACGAGAATCTGGGCCAAGCTTGTTTCTCTCCCAGTGAGTTTACTAAAACCTCTTTTACAAAGTCAGTCTAATCAGATCTGCTGCTAAACAAAACACCATGTGGAACAAAAATACCATGTGGAACTAAAGCCCCTGGCACATGGTAAATGTTCAATAAATAGGCTCTTCTTCCCCCTCCTCCTTGATACTCTTTGGATGTGAAATGAGGAAGGCATGGGCATCAGAAGTAATGTAACAAAATAGGAAATGCTACTGAGTTAGCCTCCCCATTTTGAGGGGACAGAAGTCAGCACCAAAAAACTACAGGTTTGTGTACTCAGGGGCATTGGAGAGTCAGAGAAAACAGTAGAATTGTAGCCAGACCTGGCTCTGTCGCATCCATCTGAGTGATCTTGTGAGACTGTGTTTACAACCCAGAACAACAAGTTTCTCATCTGAAACTGAGTGAGATTAAGGGGTAAAAGATAAAAGACAATAACTCATTTTGATGTTGTGAAGCTTAAAAGTGGTGGTGGGTGGGAAAGCATGCAGTAAACTGGATGCAGATTGAGGTTGGCTTCATGATTTCACATCCTCCATTAGGAATTAGAATGCCAAATTTAATAGTTACAGCCTTCTGAAGAGATCTAAATTTAACACCTGGTCTTGACATTTATGAATCACACATCTTTGGATAAATGACCTTATCTCTCTGAGCCTCAGTCTCTTTATGTGTAAAATGATGGTAGGGAGGATGGAATGGGAGTGGGTGAGCAGAATGAGGAAAATTGCTGCTCTAAGTTTATTCTAAGAATTGAATGAAATATGGAGATGAATATAAAGACTAAGCACAAGGCCTCTTCCTTTCAGACAGAATGGCTTCAGTTTAATAAATCCGGCTCTGTGTGTGTGTGTGTGTGTGTGTGTGTGTGTGTGTGTGTGTGCAGTTGGGTCTGACTCCCAGGCTCCTCTGTACATGGGGTTTTCCAGGCAAGAGTACTGGAGTGGGTTGCCATTTCCTACTCCAGGGAATCTTCCCGACCCAGGGATTGAACCCACGACTCTTGTGCCTCCTATACTTGCAGGCAGATTCTTTACTACTAACCCACCTAGGAAGCCAATGCCTGGTTGAGGGACTGCCATATTTATACTTCACCAACCTAAGAAGGTTTTTCACTCTGTCAGCTTCTTTTAAACTTCAGGAATTTGGTTAATTCTCTCTCTCTCTCTCTCAATTAATTTTAAATTTTACTCTATTGTTATAAAATAATGAGAACTCATTTTGGAAAATTTGAAACAAAAATAAATCATCCATTATAATTCAACTGCTTATTCAGTTAATGTTTATCAGTTGTCTCCCATGAATCCGGCTCTTATGCACCACAGCTACACAAGACAGAGAGGCCAGACAGGTCTCTGCTCTCTGGAGCTGAATTTCAAGCTGAGAAACAATCAACAAGCAACAATAAATAAATGAGAGAATATTAAGTAGTGATGCGCTGTGATGAAAATAAAACAGAGAAATGTGACACCTCTTATAGTTGCCAGAGACCCAGCCACTCTAGATGAGGGAGTCAGGAAAGACCTTCTTGGAAGAGGTAGTGTTTGATCTGAGACCTGAATGAAGAGGGGGAAATTGTGCGAAAAATCTGGGAAAAGAGGGCTTGAGGCAGAGGATGCGGCAAAGGCCAGTGTCCTAAAAGGGAAAGAGTGTGATGTGTATGAAAAACATAAAAAGGCTCACGGACCTGGATTGTATTGAGCATATGGACAATGATGTGGGAAGAAGTTGGAGTAGAGGTAGAGACTAGATTAGAGCAAGCCTTGTGGGCTTTAGAAAGAGGCTTGGGTTTGATTCAGCACGAACAATGGCCACTGGGATGGTCACACATCTATAACATCCCACCAAGGAGGCAAAACCGTAAGAAGGCAAGAATGGAAGAGGAAACCCAGCAGAAAAACTACTGCAATAGTCCAGGCAGAGGGTAGATGTGGCCTGGCTGGTAGTGGAGCTGGAGGAGAAGGAGAGACATAGGCAGGCTGGAATGTGTCTGGGAGGAAGAGTCAGGATTGCTGATGGATTGGTTGTGGGGGTTCAGGGAACAGGGAGAATCAGCCTTCACATCCAGTTCTGAGCTAAGTAACCTGCTTGGTGGGGAGGCCAGAAAGAGGCATACTTGTAAGGAGTGGGAGGACGGAGGGGAACTGGGAGAAGGAATCAGGAGGTCTAGCCTGACAGTGCTACTTTTAGAATGCCAATTAAACACCCAAGTGGACATTTCAGAGATGCAGGGGGTGTTTGAATATTAAGTTCAAGGATGCACAGAGACCAGAGATATGAAATTGGGAGTCGTTGTCATGTGACTGACCCTGAGGGAAAGAGTGCGTGTGAAGAAAAGAGGGCCCCCCCAAAGGGCCTTGTGGTCTCCCAGCTTTGAGAGATGGAGGAGGAGAGAAGGAAGGAGCTGAGAAAAGACTGAAAATGAGTCACCCTTGAATGAGGAGGGGATCCCAGGAGAGTGTGCAGTCATAGAAGCCAGGAAAGAAAGGAGAAGGGAGGAAATGAGTCAGATGCTTCAAGCAACTAAGGCAAACACAAGGAACTGACCATTGCCTTGGGCGACATGGAAGGGCCACCAGTGGCCTGGGAAGTTGTATGCTCCCTGTTCCATCGAAAGCAAGCATTTGAGCTCACAGGTCAGCTCCTAAGTATGGGCTGTGGATGCTGTCCCGGGGCACCCAGCCCTTTTCTGCAAACCACTGCAGAGAGAAGTGGTCTCAGGAAAGTCTCATGGGCTCTCACACGTGCATGGACTGTCACCATCATGGGTCCTTCTGTCACTGCTCCCACATGAGCCCCATGCTATGGGACTTTCCGCAGTTTTCTAAGCCTGTGGGGCAGAATCAGGCTGACTCAGAAAAGGTGTTTACTTATTTCTGGCTGAAGTTATATTTTCGTATGAAATTCCAAGACTTTCTTGAATGTTGTCCATTTACTGAACAAAAGCAAAAACATACAATGAGCATTTCCGCAGAGATCCAGAACTCAGGCATCCTGTTTCTATTTGTGATCTGCCAGCAACATCATACAGGTTTTCAAAGCTTGGAGGTTAAATAACAGAGTCTGATTCTAAGAAGTTATTAACTTGGGAAAACATTGGAATTGAACTTCTTGGAAGCACTTAATATGTAAATACTGATAGAGAATCTTGATTTTGTAATCATAACAGAGTGTGTTTCTGTGAATCATAGGAAACTGTGAAATCTGGAGCCCATGAAAGTCAGTTGCATTAACTAAAACTACTAATATCAGATATTGGACCATAAATACTTTCTCTCTGAGAAAAAATTAAGTGCCTAAAACTTAGGAAAAGAGTATTCTTCTGTAGCCATGGTAACAAGTGGCCATAGGAGTGATTTAAAATCTGTTCAATTAATCAATAATAACTTGCTCCAGTGAATCTGCTTTTGCAAACAGTGAGCCTCTTGCTTCTGAAATTCAGTCAAACTGGGACAAACTCAAGTCAGAACACCATGTCTTTGAGTAAAAACTATCAACAATGATCAACTTCAAGTAATTATACTTCTATAAACAAAATCAACTGATACGAGTTTTATAAAAGTCAACCAACCCCATTTTTTCTTTTTTACTTTGTTTTTTATTTTTTAGTTTTTTGAGAAATGTTCAAAGTTTTCCACAGTGACTGCGCCAGTTTACATCTCCACCAACAATGTACAAGGATTCTCTCTTCTCCATATTCTCCCCAATATTTGTTATTTGTGTTCTTGTTAATGATAGCCATTCTGACAGGTATGAAGTGATATGCCATTATGGTATATACTCCAAAAAACCAGAAACACTAATTCAAAACATTACATGCACCCCAATGTTCATAGCAGCACTATTTATAATGGGCAAGTCATGGAACCAACCTAAGGGCCCATTAGCATATGAACAGATAAAGAAGGTGTGGTCTACATGTACATATATATAATATTAGTGCATCATATTATTATGGATATGTATACATACAATGTATATACTATGTATGTATATATACTCATAATGTATATATATAACGGAATGCATATATATAAATGGAATACTACTCAACCATAAAAAAGAGTGGAATTTTGCCATTTGAGGCAACATGGACAGACTTGGAGGGTATTATGCTAAGTGAAATAAGTCAGACAGAGACAGATAAATACTGTATTATATAATTTGTATGGATAATATAAAAGACACAGCAAACTAGTGAAAAGAACAAAACAGAAGCAAACTCACATTTACGGGAAACAAACCAGTGGTTACCGCTGGGGAGAGGGAACGGGGAGGGGCAAGATAGGGGTAAGGGATTAAGAGGTACAAACTATTATGTATAAAATATGTAAAAATAAAACTACTATGTTCAAAATGTTATGTATAAAATAAAATAGGCACAAACTATTATGTATGAGGCAAAACTATTATGTATAAGCTACCATGAAAAAAGAAAATTACAGCACCACTAATTATTAGAGAAATGCAAGTCAAAACTACATTGAGGTATTACCTCATACCAGTGAGAATGGCCATAGTCAAAAAGTCTACAAACAGTACATTCTGGAGAGGGTGTGGAGAAAAGGGAACACTCCAGCACTGTTGGTGGGAATGTAAGTTGCTACAGTCACTGTGGAGAACATTATGGAGGTTCCTTAAAAAACTTAAAATAGAACTACCATATGACCCAGCAACTCCACTCCTAGGCACATACCCAGAGAAAGCCACACTTCAAAAGATACATGCACCCCAATGTTCATTGCAGCACTATTCACAACAGCCAGGACATGGAAGCGGCGTAAATGTCCATGACCGGAGGAACAGATAAAGAAGAGGTGCATATATGCAACGGAATGATACTCAGCCATGAAAAGAACAAAGTAATGCCATCTGCAGTAACATGGACGGACCTAGAGATTGTCGTACTGAGTGAAGTAAGTCAGACACATCAGACACAGAAAGACAGATATCATTTGTTATCACTCACATGTGGAATCTAAAAAAAAGGTACAAGTGAACTTATTTACAAAATGGAAGTAGAGTCATGGATGTAGCAAACAAACTTACGGTTATCGGGGGTAAGGCAGAGGACGGATATACTGGGAGATGGGGACTGATAAATACACACTACTATGGCTCGTCCCTGGTGCCTCAGTCAGTAAAGAATCCATCTGCAACGCAGGAGACCTGGCTTTGATCCCTGGGTCAGGAAGATCCCCTGGAGAAGGGAATGGCTACCCACTCCAGTATTCTTGCCTGAAGAATTCCATGGATAGAGGAGCCTGGAAGGCTATATATAGTCTTTGGGGTTGCAAAGAGTCAGACGAGACTGAACAACTAACACACACAGGATATACAAAGTAAATAACTAATAAGAACCTGCTGTGTAGTGCAGGAAAGTGTATTCAATACACTGTAGTGGCCAATATGGGAAAAGAATCTAAAAGGAGCGGGTGCGTGTATAGGTATAACTGATTCACTTTGCTGCACGCCTGAAACGGATGCAACGTTGTAAATCAACTAGACTCCAATACATTTTCTTAGGGATCTCAGAAATAAAATGTTCTAAGGATACAGTGTATAGCACACAGTCAATAACTATAAATGAAATATAGCCTGTAAAAATTATGAGTCACTATACTGGACACCTGTAACTTACATAATACTGCGCATCAACTGTGTGAAAAAGTGCAAGTGTTAGTCGCCAGTCGTGGGTCGAACCCAGCTCACCTATACTGCAGGCAAATTATTTACTGTCTGAACCACCAGCAAACTATATTTAGATTTAAAAAAAAGAGTCAGCCAGTCTCTTCAATACATGCTTCCCCATGCCTTGTACAAAATCAGTAGTCTGCTCTGCTCAGAGAACTGACTGACCAGGATGGCTGCCCTCACTACAAAGCAATACATTCAGCTTTGACTTTTCATGTCAGGTGCTGAATGACAGTCTCACCAGCATATGACCCTCCCCTGTTTAAATGTTGCTGTTGTTCAGTCGCTCAGGCGTGTCTGACTCTTTGCAACCCCGTGGACTGCACCATGTCAGGCTTCCCTGTCCTTCACCGTCTCCTGGAGCTTGCTCAAACTCACGTCCATCGAGTTGGTGATGCCATCCAACCGTCTCATCTTCTGTCATCCCCTTCTCCTCCCGCCTTCAATCTTTCCCAGCATCAGGGTATTTTCCAATGAGTCAGTTCTTCACATCAGGTGGCCAAAATATTGTAGCTTCAGCTTCAGCATCAGTCCTTCCAATGAACACCCAGGACTGATCTCCTTTAGGATGGACTGGTTGGATCTCCTTGCAATCCAAGGGACTCTCAAGAGTCTTCTCCAACACCACAGTTTGAAGGCATCAGTTCCTTGGCGCTCAGCCTTTTTTATTGTCCAGCTCTCACATCCATATATGACTACAGAAAAAACCACAGTTTTGACTACATGGACCTTTGTGGACAAAGTAATATGTCTGCCTTTTAATATGCTGTCTAGGTTTATCATAGGTTTTCTTCCAAGGAGCAAGTGTCTTTTAATTTCATGGCTGAAGTCACCACCTGCAGTGATTTTGGAGACCAGGAAAATAAAGTCTGTCACTGTTTCCATTGTTTCCCCATCTATTTGCCCTGGAGTGAAGGGACCGGATGCCATGATCTTCATTTTTTGAATGCTGAGTTTTAAATGTTGGGAAGATCAATTAATTCAGTTATCCATCAAACCTTTCTTTATTGCCTCTTTAGCTGCCTGAACTGTGATCGGTGCTGGGGACACAAAGAAAAATCGTATTCAGTTCCTTTCCTAGAGGAACTCTCATGCCAGGAAACACATGGAATTCATGTAATAACCACAGTGCCAGAAGGTCAACCAAGGGTTACAGTAGCCAAGAGGAAGAAGTAAGAAACCGTTTCGGAGAGGAAGGCCAGGAAAGCAATCCAAAGATGATGTTCAGCTTGAGGTTTCAATACACATGAATTTTCCAGATAAAGGTCAGGGAGAACGTGTTCCAGGTGGAGGGAACACCATGGGCAAAATCCTGGAGACAGGAGATTCCAGACTGCGATGGGGAGGAGTAATGTGCACATGAACATTCTTGGGAAAGAGAGATGAGCAAGGAGGGGCCAGGTCTGTAAAGGCCCCTCATGCTCTATCTGGGAGTTTGGTTTAACCTCATTTACCTCAGTCTTCCCATTGATAAAATGGAATTATAACACTACCTACCTCTCACGAGTGGTGTGAAGATTAAATAAAATAAGGGGTATGAATATAAGTGTTTGGGACACAGTATACATCCAGGCAAGAATAGACATGATTTTGATTAAACTTTGTCCTAAAGACTTCAGGGCACAAGGGAACGAATTGATGCCAAGATTATGTTTGTGTTTTAAGAGCTCTCAGAGTCATTGTAGGGAAGCTAAAAAGAATTGTGAACAATTTTCTTTTGAAATATTCAGGAAGAAATAACAATAAGTGCAGCTAAATAGCCGCTGAGCTTTCACTGAGTACCAGGCATGTCTTCCTCTGGTAACGCGCATGGCGTGCTGTGACTGGTTAATTCCAACAGCCCTGCAGGGTCAGTGCTGCTATCATCCCCATTCAAGGTACAGGTTCTTTGCAAGTGGAGACTCTAAGGGAGCTCCAAACCAATGTGATAACCTGAGTTTGGAGATAGTCTGTGTTTTCCTAGCTTGTGCTAGAAAATGCACTGGCTTCACTTGGCATTCTATAGACTTCAGCTGACATTTTCTCCATAGCAAGACTTCCTCAGTGAAGGAATATTATTGTGATTGACATGCTGGTACAAACTCCTTATCTAGCCACAGGGGCAACACTGTGAGTAGCAGTGGATGAAAGAGATCAGGGCCAGTGGAACACTCATTTACTCATTTGTTCAAGAACACATGTTACTGAGCCTCATTGTCGCAGGATGTCATTCCTGCTCTTACAGAGCTCCTAGCAATGACAGCTAATGCATGCAAAGTACCAGCTATCTGCCAGGTACTGCTCTAAGCACTGTTTCCAAAGACTCACTTAATACTCCTGACAAATGTATGAGGAAGGTAATATTATTACAGCCATTTCACAGAGACAAAACTGAAGCAAAGTTGTCTTGCCAAAGTCACACGGTAAATAGCAAAGCTGGGATTTGAACCGAGAGAGTGTGGCTCCAGTAACTATACTCTGAACAACAGCTGCGCCAGGTCGTAGTCTAGGGTAGCAGCTCCTAAACTGTGGTCTGAAATCCATGGCCATCTATCCCACCTACTGGAGCTTGTGCCAGGAAGTGTACCAGCTCAACTGCGCAAATTGTTCAGGGCAGTGGACATATTCTGCATAGCAAGACTTTCTCAACAAAAGCAGTATTACTGTGACCGGCATTCTGGTGCCAATTCCTTGTCCGATCACAGGTCAGCGCTAAGTAGCAGTGGATGAAGGGCTACACCCATCACCATGCTGATAAATTTGTAACTGTTATTAAGATCAGTCTCAGAAAAAGGCAGGGAACTGGGAGAGACTGCAACAGGGTAGCCCTTTCGTCCTTGGAGCAGGACAGGGGGCGTCATGAAAGCATCCCGAGACCCGTGGGATGAAGAAGACTTCCGTAGGTCGAAGTGCAGGGATGGAGGATGATGGGGAAGGACGGTGCAGGCAGAGGGGAGGGCACTTGTGAGTCTGTTATGGAGAAGATTCTGGCAGGTTTGAGGACCACAGAAAAAATCTGGGAGTTCCTAGATTTGTTCTACCTTTAATGGGAGGCAGGCGTTAATAGAAGCAGAACTGATTCCTCCCTTGCTAGTGATGCAACATGTTTTTTCACCTCACTTTGGAATAGGATGTCTCTTGTCATGAGGCCTTGGCAGAATATGTCCATTTCAAAAGAAAGATACCTAAAATACCACGAGAATTTCCTGGGGCAGGAGAGTGGAGTCAGGGATGTCTTTCCAGAGAAGGGGGTGTTGGAGATAGCTCTTGAAGGATAAATATGAACTTACCAAGTGGAGAATGAGAGAAAGGCCATTCCTGATGGCAGGAAACATGTGCAGAGGCAGAGAGGTGTGAGGAGAGCTTGGCATTTAGCCAGATTGTAGTAGAATAAAGAGGACCTGAGGCAAACCCAAGTTAACTCAAAGCTAGACGGATGACTTTGGCTACGTATCTCAATGTGAGCAGCTCAACTAGGCCAGTTGTTCCTGAAGCCAGTGGCTGTCCGGCTTTAGAAAACGTAACAGTTCCCGAAGAGCTTTTTAGACATGCAGACCCTCAGGTCTCCCAGCAGAAACTGACTCAGGAGGTCCGGGATGGGACCCAGGATCCTGGTACAGGTGGTCTGTGGGCCCCCCGCCCCATGCAGCACACAGGGTATACAGCTGGTGCTCAGCAAAGGTAAGGTTTCAGGTGATGAACGTGTTAGTCACTCAGTCGTGTCCGACTCTTTGTGACCCCATGAACTGTGTAGCCCACCAGGCTCCTCCGTCCATGAAATTCTCCAGGCAGGAATACTGGTGTGGGTTGTCATTCCCTTCTCCAGGGGATCTTCCTGTCCCAGGGATCAAACCCGGATCTCCTGCATTGCAGGCAGATTCTTTACCATCTGAGCCACCAGGGAAGCCCGAGTAATGAATGAAGGAGTACAATTAATCCACTTCTAGACAGCTTGCCCCACAAGAATGCTCCCAGAAGTAACACAAGGCTGCCTAAAACATCTCTACCCATTTCACAACACAGGTGGATTTCACACAATCCACCTCACAGAGGATTCTGCATAGAAGTAAAGGGCTCAGAGACATCCGCCCAACCTGGGAACATTAGTCTGAGAAGTTCAAGATCCAGGAGCCGGCCATCTCATTTCTAGGTGAGAGCTCCCCACTTGGCTTGTAGACACCCACCTTCTTGCTGTGTTCTTACATGGCAGAGAGACAGAGATCACGGGTGTCATGAGAGCTCTAATTCCACTCCTGAGGACCTCACTCACTGATCTAATCATCTCCCCTCCTCCAGACATCACTTTGGGGGTTAGAGTGTCAATGTATGACTTCTGGGGGATGCAAGCATGCAGCACACTAGAGGTCCTGTCCTGGAGGCTGTCCCCTCCATGACCCACAGCTGATGTCCTGGTATGACTTCTGATCGGAGATGCCACCTCCAGCCACATCTCAGGAGTTCCTCCTCTCCTCTACAGCATCTCATTGGAAAAAATGAACCTTATTGCTTTCGCCATTGGTTTCTGATGAGCCGACCAGCCTGGTCAGCTGTCTCAGAACATTGACCCCAGGCTCACAGCAGGCTTCACATCAAAACGCTCTCTCTGGAACCCGCTTTGGGGCCATGGACCTTCTTAACGGAACACTCACGAAACACCCTCTACCACCACTGTCCAGATGGGCAAGAATTATCTCAAGTTAAACACAGTGGCCTTTCAAGATGTAAAACTTCCATTTGTTTCTAATTTCAAATTCCTCTGAAAAGCCCCAGGAATGGCACCAACAGAATTCAGGAAACAGAGCTTTAAGGAGCACCTAACTCAGAGGAGACACACACCTTTTGTTTGCAGAGGGGACAGACCACTCCCTATAATGTCCTTCAGTTGAATCAGCTAGAGGAGGGAGCACGGATGAAGAGTCCAGGCTAAGACTGACCCGGTGTGGATGTCTGCCCTACTGTATCCTCATGGGTGGCTTTGGGAATGCTACTTAACCTTCCTAAACCATAATGTCCTCATCTTTCATAGAGATAATATTATGGCATATACAGTATACTGGGCTTCCCTGGTGGCTCAGATGCATTCAGTATATTACAGTATATATTACCCAGAGTTGATGCAATATCCAGGTTAAAATGAAATAAAGTGTGTAAAATGCTTGTGTTAAATGCTCAGTTGTGTCTGACTCTTTGTTGCCCGGTGGACTGTGGCCTGCCAGGCTCCTCTGTCCACGGAATTCTCCAGGCAACAATACTGGAATGGGTAGCCATCCCCTTCTTCAGGGAATCTTCCTGACCCAGGAATTGAACCTGGGTCTCTTGCATTGCAGGCAGACTCTTCACCATCTGAGCCATCAAGGGAGCCCATAAAACTTTCAGCACATGTTATATATACATCTTGTCACAGTTTTGTTAAAAACTGGGGGAAAATAACCCTCTTAGCACAATGCTTGGCTTATGGTTATATGTTCAACTAACCATTCAAGCAATATTATCTGGATGGCATGTTAAAGAGATTTTCATTTTTATTCCAGTGTTTCTCCTCCAAGAACTGCCTTCTGGGTGTTTACTTTCCAGAACAGGTGTCCATTAAGGGGATTATGCATGGGGAAGGGAGAGAGGGCATACCTCTGAGGGCAGTTTGGGAAATGAGAAAGAGTCTCTTGCAGACTGAGCAAGTCATGGTGAGCAGTGAAGGAGCCTGGCAGCACCCCAGGATGTGGCAGGACCTCGCACTTCCCCATAGCAGCCTCGATTGATAGTGACCTGATGGTTCAGATCAGTTCAGTCGCTCAGTCGTGTCTGACTCTTTGCGACCCCTTGGACTGCAGCACGCCAGGCCTCCCTGTCCATCACCAACTCCCGGAGTTTACTCAAATCCATGTCCATTGAGTCAGTGATGCCATCCAGCCATCTCATCCACTATTGTCCCCTTTTCCTCCTGCCCTCAATCTTTCCCAGCATCAGGGTCTTTTCCCAATGAGTCAGCTCTTCGCATCAGGTGGCCAAAGTATTGGAGTTTCAGCTTCAGCATCAGTCCTTCCAATGAACACAGTAGCTGAGGTTAAATTTCCCAGCAACCAGGTAGACGGAAGTTCCAAGTTAGACTGAACGTGACTTAAAGAAAATTTTAAAATGTGACTTTTTTTTTTTTGTAATTTTGTATACTAACATGATGATAATGGTGATGGTGGGACAGATGATGTGAAGCTATTGCCCATTTTCCAAAAAAAGCCTCAAAAAATGTGAAAGAGCATCAGAAAAGATTAGCTCTGTGAGGGAAGGAGGAGAAGGAAAGAACTTAAAGTATATACAATAAAAAGAGGGGAGAAAAATAGCATGAATTAAGAGATTAGGACTGCTTGTGCCAGTGTCCAGAAAACCATCTGAGTCAAGGATTGCTTGTTACAAACAAACAAAAGTCTTGAGTTTTAATTAAAAATGATTCATTATAAGACAGGCCCTGAAGCTAGGTGCAGCCACTCTCTCCACGTGTGTGTGTGTGTGTCTGGGCCCTAGGGCCCCTCATTCTGCTTTTCTCTTCACTCTCATTCTCCAGATTTGTCTGCAAACCTTTTATTTATACATCAATGTAGAAAATCCCAGTGGACTGCCTCTGCATGGCAACCTTGTCCCTGAATTGTCATGGCCTTGAAGGTCCAACATTTTCTTCTCTCTGACCCAAGTTTTAAACTTCAAACTCCCAAGAAAGAGAATCTGACTGGCTCCATTCAGCCAACAGACTGTGTCCTGGGTCAGCTATCCACCTTGGTCCCATCAGCTGTGGCCAGGCAGAGACAGGTCAAGCGCTGTGGATCACCGCTGCAGAGCGCCGGTCTAGAGGGGAGGGGTTGTGAGCTGAGCTGGGCAGGCATGTGTCCCAGTGTTTGTCCCTGCCTCTTTCACCCTTCACCCTGCGAGCATCCATGCACCTTTCAAGCCTTAGCCTATGGCTTTGTGAACTAGCCTCCACACCCCCTAGGGGAATCAGTTTCTCCCTCCTCAGATGCCTAGGAACAGGCTTTTATCACAATAACTACACATCTCTTCACAATCTTTTATTTACACAACTGGTTTTGGCTCATGTACCTCAAGCACAAAACTCTTATCTCTAGTGTCAGGGCAAATAAGTGCTAATTGGCTGGTTGAAGAAATGGCATGACCATCAGTTTTACATTTAAGAATATATTTTGGCCCACTTGAGAGGCCTCTAGGGGTTATATCATTATGGCCCAGGAAGATGAAGTGGTTTGTTTATGCCTCTTAGAGATGGAGGGAGAGTTTAACCCAGGAATTATGACCCCAGACCTCTTAAGCCATTAATACCAGTCTTAATTTGAGCTTCCTAGGTGGCTCAGTGGTTAAAGAATCCACCTGCAATGCAGGAGACACGGGTTCGATCCCTGGCTTGGGAAGATCCCCTGGAGGAGGGCATGGCAACCCACTGCAGTGTTTTTGCCAGGAGAATCCCAAGGACAGAGGAGCCTGGTGGGCTACAGTCCTTAGGGTCACTAGGAGTCGGACACAACTGCAGCGACAGAGCACACGTGAACGGGTCTTATTCTCTGGTATAGATGTTGTCACAAGCTCTCTGTTGTTTAATCTGTGAGAGATTTATTTTAATACCACTATTTGCCTTTTAAGGGGTTGTGGGAGAAATAATTAGTACTTATCCATTGTCTGGAAATGGCAGGTTATAAAATGTAGCAATCTAACTTAGTTTTCATTTTTAGATCTTTTATAGAACATGAAACTCTACTCTGCAATCATAGTAGAAAGGCTTTTCTTTGTCTGTTTATGTAAAGGTTTATTTTGAGCCTTTGATTTTGCAATCTAAAGAGTCATACTCTTTTGCATCTCCTAGAGTGTAAGCAAATCTAGATAGAGATTTTTGGCAGCTCAGTGTCTCCAGGCAAAACCACCTCTGACCTAGTCTCAGTCCATGTGGTTGTGGTAGGGGAGGGCAGGAGGCATTCAGCCTCCTGACACCCTGCATGACCCAGGCCTGACCAAGGTGATCCTGCATCCCACTGGTCTAGGTGAGAACAGGGCGCCGAGCTGTGAGATAGGAGCCAAGCTTGGGAATTTGATGGAGCTTTCAGGAAAGTGCTGCTGTCCATTGGCTGTGGGTATTAAACCTAGAACAGCTAGTGGTCACCTCTGTCATCACCTAAAAAGAGCCTGTCTGACACTTCCTAGAAAGCAGAGTCAAGAGATGGGGGCTGTCAGATACTGATGACAAGGAGGACCCGTGGTTAACACCTGTGCTGCCCTGAGGACCCAGTTATAATCAATTCCCTCTTTTGCTGAAACTCATCTGACCTGGGTTTCTGCCATTTACAACAATAAAAAAATCCTGCATAGCATATTAAGCATAATGATTATGGTAATTGAAAATAAATAACATATTAAGCCAAACTCTTGATCTATTTTCTAAGCTTAAATTATATGGACTATATGAGCTAGGCAAGAGTACCCATGTTCAAAGAATATATATTCCAATCAGGAAGACTAAACACAAACATATTTTTGAAAGATTCTTTCTTTGTTTTAATTCTTCATATAAGAAACATTTGCTCAATGTCTGGTCTGGGCCTTGCTCAGTGCTGTAAGCTAGTGATATACAGATGAATGGGCTTTCCAGGTCACTCAGTGGGTGAAGAACCTGCCTGCAATGCTGGAGATACAGGAGACGTGGGTTTGATCCCTGGGTCAGGAAGATCCCCTGGAGGAGGGTATACCAACCCACTCCAGTGTTCTTGCCTGGAGAATCCCATGGACAGAGGAGCCTGGCGGGCTATGGTCCATGGGGTCACAAAGAGTCAGACACGGTTGAAGTGACTGAGCGTGCACACACAGAGGAACACAGAAGGCAAGTCAAACTGGAGCTCTCTATTTTGCGGCTCTTTTCTGGCACCTGGACTTTGGATTCATGGCACTTATCACAATTTCAAATTGCTTATGTAATTATCACACTAATGACTAACTCTCCAATCAGCTTGGGGTTTCATATGGAATAGGGCCTTGTCTGTCTTTTATTCACCACTATGTCCCATGCCTGGCACAGTGGTTACCCTCCAGGAGCTCACAGTCCGATGGCACAGCTAAACGGGCAGCTGTAACCCGGGGGATACAGTCTCACCAGGGGAATGAGATGTACAAGGGTTGTAGATCCCAGAAAGGAAGTCCAGCCACTTGTCTAGAGGAAGGACAGGGAACCCAGAGGTTTTTCTCAGAGGAAATAGCTCTTTGGATGTGGAGGCATGAGAACTGAAAGGAGGAATAGGACTTTTTTATTTTGTGGCTCCTGAATTGAGAAGGGTACGGTGGTAACATACTCTGCAGTCACTCCCACCATCCCCACGGCCTGGCGTCCACAGGAGGGCTTCTTCTAGACCCAAACGTGAGCTGGTCTTCTTGGCATAGAACCTGGCCATTCTCCCTTGGACATAGTCCACGAGGTTGTGGGCAGCCTCTAAGATGACCTTCTGTGATCTCCCACCTCCTGGGAACTTGAGCGTGTTTGGGTTGGGCTTTCTGTCACTTGCATCTAAAATATTCAAGATGAACGTAAATATGTTGAGCATCCTTGTAGCCAAGCATCCCAAATGTTCAAGGTCCCTTACTCCAGAAAAAGGACAAAGGAAAAACATCACTTATGAAGCCTTACTCTGTGTCCCTCTTTTGATTACCAATCCGGGAAATGAACCCCAAACTTACTTTGAGATAGAGTTTGGGGAAGGATCTGAAACGTATTCTGTTGAAACTTTGTTGAAGCTTTAACTTTTTTTCCTTATGGATAGCACTTAAGTCCTAATGTCAGGTCATCTAGATATCAACAGAGGCTTCCCAGCCCTTGAGATCTGAGAACATTCCCAAGTCTCACCAAGATTTCCACAATGTTAAGCATCTTCTTCCACATTTCTACACCTTTATATGAACTGTTATATCTACTGTTCTGTGAGTGTGAAATGTCTCTCCCTCTTTGCTGTCAAAACCCCATTTACCCCTCAAGATCCATTTCACATGTCATCTCCTCAGTGAAGTCTTCCTTGATTGTGAAAACATGTTGTTTTTTCTCTGTTCCCAAGAGATTCTGAACATCCTCTCTTTGTACTTACTATATATTGTACATTTCTGTCTATGTCTCTGTCTCTCCTACAAGACTGTGAGCCCCCTGAGAATCCACGAATCTGCCCCTCCTTATATCCCCAGTCATCAAGTCCTGGGATAAAGTAGCCACACAATAAATATTGTTAAACTATAATGGAAAAGCAGAGGAGCAGAGAAACTCTCCCACTGGGGCTTTTTGTTTTTGTTTTTAAGGCAAGACTTCCAGGGTCATTAAAGTAGGCTATTTATCTCTCAGACCCATGTTACCTCCTGGTGGTCATGACTCAGAGGCATTTTTAAGAAAAGTAGATAGCTTTTGCTTCGTCATTGGGGCTCCAGGAAAACCATGTAGGACAAATGAACAACAAAGCTGTATGTATCTTAATAAACACACTTCTTTCTCAGGATGCAGGATCAGAACTGAGCTTCATGTCTTTCTCTGGATGTCTTGAATAAGTGGATTTTACTGCTGTTTAATTCTGAGATGAATGTTTTGCATTCCAAAAGCATGTTGCGAGAAGCTCCACAATGAAATGATTAAAATTAAATGGGAAATCATTATATCCTCTCTTGTATTTTGCTAGATATTCAAAACACGGTCAATAGAAATCTAACTAGATTTAGAAAACTTTCTGTTTCATCATCACCTGCATTCATTTATTCACTCATCCATTCATTCTTCTTAATCAGTGTCTAATATGTGACATTCAAGATACACTTTAGTCTTTAAAATAAAATCTTCTCCCATTGCTGAATGTCTTGAAACACTTCTAAGTGAGCAATTTTTCAAACAGCATTGGTAGAGAACAGTTCACATTTGAAAGTTTATTTTGATAAAATAGTCTCTATCACTACTCTTGCAGCCCATTTTTTTCTACCCAAGGCCATTAAAATGCCCAAATCTTCATTTCAGGTGAATGAAGCCAACTCTTGACTTCATTTAGAGCTAAGAGTTGTAAAGACTGGTGAGGCAGTACTGAGAATTTAATAGGTTACAACCCATTTCACTAGCTTACTTCTCTGATTTTCATTCACTGTTCCCCTAATATCTCTATCACCAAATTCTGTCATAGGTCTCCCTGCTACTCCCACACTGCTTGAAAACCATTATAGCTTATTAGGTCCCATTCTTCTTCTCCTCCTTATCGTTCTTGCAGAAGCCAAAAGGAACGACACAGAAAGAACCCAGAAACAGAGATTGAGAAGTCTGACCAGTCTAATTACGGCAACGGTTATAACTTTTGTTACTGCTGCTAAGTATTGCTATTGACCACTGTCCTGTACAGTTTGCTGCTCAGGGTATAAGCCACAGACCAGCAGCATCAGCGTTCTTGGAAGGGATGTTAGAAATGCAGCATCTCAGCCCCATCTCAGACCTCCCTAAAGTGTACTTTAAGAAGATCTGCAAGTGAGTCATAGGCACATTCCAAGATGAGAAGCAACATGTACCCACTACTGCGTTAAGTCCTTGTTGGCCTAGATCAACAGCATTGCAGCGGTGTCCACGTGGATGACCTCTGTGATTACAGTTCCCTTAGCTCTTGTTCGTAGGCTCAGCCCTCACTTCCACTGGGCAGTTAAGGCTGCTTAGGGCTTTCCAAATATAGTCATGAGTTATGCTAGAAGTCCAGCTCTCAGGCCCTTTGAGTTGGACTGAAGTTACTCATCCACCTGGAGATTCCCTTCCAGCCTAATGAGCTGTACCCCAGACTCCATATGTTCTTCCCCCTTGTGGCTCTCCACTGGAGAGCAAGAAGCTCTTGCTTCTGCTTGGTAGCTTAGCAAGGAGCTACCAAGAGAAAGGGGATTTCAGATTGTTTCTTCCTAGGAGGCTCCTTGACCCCTATGCACATTTTTAATACTTCCTCCCAATGACCAGGCAAATTAATTTTGAAAAAGAAAAACAAAGTTGGAGGATTTGCACTATCTGATTTTACACTTAATGTAACACTACGAGGAACATGGTGGTGTGATTATGGCATAAGGATGGCTACATAGATCAATGAAACAGAAGAGAAAGTCCCAAAATAGATTAATATCTATACAGAAATTGATTTTTTGACACAAGTCCAAAAATAATTCAGTGTGTGCAACTTGCAAGAACTCGCAGCTTATTATAAATGGGCTTATAATAAACCTGTTCTTCAAATATTGTGGATCTATGTTCTGTTCACAGATTGCTTCTTCTGATCATGGAGGTGTAAGTGGGCACCATTATACCTGCTTCTGCAGTGCCATGAGCCCCTCCCCTTCTCTGAAGCATTTTCAGGTGATTTAAAGGGCCAGCACCCTCCCTTGTTTCAATTTTTCCCTCCCCCCCCCCCCCCATTTGGAAGGCAGGCACTAAAAACTAGGAAATTAAAAAGCAACTACATATATGGAGGAATTAGAGAGTCACTAACTATTCCAGGGAAAAGCAAAGATTCAGAATAAAAACCTAAGAAGACCTTACCTATATATCTCCAGCTGAGCCCCAGCATGGAGATGGTCTCCAACAGTTGGAAAGCAAAACAAAAACAAAAACCAGCAAACCCTGGGGAAAGGGAAAATCAGATTTCCAGAGTTACCGCGTTATTAGACTCAGATGTTCAGTTTTCAGCAACAACAACAACAAGTGAAACCACAGGCATACAAAGAAATAGGGAAGCAGGACCCACCCACAGGGAAACACGCCAACAGAGATTGTCCCCAAGGAGAGCTGGATGCAAATCCACGGAGAGCTTAGAACAACTCCTAAAGATGCCAGAGAGCTACAAGACGCTACAATGGTGCAAAAGAGGACACTGTCTGAACAAAATGATATAGCCATAGACTGAAACCTAAAAATAAGCCACAAAGAAATTCCAGAGCTGAGAAGAACAATATACAAAAATTTAAAACAGAGGCACTCAACGGCGGGACTGAGTTGGCAGAGAAAAAAGAATCAGTGAACTCGAAGACAGGCTGATTGAAACTACCGAGTCTAATGAACAGAAGAAAAAGGCTGAAGAAAAGTCAAGGGAGCCCCAGCGCCCGTGGGGTATCATCAGCCTGAGCAACAAATGTGCGGTGGGAGTCCCACACCGAGAAGAGAAAGAAAAGGGAAGGGAGAGTATTTGAAGACGCACGGGAGAAAAGTTATCAGATTTGAGGAAACACACGATTATAAACATCCAGGGAGCTCAACAGACTTCATGTAGGATGGGCTCAGACATACCCGTGTTGAGACATCCTGTAATCAAAGGGTGGAAAGACAGAGAGAATCTTTAAAGTAGCAAGAAAAGTGACTTGTCAGGTACAAGGCATCATCAATCAGATTATCGGGACATTTCTTAGCAGAAGCTTTGAAGTATATCAGAAGGCAGTAGCTGATATATTTAAAGTGCTAAAAAATTGTCAACCAAGATTCCTAAAGGGAATTCTGTAGGTTGAAATGAAAGGAGGGTAGCTCAAAATTGTATAAAGAAATAAGTAGCCCAGTAAAAGGAAATAAAGGGACAATTATGAAAGTTATTATTGTAACTTTCTATTGTAACTCCACATTTTGCTTTCTCTATTATTTAAGAGATGAATACATTTAAAAAATTATGAATATATGTTTTTGGATACACAGTGTACAAAGATGTACATCAAAATTGAAAAAGGCTAAGTACAAAGCTGTAAATTAGCAGAGTTTGTGTATGTTATTGAAGTTAATCTAGTATAAATTCAATTAGAATGATATAATTTCTTGAAGTTAAATGTAGTCCCTGTGAAAACAGCAAAAAATACTTACAGTATACACAAAAGGAAATGAGAAGGGAATTAAAACATTTCACTACAATAAATCAACTAAACACAAAGGAAGGCAGTAAGAGAGGAAATGAGGGACAAAAATGCTATCCGCCCCCCGGCCCCCACACACAAACAACAAAATAGGAATAGCAAGTACCTCCCTATCAGTAATTACTTTAACTGTAAATTGATTAAACTCACCAGTCAAAAGACATAGATTGGCTGAATATATTAAAAAAAAAAAAAAGGATCCAACTCTATGTTTTCTATAATAAACTTGCCCTAGATCTAAGGACACATCCAGCCAAGTTAAAGGTGAAAGGACAGAAAAAAATGTCATGCAAATAGTAACCGAAACAGAGGAGAAGGACTAAATAGATGCTGAATCAAAAGACAGGTGACAAGGAAGGGCCTATATTAATAAAACGTTCAATGCAGCAAGAAGATACAATTATAGACTCTTACACACATAACAACAGACTATCAAAATAAGTAAAGCAAAAATTGACAGAATTAAAGCCAGGAATAGGTAGTTCTACAATAGTAGAGAAGTTAACTATTGTTCAGTGGGTACAGAGTTTAGTTTGCAAGCTAAAAATAATTCTGGAGATGGATGATGGTTAACAACTATATAAATGTAATTATGTAACATATATACATAACTATATAACTATATACACATATTATATAACTATATATATATAAAACTATATAACAACTATATAAATGTAATTAATGCCAGCGAAATGCACACTTAAAAATGGTAAGGATGGCAACTCTTATGTTATATGCACTTTTCCACTGTTAAGAAATTGCGAATAAAAGGCTGGACAGGGGGTGCATGGGAGCAGATTACCAAAATGGCAAGGGAAAAATCCCAGGAAAATGAATGGTCAAGAACCACTTCTTGGATTATCTGCTAGAAGTTATCATTTCTTACATCAGTGGGTAATCTCCAGACAACTTTAAGTGTGAGAGGGATGGGACTGATCTTGACAAGGGAAGAGAGTAGGACCTTTCCAGCCCTTTGGGAAAACCCCACCCAGACTTGCAATGAATTCTCCACAGGGCTTGTCCCTCCTCTGGATGCTCACAGAGGCTGCAGTGAGAACTTGGGAAGCACATAGACTTCCTCAGCAAATGACCAAGGAATCTCCTCTTCCCTGGAGATAAAGCCTCTTGTGAATATCACCAGGCAACCTCATGGCTTCAGAGAATATGATCTGAGCAACTGCCCACCCAAAGGGAATGCTGGTGTGTATGTGTTCGTGTGTATTCCCTCTTGCAAATTTTTCCTGCATGCTGTTTCTAGAATGCAGTTCACATTTATGGCAAATGACTAATTTGAGGGCTTCCCATGTGGCACTAGTGGTAAAGAACCTGCCTCTCAATGCAGGAGACTTAAGAGACACAGGTTTAATCCTTGGGTTGAGAAGATTCCCTGAAGGAGGAAATGGCAACCCACTCCAGTTTTCTTGCCTAGAGAATCCCATGGACAAAGGAGCCTGGCGGACTACAGTTGACAGGGTTGCAAAGAATCTGAATGACTGAAGCAACTTAGCACGCATGAAGCACACAGTGTTAAAATATCAAATAACTTCAAAATGCCAATGAAGTAAAACAGTTCTTTAATAAGGCATTTCAAATGTAATGTGTCTGAATCTAAAACTCCTGATTTTTCTCCCCAGAAATACTGTCAATTCAGTTCAGTCACTCAGTCGTGTTCAACTCTTTGTGACCCCGTGGACTGCAGCAAGCCAGGCCTCCCTGTCTACCACCAACTCCCAGAGTTTACATCGCGTTGGTGGTGCCATCCAACCATCTCATCCTCTGTCGTCCTCTTCTCCTCCTGCCTTCAATCTCTCCCAGCATCAGGGTCTTTTCCAATGAGTCAGTTCTTCCCATCAGGTGGCCAAAGTGTTGGAGTTTCATCATCAGTCCTTCCAATGAATATTCAGGACTGATTTCCTTTAGGATGGACTGGTTGGATCTCCTTGCAGTCCAAGGAACTCTCAAAAGTCTTCTCCAACACCACAGTTCAAAAGCATCAGTTCTTTGGCGCTCAGCTTTCTTTATTGTCCAACTCTCATATCCATACACGACTACTGGAAAAAGCATAGCCTTGACTAGACAGACCTTTGTTGGCAAAGTAATGTCTCTGCTTTTTAATATGCTGTCTAGGTTGGGCATAACTTTTCTTCCAAGGAACAAGCGTCTTTTAATTTCATGGCTGCAGTCACCATCTGCAGTGATTTTGGAGCCCCCCAAAATAAAGTCCCTTACTGTTTCCATTGTTTCCCCATCTATTTGCAATGAAGTGATGGGGCCGGATGCCGTGATCTTAGTTTTCTGAATGCCCCACCTCAGTAACAATTCCAAAAATCCTTGCAGTCATTTCCTACTCCTTTTGTCCTCTGACACCTGTTGTGTGAGCCACTAGAAATTGCCATCCATTTGCTGTACCTCCCAAACACATACAGGATATGACCTATGTCCTCCACCTCCTCTGCTGCCTCAATGGTTCAAGCCACTCTTGTCTTTTCCTTGAAAACATTTCTGCCCCTGCCCAGGTGGCCTCCTTAAGTCCTCTTGAGTTATCCTACAGCCCATTCTGCATGCAGCAGCCGAAGAGACTGTTAAAAAATGTAAAGCAGATGAGTTACGATGCCAATTTCTTCTGTTCGCAGGAAATAAGATCCAAACACCATAAAGCATACAAGGCCCACAGGATATGGCCCATAGCTACCTTTCCAAATTAATCTCTTGCATGTCTCTCTGTTCTTACAGTCAGACATGCTAGCCTTCTTGCTCTTCTCCAAATATGCTATATTCACCACCATCTCAGGTCTATGCCTCTCTATCAGGAAGGTTTTCTTCCAGGTCTTTCTTGGGCTCATTCCCATATTCCTGCAAGTTCAAGTGCTACCCTTTCAAAGAGAGGTCTTTCCTGACCACCATATTTAAAATAACGTACACTGTCCTCCACTGTTGTTTCCTTACTAGGTTTCTTCATTGCACTCATCATTTTCTGAAATTATCTACTTGTCCACATGCCTGTCTGTTTTCTTAACAAGATGGTAAAACCTATAAGGGCAGAGATTCTGACTGTCTGATCCACTGATGTATATCCTGTGTCTAGAACACTACTGCAAGCATGGTGAGAAAACACGTATTTTTAAATGAATAAATGAATGCTTTGTGTCCCTTCCTAATTTCCAGTTCTACTTACAAGGGATGACAGCTTTTAATTATTAATATTTTAGCTATTTATTTTGATAGTTGCCTCCATATTCCAGTCTTCTATGTCTTCAATTATTTGTTATAAACATTAGTTATTTATCACCTATTAAGCTAGATGAAGATTAGCTCATTGACACTTTCACCGTCACATTTTCTTTCTCCATCACCCAAATATATTTCCATCACTATCTTTTGATGGACAGTAACATTATTATGACTGTATTAAATTTTCTTGCCTCAGTGCCACCCTAGTATACTATGGCTATTTTTTGTACAGCTCTATATTGTTCCTTTAGTTTCTAAGTATCATTATTTTCTACTTGCAATTTGTTGTAAGCAATAAGTCAAAAATTTTTAAAGTTTCATCACATTAAGTATTCTAATAAGCCCCTGATTTTCAAGGAACCCACATTTTTACAGTCCCCCTCTTCCTTTTCCTCTCTAGACTGTTCCTTTTCTAGCCCTTTACACAAATGACCTTCTGGAATTTCCCAGAATTTCTTTCCTGGGTTCGACCCATTGTTTTCTAAATACCATGTCTTATTTATTGAGGTTTATTAAGGTTCCCTTGGGTTCTGAATCCCTTAGAAAGTATTGGGTTCCTACATCTCTCCTGAATCTTATGGCAAATTTAGCCATGTAGGGGACATAATTTGTATTAACTATAATGATACCTTTCAGTTAGAACTGATTTAAAACAACTTTGGGCTTCTCTGGTGGCTCAGCAGTAAAGAATCCGCTGGACAACGCAGGAGACATGGGTTCAATCCCAGGGTCAGGAAGATCCCCTGAAGAAGGAAAAGGCAATCCACTCCAGTATTCTAACCTGGGAAATCCTATGGCCTGAAGGACCTGGCAGGCTACAGTCCATGGGGGTCGACAAAGACTTAGCAACTAAACAACAAGAAAACAACTTTATAAAAACAAGTATACTTGATCCTCATTTTATGGAGAAGTATACTGAGGTTAAAAGTTAAGTAACTTGCCCCAAGTCTCACATATAGAAAGTAGCAGAGCGGGAGTTTGACTTTATAGCCCCAAAGTCTGATGAGCTACCTTCTCCTGAGGGCTCACCACAACCAGACTACTGTCCTGAGCTCTTGTGTTATTGGCACGGCACATCATCCTTACCACATCCAGACGCTGTTGAAATGAATGCTGTTATCAAATATTGACTCTCACAGTTAATAAAGAATTAGACTTCCTCCAATAACTACAGAGAGCAAAACTTGGATCAGTGAGAAAAAGTCACAAGGAGATAGGTATTAGCTCAAAATAAGGAGAGAATGTCTAACCATCTGAGCTGTTCCAAGCTGAGTCACTTTGTAAGAGAGTGAGCTTTCCACCCCTGGAGATGCACAAGAAGAATCTTCCAGGTAAAGGTGATTGTAAAATCAACTTGTTTGTTTTATAAGCTGATTACCCAAGGAGGGGAAAGGAACCATCAGGCTGAACTCCAGCCATGGCCAGGCACAGGGCTTTGCATACAGGAACTCATTTAAAAATGTACATCTTATTCATTTAACCAGTAAGGTAACTAAGCTCAGAAAAATCAAGTTGTTAACCCAAGCTCACACAGTTCATGTGTAATTTTGAATCCAAATCTATCTGACTTCAAATCCTTTAAGGTGATTCATAATCCTTTCAACCTATCAGCCCCAAGACTTCCTTTGAGACTCCTCTTACCTTCACAGACTTCTTCAAAAGATCCTATCTACTCAATTAACTGCCTCTATGGAGAAACAGTGGTTAATCAAAGGCTTATGAGTCTGTCAATCAGAAGGAATGTGCTGCTAGAACTCCATGCCAAAGCAAAGGCACATGCCACTTGTGATAACCTGTTCAGTCTCATAATTGATGTATGGTAATTTTTAAAACAGCTCACGAACTTTTGTGACTATCTTCCAAGGTCCTTCCTGAATTAGCAACCTAAAAGTTAAATTAATTTATACAGTCTTATTGATGTTATTATTTAGGGAGAAGCATTATTTTTGACTGAATATTTTTCATTCTTGTTCAGTAAGCTCTTTTTTCTCTGCCTCCCCTCTTCCTAATACAACTCAAATCTTGAACTTCACTCAAGATGCAATTGAAGTTTAAACTCTCCCTGACATTTTCTGCCTTGGGATTCCCACAACACTTTCATTAGAACAACCAACCATCTTGAACTGCCCTCTAGCAATATACTATGTCTTGCTTTCCCTAAAAAGCCCAGTGTTATAGGCTCCTGTGAGAAAGTTCCAAACCTCTACCTTGGTGCAATGCATTAATCAAGATCCTCTCATTTGCAAGTGATAGAAACCAGCTCAGCTTGGCTTAAGTAGAAAAGGAAATGTGTGGGCTTAACTAGCAGAAAAGTCACTGTGTAGTCAGGCATCAGACATGGGTCAGTCCGAAAGATTAAACGTTTCCATCAGGACTTGATGTCTCTCTCCACCAGGGTAACCAGGAGTCCTAGTCTGCGAGAATGGGGAGGATGAGGGGCTTCCCATCATGGGAGACTTTTGGTGCTAGAGTCTCAGGCAAACCAGGACAAGTTAGCACTCAAGCCTTAGAGTATCTTTACAACTAAAAATTCCAGTGGAAAAAGAATGCCTCTTTCACAATAGTTTTCATCACAATCTCAGGATTGTATCTCGCTGGGCTGGCCTGGATCCCGGGGCAATTCCTGAGCCAGTTCCCATGGCCAAGGGAAACGCGAGGCTCTGACCGACTAGGCGTGGGGCACACAACCTTTCTGGGGCTGAGTTTTATAACCACACCAAAATCAACAAACTGTGTTTCAAATAGAGGTGGGTCCCCAGAGGGAAATCAGACTGCCATCATCAGAAGAAAAAAGAATAGACGGTGGGCAGGCAAAAACAATATCCACAACAAGGAGTGATGTGGCAGAAAGAGCACCAGTCTTGGTGTCACACAGATTTGAGTTCAAATCTCAAATCTATCATTTTCTGGAGGGACCCTGCTGAGCTGCCAGAGTTAATGGGAAGCTCTTAGGACTGTGAGAATTAAAGGCATTAGCTGTTGAAGGTAACTGACAAGGAACTTTGCCAACTGGGAAACTTGGTCAAGGTTCTGCTCACCATATTTACCTAGAAATAAACAGTTTTAACCAGGTGTTCCCAGTGGCAAAACCCAATGGCACCTTTTATAATATGTAATGAGAAATGTTTCTTTTTCTGTCTTAAAGCAAGGATGATTCTGGAGTTATTTTGAAAGCATTAGCATTCAACACTCTACTTACCCTGAGATCCTGGAATTAAAACAGAATCTCATTTTTTTAAAAAAGTCTAAATACATGAGATAGGATATGGAAATATTGATTTTGATGAAAAGTGGTTTACTTTTCCTAGAATGCTTAATTAGACCAGTCTTCTAAAGATTTTAAACTAGCCCTTTACACAAGATTTTCAACTCCCAAATCTGAGAAAGGTGTCTAGAGATAGCCTCATGAAAACTTTGCAAGAGTTTGGAAAGGATGGAGATTAAATACCAATTCCTTCTATAGTCCACTTTGTACTTGAGACAAGTTCTTATTGAGGAGAAAGGTATAAGAAATGTTTTATCCCTCAGATACAGAGTTTTTAGAGGATCTTTGGACGTTTTCTGATCCAACCTTACTTCACCAATGTGATCGACATGAGTTTGAGTAGGCTCCAGAAGTTGGTGATGGACAGGGAAGCCTGGCGTGCTGCAGTCCATGGGGTTGCAAAGAGTCAGACACGACTGAGCGACTGAACTGATACTTTACTGTTAGGGAAAACAAGGCCATATTTAGTTATAAGTTCTTCAAATGACTTACTCCCCAGTTTCCTCATATGCTGTTCCTTCTGTTTTAAATGTTCACGGACCTCTCCTTCATACCTCTATAAAATGTCTTGTTCCTACACAATTCATCTTAAGGCCACCTCCATGAGAATCTTTCCCTGATACCACCCACCCCAGCTTGAATGAGGTGGCCTATCATAGAGCACTCCAAGTCATAGTGTACAGTAATCATTGGTTTTACAGGCTCCCTTGGTCAATTGTCACCTACCACCCTCCCACCCTTATCTCCTCATGTGAAGCGTCAATGTATTATTCATTGCTGAATCTCTAGTATTTATCAAGGGCTTGGGGCACACCAAGCCTCAGTCCTTGTGTGTGCTTAGTCGGGGGCTTAGTCACTCAGTCGTGTCCGACTCTTTGCGACCCCATGGACTATAGCCCGCCAGGCTCCTCTGTCCATGGGATTCTCCAGGCAAGAATACTGGAGTGGGTTGCCATGCCCTCCTCCAGGGGATCTTCCCAACCCAGGGATCAAACCCTCATCCTGGTGTCTGCATCGGCAGGCAAGTTCTTTACCACTGAGCAATCTGGGAAGTCCAGCTGAGCTTCCAGGAAAGTCCAAATATGGGATAGCAATACCAAGAATAGTGGGAAGTAGGTGCTATTTTTTATTATTGATGTTTTACAGATGAGGGAACAGAGGAAGAAAAGGCCCAGAAATTTTGCCCAAATCCCTACATTAGTATGAGGTAACTGGGGTTCTAACTAACACTTTTTTATTTGCTAACTGTGTGTAGGGGCCAGGAATAGGAAATAGAGAGTAGATGTCACCTATGGGATGCCATGACATCAAAAATCTCCAAAAAACATGAACTTAATTCTTTTTTAAAATAACCAAACAAATTGGGAAAATACTGTGTAGACACAAAGATCCTTCATCTCAGAATTCACAATTGCCACGAGTTGACCACTGTGGGATCACTGTGTACAATGGTAGACATTTCACATACATTATCCTTTACAACAAGTTCCCAAAGCAAATATTATCCTCATTTTACATATGAGGAAACTGAAGCCCCAAGAGTTTAATCACTCACCCAAGGAGGCAAGTCAGTAGCAAACCCAGAATTTGAAGTCATATTTGATTGTTTCTATGACAACATGCCTTTTCATTGTCATTTATATATTAATCCTAGGTAATGTAGGCTTGCCAGTAGTCATGTGTGAATGTGAGAGTTGGATTATAAAAAAAGCTGAGTGCCGAAGAATTGATGCCTTTGAACTGTGGTGTTGGAGAAGACTCTTGAGAGTCCCTTGGACTGCAAGAGGATCCAACCAGTCCATCCTAAAGGAAATCAGTCCTGATATACGTTGAAAGGACTGATGCTGAAGCTGAAACTCTGATAATTTGTCCACCTGATGCGAAGAACCGACGCATTGGAAAAGACCCTGATGCTGGGAAAGATTGAAGCGGGGAGGAGAAGGGATCGACAGAGGATGAGATGGTTGGATGGCATCACTGACTCAATGGGCATGAGTCTAAGTAGGCTCTGGGAGTTGGTGATGGACAGGGAAGCCTGGCGTGCTGCAGTCCATGGGACTGCAAAGAGTTGGACACGACTGAGCGACTGAACTGAATTGAACTGAACTGCAGGCTTGCAGTTTGTTGTATAAAGATGATAACACTAAGTGAAACTTTGGGGAAGGGTGCGTGTTTATTGGTCACAGATCCAAAGTCATGCGCAATGGCAGCTCAGCAGTGACACAGTAAACTGCATTTCTCTTTTCTACCCTTTTGGGAAGTGGGGTTCTCTGCCCTGTTCTTCCTATTCTTGCATCACAGTTCCTGCTGGTCAGGTTTCACCTTTCATGCACTTTCAGTCTTGGTTTACCACTAAATGAGGCTCAAGGCTAGAGGCTAGATATGGGGACAGTCTGGGTCTTTCTCCATATTTATCTGTTTCTTCACTTCTTCCAGAGGGAAAGAAGGGCTTCCCTTGGACAGAAATAGGACCTTTTGCCTCCCTCCTTGACTGAAAGAAGAAACACTACTTATCTCCTCAGTTCAGTTCAGTTCATTTCAGTCACTCAGTCGTGTCTAACTCTTTGCGACCCCATGAATCTCAGCACACCAGGCCTCCCTGTCCATCACCAACTCCCATAGTTTACCCAAACCCATGTCTATCGAGTGGGTGATACCATCCAACGATCTCATCCTCTGTCATCCCCTTCTCCTCCTGCCCCCAATCCCTCCCAACATCAGGGTCTTTTCCAATGAGTCAGCTCTTCACATCAGGTGGCCAAAGTACTGGAGTTTCAACTTCAGCATCAGTCCTTCCAATGAACACCCAGGACTGATCTCCTTTAGGATGGAATGGTTGGATCTCCTTGCTGTCCAAGGAACCCTCAAGAGTCTTCTCCAACACCATAGTTCAAAAGCATCAATTTTTCAGTGCTCAGCTTTCTTCACAGTCCAACTCTCACATCCATACATGACCACTGGAAAAACCATAGCCTTGACTAGACAGACCTTTGTTGGCAAAGTAATGTCTCTGCTTTTTAATACACTATCTAGGTTGGTCATAACTTTCCTTCCAAAGAGTAAGTGTCTTTTAATTTCCTGGCTGCAATCACCATCTGCAGTGATTTTGGAGCCCCCCAAAATAAAGTCTGTCACTGTTTTCACTGTTTCCCCATCTATTTGCCATGAAGTGATGGGACCGGATGCCATGATCTTAGTTTTCTGAATGTTGAGCTTTAAGCCAAATTTTTGACTCTCCTCTTTCACTTTCATCAAGAGGCTCTTTAGTTCCTCTTCACTTTCTGCCATAAGGGTGGTGTCATCTGCATATCTGAGGTGATTGATATTTCTCCCGGCAATCTTGATTCCAGCTTGTGCTTCTTCCAGTCCAGCATTTCTCATGATGTACTCTGCATATAAGTTAAATAAGCAGGGTGACAATATACAGCCTTGACGTACTCCTTTTCCTATTTGGAACCAGTCTGTTGTTCCGTGTCCAGTTCTAACTGTTGCTTCCTGACCTGCATACAGGTTTCTCAAGAGGCAGGTTAGGTGGTCTGCTATTCCCATCTCCTTCAGAATTTTCCACAGTTTATTGTGATCCACACAGTCGAAGGCTTTGGCATAGTCAATAAAGCAGAAATAGATGTTTTTCTGGAACTCTCTTGCTCTTTCGATGATCCAGCGGATGTTGGCAATTTCATCTCTGGTTCCTCTGCCTTTCCTAAAACCAGCTTGAACATCTGGAAGTTCACGTATTGCTCAAGCCTGGCTTGGAGAATTTTGAGCATTACTTTACTAGCGTGTGAGATGAGTGCATTTGTGCAGTAGTTTGAGCATTCTTTGGGACTGCCTTTCTTAGGGATTGGAATGAAAACTGACCTTTTCCAGTCCTGTGACTACTGCTGAGTTTTCCAAATTTGCTGGCATAGAGAGTGCAGCACTTTCACAGCATCATCTTTCAGGATTTGAAATAGCTCAACTGGAATTCCATCACATCCACTAGCTTTGTTTGTAGTGATGCTTTCTAAGGCCCACCTGACTTCACATTCCAGGATGCCTGGCTCTAGGTGAGTGATCACACCACCGTGATTATCTGGATCATGAAGATCTTTTTTGTACAGTTCTTCTGTGTATTCTTGCCACCTCTTCTTAATATCTTATGCTTCTGTTAGGGCCATACCATTTCTGTTCTTTATTGAGCCCATTTTTGCATGAAATATTCCCTTGATATCTCTAATTTTCCTGAAGAGATCTCTAGTCTTTCCCATTCTGTTGTTTTCCTCTATTTCTTTGCTTTGATCACTGAGGAAGGCTTTCTTATCTCTCCTGGCTATTCTTTGGAACTCTGCATTCAAATGGGAATATCTTTCCTTTTCTCCTTTGCTTTTCACTTCTCTTCATTTCACAGCTATTTGTAAGGCCTCCTCAGACAACCATTTTGGCTTTTTGCATTTCTTTTCCATGGGGATGGTCTTGATCCCTGTCTCCTGTACAATGTCACGAACCTCCATCCATAGTTCATCAGGCTCTCTGTCTATCAGATCTATTCCCTTAAATCTATTCCTCACTTCCACTGTATAGTCATAAGGGATTTGATTTAGGTCATACCTGAATGGTCTAGATGTTTCTCCCTACTTTCTTCAGTTTATGTCTGAATTTGGCAATAAGGAGTTCATGATCTGAGCCACAGTCAGCTCCCAGTTTTGCTTTTGCTGACTGTATAGAGCTTCTCCATCTTTGGCTGCAAGGAATATAATCAATCTGATTTCAGTGTTGACCATCTGGTGATGTCCATGTGTAGAGTCTTCTCTTGTGTTGTTGGAAGAGGGTGTTTGCTATGACTAGTGTGTTCTCTTGGCAAAACTCTATTAGCCTTTGCCTTGCTTCATTCCATACTCCAAGGCCAAATTTGCCTGTTACTCCAGGTGTTTCTTGACTTCCTACTTTTGCGTTCTAGTCCCCTATAATGAAAAGGACATTTTTTGGGGGTGTTAGTTCTAAAAGGTCTTGTAGGTCTTCATAGAACCGTTCAACTTCAGTTTCTTCAGCATTACTGGTTGGGGCATAGGCTTAGATTACCGTGATATTGAATGGTTTGCCTTGGAAATGAACAGAGATCATTCTGTTGTTTTTGAGATTGCATCCAAGTACTGCATTTCAGACTCTTTTGTTGACCATGATGGCTACTCCATTTCTTCTAAGGGATTCCTGCCCACAGTAGTAGATATAATGGTCATCTGAGTTAAATTCACCCATTCCAGTCCATTTTAGTTAGCTGATTCCTAGAATGTCGACAGTCACTCTTGCCATCTCCTGTTTGACCACTTCCAATTTGCCTTGATTAATGGACCTAACATTCCAGGTTCCTATGCAATATTGCTCTTTACCGCATCAGACCTTGCTTCCATCACCCGTCACATCTACAACTGGGTGTTGTTTTTGCTTTGGCTCCATCCCTTCATTCTTTCTGCAGTTATTTGTCCACTGATCTCCAGTAGCATATTGGGCACCTACTGACCTGATATCTCCTAAGAAGGAAGAAAGTGAAGCATTACTCTTATCTGGCTTTTGTCTGGTGCTTTTATCTGTTACAAGTAGTATATATATGAATGCCACCCATATCGCAGGATTCCTTATGATCTCTGAAGATTTTTATAAACACATACTTGGAAGTCAGCTGGCCAGACTTTAAACCCCAGCTTTGTTCTTTACTAACGTACCATCTTATAAAATATAGGACACGATGCTTACACCACCGGGCTGTCACAAGAATTAGACACTCAGTCAGGCAGCTGGAAGTGCCAGCCTGTGGTGGAGATATGGAGTGAATGGCCAGCTGAAGAGCCCACCTTGCCTAGACTGTGAGAGGGGTTAAGAGAGCGTGTTAATGATGGGTGCAGAGCAATGTTATAGGACTCTTTACAGGAAGTGGTATGCAAACAAATTTGAAGGCTTGAAAAGACATTGTTAGTGTGAATTGTTCAGTTGTGTCTTACTCTTTGTGACCCCATGGACTGTACCCCACCAGGCTCTTCTATTCATGGACTTCTCCAGGCAAGAACACTGGAGTGGGTTGCCATTCCCTTCTCCAGGGGCTCTTCCCAACCCAGGGACAGAACCTGGGTCTCCTGCTTTGCAGGTGGATTCTTTGTAGTCTGAGCGACCAGGGAAGCCTGTTAAGGTGTCATTTTTAGTCTTTGTGGTGTGAGGGGCAGAGAGGCAATTTAGGCTCATAAGAGAAACTAGAGACATCCCAATTCCTTCTCTGGTTTACTCTGAGAATCTATTTTCCTACTATTTTCTTACCTGTCTCCTCGACTATCACATCATAGACTCTCAGGACAGGTTCAGATGGCTCAAACAGCAGTCCTACCAGGCCTTGCCTGGCAGTCTTGGGAAAAACCCTCCAATATGTCTGAGTTCAATTTACTCACCTGTACAGGTTGAAAACACCTACCTTGGAGCATAATTAAAAGATAAGAAATGCTGTTCATAAAGCACAGTTTTATGTAGGCCTGGAAAGCAGGAGATACCCCATCCACAAAATGATTTTTCACTAGCCAGGAGCATGCTAGCAGCTAGTGAAAGAACCATATGGACAAGTCAAAATGAATTAATTAAATTGAGTATAAATTGAATCCCTTCCAATTTGTCCTCACTTGAGCAATAGTCATAAATATTTTTGTAGAGTCTCGCATTTTTCAAAGTTCCAGTCTCTAGTTCTCTGAACAAAAGCACTTCAAAGTAGCTGAAGTGGGTTTAGTTGGGATATTTAAAACTAATATTTAAACATTTTGGACACAGTAAGTAGCTCTCCGGAGGGATTTCAGCAGGGTCTATCCCTACTATTCACAATTATGAAAGTCTCCTACATTTCAGAACTACACGGCTTTAAGACCCTCTCATCTTTGCTCATGTAGTTCCTTCTGCTTAGAGTTTCTTTCTCCTTTCTTCTTTTTCCATCTACTTCCCACTGCTTTTCTTTCCCCTCATGCCACAGTGAACAGAATTGAACAGCAGACCCTAACTCTACCCCATGCTAGCTATAGTATCTTGTGCAGATTTCTGGGTCTTTTCCAACTTGATTTCCTCATTTGTAGAATGAGAGCAATAATAATAATAGTGCCTGCTTCCCATTATTCTTGGTATTGCTGTTATCTCGTCATTTCGGACTCAACCAGAAGGCTTTCCTCACTGTTCTTTTCCAGCAGCTTAAGTCCAGGGCTGTGTGCCTTTTTCAGTACTCTCCTGACCCCCAGACTTGTCTCTGGTGTGGTGTGAATTAGACCCTTTAATTCACCCATTCCACTTTCAGGAATCTAGTTTAGTGACCCACAATCTGAAATGAACTCAGCGCTTACACATAAAGATGTCTGCTAGAGCACTGTTTACTTTAAGAATATTTGCAATAGGCTAAATGCCCAGCTGAAGGCCATGGTCGCTGACAAGGCCAATTACAGGTGTTGTGTTTTCTTCATCCACCAAGATCCAGATCATGTCTGAGTCCTCTTTATCCCCAGTGACTCAAAAAGAGCCTCAAACAAAGTGACTACTCACCAAATGTTTCCATTTGTGTATTCAAGAAGTGTTGTAACACCTTCTTGAATGAAGCAGTAACTACCGCACTACATGCTTTATGGTTATTATTGTATTTAATCTTCCAGATACTCCTTGTGGTAGGTGCTGTTTTTAACCCCGATTTAAAATGGAGGGAACTGAAGCTTGAAAGATGAAGTCCAGCCTAAGTTTGCTGGACTTGACTAGGCAAGTACTAACCACTTGATGAATCAATGAATGGTGTCTGATACGATAATTGCCCACCAACACAGTAAATGCAACTATGACATTCTTGAATGAAATCTCTTAATGTTCAGTTCAGTTGCTACTTTGAAAGGTCAGAATCTAGAACTATTATTCGTTCAATTTTATAAATGTGACTCGCTTATCTGAGTTACAGACCGATGAATGGCTGAGTTCTAATAGGAATCATGTCACCTGGTCTTTTGTCCATGGCCTACCAATACTCTTAGTCCCAACTGGAGGCAGATGGCTGCAATGCAGAAACTGATTAAGGACTGGTCTTAGAAGAAAACATTGACCAAGAAGAATAGCATGCCGCTGCTTGGGGAAAAAAGATCTTTGCAGAAGGTCTTTGTCAAAGAGAAGTCCATTTTCATAGTCTTGTTCCACGGTATTGTCACAAAGAATGAGCAACTCAACACTACCCAAGACTCTGAGCTCAGTTATCAGGTACTGCTGTGCTGTGCTTAGTCACTCAGTTGTATCCGACTCTGTGCGACCCCAAGGACTATAGCCCGCCAGACTCCTTTGTCCACAGGATTCTCCAGGCAAGAGTACTGGAGTGGGTTGCCATGCCTCCTCCAGGGGATCTTCCCAATCCAGGGATCAAACTCGGGTCTCCCACACTGCAGGCAGATCCTTTACTGTCTGAGCCACCAGGGAATCTGTTCTTATGCTTAACTCATCCCAAATCCTTCTTTTTTCCCATTTATTTTTATTAGTTGGAGGCTAATTACTTTACAATATTGTAGTGGTTTTTGCCATACATTCACATGCATCAGCCATGGATTTATATGTATTCCCCATCCCGATCCCCCCTCCCACCTCCCTCTCTACCCGATCCCTCTGGGTCTTCCCAGTGCACCAGTCCCGAGCTCTTGTCTCATGCATCCATCCTGGGCTGGTGATCTGTTTTACCCTTGATAATATACATGTTTCGATGCTCTTCTCTCTAAACACCCCACCCTTGCCTTCTCCCACAGAGTCCAAAAGTCTGTTCTGTACATCTGTGTCTCTTTTTCTGTTTTGCATATAGGGTTATCGTTACCATCTTTCTAAATTCCATATATATGCGTTAGTATACTATATTGGTCTTTATCTTTCTGGCTTACTTCACTCTGTATAATGGGCTCCAGTTTCATCCATCTCATTAGAACTGATTCAAATGAATTCTTTTTAATGGCTGAGTAATATTCCATGGTGTATATGTATCACAGCTTCCTTATCCATTCATCTGCTGTTGGGCATCTAGGTTGCTTCCATGTCCTGGCTATAATAAACAGTGCTGCGATGAACATTGGGGTGCACGTGTCTCTTTCAGATCTGGTTTCCTCAGTGTGTATGCCCAGAAGTGGGATTGCTGGGTCATATGGCAGTTCTATTTCCAGTTTTTTAAGAAATCTCCACACTGTTCTCCATAGCGGCTGTACTAGTTTGCATTCCCACCAACAGTGTAAGAGGGTTCCCTTTTCTCCACACCCTCTCCAGTATTTATTGCTTGTAGACTTTTGGATAGCAGCCATCCTGACTGGCGTGTAATGGTACCTCATTGTGGTTTTGATTTGCATTTCTCTGATATTGAGTGATGTTGAGCATCTTTTCATGTGTTTTTTAGGCATCTGTATGTCTTCTTTGGAGAAATGTCTGTTTAGTTCTTTGGCCCATTTTTTTGATTGGGTCATTTATTTTTCTGGAATTGAGTTGCAGGAGTTGCTTGTATATTTTTGAGATTAAAACTTTACCAGCAGCTCTATGCCAATAAAATGGACAACTTGGATGAAATGGACAAATTCTTAGAAAAGTATAACTTTCCAAAACTGAACCAGAAAGAAACAGAAGATCTTAACACACCCATCACAAGCAAGGAAATCAAAACTGTAATTAGATATCTTCCAGCAAACAAAAGCCCAGGATCAGATGGCTTCACAGCTGAATTCTACCAAAAATTTACAGAAGAGCTAACACCTATCTTACTCAAACTCTTCCAGAAAATTGCAGAAGTTAAACTTCCAAACTCATTCTATGAGGCCACCATCACCCTAATTCCAAAGCCACACAAAGATGCCACAAAAAAAGAAAACTACAGGCCAATATCACTGATGAACATAGATGCAAAAATCCTTAACAAAATTCTAGCAAACAGAATCCAACAACATATTTAAAAAATCATACATCATGACCAAGTGGGCTTTATCCCAGGGATGCAAGGATTCTTTAATATCTGCAAATCAATCAATGTAATACACCAAATCCTTCTTATGGTCTGTGAAACATGAAACATGACTGATACTCACAAGAAAGCCTGCTCTTGCTGCACTTTTCTAGGTATACCATCTTGACTGCCTAAATATTGCAATATTTTTTGCCTCATTTCCCGGTGATCATGACCTGGTTTTTCTGGATATAATTTCTAGAAATGTCTGCTTCATGATACAGTGAGGGTCTAAAATGTCTTCAGCTAATTCTATCCAAGAAAAGCCAAGTTGAGAGTTAAAGTAAGCACAGCACCACTCCCGTAATAATAGTCATAGTAGAACAAGGTTAATAAGTAGTTCAAATTAGCTGAAAAATCTATTTTTCCAAATTCCTCAAGAAATTGTTAGATTCTCCTCTTCACTTGGAGATGTATAAATGCAGTCTAGAATGGATCAGAATCTTCAAAACTGAGAATCTTAAATGGCTGTTGCCTCAAAGTCACTATTTAGCAGTGCTGTTCAGGAAGGAAGATAAAGATGAAGTTGTCATGGAAACCTCTGTAACACCTGGGTAGCACCTTTGCCTCATACAGCTGTATTTTAAAGAAACACAGACATAAACTGATGCTCTTATTCAATTCCTGGGGCCAGCTACGACTTCCTGATGTACAGTGTCAGGACATTTACTGTTGTGCATCAATCTTTTTGTAAGGAAGCAGTTAGAGAGCAATACAGCCTCTCAAAGACCAAATGCATTTTCATCCTACCCCAAATGTTCACTGTATTCCCAACCTGAGAAAATCTATTTCTTGCTCCACAACTGTTTCTACTTCTGGCATAATATAGGAGAGACTTGTCCCCTAAGTTCAATCTTTGCAGCTTGCAAAGAGAGTTGTATGGGAAACAGGTGACAAGTTTAAATATATGGGCAGTCAAGTTTGTAAGTGTGAGCTGCACAGACAAGACAAATCCGGAAGGATTGCCTATTGGAAATTCGACTGTGACTCTTAACTTGACCGGTATTTGGTTAGATATCTGTCTTCTTTGTCAGCATCGTCATCAGCTACACTTATTACCTATGAAAATACCTACATCACCAGGTAAGCGTGAGAATTTCATTAGATCATTGGAGGAGAAAAGTCTTTTTGTAAACTGCAGATAGGGTAGAGTGAACTGTCATTTTCTGGATGCCTATTACATCTACGCACACAAGCAACTAAATATTTTTAAGTGTAAAGTACAAAGAGAACATGCATCTGAGATGAGGCTGTTCAGGTCAGCAGGATGAGGTCACACAGGACCTGGGATATCAAACTAAGAGTGTAGATTTCATAATACAGGTAACTGAAAGCCTAATGATAGATTTTGAGCAACAGAGCCACACAATTGAAACTGGGCCTTAGAAGAGTCTTTTGTGGATAATGAGGGTAGATGGAGACAGAAGGACTGGAGTGAGAACAGCAAAGAAGTTATCACAGTAATCAAGAGAGAGATGGGGAGGCCTGAAAAAGAACAGTGTAAGTAGAGAAAGCATCTTTATTTATGCCTATGTGAGCAAGATGGGGTGACGTGATCAGGATAATGGTCCAGGAGACGAGTTAGTATCGCTTAGTAGCTGTTATGGGTTGAACTGTGTCCCCTCAAAAGATGTATTGAAGTCCTAACCCCAGGAATGGGCTTCCCAGGTGGCGCTAGTGGTAAAGAACCCACCTGCCAATGCAGGAGACATAAGAGACACGGGTTTGATCCCTGGGTGGGGAAGATCCCTTGAAGGAGGCAACCCACTCCAGTATTATTGCCTGGAGAATCCATGTACAGAGGAGCCTGGAGGACTACAATCTATAGGGTTGCAAAGAGTCTGACATGACTGAAGTGACTTAGCAACCCTGGGAATATGTAGAGTATGAACCTACTTGGAAATAGAGTCTTTGAAAATGTAATCAGGTTAAGAATCCAATAACATGTCCTTACAAAAAGAGAAAAATTTGGGCACAAAGACATGGGGAAAATGCCATGTGATGACAGGTAGAGATTGGAATGATACACCTAAAGGCCAAGGAACACCAAGGATTACCAGCACACACCAGAAGCTAGGGGGAAAAAGAAATGAGGAAGGATATTCCCCTAGAGACTTTAAAGAGAGCATGGCCCTGCCAACATTCTGATTTTGGACATCCAGCCTGCAGAACTGTGAGAGGATAGGTTCGTTGTTTTAAGCTGCCAAATGTGTGGTACTTTGTTACAGCAGCCCTAGGAAATGAATACTATCACACAGAGAGAAAAAGAACTCAGCCAATATTTTCTAGCATTTGAAATGATGTTATCATCATTAAGAAATGCCCCCACATAGTGGGTACTGGGGTATACAGAGTACCAAGCCCCCTGCTTCAGAACTAAGGTACCTATTGTCCCCTTCAGGAATGGTGGCTACTGTGGGCCCACAGATAAGTCCTTCCCTGGGAACTGCCCTGAAAAAAAGCTGCCTGCTCTGATACCTTTTCCTGCTCCCTGAACAACCATATCTAATTACTGGCTGATGCCAGGGTACAGAGAACACTTGTCTCATTTGAGCATATCTCTGCAAGGTCGTCCTTGCTTCTGAGATCCTCGTGGGGTTTACCTAAAGCCTCTGTTGTAATTGTATCACATTCCAACTTCCTTATAAGCCCAATTCAGTCTCCCTCACTTCCTTGCAGATTTGCTCCTGAGAGCACTGCCCAGTATACAAACTTCTCTCTCAGAGTTTTCCTCCAGGGACCTCAACCTAAAATATCCCACAATATTATTTTTAGCCCCACAAGTAGAATGTTGACTTTTAGCCACAGTCTCAGATTTGCATCTGAAAGGCCTAGAGGGCATTTTCAAGCAATAGAATATAATCAAGATATGTGAATAAAGGAAAAAGTTCCCTCCACAAATGTAAATTTCCATTCAATTTTTCTCATGTGAAAATAAATCTGGTTCCATCTACATTAAGAGAATATTGTGAAATACCTGCCACACTCCAGCTTAGAGCATGGAATAATCCTGCAAGCCATCATACTTTATCCCCTTGAACCACCATCCTTAGGAAATATAATAATCAGTTACAGACCCATGGAGATATGACTTGGCCAACCCGAGGTAGTTGAAAGAATTTGAATTTATAATAATAATAAAAACCAGCTTAGTGAGAATGAAAAATAAGAAAAAGCTTATTAAAGTTCCAAAGACAAATAGAATTTGAACCACACAAAAGGCAAAAGGAAGAAAAATATGAAGAAATGTATTAGCTCTATTTGTCTGGTCTGAGTCACCAAATCTCTTTATCAAGAAGAATTTGATTTTAAGGACAAGAGGCAAAAGATGAGACAAACTACAGTCAGGACTTGGCATTTTACTTTTAGGGAATTCAAGTGTCTTCACACACGCTCAATCCAAATAAGTCATCACTTCTCCAGTCCTCTCTCAGTATCCATGAAGGACTGGTCAGCATTGAGGGATGCTCAAGTCCCTTATTGAAAATGAAATGGTGCAATACCATCAGCCCTCTGCATCATCAGGTTCTGCATCTGCAGAGGCAGCCAACCATGAGTTGAAAAGTTCGTTGAATCCAGGGATGCATAATACAAATAGGGTGGGCCAAGTGCATAAGTGCAAAACTACAACTGCCTCAACTGTTTATCAAGTGGTTAATATGTTAGACAAACAGTTGAGGCAGTTGTAGTTTTGCACTTATGCACTTGGCCCACCATATCTGTATTATGCATCCCCAGATTTAGATGGTTAATATGTCAGAAGGAGCCCCTGGTGGCTCAGACGGTAAGGAGTCTGCCTGCAGTGCAGGAGACCCAGTTTCGATCCCTGTGTCGGGAAAACCCAGGAAGATCCTGTATTGGGAAGATCCCCTGGAGAAGGCAATGACAACCCACTCCAGTACTCTTGCCTGGAGAATCCCATGGACGGAGGAGCCTGGTAGGCTGCAGTCCATGGGGTCGCAAAGAGTTGGTCACGACTGAGTGAGTTCACTTTCACTTTCACTTTTAACATGTCAGAGACTATGCTAAACACTTGCACTGGTTTCACTCATTTATTTCTCATAAAATACTACAATTTGCATTCTAGTAAAATTGCCTCCATTATGCAGAGTTGGCCAATGAAGCAGAGAAAGGAAAAGTAACTCCCCAGAGGTCTTACTTCTCACTTTTTGGGGATTGGAGCCTGGGGCAGCCCAGCTCCTGAGTTCCCCTTCAGTCTCACATTCTGCTCAGTCAGAGATCTCTCTCTTGAATCCTTCCTTTTCTCCACACTACTTTTATCCCTTTTTTTCTTTTCCTGTCTAACCTCTGTGTACACTCTTTTATTGGTTTACCTTCCTCTTCCCTTCCCTCCTTTTAATCTACTTTGGAATTTGAGACCGTCTGTAGAGAAAGCCTCTCTTCCTGACTAAGTTGGAAACCAAGTAATTAAGGAAATAAGTTCAGAAGTCAGATGGAGATAAACACATGAGCTTTGTTCCTGATAAAAGCTAGGCAGAGGTTAGACCTGGTTAAGACTGGATTGACCGCAATCTCCTCAAATTCAGTGACCCTCAAAACCGCAGGGCAAATGGTGAGAGTGTAGTCTTTTCTTGGCAAGTTCACCAAAAAGCAGAGAGTAGATAAATACTGTGCTTTTTCTGCAGACCAGCAGATCTGAACAGCAGAAAGAGAGAAAAAGGCTCTACAGGGCAAAGGAATAAATGCTCCACTCCACTCCACTTCCAAGTAAACTCAGTTCCAAGTGTGTCTTTCTCACTTTCAAATCTTGGCTGCTTTCTTTTCCTTTGAGATCAAATCCAAACTCCCTAGTGGACATTTCCTCCCAGTGGTGGTCATTAAAAGCTAGTCACTGGTGTTTGCAGCTCACCTTCGGGGACTACAGGAGGATTGTACTTTCCCATTGTCTTCAAGTTAGGTGTGGCCATGTGGCTGGTTTGAGTCAATAAAGTGTGAATGAAAGTAACATGTCATTTCTTGATTTGAGTCTGTAAAACCCAGTTCATCATTTTCCGGTCCCCTTACCCCAAGTGAATGATGATGACTCAGGTAGTAGAAGGTCCATCAGGGCAACATAAAGAAGATCCCAGTTGATCCATGATGGATTATTAGCCCAGGTGAGAAACAGTGAAGTCTGTTAATGTTAAGTCACTGAGATTTGGAAAGTGAAAGTGAAGATTGCTCAGTAGTGTCTGACTCTCTGTGACCGTACGGACTATACAGTCCATGGAATTCTCCAGGCCAGAATACTGGAGTGGGTAACCTTTCCCATCTCCAGGGGATCTTCCCAACCCAGGGATTGAACCCAGGTCTCCCTCATTGCAGGCAGATTCTTTACTGGCTGAGCCATAAGGGAAGCCCAAGAATACTGGAGTGGGTAGCCTATTCCTTCTCCAGCAGATCTCCCTAATCCAGGAATCAAACTGGGGTCTCCTGCATTGCAGGCAGATTCTTTACCAACTGAGCTATGAGGGAAGCCCAAATTTAGAAGCAGTTTCTTATTGCAGTATCCTAACCCATCCTGCCTTTGCACTCCTGGATTCCCATTCTGTCTCCACGTGATATGATTTCTGTACCCACAACGTTACCATTCAGTTCCAGGCTTTTGCTCATGATGATCACTGTTGGTCTTTATTCACATACCCTCCAACATCCAGCCAACCTCCAATATCTCCTCCAAACCAAGATCAAATATCACCTCCTCGATGAAGGCTTCTATGTCTCCTGGAGGCAGAAGTGAATGCACTCTCCTTTGAACTCAACTCAGAAGACATTTCATGATGACTGAGTTGGGGAGGAGATGAGGGGAGGTTCTATGGCCAGATGTGACTTACCTGCCATCTTTCGCTATGCTAAGGATTCTCAGACAGTGTAAAACCTATAGCCCCTTCTTTTTCATTACAAATTATGTATTATGCCATTTCCTCTTGCAGAGTAAGCAGAAGCATGTTAAAAATGCTACCTGTGCACTGCATGGTGCCAGGTTTAGCTTTAACCTGAAGGATGCACTTAGCATTTTCCTCTAGACAATCAACAAACATGCCAAGCCTCTTGCTTCAGGATCTCCTGGAGGAGCTGGAGAGGCACAACAGAGCAGAGAAGAGCCACATGGTGTGGCATATGGAGGCAGTGGCACCTTGCCAGAGATGGTAGAACTTACACTGGCCACGGAAATAACTTGGAGAATAAATGACACTTGTGCAGGGGGTAGTGCAGGAGACAAAGTGGGACTCAAGTGTTGTGCCAAGACTGTGGCAGAATGGCAGAATGGTGCAGATGGATGGCCCGTCTGTCTAGAGCAGTGGTTCTCAACCCTGACTACACATCAAAATTTCCTAGAGAGGAAATTTTTTTTAATGCCAATGTCTAGGCAGCATCCCAGACAAGGTAGGTCAGAATCTCTGGGGGTGGGGCCCAGGTATCAGCATTTTTCAAAACTCTCTATGTAGTCATGTGCTGCCAGGGCTGCCAGCCACCGCTCTTGAGCACAGCCTTTTCGTAGTCTTCCCAGCAGACGCCAGAGGCTGAGTGCACACGTGGCATGCATTTATCCTGCTTCAGTTCTCACATCCTTAGCAACACCGATCTTCTCTGAAATTGCAAGAGATGACTTAGTATTTGCCAGATGCCCTCTATTTTCAAGACCTAGGTGGTCCACACCTTACATAGTATTTTTTATTTAGTCATCACATCAACCCCATGGAACGGTCACCTCCTTTGAGAAATGAGAAAACGGAGGTTTCAAGAAGGGAAGTCTTGCTCATACAGCTAACCAGCAGCAGTCAGGGTTCAGTTCAAGAGAGCCTTCTGCTCTGGGCCAGTGGTTCTCAGCCTACCGTGGTGTCCAAGGAACTGAAGAGGTCTGCACAAATATCATTTGAAAACATACATTTACAATTTTCAGAGCTGTAACACAGAACACATTGAAAAGTGTTAGCCGTTCAGTCTGACTCTTTACAAAGCCTGCCAGGCTCCTCTGTCCACGGAACAGGCTAGAATACTGGAGTGGGTATCCATTCCCTTCTCCAAAGGATCTTCCCGACCCAGAGACTGAACCCAGGTCTCCTGCATGACAGGCAGATTCCTTACCGTCTGAGCCAGCAGGGAGCCCCACACAGAAGAGTGCACATCCAGTCATCCCGGGTACCAAACAGCAGCACCCTGAAGCCTTTAAGTGCTCTGGTGTGCGCGTCTCTGTTGACTCACGGTGATGCAGACCTCCAACAAAGGATTCTTCTGCTACGTCAGTGTTCATCATGGAACATCTGGAAAACGGGCTCACTGATTCTAATTAAAATGATTAGAAGTGCTCTTTTTTAAAAAATCAGATTGAGCATGTTTTTGTTGCCTATTGCTTAGTTACTAAGTTGTGTCCAACCCTTTTGCAACCCCATGGACTGTAGCCCGCCAGGTTCCTCTATCCATGGGCTTTCCCAGGCAAAGATACTGAAATGGGTTGCCATTCCTTCTGCAGGGGGTCTTCACATTTACACTTATGAAAAATTGTTCAAATGAGTATATTATGGAAAAATATGTGTGCAGCATCCTTGTATACATGCTGAGTATACCTGCTCCGTGCAAACACTCATTAAGTTGTCAAACCAGACGTGTGACGCCAGGCAAAGACTTACATGGCACACACATGCTTGTAGTTCTGGGACAGCTGTGGAGTTGCAGCAAGTTTGGGGCTATCCTCCAAATGTGATTCAGTTCCGTTGGACAGGTTGCCGCTGCATGTAAAGGGCCCCCAGTGAAGCTGAACTGTAAAGTTGCAGTCCAATATCCAAAACATAAGAAGTTGGCAGCACAGGGATGACTGTTACACTAACAATTAAATCATGTCATAAAATACTAGATAATGGGGATTCTATTAATACATTGACTCAGGAATCTATGCACTAGCTTTCTTCAAGTTGTGCATTTGCAATTCAGAAATGGTTGGGCTTCCCAGGTGGCGCTGGTGGTAAAGAACCCGCCTGCCAATGCAGGAGACATAAGAGACACGGGTTTGATCCCTGGGTCAGAAAGATACCCTGAAAGTGGAAATGGCAACCCACTGGGGAATCCCATGAGCAGAGGAGCCTGGAGAGCTACAGTCCCTGGGATTGCACAGAGTCAGACACGGCTGAAGATACTCAGCACAATATGTAGCCAATGATTCCGTGCCCTGTTTTCAAGAGGCTTGATTGGTTAAATTTGACAAGTATCCTGAGATTACTAGCTGAGCTGCTGAAAATATCTGCAGGTAGCAGTAATGGTGGTGGAATCAGCCAGGTCTCAGTTGGAGGCAGCAGCCCCAGGAGCCAGAGGTCGAGCTCAGAGCCAGTGGAGCCCTAGGTAGGCCCTCCTCCAGGCCCACCGATGCACCCACATGGCTGGGTGGGGCTCACCAGGGTAGAGTGGGCACTGGGTCCAAACTTTGAGGATAGTAGGAGGCCCGTGGGTTTATGCTGCACATCTCTTTCACCTCTGAAGCAGAATTTGAAGCTGTGGTTAGATATACAGAGGACATTATCAAGAATGATGAGTTCCAGTTGTTACAGAGAAATATCATGGACAAGTACTACCAGGAGCTTGAGAACAGGAGGAGAATCAACTCACATATATATCTACTTTTAATGACTATAATTCTTTGGTAGAAAACGATACTGAAGAGAGGCTGCTGGAACAGATCCCCATATTCAACACAGAGGCCTTCACAGCAATGTAGAGCACCACAGAGATGAAGGAGCTGAGGACATACTCAATGTGCTGCTCCCACTGACAGCTGACCCTTGAGCAGCATGGGTTTGAATTGCCATCTCCACTTGCACAGGGATTTCCTTCTATAAATACACACTACAGGACTGTATGATCTGCAGTTGGTTGTGTCCTCAGATGCAGAATGGAGGATACAGAAAGCCAACTGTAAAATTATAGGTGGGTTTTCAACCCCTAACATCCGTATTGTTCAAGAGTCAGCTGTACAGATTTTAAAGAGTTTAAAGACCTGCTTCTGGACTGCAGAGCAGCAGGAGAAGGCCAAGGAGCAGGCTTCAGCAGCAGTTCAGTGGAGAGCTCCTTGTGCAATTCATCTTCACGCCAGCTTCCTAGAAACATCCGTGGCACCAACTCCCACCTCCAGGCAATGGGGTCATTCCAGACATCATTGGCCCAACAAGCTGGGGGAGGATTCAGCTAATGGTGGCAGGAGAATACCTCTTGGAGAGACAGACTCCATGCTGCAGCTCTTCTTAAATGTTAGTTATTGATGAGTTAAAAAGAAAATTACCTGGCCCTGAAATACCTTGTATTCAGTATTCCTTCCAGAGCAGACATCTCTTTCAGCTGCTTCTGAGTCAGATTTCTGGGACAAGCTGAGCATCCTTGGACAAAGATATTGAGCATCCTTCACCCAGCACACATGTTGGTGTGCTAAAAATATGGGCTAACCCACCATCATTGACGCCCCCTTCTTCCCAAATAACACAGCAGACTTGGCACAAATTTTCTATGTATTCTCAGCTCTTTACTTGGGTCAGAGGCTCAGCCCTTCAGTTCCAATGACCCAGCCATTTGAGAACAGTTTGGGAGTGTTTATATAGGATGTTACTCAAATAAGCTGTCCCTGTCGTGAGAGTTTTGAGGCTCCTGTTATCACAGCTCGCCTTGGATATGGGAATAATCTGAATGAGATGTCCTTTACTTAAAAGCTCCATGCGAGCATCACTTCATGTTACATTTGCAGGCCTCTTATCACCTTGTCTTCTGCTAGTCCTGATGGAGTCTTACTGTTTCTGGAAGCCTCTTTTAAGCTTTATTTTTGGAAAAAAAAATTTATAGATGAACATTCAGGTTAATCTAATAGATCTATTCTTGGAATTACTTTTATTATCCCCTTGAAGATCAATGTATTATATACTGTGTGTTTTTTAGTTGTTAGTGCTATGAAGACAAAAATGCTTTCTACATTGGCTTTCTGATTCTACTGGGTACCAATGAATGTGTTATGCACTGCTGCTAGACTAAAAAGAATCCTTTCCACATTAGGTGTGTTTGTTCAAATTTGTTTAACATCCTCTTCATATATCTCAGTTTGTTAGATTTTCTGTTGGGGTGGTGGGTGTGAGTTTGGTTTTAAAAAAGGATGACTGCAATTTCTTCGTCATTTCAAAACCTCTTACCAATTTGGTGTTCCAGTGACCCAGCTGAGCATAACTAGGCGGGTAGGGCAGCTTTAGCAGCCACCTGCCTTGCTTTGGTTTAATACGAATTTTGGTAGAAACAGAAAACATGTCTGTATCTCTAGAAAGAAGGAAAATACTTCTTAAGTCTGCCTTTTGCAGCTATTTCTATACATGAATAAAAACTTTCTCAGCACTGATTGTTCAGTGTTCAGATTGACTAAACAATAAAACAAAATACTGGTCTTCACAGAATGTTGAGTTTAATATGTAGCAACCACTCATGAGCCTCAGGTCAAATTGTGAATTCACTGAAACTACCTTACTGTCTTCCTTGACTAACTTTAACACAGGAATTGTTATCATTTGAAACTGGAAAATAAATATGAACTAACAAAGTACTAGTTGTGTGTTTTCTACATGACCGTTTTTTTCTTATAAGCTTCCATTTTCTTGAGAGTCCTGAAAATTTTTACATCACTATCCTCTGTTAGGTTACCTTCCTAAATTTAATTGATGAGAATTGAAATTACCCTGTAGAACGAAAAATAAATAGTTTATTAATTAACATAATTATGAATGTCTGTGTGTGTGTTTGTGTGTGCTTAGACTCACATAGATTCGTTCACATGCACATATGTATGGCACACACTCATCAGACTACAAATGCTGCTTTGATATAGCCAAGCCCTTCACATGGGGTGTTGGTTAAGGGAAGAATATGATACAGAAGCAAAGTAAAGCAATGCTCAAAATTCTCCAAGCCAGGCTTCAACAGTACATGAAACGTGAACTTCCAGATGTTCAAGATGGATTTACAAAAGGCAGAGGAACCAGAGATCAAACTGCCAACATCCGCTGGATCATCGAAAAAGCGAGAGAGTTCCAAAAAATCATCTACTTCTGTTTTATTGACTATGCCAAAGCCTTTGACTGTGTGGATCACAACAAATTGTGGAAAAATCTTAAAGAGATGAGAATACCACACCACCTGACCTGCCTCTTGAGAAACCTGTATGCAGGTCAGGAAGCAACACTTAGAACTGGACATGGAACAATAGACTGGTTCCAAATCAGGAAAGGAGTATATCAGGGCTGTATATTGTCACCCTGCTTATTTAACTTATGTGCAGAGTACATCATGAGAAACGCTGGGCAGGATGAAGCACAAGAAGGAATTAAGATTCCCGGGAGAAATATCAATAACCTTAGATATGCAGATGACACCACCCTTAGGGCAGAAAGCAAAAAAAAACTAAAAAGCCTCTTGATGAAAGTGAAAGAGGAGAGTGAAAAAGTTGGCTTAAAGCTCAACATTCAGAAAACTAAGATCACGACATCTAGTCCCATCATGTCATGACAAATAGATGGGGAAAGAGTGGAAACAGTGACAGACTTTATTTTTTTGGGCTCCAAAATCACTGCAGATGGTGACTGCAGCGACGAAATTAAAAGATGCTTGCTCTTTGGAAGAAAAGTTATGACCAAACTAGACAGTATATTAAAAAGCAGAGACATTACTTTGCCAACAAAGGTCTGTCTAGTCAAAGCTATAGTTTTTCCAGTGGTCATGTATGGATGTGAGAGTTGGACTATAAAGAAAACTGAGAGCCAAAGAATTGATGCTTTTGAACTGTGGTGTTGGAGAAGACTCTTGAGAGTCCCTTGGGCTGCAAGGAGATCCAACCAGTCCATTCTAAAGGAGATCAGTCCTGGGTGTTCATTGGAAGGACGGATGTTGAAGCTGAAACTCCAATACTCTGGCCACCTCATGTGAAGAGCTGACTTATTGGAAAAGACCCTGGTGCTGGGAGGGATTAGGGGCAGGAGGAGAAGGGGACAACAGAGGATGAGATGGTTGGAATGATATCACCGACTCAATGGACATGGGTTTGGGTTGACTCTGGGAGCTGGTGATGGACAGGGAGGCCTGGTGTGCTGTGATTCATGGGGTCGCAGAGTCGGACACAACTGAATGACTGAACTGAGCTGAACTAATGATACAGGAAAACTTATGGTACTGCCAAAGCCGAGTTCTGACCTCTTTCCTTTGCCTGATTCTGACATCCTCTGAGCCACTTCAGCATCCCACTCTGGCCCTTGTCCCACTCTTATCCACCCAACCAATCATTTTTTTGTATGGAGCTAATATATTAATTGTATAAGAATCTCAGTGTCAGTAAGATCTTTGATTCCTTAGAGTTCTTCACAGATCCCACCTGCCTTGAAACACTGTATTTCCTGCATGCTCTTTGCACTGTTCTCCCCACGTCTGTTCCTACATATGGACTTGAACAGCTCTCCGAGTGCAACGCTCTTCCGCACCATCTCATCCTGCAAATGCAATCGCCAAAGCCGTGCTCAGAATAAGGTTTATCCTATGTGGCCAGGCCTCTTTTGACCCAAACTAATAGCTTAGTGGCGGGGCATTTTAAACTCTGGTCCTGCCACTTACTGTGTATCCTTAGGCAAATCATTTCACATATCTAAGCTCAACCCTAAAATGGATAGAATTCCTGCTTTGTAGGGTTGTTGTGGGTACTGAATGGAATATGGAGGCAATGTGCTAGACTATAGAAATGCTTGATAAATGTGTCGTATTCATAATGTGTTGAATTTTCAAAGAAAAATAAAGCTCAGCTCCTTTTCTTTCAAACATCAAATCAGTTGGAATATTTTGCATCCTCTTTAATGTTTTTACTTTCTATCTTAAGAGGCAAGTAAAAACACTCCATGATTACTTACTTACTAAAACTTTTCTAATTTCTTTCTTGACAGGTAACATTATCTAAAGTCTACCATTCTGGATGCAATGTTTAGAGTACCTGGTACTTTTTTCCACCTAACAGAGTAAATTTGAGGTTGTTTTGAACCTTTTATCATCCATTCTCCCCCTTACAGTTTTTAATAATGTCTTTAAAATAAAATTTTGTTCTTCCTTTCTTTTTCATGTTCTTACCTTCCAGCTTGAACACATCCTTCATCAAGCTTCTAGTCTCATCTCAGGCCCAGAGATGGACATTAAAGTGGGAAAATATGGAATTTAGAGTCAGAGATAGGCTTCCTCATGTGATACATTTGCTGCATCACATGAATAAACAACCACCTAGCTCTCTGCTGTACAAGATGAATCCACACTCCCGCTACCCCCTAGGGTGGCTGTGAGGAGATGATGACAGTCTGGAGATGAAATGGAATCTGGAAATTGTGATGCTCTGCACATGCGCTCTTCTGTACTTTCTAGGGAGGCCAGAGTAGTAGGCAGAGAAAAACAGGGTTTTACTCAAAAGCATAATGCCAGAAATGCAGGGCCTGCTTGCCTGTGTTGTTTATGGGAGGACGTTTAAGGATGGAGCTTTAGCTTTGCTCCAGAGGCAGCGTCCATGCTCAAGTCACACTCCAACTGTCTCCATGCCAAAAATGGGGTAGCAGTTTACACTGAAACAAGTTAGGATGATGGTCCAGCGGCTGCCACAAGATTTTTATTCCACACGTTTTCTGAGCCTTTGCTTTGGGCCAAGCCCTTGGGCTGGCATGGAGCTACGAAGAGGAAAGACCCAGGCACTCAGTAACCTCCTCCTCCACATATTTGTGGAGCACTTCCATGTGCCAGGCGCCCTTCCAGGCACCAAGGACACAATGGAAAATCAGGAGAGAGGTTTCTGCTCTCATGAAACTTGCATTTTCAGAGAGGAGAAGTACACAGTGAAAGGGAGAAATATTTTAAAGGTAATTTTAGAAAGTGAAAAGTGCTATGAAGAAAATCAAATGGGGTAATAAGACATAAAAGGATGGGGAGCTATTTGGATGGGATGGTTGGGGATGGGCTCCTTCAGGAGGGGACATTTGAGAGATGAGGATGAGTATGAACATGAGTTAGTGATACTCTCAAGAGTTTGGCTAGAAGATTGGATATGGGAAAGTAATCCACCCTTTAAAATCACCTACTGTGTGCCAGGGACTGTGCTGTGCTAGCAAATTTCCACTAATCTTTATGAGCTACCATGGCAGCCACTATGCAGACTTTCGTCCCCAGTACTAAAGGCAATATAGACATCAGAGATGAGGGTTGGATCCCTGGGTCAGGAAGATCCCTTCAAGGGGGGGCATGGCAACCCACTCCAGGATTCTTGCCTGGAGAATCCCATGAACAGAGGAGCCTGGTGGGCTACGCTCCACAGGGTTACAAAGAGTCAGACAGGACTGAAGCGACTTAGCACACGCACGCACTGAGGGTAATATATGGCAGGAGTACTCCAATTAGAATGAATGCAAACATGGATGAATGCATTAGAACTTACTGATTTTGTTTTTTAAATAAGGAAATGGAAGCTCTGAGAATTTAAGTTTCCCAAGGCCACACAGCTACAAGCAGTAGAACTAGAATAGGTAATCATGGCTTTCTCTCTAGAATGTTGTCTGATTTTTAAAATTTTATTTTATAAAATAAGAATTCAATTACAAATACTTTGTTTCAGATTATTTATAAAAAATAAAGTAAGCCCAGCAAGACTATAATTTTCTTGTACCAAACTACTCTTTTCAGTTTGACATCAAGTTGTTTCAGGCTCACTAAATATACTGATTTGCTTTTCCCATACTTCTACACTCTAGAAGTTATTGTACCAAATAGGAATTACCTTTTAGTTGAATATCTGGTCTGTCTTACCTTCCAGACAGTTGCTTATTAAGGAGCAAGGGTAATTTTAACTATTACTAATGTTAGTGTATGAGCATGTGGCCCCTCTGGGTCAATGCTGTGCTTTTAGTTGAAGACACACAAGTGAAAAATCAAGTTCCTTCTTTCTGGATCCATTTTTAAAACAGTGACGCATTTAATCAATTAATACTTAACCAACCATCTGTTACAAGTTAGGCATTCTTCTAGGCACCATGGGTACAGCAATAAACACACAGGAAAAAAAAAAAAAAGAATCCTTGTCCTCATAGAACTTATATTCTAATGAAGAGAGAACAGAAAAGTGAATAATACAGGCTATTACAAGGTGATAATACTCCACCAAAACAAGGCAGAGAAAGATAAGAAATGTGGGGCAGGGAGGAGAGATGCATTTTTATATAGGTAAGTCAGAAAGGGCCTCTCTAAAAAGTTGACATGTAGGTAAAGATTTGAAAGAAGGAAGTACTGCAGAGAGGGAGGAAAAGCTTATGCAAAGCTTAGAAGTGGGAAAGGCACATGAAAAGCCTAGAGGTGTGTCACAAGGGAGGAAGAACAAGGAAGTCATCATAGCTGGAAAAAACTCAATAACAGAGAAAGAGAATCAGATGGGGTCAGAGAAGCAATGGAGACCAGATTCAATGGAGACCAGATTTTGTACTTGAAAGAAATTTGACTTTTACTCTGAGCTAGAAAGCAATGGGAGGTTATTGAGGAGAGGCATGATGGTATTTGATATGTTTTAATGGGATTACTCTGGCGTCTGTGTTGAATAGAGAATGAAAATAATCATCAAGAGACCAGCGAAGAGGCTATTGCTGCTAACCAGGTAATGTCAGTTATGGCTTGGACATGACAACCAAGTGGAAAGGAATGGAATTGGCCAGATTCCAGCCATATTTGAAGATTAAGAAATAGACTTTGCTGATACATCTGAAGTAGGATACATATTGGAGACAAAAAGACTCCAATATTTTTAGCTCAAGCAATTGAAAAAATCAAATTGTCATTAATTTAGATACAAATTCACTTCAATTAATTGACTAAGAATTCCATAAGTTAGCCAGTCAAATGGAGATATCCAATATGCAAATAGATATTGGAGTTTGGAGCTTAGGAAAGAGGCCTAAGCCAGAGATGGAAATTTAAGCTTCATTATCTCCAGATGGTGTTTAAAGCCATGACATAAAATAATACAACCAAAAAATGATAAAGAGGGTGGGGGGCGGGTACCCAAGGAGTGAACCCTGGAGGACTCCTCATTGAGAAGCAGGACATATGAAGAGTAGTAAGCAAAGAAGACTGAGGGAGAAAATCAATACACTTTGCTCTATTGGAAGCAAATGAACACAGTGCATCAAAGCAGAGGAAGTGATCAACTGTGTCAAGGGCTGCTGGTAGATCAAGAAAATCTGTAGATCTGGATCAAGAGACTGGAAGACTGAGAATTAGCCACTGGATTTAGCAATGAAGAGACCACTAGTGACAGAGTCAAGAGAAGTTTTATTATAATTATGGGAGCAAAAATCTGATTAAAGTACCTTCAAGATATAACAGGTGTAATTAGCCCACTATGGTTGCCATAACAAAATAACGCATATGGGTGACTTAAACAATAAAAGTTTATTTTCTCACAGTTTTAGAGATTGTAAGTCCAAGATCAAGGTTCCTGAAGGTTTGATTTTTCCAGTGGCCGCTGTCTATGACTTTTAGATAGCCGTCTTGCTATGTCTTCACCATTCCTTTGCATGTATATATTCCTGGAGCCTCTTCTTCTACTTATAAGGACACCAGTCTTATCAGATTAGAGCCCCCCACAGTATAACTTTATTTAACCTTAGTAATCATTTTACAGGCCCCATCTCCAAACACAGTCACATTGGAAGTTAGGGTCTTAACATATGGATGGGACAGGGAAGGGGAGGACAGGGGGACCAAATTCAGTCCACTGCAATGGAAGAGAAGCAACCTCCTCTTATGGTGGCCAGAAGGGGTGAATGATTCATATAAGGATGAAGCTGGACAAGATAGTCAAAACAAGCATTTGGGGGCACTGTAAATTGGCCAAGGGCAGATAACAAGTTGAAAACTGTCTGTTATTGCAAAACTGCAAGAGTTTCAGGAAAGAACAGCAGGAGTCTATTCTCAACCTTCTTACATGAAACTGTACCTCTCCTCCACCTACCAACTAAGAGAGTGAAAGAGTGGTTTCACCAACATGGAGTTGGCCTCGAAATGCAACAGTTCTGCTGCCAAAAGGAAGACTTCAATTAGGGTAGAGCGAAGAAAAAAGCCCTGTATTTTTGCCAAGTAAAAACAGTAAAATTGGCCGGGAATCAAGAGAGAACACCTTTAGCTTTGCTAACCCAGAGTTGTGATTTCAGTGGGGTGAGTGCAGGACCAGCCTGAAATTCTGGAATCAAGGAAGTTATAGAAGAGTTCAGATAGGCTTTACACATTACTGGCTGGTGGGAATACTACACATATGTTCAAGGGAAACCAAAAGAGCACAGAAGAAAGTGAAAAACAAGATAAACTTGAGAATTACCTGTAACGTTCGAGTGCATTCCTCAACCCACACATATATCAATTAGCATATACAGGGGGCTTAGGATTTTAGGGCATTTGAGCACCCAAATCATTGACCACTCAGCTATGCAGACACAGAGGTTCCCCTGCAAAGCAAGGCTAATAAATAAAAATAAGAAAAGAAAATTAAGGAGGGATATCAGTGGGGGCCCATTGCAGAAGAGATGGATTCCACAGCTTAGGTCCAAGAAAGTTACTTTAAAAAAAAAAAATCCAGAGTTATATAATATTTTATCTAAAATGCTTAGTTTCAACTAAATAATGAGGCATGCAAATAATAGCAAAATATGACCCCATTCAGGGGAGAAAGTAGTAAGTGGAAACTTACTTTAGATGTATTTACCATATTAAGATAATCTTAAAAGCTACTATTAAAATGTTCAAAAAAATTGATGAAGCTACATACAAAAAACTTAAAGGGAAATATGATGACAATGGCTTAACAAATACAGAATCCCAACAGAGAAACAAAAATTACCAAAAAAAAAAAAAAGGTACAATAATAAAGAATGTACTATATTGGCTCAAAAATGAGATGTGAGATGGCAAAAAAAAAAAAGAATCTCTAAATTTAAAGAAAGAATACAATCTGAAGGAAAAAAAAGGTTAAAGAAAAGTGACCATCATCTCAGATGTTTGTGAAAAAAAAGAAATGATGTGTCAAAATCCCAGAAAAGAAAAATGAGGATGAAACAGGAAAAAATTGAAGAAGTAATTCCCCAAATATCCCAAAGTTGATGAAAAATGTTAATTTGTATATCTAAGAATCTCAATGAGCTTCAGGAAGCATAAATACAAAGGGAACCACACTGCTGACAGCTAAAGACAAACAGAAATTCTTGACAGTAGGAAAAAAACTGAGTAACAATATAATTAAAGGGTGACTTTTTATCAAAACAAAATGAAGAACAAAAGGATCTTTAATACCATAAAAACAAAATAAAAAACTGAACAGAGGCATCATATTTCTATAACTTGTGGACTTTCCAAATGAAAGGGAAATGAAGATATTCTCCTCAAAAAAAGAGATTGTTGCTAGGAGACCTATCCTTTAAAAATACTAAATGAAGTTCCATGGGCTGAAAGAAAATAACCTCAGATGATAACTTAGATGCACAGGAAGAAACAAAGAACACTAGAAATTATAAATATGAGAATAAATATAAAAAGACTGTGTACAGACTTTTCTTCTATAATTTCCTTAAAATGTGACCCTCCTTAAAGGATTAATTATAACACTTTATTGTTAAACTTGGAAATCATTTCATTAATATACATGAAAATAATCATACAAAAAGAGAAGAGAAAATGGAGCTCTTTTGGAGCAAACTTGCTATTGGAATTGTCAGTATCAGAGAGATGTAGATTTCAATAAATTAGAGATGCATATTGTAATCCCTCTAGTAACCCCTTAAAAATAACTCCAAAATATAGCTTAAACAGCAAGAGAGGAATTAAAATGATATGCACACACAAATTTCTGTTTAGCACAAAGGAAAAGAGTACAGAAGAAACAAGGAACAACAACAACAAAAAAAGCATGAGATAGAAAAAAAAATGCAAAATTACAGGTGCAAATACATCAGTCATTATTTTCAATGGACTAGAAATTCCAAACAAAAGACAGAGATTGCCAGACTAAATAAAATATAAGATCCAACTATATGCTGTCTATATCTATTAGATGCAAAGGTTGAAAGCTCAGGCTGAAAGTAAAATAGTATGACAAAATTTTTATGTAAGAAGTATCCTTGATAAACACTTCGCAGGTGGCTCATGGTAAAGAACCTCCTGCAGAGCAGGAGATGCAAGTTCAATCCCTGGATCAGGAAGATCCCTTGGAGAGGGAAATGGAAACCCATTCCAGTATGCCTGCTGGGAAATCCCATGGACAGAGGAGACTGGCACGACAGTCCACGGGGTTGCAAAGAGTCAAACACAACTCAGCAACTAAACAACAATAATAATAATCCTTAATAAAGTGTCAGCAAGATGTCATGCTAGGAAGCTTCAGGTTCTTATTGCCCCACGAAGACATCAAATTAGTAGTAATTTACAGACCAAAATGACTTTGTGAGAACTCTAGAAACAATTTAAGAATCTGAAGAAATTAAGGGAATCCCTAATCAAGAAAAACAGTAGGAAAAACTTCACTCGAAACAGTAGGAAATTTTACTGCATTTTTCTTTCTCATGCCTCTCCTCGTATCTTGGCACAAAGTGGCATTACCAAGAGAAAACCACTCAACTTCTGGATCCTCCCTTAAGCTAGAAAGGAAAGACTAAAACTTAATTGCAATGCTCTGATTTGTCTGAAGACTACCCAAGAGACTCATGTCTGTCTCACTTGACTTGGAGCACTGATAGGAATGGTGGAATAGTTTGGATGCCAGATTGGAAAGCAGTGACAGTTACGATAGCTCTTAGGGTTGCAAGTAGCCTACAGCCCAGGAGCAAGAGACTATGGGCAAAGGTATACAATAGAAATTCCAGCCTTCTGAGAAGGAGCAGTGGCAAGACTCAGGTAAGAAATTTAAAGTCATAATTACTAGGAACTGGAATAAACCACCTGCACAAGAAACATTCCCTCAAAAGCTTTGAGAGCATCCAGATCCTCTGTGTTAGGCTGATTAGTAAAGGTTTTCCCCTGCCCAAAGCCAATTCATAAAGACTGGGAGAAGTGGCTATCTTTTCAAACACCCTAAATCCAACAAAAAATCACAGTGTAACATGGCTGACTCAAACAGACAAAACAAATCTCCAAACCATTGCTAAAGAAATTCAAGCCTCTGAGATAGTGACAAAGAATTTTAAATGTCTATCTTAAAGATGTTCAATAAACTAAAAGATAGACAATTAAACAAAACCAGGGAAATGATGCATGAACAAAATGTGAATATTAGCAGAGATATAAACTATAAAAAGGAACCAAACAAATTCTGGAGCTGAAAAATACAAAATACAAAAATAAAATAAATTGGAGAAATTTATTGTTGAAAAAGTTCAACAATAGACTTAATTAGACAGAATAAAGAATCGTGAAATTGAAAATAAGCTATTTCAAATTACCAAGCAAAAAGGAAAAAGAATTTTAAAAAATGTGAACAGAGCCTAAAGAATTTATGAAACAATAACAAACAGACAAATGTATACATTCTGGAAGATTCAGAAACAGATTATAGAGAGAAAGGGGCAGAGAACTTTTTTGAAGACGTAGAAGCTGAAAACTACCCAAATGTAAGGGAGAAATGAATGTAAAAATACAAGAAACTCAATAAACTCCAACTAGAAAAACCTGAAGAGACCCACATCAAACATATTATAGTCAAACTGCTGAAAGTCAAAAAGCAAAGAAGGAACCTTGAAAGTGGCAAGAGAAAGGTGACTCATGACATATACAGGAGCCTGTATTAGAAAGCTAAGGTTTTTCCAGTAGTCATGTATGGATGTGAGAGTTGGACTAAAAAGAAAGCTGAGTGCCAAGAATTGATGCTTTTGAACTCTGGTCTTGGAGAAGACTCTTGAGAGTCCCTTGGACTGCAAGGAGATACAACCAGTTCATCCTAAAGGAAACCAGTCCTGAATATTCACTGGAAGGACTAATGCTGAAGCTGAAACTCCAATACTTTGGCCACCTGATGCAAAGAACTGACACATTGGAAAAGACCCTGATGCTGGGAAAGATTGAAGGCAGGAGGAGATGGGGATAGCAGAAGATGAGATGATTGGATGGCATCACTGACTCAATGGACATGAGTTTGAGTAAACTCTGGGAGTTGGTGATGGACAGGGAGGCCTGGCGTGCTGCAGTCCATGAGGTCACAAAGAGTTGGACACGACTGAGTGACTGAACTGAACTGATATTAGAATATCAGGGTATTTCTCAGCATACTTTACAGGCCAGAAAGCAACCAGTGGTATAATATATTCAGAAGTGTTCAAAGGAAAAAAAACAAAAACCAAGAATAATACATTAAGCAAAAGTATCCTTCAAAAACAAAGACTCCCAGATAATCAAAAGCTGAGTTAATTCAATATCACTAGACTTATGTGTTGTGTTAGTCACTCAGTCATGTCTGACTCTTTGCCACTCCATTGACTGTAGCCTGCCAGGCTCCTCAGTTCATGTGTTCTTGCTTGGAGAATTCCGTTCTCCAGGTGATTTTCCTGACCTGGGAACTGAACCCAGAAACTGAACCCAGTTTCCCACATTTCAGGCAGATTCTTTACCATCTATGCCCCAGGGAAGCCCACCACTAGACTTGCTCTACAATAAATGCTAAAGAGAGTTCTTTGAGCTAAAGGAAAATGATGCTAGAAACTAACTTGAAGCTTTATGAGAGTATAAAGTTCCATGATAAAGGTAAATAGACAGACAAGCTTACAAACCTGTAAAAGACAAAATCATAAAGTAACTATATATCTATGTTACTGAGTGTACAATATACAAACATGTAATTGGATATAATAACTATATATATTACTGAGTGTACAATATACAAACATGTAATTGGATGTCAATATCAAAGTAAGGGAAGTGAAGCTATAAAAGAGTAGATGTTTGTGCAGGCAATTGCAATTAGTTTACTAGCATTTTAAAATGGGTTGTATGACTTGAAGATGTTTTATGTAATCCCCATGACAACCACAAGGAAAAAACTATATAATGCCCACAAAAAGAAATGAGAAAGGAATCAAAGCATGCTACTACAAAACATTCAAACACAGAGCAGGGCAGCTAAGAGGAAATGAGAAATGAAAAACTACAAAATGTATGAAAAACAAAAAATGGCAATGAGTAAATCCCTCCCTGGCAGAAATTACTTTAAATACAAATGGAGTAAGTTACTTCATTAAATGAAATATATTAGCTGAATGAATTTTTTAAAAAAAGGAATCCAACTAATATGCTGTCTACAAGAGACTCAACTTTAGACCAAAGGAAACACATAAATAGGTTGAAAATGAAAGAATAGGAAAAGATATTGTATGCAAATAAGAAGCAGAAGACAGCAAGGATGGCTATACCAACATCAGACACAATAGACTTTAAGTAAAAAAAATGGATCAGAAACAAGGAACATTCTCCTCATACTTGTTTTACATATTTAGGAGCTCTGATATATTAGTGGATTGATTCTTATCATTATATAATCATTTATCATTACATGTAATCATATATACATATATATGATTACATGTAATGCTAAATGATATATGACACAATAAATGATATATGATATGATCATAATATATCATATATGTGAAAAATGTATGATTATATGTAATGGTAAATGATAATATAATAATTATATATAATAATAGAAAGAATCAATCTTTTCATTCTTTTTATATAAAAGCTCCTAAATATGTAAAACAAACACCACATGTATTGAAGGGAAAAGTAGATAAATCTAAAATAACACTGGGAGACTCCAATACTCACTTTTAATAATGGATAAAGAAACTAAGAGAAGAAAAGCAGGAAAATACAGGGCTAGCACAACGCTATCGAGTAACTGAACTTAACCCGTCACCCAGCTACAGCATAATACTCATTCTCAACTGTTTCCAAGGCAGGCTATGTTTGGGGTCACAAAACTCGTATTAATAATTCAATAAGGTTGAAATAATTCAAAATGTCTTGTCCAGTCCCAGTGGAATGAAATTAGACTTCAGTGGAAGGAAAGCTAGAAAAATCACAAATATGTGGACATCAAACAACATACAGCAAACAACCAGTGGGTCAAAGAAGAAATCACAAGAGATACTAGAGCACATCTTGAGACAAATGAAAATAGAAACAGAGCATGCAAAACCTGTGAGACACGGCAAGGAACTGTAAAAAGAGACATTTAAAGCTATAAACATATTAAATGAGAAAAAGGATTCCAAGTCTATGGCCTACCTTTACACCTTAAGAAGCCAGAAAACAAACAAAGTAAATAAAAAACTAACAGAAATAAATAATAAAAGTTACAGTGGAAATAAATAAAATCAAGTATAGAAAAACAAGAGAGAAAAATAAAAGAAATAAAAAACTCGTTCTTTGAAGAGACAACAAAATTGACAAAACTTTGGCTAGACTGATCAAGATAAAGAGATGAGACGTGAGTAACTAAGGAATGAAAGAGCTGACATTATAACAGATTTTACAGAAGTAAAAAGAATTAGAAGAAATATTATGAATAATTGTATGTCAACAAATTTGGCAACTTTGTGAAATGGATAAATTCCTGGAAACATACAAGCTACAAAGATTGAACCAAGAAAAAATCTGAACAGACCTATAATTGGACCACTCTCTAACTGGCAGAATTGGTAATTAAAAATCTCCCAACAAAGAAAAGCTCAGGACCAAGTGGCTTCTCTGGCAAATTCTACCAAACATTTAAAGAATTAACAATCCTTCTCAAACACTTCCAAATAGTTGAAAGGGAGAGGGCACTTCCAAATTCATTTTAGGAGGTCAGCATTACTCTGATCCATAAGCTAGACAAAAACACTACAAGAAAAGAAAACTACAGAGCTATATCACCTGATGAATCTGATGCAAAAATCAACAAAATACTAGCAAATAGAATTCAACAGCATATTAAAAGCACTGTACAGCACTACCAAATGGGTTTTATTCATAGAATATAAGGATGGTTCAACATACAGGAATTAATCAATGTGTTAATAATACACATAAGAGAATGAAGGAAAAAGGCACGTGATCATTTCAGTTGATGAAGAAAAAGTTTTTGACACAACCCAATACTCTTTTATGATAAAAAACATTTAACAAAGCAAGGATAGAAGGACACTTCTTTAACATAATAAAAGCCATATATGAATAACCCACAGCTAACATCATACTCTTCGGAGAGGGCAATGGCACCCCACTCCAGTGCTCTTGCCTGGAAAATCCCATGAACGGAGGAGCCTGGTGGGCTGCAGTCCATGAGGTCGCTAGGAGTCGCACACGACTGAGCGACTTCACTTTCACTTCTCACTTTCATGCATTGGAGAAGGAAATGGCAACCCACTCCAGTGTTCTTGCCTGGAGAATCCCAGGGACGGGGGAGCCTGGTGGGCTGCTGTCTATGGGATCGCACAGAGTCGGACACGACTGAAGTGACTTAGCAGCAGCAGCATCATACTCAATGGTGAAAGACTGAAACTTTTTCCTCTAAGATTAGGGACAAGACAAGGATGCCTATTTTTGCCACTTCTCTTTAATGTAGTACTGGAAGTACTAGCCAGATTAATTAGGCAAGAGAAATAAATTAAAAGCTTATACATTGGAAAGGAAGGAATAAAATAATCTTGTTTCATAGATAGTATACTCTTACATGCAAAATACTCTAGTCCATACAATACCAATTGCAGCTAAAAAATTCAGCAAACTTGCAGGATACAAAATTAACTTCCCCAAATTTGCTACATTTTTATATATTAATAATCAACAATCCTAATAGAAAATTAAATAAATAATTTACTTGCAATAACACCACAAATAATAAAATACCTAGGAGTAAACTTAGTCAATGAGGCAAAAGATTTATACATTAAAAATTATAGAATCTTGTGGATGGAAATTAAAGAAGACACAAATAAGCAGAAAGACATTCTGTGATCACGGATTGAAAGATAATGTCAACAAGATGCCAATACTATTCAAAGTAATCTATATTTTTAACACAATCCCAAAAGACCTCAATGGCATTTTTTGGAAGAATTAGATAAATCCACCTTAAAAGTCATTCAATATCAAGAGACCTACTTTCACTTTTCACTTTCATGCACTGGAGAAGGAAATGGCAATACACTCCAGTGTTCTTGCCTGGAGAATCCCAGGGACGGGGGAGCCTGGTGGTCTGCCATCCATGGGATCGCACAGAGTCGGACACGACTGAAGTGACTTAGCAGCAGCAGCAGCAGGAAAGTTAAAGACAATCTTGAAAAAAAAAGAATAAGTTGAAGATCTCATATTTCCTAACTTCAAAACTTAATGCAAAGTTACAATAATCAAGACAGTGCTGTACTGACTTTAAAAAAAAAAAAAAGACTAAGATACCTAATGGAATAGAATACAGAACCAAGAAAAGAATTTGTAGTTGTGATCAAATGGTTTCTGACATTCAGTGGGTAAAAGACAGTCTGTTCAAAAACATGGTGTTGGGAAAACATAGAAGAGTGAAATTATACCTTTGCTTAACACCATATACAAAAATTAACTCAAAATGGATCAAACACCTAAATCTAATACCTGAAACTATAGAACTTCTAGAAGAAAACATAGAAGGAAACTTTATAACATTGGATTTAGCAAGGGTTCCCTGGATAAGACACCAAAAGCACAGGCAGCTATAGTAAAAATGAGACAAATTGGACTACATCAAAATTAAAAACATCTGTGCACCAAAGAATACAATCAATAGAGTGAAATGACAAAGGGCAAAATAGGAGTAAAAGTTTGCAAGTCATAAATCTGATAATAAGTTAACATCCAGAATGTATAAGTAACTCCTAGAACTCACAAACAAACCAGTCAATCCTAAAGGAAATCAATCCTGAATATTTGTTGGAAGGTCTGATGCTGAAGCTGAAACTCTAATACGTTGGCCACCTGATGTGAAGAACTGACTCATTGGAAAAGACCCCGATGCTGGGAAAGATTGAGGGCAGGAGAAGGGGATGACAGAGGACGAGATGGTTGGATGGCATCAATGACTCAATGGACATTAGTTTGAGCAAGCTCTGGGAGATGGTGAAGGACAGGGAACCCTGGTATGCTGCAGCCCATTGGGTTGCAAAGAGTTGGACATGACTGAACAACTGAACAACAATAAATAAATTGTACAGCTCACCAACAACAAAATTTGATTCAAAAATTGTCAAAGGACTTAAATAAACCTTTCTCCAAAGATGATACACAAATGGCCAACATGCATATGAAAAGATGCTCAATATTACTAATGAGGGAAATGCAAATCAAAGTCACAATAAGATTCCACCTCACACCCATTAGGGTGGCTACTATGAAAAAACAAAAACAAAAACGGAAAATAGCAAGTGTTGATGCGGATGTGGAGAAATTAGAATCCTTGTGCACTATTGGTGGGAATGAAAAACGCAGATGCTATGGAAAATAGCATGTTGGTTTCTCAAAAAATTAAAAGTAAAATGAGTATGTGAACCAACAATTCCACTTGTCAGTATAGACACAAAAGAACTGAAAAGTAGGATCTTAAAAGATACTTTCACATTTCTGTCCATAGTAGTACTGTTCACAACCGTTGCGAAGGGGAAGCAAACCAGGTGTCCATTAATGAACGGATGAATAAATGAGGTGTAGTGGATACACACACACTAGTATAGCAATGCTCAAAATTCCCCAAGCCAGGCTTCAGCAGTACATGAACCGTGAACTTCCAGATGTTCAAGATGGATTTACAAAAGGCAGAGGAGCCAGAGATCAAATTGACCGCATCAGCTGGATCATCAAAAAAAGCAAGAGAGTTCCAGAAAAACATCTACTTTGGCTTAATTGACTATGCCAAAGCCTTTGACTGTGTGGATCACAACAAATTGTGGAAAATTCTTAAAGAGATGGGAATACCAGGCCACCTGATCTGCCTCCTGAGAAACCTGTATGCAGGTCAGGAAGCAACAGTTAGAACTGGACATGGAACAACAGGCTGGTTCCAAATAGGAAAAGGAGTACGTCAAGGCTGTATATTGTCACCCTGCTCATTTAACTTATATGCAGAGTACGTCATGAGACTCACTGGGCTGGATGAAGCACAAGCTGGAATCAAGATTGCTGGGAGAAATACCAATAACCTCAGATATGCAGATGACACCACCCTTATGGCAGAGAGTGAAGAGGAACTAAAGAGCCTCTTGATGAAAGGGAAAAAGGAGAGTGAAAAGTGAGAAGTGAGAATGAGTGAGAGTGAGAAGCCCCGCCCTCTGTGACTAGCGAAGGCCCGTGTGCAGCAACGAAGACCCACCTTGGCAAAAAAATAAATACAGCTTTTAAAAGTTCATGTGTTTTTATCATAATAATTAAAAAAGACTAAAGAAGAAGAAGCACTTCCTCTCAGCCACTGACATAGTGAATGGCAGAGACAAGGTTCAGATCCAGGTGTGGGATTCAGCTAAGGGGTTCCTTCTACTGAACAACAGAGTTTTTGTTTTGCTAAAGAGAAAAAGCATTAAGAGATATGAAGTGGCTATTAATATCAGGCACAATAGCTTTTAAGTCCAGGAGTACTACTACAGACAAATACTTCACAATGATAAAAGGATCTAGTCATCAGAAAGATGTAACAGTTATAAATAGATATGTTCCAAAACAAAGACACAGAGTATGATAGAATTAAAAAGAGAAACAGATAATTGAATATTTTTATTTGGAAATTTCAAGCTTCTCTCTCAGTAACTGATAGAACAAGGTGATAAAATTGACCTAAAGACACAACTAGAACGTTCCACCCAACAACAAAAGACTATAGTTCTTTCAGTTTCACAGGGAACTTTCTTCCCCAGGACAGACTATATGCTGGGCCATAAAACAAACTTCAATAAAATTTAAAATTTGAAATCATACAAAGTATATTAAGTATACTTTCTGGCCATAATGAAATTAAACTAGAAATTAACAACAGGAAGGACCTAGGGAATTCTGAAATATTTTCAAATTAAACAACAAATTTTCAAATAACTCATGAGGCTAAGTTACAAAGAAAATAAATAAAATAAAATGTGACATAAAAATATGTAGGATACAGTTACACCAATGATGAGAGGGATATTTTTATCTTTAAATATATACAGAAAGATATAAAAAACCTAAAGTTCTACTTCAAGAACCTAGATAAGGAAGAACAAATCAAAAATAGTATAAATAGAAAGTCAATAGTAACTGTAAGAGCATAAATCAATAAACTAGAAAAGCAGAAAAATAAAATGGAGGAAATCAATGAATTCAAACATGAGTTCTTTGCAAAAATCAACAAACTTGATGTACTTTTGGCCAGAATAACTTAGGGAAAAAAATTAAGAACACACAATTACCAAAGTCAGTAATAAAGAGAAATCACTACAAACCTACAAAAAAAGGAATGTTAACAGAACATAATAAAGAAATTTGTGCTGACAAAATAGACTTAGATGAACTGGTCAAATTCCTAGATACACACAAAAGTGACTCAAGAAGGAATAGAAAATCTGAATAAACATTTATAAAGTAAATAACTTGAATTAGTAATTTAAAATCTTCCCACACAGAAAAGCCCAGCCCCTAATAGCTTCACTATTGAATTCTACCAAATATTTGAGGAAGAAAACACTACATAAACACTTTCTGAAAATAGACAAGAAGGGAAAACTCAATTCATTTAATTAGGCTGGTGTTACCTTAATACCACAAAAAGATCAAGACATCATGAGAAAGGAAAACTATAGATTAGTGTCTCCCACAAACACAGATACAAAAAGATGTTTTTTTTTCCATAAAATATTATCAAACTGAATCCAGCAACAAATAAAAAGGTATGTTCTGCAGACTGGAGCTTCCTGTTACCTACAGATATAACAAGACGCTCAATTTTGACCACTTGGGACACCTTGTAGCAGATGTTTTTGATGTCCTGTATATTCCCCAGCACTTTCCTATAAAGACTGTTGGACTTCTCTCCATAAGGACCTACAATTGTAACTGCAACCTTCTTGTTCTACATGTAGGCTGCAGAATCATGGGAAATAGCACCCGTGGGGACATCCCTCATGCATTCATGGACAAGAACTCACGATAGATACACCTGCTTTCTTTTCCTTTGATTAAGATGACTGTGGGGCATACTTTATAGTTCCCCAGGCCACCTGTGGGTCAGTAACAGACATGGTAACCAGCTCATAAATGCACCCTGTATGAGCTTCTTTCCTTTCCCTGTCTCATTTCCCTATTTCCCCACTGAGGCTCCCTAGGGTCACCTCCCTAAAACTGTGTATACTCAGACCCTTGGCTCTGGTTCTGCTTCCAAGACACACCTATTTGCCAACTCCTTTCTTTCTGCTACGGTAGAAGCTGAGAACAGTGCAGGAATGTCTCCCCCGATTTTTAATGAAGTTGTTTGGATTGACGCCAGAAAGACAGATGGCACCTCAGATTATAACTGATTTTTTTCTAGGAACAGCTTGAAAAAAATTAATTTGGGCAGAGAGGAAATTTCAGCAACAGAAGGAATTGGGTCACCTTTGGCATTTGGGTTTTCATATCTCAGTAAGCAGAGCTGATGTGGTTATTGCAGAAATCCAATCCAATCATCATCTTCATTATAACAAGGGTGCTGACTTCACATAGCAGGCACAGCCAGATCAGGAGATGTTTCCCCCATTACCTTGGCAACTTACCTGAGTAAGACAATGTTCACTTTGCAAGGCAATCTACATCCCTTATTCCCACCCCAAGGCCTGGCTATTCTGTACCTGACCATCCTTTATGCAGAGAGAAACACAGGATGAGAATTAGGATCCAAGAATATGAGTCCATTCTCTTATCTCTCTTTTATACAAACTCACATGTCCATGTGAATGAAAGCTGCAAAGGTATGAAAACAGAAGTCCTATGTGGGATTTTCCTGGACCTCCTTTCACTAGATTCACTTTTTCTCCTTCACCTATTCAACAAATATTTATTTTGCATCTACTATGACCCATCGCTGTGACAGAGTATGGTGGATATGTTCTGAAATGACCACACCTACGGAGTCACACCCCTGTATAATTTCCTCCCCTTACGTACAGAAGAACCTATGACTTGCTTCTAACCAACAGAACATGGCAAATGTGACAGGATGTCAGTGTAACTGTGTAAAACCTCACTTTAGCAAACTGGAGTGGAAGGAACTCTCCCTTAATGCCTTTGAATAAGTAGGCTACCACGTTGTGAAACTGATCCACACGGTAGCAACAGAAGTGCAGCGTCAAGGGACACGGTGGCCTTAGAGGCTGAGAACACCCCGGCCAGTGAGAAAACAGGTACCTCAGTCCTCAGCCATAAGGACATTGATCTCCCACTTCTGAGTGAGTATGGAAGTGGATTTTTCCCCAGCTGAACCTCCAGCTAGGAACGCATACCAGCCAACCTCTTGATTACAGCCTTGTAAGATCCTGAGTGGAAGACCGAGCTAAGCCATACTTGTATTTCTGATTAATCTAGACTCTAAATAATAAATGTGTGCTGTTCAAAGCTGCTAAGTTTGTGATAATATGTTATGCAACACATAAAATACTCAGAGCTTGGAACGCTTCTTTGTTCCCTCACACCCTTTCGATTTAAATCTTATTTCCCCATATTTAACCTCAGTCATCTTCCCTGACATCCTGAATTGGATGTATCACTCAGTCTCCAATTCTGGAGGATCAGAGTATCTGATGGATGCCTGGCAAAGGGCGTAACCACTCATGGCCTGAAATGACCAAACTGACTTGCAGCTGAGCTGCGCTAAGGAGAGGGGGAGGGGCAGTGCGCTTGCAGCCTCTCGGGGGTCAGGACTGCTAATGCTCAGCAGGATCTGAATTCTCACCTTCTTCCTGAGCACAGCACTGGGTTGCAGTTCCCAAATCCCTTGCAATTCATGGTTCTCACTAATGGAATATCAACTTCCCAAAGTGCTACTGTCAGCTCAAGACAAGACAGCTAAGAGTGAGGCTGCCTTCTCTGTCCTTTCTCTCTCTTCTCGCAACAATCAACTGGAAAATTTATAGTGGAAAATCTTGAGGCCCTAGAAAATGGCAGGAAAATGATAGACTCCTGGATCCTTGAAGGACTACATGGAGTTAAGCCCCAACCCCCTCCCTGAGCTTTATTGGACAAAGTCTATTATCTAGGGCTCAACCAGAGAAAAAGAACTCCTTGTATCTGCAGACAATCCTACTGTCATGCATGCTAAGTCACTTCAGTCATGTCCAACTCTTTGTGACGCTATGAACTGTAGCCCTCCAGGCTCCTCTGTCCATGGGATCCTCCAGGTAAGAATACTGGAATGGGTTGCCATGCCAACCTCCAGGGCATCTTCCTGATCCAGGGATTGAACCCACATCTCTTACATCTCCTGCACTGGCAGGCAGGTTCTTTACCATTGGCACCACCTGAGGGACCAGCAATTCCCTGGGGTGTAAGCAGAGTGGAGAAGGACACCTGAGGGGTCTCAATTTTATATTTGCAGTTTGTGCTCATAATTATTTTGATTACTTTATGGATCATGTGTGCTTTACCAAAAAATAGCTACTAACTAAATAATATGCAAAATTTCTCATTCCTATCTAGTCTTCAATATGTGAAATACAGTCTACTGAAAAATAAATCTGACATCAAATGAATTCTACCTGGTTGCTTTAGTCTCAGTAAGATCCCTTAAGAGAATGGTAGATGTTGATTGCCTGTTGAAAACAGCAGGCAAGGAGATATATATTAAGATGTTTATTGCAAAAAGTTGGCTCACATGACCATGGGCTTGGCTATACACATCCAAAATCCTTAGAGCAGGGCATCAGGAAAGGCAAGATGGAACTTTCCAGTGCAAACCGAAGCTTCAGTCCACAGGTGGAACTTCTTCTTCTACATGGAAGTCTTAGCTCAGCTCTTAAGGTTTTTTGACTGATCAAATCAGGGTCACTCAGAATATCTAGGATAATCTCTCTTACTTAAAGTCAACTGATTTGGGATGTTATTTACATCTACAAAATACCTACATAGCAATACCTAGATTAATGTTTGACTGAATATCTGGACACTGTAACCTAGTCTAACCTAGTCAAGCTGAACATAAAACTGACTTTCACAACAGTGATATTAGTGAATACAACTGTGATAAGCCACTAATGTTTGAGGCATTTCTATTATAACAGAGTCTGCCTTGACTAATATGATTTTACTTATGAAGAATGGAGATAAGAATATCTAATTCCTGGGGATGTCTATAATCCTCATTAATAGAGGGAGCCCTCTAAGACCCCTGCTACTGCTTATTAGGAGACAGATAGGTGTTCTTCTAATAAGTGTTTGATTTCATAACAAATTACTCTGAGTCTCAGAGTATTAGCATTTCCATGGCTGTGACCCTGCCCCAGATCATGCTGCTTCATACATCATCTGAGTCATGACACCAGCCCTAAATGGCTCTTCACATTCAGTTTATCATTTGTACTGTTACAGAAGGAAATTTTTACCCCCAAATTTGGCCATGCTATATCTCATTAGTTATTTCCATCATTCTTTTTTGCTTGTATGTATAACCCAAAATCCTCATCTTAAAAGACACAAAACTTTGCAGCTTGCATGTTTAGCTTCATCTTCTATCACCAGCTTCCCCAGCTCTGGGGTTTCATGTCTTACATTCATTCTATACACACATAAATCTACTCCCTTTTCCTGGAAACACTTTATTTGTATGCTTTTATTAAAAATGATTTTGGTCATTTATTTTGATGTTCCTGATAACAAATAATATGCATTATTTCTTTTAATTTTCACAACACCACTTTGAAGTTGAAATGCTATTACTGCTAGGTAGAAAGTATCAGATCTGGCCTTCAAATGCAAGCCCATCTAACTCCAAAGCCTAAACTCTTAACACCACACTGAACTGCTCTCAAGCCTTCATGCCTATTGTTCTCTGCTCTGAATTCCCAGCCTCACCTCCCTAGCTCTTGCCCCTTCCATTTGGGAAACTCCTTCTCACCCTTTGAGGCTCAGTTCCAGCATCACAGTGTCAACCGTCCTGCTTACCACTAGGCTCTCTATTTCATCCTCCCGCAATCAGCTGCGTTTCTAATTCTAAGAGCACATGTTACACTAACATGGCTTCTCTTTTCCTGACTGGACCTTGAATAATATGCATTCCATCATCATAACAAAGACAGCTACAGCTCTGAATCTCTCTATGGGTCCATGGAAGGTTGATGAACAGAACTGCCAACTAGACTGCAGATGCTACATAAACCACTAAGATGTCTGATATTTATCACCCAGGTTCTCCTTCTTATCCAAAACCTATAGGTCAAATGAATTTTAAAATTACATAAGTCTTACATGTAAACCAAAGAAAGACAAAGATAAATATTGAAAGGCAATGGGAGTGAAGATCATCGCTGTGAGTGCCCTATTACATGGTCACTGAAGTTAAGGGGTTTAATAGTGCCCCATATAGCTGAGAAATGCTAGTCAAATAGACAACTCTATCATCTCCTCTAAGAAGGATCTCAGGCCTGCTTCCCAAATTCCAAAAGCATATTTCTCAACAGAGACACTGGAGGGAGAGAGACCAAGTAGAAGGCTATAACTCCAGTCCTGAAGAGAGAGAAATGTCTTTTCATAGAGTAATGAGACTTTTGTATTACCAGTTTGCCCAATATTCTGATTTCCCTCTCGCCCATCAAGGGACTCACATATCTCCATCCATATATATGTCTCCATCCTGTTAAATAGAGGGATGTCCATTTAACTTGCTTTTGATAGTGAAATATGGGCAGAAATGGTGTTTATCACTTCAAGCAGAAGTTTTAAAAACTTAGCATGATCACTCATGTCTCTTTTCCCCTCTGCCACAAAACTGGAATTGTCCCTTATAGAGGCTGCTCATCACCTGGATATCAGAATGAAGATGTGGCTAATCCAGGATAAACATGTTGCAAGAGCAGGTAATTAAACTTCCTCATGGAAAGTCACTGAGAATTTTAAGTCATCTGTTATACTGACAAATTCTCAGACTGTTCTGCTAATAAATAGATTGGTTCCAAGACTGGGGTTTCTTCAATAAAAGTCTAAAATATACAGCTTTTGAAACTGGAAGGATGGCAGCCCATGTAATGGTTTGGTGAAACATATGATAAAACCTTCACCTGCCATAATTTAGAAAACATGCAATTCCCTTATGAGCTTGTGCTTATAGTCTAAAATGGAATTTTAACAGGGCGGCTTCATTTCTCTTTAGAGCATGTGACAAAATAATACAAGAAAGAGGTCAGAAAGAATTGGCTTTTCTTTTTATTTTTTTGTCAAGACAAAAACCTGATAGGTAATCCAGATACTCAAGACCTTGTATAATTTGGGCTTACTCATTCTTAAGCCCAAACAAGACAAGATAAAACTGAAGTCTCTGAGTGGCTAAAGTTGATTAAAACTTAGCCTCATGGGAAGGGGAAACTCAAGAATGTAGCCTTCAGACATCACGTTAAACCCTGTGAACTAAGTTGGCATCTGTGTCTTTTTGTTAAGCCAGCATGTGTGTGCACACTTGTACTCTCCTTGAGTGTGAGCAGAAACTGAATATGATGGGCTATCACTCTCATCTATTTCTGCTTTATTGACTATGCCAAAGCCTTTGACTGTGTGGATCACAACAAATTGTGGAAAATTCTGAGAGTTAGGAATACCAGACCACCTGACCTGCCTCTTGAGAAATCTGTATGCAGGTCAGGAAGCAACAGTTAGAACTGGACATGAAACAACAGACTGGTTCCAAATAGGAAAAGGAGTATGTCAAGGCTGTATATTGTCACCCTGCTTATTTAACTTATATGCAGAGTACATCATGAGAAATGCTGGGCTAGAAGAAACACAAGCTAGAATCAAGATTGCCGGGAGAAATATCAATAACCTCAGATATGCAGATGACACCACCCTTATGGCAGAAAGTGAAGAACTGAAGAGCCTCTCGATGAAAGTGAAAGAGGAGAGTGAAAAAGTTGGCTTAAAAGCTCTACATTCAGAAAACTAAGATCATCGCATCCGGTCCCATCTCTTCATGGCAAATAAATGGGGAAACAGTGGAAACGGTGACAGACTTTATTTTGGGGGTCTCCAAAATCACTGCAGATGGTGACTGCAGCCATGAAATTAAAAGACACTTACTCCTTGGAAGGAAAGTTATGACCAATCCAGACAGTATATTAAAAAGCAGAGACATTACTTTGCCAACAAAGGTTCGTGTAGTCAAGGCTATGGTTTTCCCAGTAGTCATGTATGGATGTGAGAGTTGGACTATAAAGAAAGCTGAATGCTGAAGAAGTGATGCTTTTGAACTGTGGTGTTGGAGAAGACTCTTCAGAGTCTCTTGGATTGCAGGGAGATCCAACAAGTCCATCCTAAAGGGAATCAATCAGTCCTGAATATTCATTGGAAGGACTGATACTGAAGCTGAAACTCCAATCCTTTGGCCACCTGATGTGAAGAATTGACTCATTGGAAAAGATCCTGATGCTGGGAGAGATTGAAAGTGGGAAGAGAAGAGGATGACAGAGGATGAGATGGTTGGATGGCATCACCAACTCAATGGACATCAGTTTGAGTAAACTCTGGGAGCTGGTGATGGACAGGGAGGCCTGGCATGCTGCAGTCCATGGGGTCACAAAGAGTCGGACACAACTGAGTGACTGAACTGAACTGGTCACTCTCATGATTTTCATAAACCATATGGCAAAAGAGATTTTACAAATGTAATTAAGGTTCCTAATCAGAAGACTTTGAGTTCATAAAAAGTATTTTCCTGAGTGAGCTTGATAATCAGGTGAGCCCTTACAACAGGTTTGAGAGCTTTGAAGAAGGAGAAATTCTATTTCTGGCTTTAAAGAAGTTTAAGTTTCCATGTAAGGATTTGAGGACAGATTCTAGGAATTGAAAGTAACCCCTGGATAACAGCCAGCAAGGAAATGAGAGGCTCACCCCTACAACCACAGGAACTAGATTCTTCCCGAAACTACATGACATTGGAAGAGGACCCTCAAGCTCCAGAAAGGTACACAGCCCTGCTGAAACCTTGATTTCAGCCTTGTGTGACTCTAGGCAGAGAACCCAGCCACACCATGCCCAGACTTCTGACCTATAAAATTATGAGATAATTATGTGTGTTACCAGCCAATGATATTCTGGTAATTTGTTAGGCACAATACAAAACTAACACAGCGTCTAAATATCGACCAAATAGCTTAGGGGAATGATCCTAAGGGTGTGGCAGAAAACTACCTATGTTCATGGAATTCTCCAGGCAAGAATACTGGAGTGGGTAGCCATTTCCTTCTCCAAGAGATCTTCCCAACCCAGGGATCAAATGCAAGTCTCTTGCATTGTAGGCAGGTTTTTTAACATCTGAGCCACCAGGGAAGCCCCAATAAACTCAAGACACACACAATTAAATATTAAGAGAAAGTCACATCTCAAAAAAAATCGTGGCAGCTACTGGCATCTGTTGGCTGAAAGATACCAGCTAAGTTTTTGAAAGAGTTTTAAGTGAAAAGAACCATAATTATCAGCAGGAAAAGATTGGACAGTGCAAGACTTAAAATGACCCATAGAAGGAAGCAGGTGAGAAAGCTACTCAGCATCTGATTAGAATGTATTCTTCAAATTCCTCTTCAGTTCAGTTCAGTTGCTCAGTCGTGTCTGACTCTTTGCAACCCCATGAATCGCAACACGCCAGGCCTCCCTGTCCATCACAAACTCCTGGAGTTTACTCAAACTCATGCCCATTGAGTCAGTGATGCCATCCAGCCATCTCATCCTCTGTCGTCCCCTTCTCCTCCTGCCTTCAATCCCTCCCAGTTGCATCTAAAAGCAGGTAATGTAAAAGGAAGCGCATCTCAGAAGGTGAAGGAGCAGGGTGGACAAAGCCAGTCTCATCCCCAACTAGAGCCCTCATGCTTCTCATCCAGAATTACAGAATTGCTATGGACAAGCATAGCAATGTGCCTCCCAATCCTTCCCGTTCCAAATAAGCGTATTTGTTAACATTACCCTATCCTTGTTCCACCACTGAATATTTGTGGGTGGGAATAACAAATAGCATGTATCTTTGGTTCATTGATGTGAGATGCTGTTGGCATTTCATCCCTCACCCTTAACTCTTTAGTCCACACCTACCAAATTTGAACTATAGTCTGAAAATTTTGCCTGAGGACTTTCTCTGCCCAAGTGTCAATCCAGAAGTTCTGAGGAATCAACCCCCACCCTGGGAGCAGTCCTCAAACAGTAACCAATGAGAGTTGATATGTAAGTGCCCAAGGTTCCTTGGCCCTTGGGTGGGATAATCCTGAGGGATGTGACTTCTCTGGCTTCCATCATTTCTCCAGTGAGATATATCTTTAGCTGTCCACACCTTTTACTGGCTCCCTTCTGCTCTTAATCTCATTTCCCCAATCCTCTGTTACCTTCTCCTTCACTTCCTGGAAAAACCATTTGTGCTTGAATCCCTCTCCCAGGGTCCCATTCTAAGGAAACCCAACTATAACAATTGCTCTCTGGATCCAGGAGTCAGAGACCTGGTATCTGGTAGAGACCACGCAGAAATTACCACACATCCCACAGAGATCCCGAACTTTGAGTCTGAAGCAGTGACTGGGTCAAGGGTGGGAGCACTCTTGAAACGTCTCCCTCAGGCAGGAGCGGAGTGTTTCCGTTTGAGGTAGTGAAGGAACTGAGTACCAGCAACTGCTGTGGACTTTCTCACTGGGAGCTTCGCTTTCCCGGACGTCTCACCCTGTTGAACTTAGAAGTAAATCGTGTGGTGGTTTTGGCCCATGGAAGTAGAAAGAAAGTAAGGAGTCATTTCCTGGGGAAAGTTTTTAGAGTCAGCACGTTATTTGCTACATCTCTTTTCTTTCTGCTATATAACTGGGAATGTTCCAGACAAAGGTTTTTCTGTCAGCTGGATCTCAGAGTAAAAACGTAGAGCCTGGCTGACTCAAGATAGATAGTAATAAACCATTCTTCTTCTAAGGCACTGAGATTTCAGGATGACCTCTTACCATGATACAGTCTAGCCTGTCTTGGCTGATACAGTGTTTCCAAACAAGGATTTTGGAAAAATGAAGAGGACACAAATACCTATGCAAACCTTCACATTCTCTGAAAATGAGGAGATTTCAAAGAAGAAACTTCAGCTCTTGTGATTTGGAAAGAAAGACAATCTAGTATTCCATGGCTATTTAGAGGAGTAACAATCATAGGAATAAGAGGGCAAAGCAAAATTATGCAAAGGCCATCATTCAAAGAATTCAGGAGGATTTTTTTTCCTCCCCACAGATGGAGTTGTAAATAGCCAGAATATATTATCACAGGCAATCAGAAAACTGTTGTCAGTAATCTTAAATGGAACTTTGGTGAGTGAAGTGTTGAAAGAAGAAAAATCATTATGAAAAGCTCCCAGTTATCTCTTGTATGTTTTCCAGGAACCCAGGATCAGGAACCTGTATTAGACACTGGCTCCAATTTCAGCACACACACACAAAAAGGATTTGTTATGAGGGTATTGAATACCTCTTGCTTCCCAAAGATGGCTGGAGAACTGGGTATAGTTGCTATATAGACAAGGACAATTTCTCCAAGTCACTGTACACTGTTGACCCAGTAAATGTGTCAATTCTTAGCAGCCCCACTACTAACAGCAGACTACAGCTTACACTTGAAATATTATGGGTATATTAGAACTGGAACTTGGATGAAGCCACCATTACTATAAACTATCACTGCCAATGATTTGGCATGATCCTGCCTTTTTTTTCTCTCTAGCTTATAATTCAAAGTCTAGGGTGTGGTCCACTTGAAGGACAAATCCACGACCATGGTGAGCCTAGAAAAGGATCTGGCACTTTCATTTCTTTGTAGTGAAAGGTGTATTCTGCCCTAAAATGAGAGAGTCTTCAGACAGAGGAAAGGGTTTAGATGTTAGGTGAAAAAGGATAACAAACATCTCCTGTATGACAACAGCCTTTAGCATGGAGAGGCACTGAAGTGAAAGTGTGTGAAAAGGACATGCACTTGGAGTAGGTCCCTAGTTGTATGCAATTTCTCTTCTCTGGGCCTCAATTTTTCATCCATAAAATGGTTGATCACTATCTGTGTGATTACTATTCCTATCCATCATCTATCTTTAACATATGCAGGCATTACTTGATTGTATCTTCAGAAGTCACAAAAAGTTACCATGGGCAGGTGGTAAGCCACAAACATGTTCTGATTGAACCATCATGCTTCTTAAATGTTTGAATTGGTTATCAACACTTAAAATATTAAGAAAGACTCGGATTTATTTTTTATAAGTTGAAATAGGATATTCTGATTTTTTTCTTATATATATATATAAACTGTATCCACTTTCACCACACACTCCATATCCAGCTTCCCTGAAAACATTTCCCTGCCTTTCCTATCTGCCAATGTAACTTTCAAATCTATGACACAAAAGGAAGCTTCAGGGGACTCTGTCACTTTCCAGCTGTGTGAACTTGGGGCTATAACTTTATTAAACTTCAATTTCCCCCTCTTTCAGAATGACCATGACTATATTTTGTAGCTGAGCACAATACCAAGAAAAGGACATCACAAACCCTTTGTTATCAAGTCCTCAGCTGTCCCCATAAGCCTTACTTCCTGCCACTACTTTCCTTCTTATAATTTAAATTTTAGCAGCCCAAAATTAGGCTCTCTCTTACATGGCCATATCTTTGCATATGCTGTTCCTGCCTTTATAGGTTATCTTGTCCCTTCTTTCCTCAACCTGTTTCAAGTGGCACCTCTTCCATGAAGTCTTCCATGATCTCCCTAAGCTAGATTAGTTGCTTTCAATATCATCAAGGCTCTAATTCCTTATGCCTTACTACCATTTATCTTATACTTCTGTAAGTTATCTTCTAAAGTCCTCACTAGACTGAGAAGTTTTGAAGGTGAAGTCTTGTGGCAAGGTCATGGGGAAAACAGATGAACTTATTCTCATTTATAAATGAACTACTTGGAAGAATCTCAAAATCATATTAGTGAAAAGATGCCACAAAAGAATACATACAGAACAAATAACATTAATACTAAAATTTTTAAACATGCAAATATTTCTAAAATATATTTTAAGGAAATATGTTCACATGTGATAGGAGTAAAAAATATGCATGAGAAAAATAAATGAAAAAATGTGTAACAAATGTTTCCTGAAGAAGCTAAATAGGACTTGCAATGGAAAGGTCTGTGTCTTATCTAATATTTTGTTCCTTAAAGTTGGATGGTATATTATTATTTATACCTCTGTTTGCATGTTAAATACCTTTAAATGAATCCTAAAGCAAAAATAAAGAGCATGGTACTTGGAGTTGGAAAGCTCCTATCTCTGCTACTGTCTGGGAGATTCTAGACATGTTATCTTTTAAGCCTCAAATTCCATATGCACAAAAGGGGAATAAAGAATTGTTTCAAGCATTTTGTAAAAATTATAAGAGATTACATCTATGAGTATATAGCACAGAGTCTGGCATAGATCAAGTGCTCGGGAACTGTGTGTTGAATAAATGAACAAATATTAAGAACCACATATGATATTTTAAATGCTTCCAGGGGAGCTTCCTTACTTAGCCCCTTGACATCTTTAAAGTAAAACACCCTATCCTCTTCATTTGTCAATACCTCAGTGTGGAGAGTGGAACACAGGTCAGGACCCTGAAATGTTTTCTTTCTCTTCAGAGATCATCTTGAATGTTTAAAAATCCAACATGAAGATAAAACATGAGCTCTTCAGCAGAAAGATCATAGTGTAAGGAAGAGGAATTTCAAGCAGGAGGTACTGCCTCCCTGGAGTCCCCGCATGCTGCCAATCACTTTCCTCTGCCCTTGATCCAAACTTTGGAAACTCTCTGAGCTGCAGGCAGTCAGCATTCACCTTTTTAACATACAGTCCCCACTGCTGCATCTTCCATCCTCCCTAAACTGTCAAATCTCAGCACCAAGGACAGCTCCCTGGGACTCTGACTCTGTGTTACCAAAACTGATCTTTAAGAGCTCCCAAGGCTCTTGAAGAAATGTTTGGTCATGAAAGCAAGTTAAGGCAGCCAGAAGTAACCTCTGCAGTTCTCTGCTCACGTTGGTAACACGGTCTTCTTAGTGAAAATGAAAGAAGCTGGAGGTCATTTCTTGACAGTTCTTGGGAAAATCATGGAAACTTGAATTTCAATCATATCCAACAGTTAATTTAAAATAGTTTTTGACCAGATTGTGTCCTAGGCAATGTTCTACTGAGAAAGAAAGATTTTAAAAGTAAACATCTAAATTTATAAATACATATTTTTCAAGAGAAATCAAAGAAACAATCTTGAGATAGAGGGTGACAGGGGAGAAATTTAAGATTGGCTGACCAATGAAAGGAAATCTGAGAAGGTAATATTGAATCTGGACTAAGAGGAGCTGACCATATAAATAGCAGAGGGCCACACCCGCTGAAGATAAACAGTGTGTGCCAAAGTCTGGGGAAGGGAAAATTCTGGTCTCTGGGGGCAAAATATTTCCATGAGATGTAACAGAAAGGGCAACAGTTCTGAAGGCAGAATGAGGCTGCTAAGTTTGTGGAACAGAAAGAAAGCAATGAGTGTGGCCCCAGGGCTTTATACAAGATGAAGATGTGATGCAATGGAGTCAGCAAAGGTGGCCAGGTCCACAACCAAGGCTACTAAGGCCATGGTGAAGGGTTTGGGTTTTATTCTGCATGTGATGATAAGCGGCTGGAATGACTTAGGCAGGGAAGCGATATGCTCAGATTTAGACTTTACAAGAACATTGTTTGGAGGATGAAATGAAATGAGGCAAGTAGTAGGAACAAAGACGTGCGTGAGTTGTCCAAGTGAGAGACGAGGCCAAACTAGGGGACAGAAGTGGTTGAGTTGGAGCAAAGTGTGTGGGTTCAGGAAATATTTTGGAGGTTGATTAGATCTTGTTAATACATTGGATGTGAAAAAAAGAAAGATTATGTTTGAAGCTTTTCATATGAGCAATTGAGTGAGTGAAGTTGCCTTTAACTGACTTGGGCAAAATTGATGTGGGGAGGACAGATCAATGAGGCACCAGGAGTTCCATTTTGAGCATGCTAAGCTTGAGAGCTGAGAAGCATCCAAGTGAAGGTATTAGGCAAGTAGCTGGTTACATAAACATGGAACTCAGTCTGAGCTGCATTCATTCAGCATCTTTCATATACTGATCACACTTAGAGCAGGAGTTCTCATGAGGGCATGGAGATTTTGTCACCAGATGACCTTTGCCTTTTCTGGAGACATCTTTGTCTGTCACACCTGGGGGAGGAGAAAGGCTACCAGCATCTTTTGGGGCAGACACGAGGGATGCTGCTAAGCACTCTGCAAAGCACAGGTAGACCCCACAACAGAGAATCATCCCACCCAAAGTGACAATTGTGCCAAGGTTGGGAAACTCTGGCTTAGAGTTTGGAGAGAGACTGTACCATCTAAGGAAGGGGTATTAATAGACAGGAGACGACAGCTCAGGACTCCTCAAGATTCCTCAGCACGCTCCCTGTGTCCTTTCACTCCTACTGTAACGTATGCCTCCGAAAATAATATCCACGATCCCTGGGCTTGTGAAAAGGGAAATGAGATGATGTTTGTCAGAAGTCAGCACATTACCTAGAACCAGGAGGTGCTCAGTAGATGACTACTACTCCTGTATGTGGCCTAACTCTACTTCTGCGTTTTTATGAGGCCTCTGCACTCCTCCCATCTAAAACAACAACAATGATGATAACATTCTCTTAGCTCAGACTTCCATCTGTGAGCTCCCCAGCACCCTCTGTACACCTTTCTATGGCACATTTTACATCAATAGCCTCTGACTCTTTATGAGCCTTTCCACCCCTGCTAAGCAGGAAGAAGGAAGCAGATTTTACTCATGTTTCTTGAGCCCCTTATAATTTACCCAGACTCCAAGTTAGACACATCCAAACTCCTTAACCCCTCACAGCAGCCCCAGGGAAGCACAGACTAGTATTTCCAGTTTAGGATGACTGTCAGCAGGGCTCAATTTAGGTAATACACAAATAAACTTCAAACATTTTCCTTCACCACCAAGCCAAATCAGGGTGCAATATCTGCTGATATAGTCTTTAAAAATTTTTGGTACCAATTGGAACCCAGACAAAGCTGCCAACTTCCATCCCCATCCGACATTTCTTTCCCCATCTAGAGCTTCATGGGACAAGGACAGTCCACTCAGCCCTCCCACCCGCCCAGCCTCAGGCATCCTCCTTGGAAATTCAGCCTCTGGGCCCCAGGCTGCTCATGCCTCAGCTTCTTCCTCCAAGACAATTTCAACCAAGCCACAGCCTCTGAGCCCTGCAGGGCTTAGCTATTTTGCTCATAACTGAGCACAGAGTGGCTGAGCCCCTGATCATGTAAGAACCTCTTCGCTAGGTCCTGAGGGAGAGAGGGGTCTTTTCACTGCACTGGCTGTCTAGTAAGATAGAGAGAGGGCCCAAGTTTATCAGCTGCACCTCTGATGAAAGATTTAGAAGGAACCACTGAAGGATGCCCAATTTGGAAAAGATCTGGTGGCAGCCTTGGGGAGAGGTAGCAAGTGGCCTTAATTCTCTAGTTTTTGCAACTCAGTTTCCTCCTTAAAAGCATGGAAATAATAATCACTTTCTTGCAGGACAGCTGGAGGGTTTTCAACAGCTACCATATATGTACATAGATGAATTACCAAGATTTCATCCATATATATAGATTCTATGATCTTGTTTTATATTGCGCCATACATAAACACATGGTATAAATGAATGACTTTTTACATTCATGTTATCAATATCATCACGGTCTCACTAAAGGCCTATTAATCTCATAAATCTGTCATTAGTCTTTGAAGAAAAAATATGTAAATATATAGATAACACAAGAGTTTCTCTCTACAGCAAGACAAAATCTTTTGGAAAAGTTTGACAAAGTATATCATGTGAATTCAGATTTACCTCAATGCCAAGACTAATGTTTAGATAGGAAAAAAGAAAACTGTTTTGATCTCAGGTAGAAAATAGTTAGATTGCTTTGAGTTTTAGACTGCTAAACTATAAAGGAAGTTTATAAACTATATATGAGAAAGTTTATAAACTATAAACTATAAAGAAAGCTGCATGACAAAGAATTGATGCTCTTGAACTGTGATGTTGGAGAAGACTCTTGAGAGTCTCTGGGACTGCAAGGAGATCCAACCAATCCATCCTAAAGGAAATTACTCCTGAATGCTCATTGGAAGAACTGATGTTGAAGCTCAAACTCCAATACTTTGGCCATCTGATACAAAGAACTGACTCATTGGAAAAGACCCTAATGCTGGGAAAGATTGAAGGTGGGGGGAGAAAGGGATGACAGAGGATGAGATGGTTGGATGGCATCACCAACTCAATGGACATGAGTTTGGGTAAACTCCGGGAGTTGATGATGAACATGGAGGCCTGGCATGCTGCAGTCCATGGGGTCACAAAGAATTGGACACAACTTAGCGACTGAACTGAACTGAAACTTTTTTAAAACTGGAACTTTTCTGTTTAACCAAAAATGATTTGGGGCTTCCCTGATGGTTCAGATGGTAAAGTATCTGCCTACAATGCAGGAGACCCAGATTCGATCCCTGGGTCAGGAGGATCCCTTGGAGAAGGGCTACAATCCATAGAGTCACAAAGAATCAGACACAACTGAAGTGACTTAGCATACAAAAATGATTTAGGAAATTATGACTTTGCTTTACTTATTGATGATTGCACTATTCTTCTCCTAGCCTTTGTATTCAACTTTCAGAATCTCATTTAATTAGGTCCTGAACAGTGTTGAAAAGCTGACTGGTATTTGTCACTTTTATTTAAAAACTAGTCTCTGCATACTTCAAAGCTATTAATATAGATTGGTTTGACCAATAACCACTGATTGACCTTTACAATTAAATTTTGTAACTAAAGAAAAAAGAGCTAACATATAAAAAAAATCATGCTGCATCATGGCCAGCACACATGTGCATACGCATACACACACATAGCTTGACAAAGAAGGCCCCTTATAGTATACTCTATTTTATTTTATCAAGCAATGTGTTCATTGAAGAAAAATTAGATAGTGCTGAGAAATACAAAAAACAAAAACAGCAACCACAGCCCGAGGTCCTAAGATAATCACCATGATGCTTTTTAAGAGGACCTTTAAATCTACTTTTGATGCATGCACCCGTGTGTGCACCCATACACACAAAAGTAAGACCAGGTCATTAGCAGAGGCTGTTACCATAAAGGCAGAAATTTCACATTTCCCAGAGGACTCCTAGTGTCCATGCACATGTGTGCGAGCTTCTCTTTGCCTTATACCCTGGTGTGAATTGCCGTTAGACAAAACAGGTAAATATCCTCCGAAGACGGCATTCCCTGCAGATGAAGCTGCCTAAACCCCAGGGTTCATGTCACACCAGCTGCAGTTAGAATGACTCATGCAGGTTTGCTTGGACGGGGTTCCTTTGAAAGTAGGTAATCTTGAAAGGCAGTTTCTCACGTTAGCCTGGGAAATTTGGAGGAGCTGTGGTCTTCCCTGAGAGTGAAATATGGGCATTAGGAATCACTCACAGCCCAAGAGATTAACACTTATGAACACTGACTATGGGAGAGACACTTGCTTTCCTGCTTCATGTAGCAATGCTCATTTAATTCCTGCAGGTTTATGAGGTTTACAGATGGGAAAACTGAAGCAGGGAACATAAAGGGAACCCTAAGCCTGACTTCCTCCATGAACTCCCCATGGGACCTCTGCCAACTCATTTAACTGCTCTGAGCCTCTGTTTGCTTGGCTTGGAAAAGAAAGGGGATAGTTCCACCTAAAAGTACAACCTGCTGTTGTTGTTCAGTTGCTCAGCGGTGTTCGACTGAACATGGACTGCCGCATGCCAGGCTTCCCTGTCAACCTAGTAAGACACGATGTTCGTGCAGTGCTCAGCACAGAAAGAGAATTCAAAACATGTTGGGGTATTTTCCTTTTCTCTTTCAAAAGGCCCTTGGCAAAATTTTAACTCCACTTCCCACCCTAGTCTCCCAGACTAGAAATGTAATTTAATCAATTTAATCAACCAGTCATTACCTCTCATCCTGACCACGCATGTGTTTCTGTCTCTTGCAGCCTCATTAGCAGACCATGGTGACTGGGCTGGGACCACACCAAGAGCTGTCAGATGCAACAGCCCACAGTTCCCATGGCCTTGGAGAGGACCATTCCTGGTTAATTTCCTCCTATCCCCAGAGGCTTGCAAGTGCTGGGGAAGCAGAAAACTCACAGAACTCAACCAGAGATTCAAAGCAACTGAGAGCTCATCTATGTCAACCATTTCACTGTATAAATTGGGAAACTGAGGCCCAGAGTAACATTGTAAATTTGAGGAATTTATGTTTTGAACAATTATTTTCCCTTTATAGGCTTCCAGAAATTCTGGATGGATAAAGGAAGGTGCTATAATTATGAGGCCATAGAGCAGTGGAAAGTCCATAGCCTTGTAACTATTCACCTCCTTCAATTCCAAACTAGAGGGGACCCCAGAGTTTTCATGGGGTGGTGGGTGCTTGCTTCCCTCTATCCCTACACTATCTTGTGATGGTGAGAGGGGAATGCAGAAGCAGAGTTCTGATGGAAAACGTCTCTAATCCATCCTCTACAAATGAAAGCCCCTCTTATCACAATGTCCATTTATCCATGGGATGAATGCTCTGAGTCTGTGAAGCTTTGATCATGTGAAGGGTCTGCTCAACAGAAAATAGAGCAGTTCTCTGCACAGAACCAACTTGTCACCCAAAAGGAGGGACCATGTCTCATTCTTGCCATCCATTACCTAGGGAGTAAGAAGGATCTTCAGAATGAACTAAGGAAAGCTGTCCCTGTGGTCGCACTGCCTGGGTTCTCCAGAGTGATTTTCCTGGATGTTTATCAGTGTGCCTGGACTATCCCTGCAAGCTCAGCGGACACTGGGTGGAGGTCTGCACTGGGTGGAGACCACAGCATTAAAGGGGGCCAGTGGGGTCAGAGCCAGAGACACCAATGGTCATGTCCTTTGAGCTCCCGATTCTCCCTGCTGAGTGCTCCTGCATCCAAAGACAACCTTGTATATTGGAGGTTTTCTTTTGTTGAGAAAAAGGTATTTCTCTCTACTCTCCCAGGAACTGAACTTCTATAACAATAAATGGAATAACTCAATGCTGAATAAAAGCCCTGGGTTAGAGGTGGGCCAGTCAATACTGGTTCCCTCTTTACTCCTTCTGGAAATATTATGTAACCAAACATATCAAGAGCTATAGAGAAGGATCCAGGCAAACTAATTACCTTTGATAAAAGAGAACTAATAACAGGTAAGAAGTACTGTGTACTCAGGGATGACCCACATTACCTGCACTGTCTAATTTAACCCTTGCTAGGTAGGAATTCCTATCATCCCCATTTTATAGATGAGGAAAACAAAGCCCAGAGGTGCTGTGGTGGTCCAAGGTCATCCAAGGTCATCCAAGGCACAGCTGAGATTCACTTCCATCTCATGCTACACCTCCTCTGTGAGATACGAGATGAGAACCCCCAAAGCAGCATCAATCATCTGTTCCACCCTCACATGGGACCACGTCAGAGAATGTGGACCCCAAACTGGTTGGTGAGACCACACAAAAGCCACTACAGCCAGCTGCCTGTCCTCCGCATCAGCCTGAGCCTTTGTGCCTGCCAGTGGCAGAAATATCGTTGGCGCCTCTTGGCTCACACACATCAGCTCCAACCTGCCAGACGAGTGTGGGCGGCGACAAGCTAGCTACAAGCTCTAGAAAGTTACTTTGCCTCTGTTCCAAATTCAGCACCATAACCCCAGGCATTTTGCTTTTCATCTTCATTTTGCAAACTCAACAGAAGCAGTGCTGGCAATGAATCCCTGCCACCTGCACTGGTCCTGGGAGGGGAACAGCCAATGAGAAAGCAGGACAGAGGGGCCAGCGTGGCTCAGCTCACCTGGCTGAGCCTGCCAGGGCACCCTGTCAACCGGCAATCTCAGCCTCCAGGGCTTGGCTGGGAGGCTCCCAGAGCCTCCCGCCAGGACCAACCTAAGCACCTTTGCGCCCAGCTGGGAACTCAGTGTCTTGTTCCACAGACGTGGTAAGGTGATCAGATTGTGGCCTCTGGGCAGACAAACCTGCTGGGAGCCTCAGCTTGATTTTCATTAGCTGTGTGGTCTTGGAAAACTGCTTCAACCTTCCAAGCATCAATTCCCCTCGTCTGCAAAATGAGGAAGGTAATTACACCTAACAAAAAGGAAGTGACCTAGGGGGTAAAGTGAGATGATGTCTGGCATGTAGACCACACTACTTAGCTATACTGTAATAACCATTATACATAGGAATACTAGTTAATATTGTTATTAATAATTATTTATTACTAGATCACATACTTCTCTTCTTAGCCATAAGATATCTAATGTTCCTCCCAAGTCTGCTATGCAGGGGCCTGCTGGGAAGTAATAACCCAGCATATGGGGTCTCGTGGAGAGGAAAGGAGGCCGTGAAAGCTTGTGAAGCACCTGCCCAGCCAGCACGTCTGTGCAAGAGGCAGATGTGAGCCAGATGTGAGGTCCCTGAGAGGCAGCATCAGTCACAGTCTTGAGTACTTGCTGGTCAGGATGTGGTCTTACAACCAAGTGGCGGCGTCTCCACGACACCTGGTTAGTAAGGTTGTTTGGGACACACAGTCCAGGCTCCACCTGTGCATCCTCATCCCTTCCCATCACATGGCTGCTGCCACTCTGGCTGCCAATGACGGCTGTTCCCCCCCACCCAGCTCCTTCCACACACTGGGATCTTCCTGCTGGCCCCCGTTCTTGCCCACAGGCATAGCCCCTTAGGAGGGCCTTGATAGCCTTCTTTTCCCTTGTTCTCTTTTGCTCTTTTAGATACTGTTGCAGTGAACCTCTTAGTGTGTATAACTTTTTTCTTTCCACTAAGTTACGTCCTTGGAGAGTAAAAAATTTAGATCAAAGGAAGCAGCACTGTTTGAATTTTTATAGAACTTTCTACTACTTTTTAAAATGTGTTATGTCCATTCACACCACTCTTCTCAGAAAACCAAGTGCACAAGTTTTACCACATCCTGACCAGCACTGGGAGTTGTGGTTTTCCCATTTATTTTACTTACTTCATAGGTATAAAACAGTATCCCTTGTTTAACTTTGCACTTCTTTGACAACCACATGAATAATTACTCTAGTGTGTATTATTTTTATCTCTGTTTTACCTGGGTCTCAACAGCTCAGTATTTTTAAACGATTGCTTGAATCTGAGTAACTATGATTGGTTAGAGTTGGTGATGAAGAAAGCCCCATTATGATCAGCCGTGGCGGGGGTTGGGGGGTGGGGGGGGGTGTGTTAGTCACTCATTCCCGTCTGACTCTCTGTGACCCCATAAACTGCAGCTCTTCAGGCTCCTCTGTCCATGGGATTCTCCAGGCAAGAACACTGGAGTGGGCTGCCATTGCCTTCTCCAGGGGCAGCCATGTTACCTGGGCTTATATTGGCCCTAGATATGCTGGCAGAATGGTTTGTATCTCTAAGGGCTAGTTCCCTTGCCTAAAGCCCTTTGCGGATTCTTTTGGATTCCTGTAGTGTCTGTAGCAAGAACCCTTGTGCCTACCACATGACATCTTGCTCTGAATCCTTCTAGCTGCCATCTAGAAATCTAGACATGTGTTTGTATCTACCACAGTCATCTGGGAGAACTTCTCCTAGAGGAGAATTTCTGCCCCACACTCAGGTCACAGGAATCAGAGGGGCTGATGCCACTATCGTCTCCTGTATGTGAAGATTAAGAACCCTGGCTCCAACACCCTTGAGTGGCTTTGGAGCATCTCTCACCTGTTTCCTCATCTCTGCAGTAGACACAAAGTACTTACAGCACAGGCATCTCAAGAGGAAAGATGGGGTGGCCAAAACAAAGAGGAAACAAGGGCAGAAACTTGGGAGGTGCGTGGTCTTGGATTCAGACTCCAGCTCATAATCTATTCACTGTGAGGCTTTGGGCAGGTCTGAACCTCGCTTTTTACATCTGTAAAATGGGGGAGTTGTTTTCGCTCCATCAGATTGTGAGGCAGATGAAGTGACACAATATGTATAAAGTGTTTTGTGCTCTGCCAGGCTCACACGTGAGTGATAGATACTAGTTCCCTTTATTGCCTTGTCAAATGAAATAACTTTGGTGAAAATGACCTTGTGTGCATGCTCAGTCACTTCTGTTGTGTATGACTCTTTACAATGATGGTGCTGCAGGAGACTCTAGAGAGTCCCTTGGCCTGCAAGGAGATCAAACCAGTCCATCCTAAAGGAGATCAGTCCTGAATATTCATTGGAAGAACTGATGCTGAAGCTGAAACTCCAATACTTTGGCCACAAGGTGCAAAAAACTGACTCATTGGAGAAGCCTCTGATGCTGGGAAAGATTGAAGGCAGGAGGAGAAGGGGATGATAGAGGATGAGATGGTTGGGTGGCATCACCAACTCGTTGGACATGAGTTTGAGCAACTCTGGGAGTTGTTGATGGAGACAGGGAAGCCTGGCATGCTGCAGTCCGTGGGGTTGCAAAGAGTCAGGCACAACTGAGTGACTGAAATGAACTGAACTGGACTTTGCAACCCCATGGACTGTAGCTTGTCAGGCTCCTCTGTCCAAGGGATTTCTCAGGCAAGAATACTGGAGTGTTGCTAACTGGAGTTGCCATTTCCTATTCTAGGGGATCTTTCCGACTCAGGGATCAAACCCTCATCTCCTGTGTCTCATGCATTGGCAGGTAGATTCTTTACCACTAGTGCCACCTGGAAAGCTGAAAATGACTTTATGGGGCACCAAACATATTAAGTCTCAGCCACAACAAACAGACCCTGAGGGTCCGCTGGAGACAGACCCTTCTGTCCTGGTAACTCAATGAGGATGCAAGTAACTCATTTACGCCTTCTGCCCAGCACTAGAAAGATTTAGCAGAAAGATTCAACACAGGTCCTATCCTTGAGAAACTGCCAATCTAGGTACATAATGTATCTACTCCCTGCCGACAGCAATGATCAACAACAACTTCAAGCACATAAAAAGTAGCCAGAGAGCTGGTTTAAAAGGAAAGAAAAGGCTACGGCCCTAGAGAGTCTTACTCAATAGGGCTGGGGCCCAGGACTCTGAATTTTTAACAAGGTACTTTTAAGTACACCACCAAGCCTTGCCAAGGACAGGCATTATCCAGGCAGGGGCAGAGTGGAGTTCCTGTAATGGATGAGTGGGAAAGGACACATAGAGGAAGAGAAGGAAGCCCAAGAGTCCCGGGCTTCATCGACACAGACCACAAGGTGGGCGAAGCAGCGATGGGAACAAAGGAGACAATGTCTAGTTCTCACCTGTGCACAAGGTACTTTTCATGCAGGTGGCCTGTGGATACCTTGAGAAACTGTTTAAGGTAAAAGGTAGCAGCTTTTCTTCCCAGTCATCCAGCAAATATGTATGCACTGTCTGCCTCACACACACACACACACACACACACAAACACACACACACACACACACACACACACACACACACTCTGAGCTAAGGACAGGGGACCCAGTGGTGACCAGGCAGACCCAGTCCTGCCCTCAAGGATTTTCAGCTCCTACCAGTGATGGGAGGAAGGGAGTTAGCAGTTAAAAACACTGATTTCTGCATCAGGGAAATTTGAATTAAAACCACAAAGAGATATCGCCTCACATCTGTCAGAAGGGTTATCACCAAAAAGAACACAACAAGTGTTGTCAAGAAGGTAGAGAAAAGGAAAATCGTGTACACTGTTGGTGGGAATGTACAATGCTGCAGCCACCATAGAAAAAAATATGGATATTGTTTAAAAAAGCAAAAAGAGAACTACCATTATGACCCAGCAATTCCGTTCCTGGGTATACATCCAAAGATAGCAAAAACACTGATTCAAAAAAGTACACACCCCAGTGTTCACAGCAGGAATATTTACAATTGCCAGTATACGGAAGCAACCTGCACCCATCAACAGGTAAACGGGTAAAGCAGATATGGTATTTACATATGATGGAATACTACTCAGCCATAAAAAAGAACAAAGTTTTGCCATTTGCAGCAACATGGACAGATTTAGAGGGTATTGTGCGATGTGAAATAAGTCAGACAGAGAAAGACAAATAATGTGGATATCACTTATATGTGGAATCTTAAAAATAATACAGCAAACTAGTGAAAAAACAAAAAAGCAGACTCACGGATACAAAGAACAACTAGTGGTTACCAGTGGGAAGACGGGTGGGAATAAGATAATATAGGTGTGGGAGATTTTAGAAAAGGGGGTTAATATGGGATTATATGAAATTATCTGTGTGAAGCTTTTGAAAGTCATAAAGCACTGTAGAATTTAAAGAACCTTTCACTCAGTATAAATAACAAACAATGTATAATCACCTGGAGAAGGAAATGGCAACCCACTCCAGTGTTCTTGCCTGGAGAATCCCAGGGACAGAGGAGCCTGGTGGGTTACAGTCCATGGGGTCACAAAGAGTCAGACATGACTGAGCAACTAACAACAGCAATGTATAATAAAAGCATTTTTTAAAATTAAAAAAAAATTGGCTCATTTCTGGGGCACAGCCTAGCACTATTGAGCCGACCTTCTGGAGGCAGGCTCGGTGCCTGCATAGCCGTAAAAGCTCCCCAGGTGGGCTTTGTGGGCACTAAAGCTGGAGAAGTCCTCTCCCAGATAATCACACAGAGCCCTGCCCTCCCAGAGTTCATGATCCAATGCTGGTAGCCAACCAGGGAGCAAGTCCCACACTGGCAGGGATGTATGAAGACAAAGCAGCTGTGAGAACTACCTCCCCGGGCCTGACCCTTGGAGAGAAGACCTCCAAGAGGAAGTGATGCTTCCACCAAGCCTTGCCAAGGACAAGCATTATCCAGGCAGGGGCAGAGTGGAGTTCCCGTAATGGAGGAGTGGGAAAGGACACATGGAGGAAGAGAAGGAAGCCCAAGAGTCCCGGGCTTCATCGACACAGACCACAAGGCGGGTGAAGCAGTGACGGGAACAAAGGAGACAATGTCTAGTTCTCACCTGTGCACAAGCCCAGACTCTGCTGTGATGATGAATGTGTGGGAAAGAGGCTTCACTGCAATCATCTCAAAGTTTTCAGAAAAAAATAAGACTATCTCCTCAGGACATTTGTCTATTGCCAACATCCACTGGATCATCAAAAAAAGCAAGAGTTCCAGAAAAATATCTACTTTTGCTTTACTGACTATGCCAAAGCCTTTGACTGTGTGGATCACAACAAACTGTGGAAAATTCTGAAAGAGATGGGAATACCAGACCACCTGACCTGCCTCTTGAGAAACATATATGCAGGTCAGGAAGCAACAGTTAGAACTGGACATGGAACAACAGACTGGTTCCAAATCAGGAAAGGAGTATGTCAAGGCTGTATATTGTCACCTGCTTATTTAATTTATATGCAGAGTACATCATGAGAAACGCTGGGCTGGAAGAAGAACAAGCTGGAATCAAGACTGGAAGGAGAAATATCAATAACCTCAGATATGCAGATGACACCACCCTTATGGCAGAAAGCAAAGAAGAATTAAAGAACCTCTTGAGGAAAGTGAAAGAGGATAGTGAAAAAGTTGGCTTAAAACTCAACATTCAGAAAACTAAGATCATCGCATCTGGTCCCATCACTTCATGGCAAATAGATGGGGAAACAATGGAAACAGTGACAGACTTTATTTTGGGGGGCTCCAAAATGAGATGGTTATTGCCGCCATGAAATTAAAAGACACTTGTTCCTTGAAAGAAAAGTTATGACCAACCCAGACAGTATATTAAAAAGCAGAGACATTACTTTACCAACAAAGGTCCATCTAGTCAAAGCTATGATTTTTCCAGTAGTCATGTATGGATGTGAGAGTTGGACTATAAAGAAAGCTGAGCACTGAAGAATTGATGCTTTTGAACTGTGGTGTTGGCAAAGACTTCTGAGAGTCCCTTGGACTGCAAGGAGATCCAATCTGTCCATCCTAAAGGAAATCAGTCCTGAATACTCATTGGAAGGACTGATGTTGAAGCTGAAACTCCAATACTTTGGCCACTTGATGGGAAGAATTTGAAAAGACCCTGATGCTGGGAAAGATCAAAGGTGGGAGGATAAGGGGACGACAGAAGATGAGATGGTTGGATGGCATCACTGATGCAATGGACATGAGTTTGAGTAAACTCCGGGAGTTGGTGATGGACAGAGAGGCCGGACGTGCTGCAGTCCAAGGGGTCACAAAGAGTCGGACACAACTAAGCAACTGAACTGAACTGACTAACTTGTGTTGAATTTCTATGCACCATGACCTTTTACACGGAGTATCACACGTAATCCTGGAAGGCATGGCAATGGTCCCCATTCCAGGAAAGGGCTGATGGAGGCTCAGGTTTGTAACAGTGGTCTGTTTGTGACCAGAGAATGGTTGCTATGGGCATGGAGCCTAGAGCACACGCCTGGGTTTCACATCGTGGCTTCACTTTTTACCAAGGAGTGACCGTGGACAGGTTGGAGTGTCAGGTTTCTCATCTGTAAATAGGATTAACAGCTGTACCCAGATCCTGGGTTGTTATGATGACTGAGTGAATGGATGTGAATGGCTTTGAACCATGCTGGACATATGGTAATTCCACGTCAGTGTGAGCTACCATGACTATCAATATCAGCCAGCCCTAGAGCAGCCCATACGGTGACTGCTTATTGCTTCCATGCTGCAGAGAAGAAAGCTGGAGAGGTGATATGTTTGCCTACGGTCACACGCCAGGCAAGAGGTATGACCAGGTGCAGCTGACCTCAAAGCTCACATTTCCTCTCCTTAAGCCCCAGCACATCCCTGGCTAGATCAGAAATGGCCATTTGGGAGAAGCCATCAGTGGGGAGACAAGAGCACAGGCCGTGGAGGTGGAGTGTGGGGTAGGGTCTCACCCTGCTATCTGTTCCCTGGGCATGCTAACTTCCCTTACTTCAGTGTTCTCATGTTCAAAGAGGGATTGTAGTATGACTTACCTGGGAGAGTTGCCTGAGATAAGACTAACTGCCTTAGAGCAGGGGTCCCCAACCTCCAGGATCTAATACCTAATGATCTGAGTGCAACAGATGTAATAATAATAGAAATAAAGTGCACAAAAAATGTGCTTGAATCATCCTGAAACCATCTCCCCCACCCTGGTCCATGGAAACATTGTCTTCCATGAAACCAGTCCCTGGCACCAAAGAGTTTAGGGACCGCTGCTTGAGAGCACAGAGAAAGTGTTAGCTATCGTGGGTCGACATTCCTCTGTCTGAAACCCTGATGCCAGACATGTTCCAGGATGCTTGGATATTAAGACAGTAATATGTCATACATGCCATACACTAAGGAACAGTGAAGAGGGTTCTGGACCTCCTTCCATAATTAAACACACTAACATGTCTGCAGAAAGACGTGAATATCACACTCAGTGGACTAAAGTTGCCTCAGGTTTTGCCACTTAAAGTAGGTGTCAGGAAACTCTTCTACAAAGGGCCAGAGAGGGAATATTCCACGTGCTTTGAGGCCACAGGGTCTTTAGCACAAATAATTGAGGTTACTGCGTGAGTGTGTGCTCAATTGCTTCAGTCATGTCCAACTCTTTGAGACCCCATGGACTGTAACCCGCCAGGCTCCTCTGTCCATGGAATTCTCCAGGCAAGAATGCTGGAGTGGGTTGTCAGGGGATCTTCCCAGTTCTTCCAGGAAAGAGTACTGGAATGGGTTCCCAGGGGATCTTCCCAGCCCAGGGAACACACCCGTGTCTCCGGCATCTCCTGCACTGCAGGTGGGCTCTTTACTGCTCAGCCACTGGGGAATCAGCCCTGGAGGTCACTGACCTGTGGCTTGTCGTGTTACGCAACTGCCCTCTCTTCCCAGAGTGCTGAGGATCACGGAATTTCCTGGAAAGGACTGTGGCCCAGGACTGTCGTTATCTTGTCATTCCCTCTGATCCAAAGTTCTAACAAGCTCTTTTCTGTGTTTACGATAAACAGAAACCCAGAAAACAAACGCATTTTTTAACACTAGTTAATTTAGTAAAGCAAAATTTTTCCCAAAAGCATGGTTGCAAAGAGAGAAGGAGTTAGAAAAGGTGCCATAGAGAATGTTATCATGCCAGCCCAGAGCTGAGAACCACCAGGACTGGCAGCCAGATTGCAGGGAAATGTACAATTTCTATCATGTCTTCAAAGATACTGAAAATAGCTATGGGCTTTCATGGCACTTCCTGAGGGTTCTGGGGTTTCAGCTGCTTTGCCAGTGATTTATATTTTAGGGGAAATTGACTAATACACAAGTTCTGCCCTGCAACCCCCATAAAAAATCACTTGGTACGTGAATCTTGGTATGGGTTTTTTGGCAGTAACATGTAATACTTTCTGAGATGTGCACAATGTAATTATCAATATTTCATGTTCATGCAGCTCTGAATTATCTGAGCATCTTCCTACACTGAACAAAGAACTTTTCATTTCAGAGGAGGATCATGGCAGGGATGCCTGTAAAACTGAGTTTCACAGCTGATGAACACCACATGCATGGTGAAACCTTGGTTAAAACAAGGGAGGGGCAAGATTGAATTGAGTCCTTGGAACAAAGGAGCTAGCTTTGAGAAAAAAAGAAAATACAGCATGCTCACATGCGGGTGTGTGTGCTCTTCTTTGGCATGTACACACAGCCTGTGAGAGGTGCATGGTGATGTCTGAGAGCCTGTCAAGTCACTCAGAGGAAGAATCCTGAACTTGGACTTAGCTCCACCTCTACAAACTGTGTGACCGTGGGCATCAATTTCCACAGTTAGCAATAATACTCTCTCTTTAGGTTGCTGTGAAGAGTAAATGGCCAATCACTTGTAGAACTTCTCTCCAGGGTCGCAGTCCCTAGCTCATTTTATTTCATTACTCACTTGGTACCTGCTATATGCCAGGCACTCAGTCAGACTGGGGTTGGGGGATGAACAGGACAAATGTCCCCTCTCTTTATGAAGTGTGCCGTTTAGTGGAAGAGTGAGCATGAGACACACACATGTATCAAAACATCTCAAAATATGAGAAGCACAAAGAAGATTTTTTTTAAAATAGGGTAATATGAGAGAGAACCAGGGTGGCAGAGGTAGCAGCTGCTTTAGACTGGGGGCTCAGGGAAACTTCTAGAGAAGCAGCTGTGCCCCCCCAGACCGGAAAGTAAACAGAAATCAAATATAGGAGGTGATGACCGAGAGCCCCCTGGCCAAGGGGACTGCAGGTGTCTATTCATCATGAGGCAGGAAGGTGACAGAAGGTCCCAGGACCTGTCAGCATCATCCCTGCATCCCCAGCAGCCACAAAGCTTTCACCCAAAGAGTAAGCAGCTTGTTTCCACTTCTCAGCCTGTGGTCAGTGCTCAGTGAACATTATTTTTCTTATTTCTTATGTAGCACTGAACAAATCTCAGCTGTAACCTGTGAATAATTTATGCCCATTTCCATTAAAATCAAGAGCAACGGCTTCATGAAGCCCCAAGATGAACTCAAAAAGTCCTCTTGGCTCTTAGGCATGTAGCTGAGCATGTCCTAAGTCATCTCTGGCCTCAGTCTTCTCCTCCCATCGCTTCCTGCTTCCCGACCCCCACTCCCAGCCAGAATTTCCCACCTCTACCCTCACTGTCCTCCTTGATAGGACTGCCTTCCCTCCTGTTCCTCCATATGTGGACAACTTACCCTTCAGCACTCAACTCCTAGGCCACCTTCTCTTTCAACCTTTTCTGACCTGTCCCTTATTTCTTCCCTCTTCTATCTAGGAAATTCTTATCCTTCAGCACCAATGCCATCTTGAGAGGGCTCCTCTTGGCCATCCCAGCTATTATGAACTGCATCCTTGTACCCGCCCACCGCCCTCACCAAATTCATGTGTTGAAAATGTTCACGTGCTGAAGACCTAAAGTTTCTCTTCCAATGTGATGGTATTAGGAGGTGAAGCCTCTGGGTGGTGATTAGGTTATGACGGAGGAGCCTTCATGAAGGGATTAGCCATTATGAGAAGAGACAAGAGAGGGAGTTTCCCCCTCTTTCTCTATCACTCTCTCTGCCTCTGCCTCTCTGCCCATCCCATACCCAGCCTGGTGAAGATACAGCAAGAAGGCAGCCATTTGCAAACCAGCAAGAGGGCTCCCACTAGAACCCAACCATGCTGATATCCTGATCTTGAACTTTCAGCCTCCAGAACTGTGACTAATAAGGTCCTAAGCTGAATCCCTGACTTGATGGTATTCTGTTCTAGTAGCCGGAGCTGACTGCGACACCAGCTATATTAAACCCCTCTTCCTTCTTTCTAAAAGTACTGTGTCATTTCCCTCCATTGCACTTATCACAATCCAGTTACATAATGATGTGTGGGCTTATTTACTCCCCTGAAGTCTGTCTTCCCAAGACCAGGAGCTCCTTGGGCACAGACACCAAGTTCCTTAAGGTGATGACTACATTCCACCCAGGGTCTGACACTTAGAGGACCTCGGAAAGTAAGTTCTCCTTAAGCAGCTTTGTTTTGCTCCATTACATCATGTGAATTTTACTTGTTCTCTTGCCACTAGAATGCTGTTTCCATGAGACCAGAGTCTGGTCTATCTTGTTCATGGCTCTTTCCATAGCTCTTCGGTATCTGGCACATAGTAGGTCCTCAAAAAATATTTGTCTAATGAATGAATGAATAACCACCTTCTCTGGGCTCCTGCATGAACTGATCACACACAAGATGCTCACAGAATGCCCTCTCTCTTCTTGCTAAGATTTGGGGAAAGTTTTGATGCAATTTGAGCTGTAGCATATGCCCCGTGAAGAGGGAATCTTTTATCATAATTCTGACCTTGCTCATTCATCAACATACTTGACAATTACAGTGTGGGGTATTAAGAGGGAAATGTGGGAGGGACAGAGTGTGGACAGACAGATGCAATCATGTATCCCAGCTACATCACCTACTGTTTGTGTGACTGTGTCTTTACCTCTGCATCTCTGTTCTTATCTCTAAAAACTGGGAATAAAAATCACAACAAACTCATAAGGACTGGACCTGTATCAGACTCACAGGACTGGAAAAGGTCAGTTTTCATTCCAACTGCAAAGAAAGGCAATGCCAAAGAATGTTCAAACTACCCCACAATTGCACTCATCTCACATGCTAGCAAGATAATGCTCAAAATCCTCCAAGCTGGGCTTCAATGATATGTGAACTGAGAACTTCCAGATGTACAAGCTGGATTTAGAAAAGGCAGAGGAACCAGAGATCAAATTGCCAACATCTGTTGGATCATAGAAAAAGCAAGAGAGTTCCAGAAAAACATCTACTTCTGTTTCATTGACTACACTAAAGTCTTTGATTGTGTGGATCATGACAATTCTTGATCCACATAATGATGTGTAGGCTTATTTACTTCTTCTTCTTCAAGAGATGGGAATACCCAGACCACCTTACCTGCCTCCTGAGAAACCTGTATGCAGGTCAAGAAGCAACAGCTAAACCAGACATGGAACAACAGACTGGTTCCAAATTGGGAAAGGAGCACATCAAGGCTGTATATTGTCACCCTGCTTATGCTGTGCTGGATGAAGCACAAGCTGGAATCAAGATTGTGGGGAGAAATATCAATACCCTCAGACATGCAGATGACACCACTCTTGTGTCAAAAAGAGAAGAACTAAACAGCCTCTTGATGAAGGTGAAAGAGGAGAGTAAAAAAGCTGGCTTAAAATTCAACATTCAAAACACAAAGATCATGGCATCTGACCCCATCAATTCAAGGCAAATAGATGGGGAAACAATGGAAACAATGACAGATTTTACTTTCTTGAGCTCCAAAATCACTGCAGATGGTGACTGCAGCCATGAAATTAAAAGACACTTGCTCCATGGAAGAAAAGCTATGACCAACTTGACAGTGTATTAAAAGCAGAGACATTGCTTTGCTGACAGGGGTTCGTCTAGTCAAAGTTATGGTTTTTCCAGTAGTCATGTATGGATGTGAGAGTTGGACCATAAAGAAGGCTGAGCATCAAAGAATTGATGCTTTTGAATTGTGGTGTTGGGGAAGACTCTTGAGAGTCCCTTGGACTGCAAGGATATCAAACCAGTCTATCCTATAGGAAATCAGTCCTGGGTGTTCTTTGGAAGGACTGATGCTGAAGCTGAAGCATCAATTCTTTAGTCACCTGATGCGAAGAACTGACTCATTAGAAAAGACCCTGATACTAGGAAAGATTGAAGACAGGAGGAGAAGGGGACTACAGATGACGACGAGATGGTTGGATGGCATCACCGACTCAATGGACAAGAGTTTGAGCAAACTCTGGGAGATGGTGAAGGACAGGGAAGTCTGGCGTGCTGCAGTCCATGGAGTCACAAAGAGTTGGACCAGACTGAGCGACTGAACAACAACCCCTGCTGAAGGTCAGAGAGCTACTCACTGTTCCAGCTGCAGAAAGAGAGTGGTGATGAATAGAATTGAGTTGAATTGTACTACACCTAGCTGGTGTAGCAGAATTTCTTGGTGATGTGGGGAAAACACACACACCAAATTGGTGATTAGAAATATTAGATGGACTATCCAAGCCTCCCTGAAGCTAGCAGCTGGTCTTGGGGCTAGTCCTGACTATTGGGATTTACACTTAAAAGAAAGAAAGTTAGTCACTTAGTTGTGTCCAACATTTGCGATTCCCATGGACTGTAACCCACAAGGCTCCTCTGTCCATGGAATTTTCCAGGCAAGAATACTGGAATGGATTGCCATTTCCTTCTCCATTTACACTTAAGAATGTATACAATTTCCAAGTTTCTTTAAGAAAAAAGGATGTTGCTTCCGTTTTCCTTTTCCCCATCACAGTAACTACAACATGGATGTGATGGTGAGCCATCTTGGACATGCCTTCAAGGAAAACAAATAGCACAGGGATGACAAACCAACAGCAAAAAAGGAGCCCAAGCCCCAGGTGAGATCACCAAGCAGAATGATCACCCTGTTTTGCAGAAAGTTTTCACTTTCATCTCAGGTTCAAAGGATTTGTTAACAAAAAAAGTCACTCTTAAATACTAATAAATAATACCAATGTTTATTAGAGAATCATCTAGCTTACTTTCAGTATACTAACATTAAAAGAAAAAGAGAAATAGAAAGAGCAGAGGATACATCACCAAATTGGGTTTTAACCAATATCCAGGTGGCACTACTGGTAAAGAATCCACCTGTCAATGCAGGAAACATAAGAGATGTGGGATCAATCCCCGGGTCAGGGAGATCCCCTGGAGGAAGTAAACCTACACAAGTATTCTTGCCTGGAAAATCCCATGGATGGAGGAGCCTGGTGGACTACAGTCCATACAGGCATAAAGAGTTGGACACAACTGAGTGACTTAGCACACAGACTTAAACGGTGCTGGGAAGTCCCAGGACACAGCACATTTGGAGTCCCAACTGGGAAAAGGTACCAGGGAAAAGGTCCGTTCTGTGGACTTCAAAAATTGTAGTTTGAGGTTCCCGCTTTTAATTCCAGGCTGCAAACTGAAATTGTCTTCAGTCTGCATCATCTGCATCGAAAGCAAAGGAGAAAAGGAAAGTCATCCCCATCTGAATGCAGAGTTCCAAAGAATAGCCAGGAGAGATAAGAAAGCCTTCCTCAGTGATCAATGCAAAGAAATAGAGGAAAACAATAGAATAGGAAAGACTAGAGATATCTTCAAGAAAATGAGAGATACCAAGGGAAAATTTCATGCAAAGATGGGCACAATAAAGGACAGAAATGGTATGGACCTAACAGAAGCAGAAGATATTAAGAAGAGCTGGCAAGAATACACAGAAGAACTATCAAAAAGGAGCTTAATGACCCAGATAACCATGATGGTGTGATCACTCACCTAGAGCCAGACATCCTGGAATGTGAAGTCAAGTGGGCCTTAGGAAGCATTGCTACGAACAGAGCTAATAGAGGTGATGGAATTCCAGTTGAGCTATTTCAAATCCTAAAAGATGATGTTATGACAGTGCTGCACTCAATATGCCAGCAAATTTGGAAAACTCAGCAGTGGCCACAGGACTGGAAAAGGTCAGTTTCCATTCCAATCCCAAAGAATGGCAATGTCAAAGAATGTTCAAACCACTGCACAATTAAACTCATCTCACATGCTAGCAAAGAAATGCTCAAAATTCCCCAAGCCAAGCTTCAACAGTATGTGAACTTTGAACTTCCAGATGTTCAAGTTTGATTTACAAAAGGCAGAGGAACCAGAGATCAAATTGCCAACATCCTTTGGATCATCAAAAAAGCAAGAGAGTTCCAGAAAAACATCTATTTCTGCTTTATTGACTATGCCAAAGCCTTTGACTGTATGGATCACAATAAAGTGTGGAAAATTCTGAAAGAGATGGAAATGGGAATACCAGACCCCCTTACCTGCCTCCTGAGAAACTTGTATGCAGGTCAAGAAGCAACAGTTAGAACTGGACATGGAACAACAGACTGGTTCCAAATCAGGGAAAGAGTAGGTCAAGGCTATATATTGTCACCCTGCTTATTTAACTTATATGCAGAGTACATCATGAGAAATGCCAGGCTGGATGAAACACACGCTGTAATCAAGTTTGCCAGGAGAAATATCAATAACCTCAGATACGCAGATGACACCACCCTTATGGCAGAAAGTGAAGAAGAACTAAAGAGCCTCTTGAGGAAAGTGAAAGAGGAGAGTGAAAAAGTTGGCTTAAAACTCAACATTCAAAAAACTAAGATCATGGTATCTGGTCCTATCATTTAATGGCAAATAGATGGGGCAACAGTGGAAACAGTGACAGACTATTTTAGGGGGCTTCAAAATCACTGCAGATGGTGACTGCAGCCATGAAATTAAAAGATACTTATGAAGAAGGAATTCACAGGGCCTGGACTCCATCTTAGGCCTGTCCACGCTGATCGTGCTCGGCCACGTCTCCAATGGACTCTGAGCTCTGTGCTTAGCGCCTATGGAAACTACAATAGAAGGATAAGACCCCCTCTGGACAGGGGAACCTTGAAGATCATATCCAGCTTACTCATTGCCTAGCAGAAAACATACACTGATCACCCCTGACTCCAGACAGCTCATAAATTTTTCTGTATCTATCGGAAAGTAACCTCAGGCTTATTGATTATTGACTGTTTGGAATGTAACCTCGGGCTTATTGATTATTAACTGTTTGTACACATAACACATGAATGATGGGGTTATTGTGATTGTATTTACCCTTCCTTTGTTTATGTAAGTCTCAAGGAATTTGGGGTGGTGGGTTCTGGCATGTACACACAAAAAATTTTCACAAATGCTGGTCGGGGCCCTTGGCTAAGAGGAGACTCTGCCTTGGGCCTGCTGGTGTAGTAAACTGCACTTCACTATCTGCATCGTCCTTCTGCGTGAGTTTGTTTCCCAGAATGCGTGGCTATAACACTTACTCCTTGGAAGAAAGGTCGTGACCAACCTAGATAGTATATTAAAAAGCAGAGACATTACTTTGCCAACAAAGGTCCATCTAGCTAAGGCTATGGTTTTACCAGTAGTCATGTGTGGATGTGAGAGTTGGACTATAAAGAAAGCTGAGCACCGAAGAATTGATGCTTTTGAACTGTGGTGTTGGAGAAGACTCCTGAGAGTCCCTTGGACTGTAGGGAGACCCAACCAGTCTATCCTAAAGGAGATCAGTCCTGAATATTCATTGGAAGGACTTATGTTGAAGCTGAAACTCCAATACTTTGGCCACCTGATGCAAAGAAGTGACTCATTTGAAAAGACCCTGATGCCAGGAAAGACTGAGGGCAGGAGGAGAAGGGGACAACAGAGGATTAGATGGCTGGATGGCATCACCGACTCAATGGACACAAGTTTGAGCAAGCTCCAGGAGTTGGTGATGGACATGGAAGCCTGAAGTGCTGCAGTTCATGGGGTCGCAAAGAGTTGGACACAACTGAGCAACTGAACTGAACTGAACTGACTGCATCATCAGTCTCAAAGCAAACTGCAGCTCTGGTTTCATGTTAAGGTCTTTGTCTTGTAAAACTTGGAATGTTGTTCATCCTGGGGCTTGGTTGGCCAGACCCCCTCCAGGGGTTTAACAATCTCAAGATTTATCCCCTGTTTGACCCCTACTGTGTCTTAAGGCTTGCACTCACAGCAGGCAATCAGGGAACTCAAAGTCAGGGCAGCATCCAGGCAGATTAGAAGCAAGGTCAAAGGCCTGCTCTGCTTCGTCTCTGAAGCCTAAAGAAGAATATCTATTTAATTTCCCTTATGTTTCCTTATGTTACAGATGTTACCAAGTCCAAGCTCGTTCTGCTTGCTGCAAGATAATCAGTGAATCTGAAACAAGTGTTGGGAACAGAAAGGGACTTTATTCAGGAGCAGGCCGACAGAGAAGATGGCAGTGTCAGTTCAGTTCAGTCACTCAGTCGTGTCCAACTCTTTGCAACCCCATGGACTGCAGCACCTCAGGCCTCCCTGTCCATCACCAACTCCCAGAGTTTACTCAAACTCATGCGCATCGAGTTGGTGATGCCATCCAGCCATCTCATCCTCTGTTGTCCCCTTCTCCTCCCGTCTTCAATCTTTCCTGGCATCAGGGTCTTTTCAAATGAGTCACTTCTTTGCATCAGGTGGCCAAAGTATTGGAGTTTCAGCTTCAACATCAGTCCTTCAATGAATATTCAGGACTGATCTCCTTTAGGATGGACTGGTTGGATCTCCTTGTAGTCCAAGGGACTCTCAGGAGTCTTCGCCAACACCACAGTTCAAAAGCATCAATTCTTCAGTGATCAGCTTTCTTTGTAGTCCAACTCTCACATCCACACATGACTACTGGAAAAACCATAGCCCTGACTAGACGGACCTTTGTTGGCAGAGTAAAGTCTCTCCTTTTTAATACGCTATCTAGGTTGGTCATAACTTTTCTTCCAAGGAGCGTCTTTTAATTTCATGGCTGCAGTCACCATCTGCAGTGATTTTGCAGATGGCAGTGTAGTGCCTCAAAATAACCATCTTATCAGGGTGTGGTTGCCAGATTCTTTTATGGATCAGAGATGGCAGGGAGGGGAGGGGGAAACAAAGTTAAAAAACTATTCAGTCCTTGAAAGTGTCCCCTCAGGCAGGGGAATGTGTTAATTTCCCTTCCTTACAGTCCTTCAGGAGTGGGCTTGCTATGTCTATTCCATGCCCATTAACAAACCTATGACTTCACAGTACATTCCCATTTTATTCTGCAGCTCTACCAGAAAGTGCTTCCTGATGAATGACTAACTACAGTACTCTGAAACTGGAAACGATTTCATGACGTATGTGAGTTCCCTGGAAAAGGACTTCTTACTGCCCACGGCTTCCCACAGATTATTCATCTTCATGATAAACAATGACAATCTCAGGCATGAGAGAATCATTTTGTCTGACTCTAATGTCCCTATTGGGCTTCCCAGGTGGCTCAGTGATAAAGAAACCATCTGCCAATGCAGGAGACGTTGGTTCAATCCCTTGGTTGGGAAGATCCCCTGGAGGAGGACAACCCACTCCAGTTTTCTTGCCTGGAAAATCCCACGTACAGAGGAGCCCGGAGGGTTACAGTCCATGGGGTTGCAAAAAGTCAGACACCACTATGCATATCCACACATACAATGTCCCTTTTGGAACCATGGTAATGAGACGCAGCAGTCCCTCCCAGGAGATATCAGCTACCTCTTGACATCCACAGCCTGGACATACTTTGGCTTCCAGTTCTGCCACAGTCACCCTTGTTCTGGGCCCTTTTCAGCAGATAGAGATCTTCAGCAGTTACTTATCAGATAGCTGATAAATAAAGTATATCCTCCTTGCTGGAGGCAGAGATCAGGTTCAGGCAATTCCCTGAAAAATGACCTAGGAAGGGCTAGCATAGAGATACTTTTCCCCAAATCCAAGGCACCCTCCAAAATTCCCCTTACTCTCCAAGGGGATGTCATTCTATCACTAAGGTTTTTTCTAATTTATACAAAAGATTCTAGTAAACACTTTTCTATCCAGGAAGGGTGTATTTGATTCTGCCGGTCTAGTTGGCCAGAACATAGAACATGTGAAAGAATCTTACTCCTTCTTTCAGTCTTTACCCCTGAGATCCCCACGCAGGTGACGAGGGACACCAGCTCTACAAGCCATCCATTCATCACTATTGCCTGAGCCCCTGCTGTGTTTCAGGCTGGGGGTGGGGGCGGCCCAGAGTGCAAGGATAAGATGATGTGACTTCCACACTGCCAGAGAGCCCCTTCTAGTAGGAGAGACAGAGAGCATCCATGTCAGTCTTGATCCAGCAGACACACGCAGTGACAGGTGGGCACACAATGTGCTGTGGAGTCCCAAGGGGAGGAGAGACTCGGTGGGCTTCATGGCATTGTGGAGATTTCCCAAGGGAGATGCTGTGGAGCTAAAAAGCTATCCATCAGAGAGGAGGAAGGTGCTCCAGGCATGGAGGACAGCATCCATGGGCCAGGTCACAGAAGTTGGTGGCTCCAGACAAGGTCAGAAGTCCTAGGAGGCTGCCCTATGGTGGCACGGCCAAGAGCAGGAGAGATGAACCTGAAAAGAGAATTGGGCTACATCGAGATGAGCCCCATGCCTTGTGAGGCTACCTGGATTTCATCATGAGTGACTGCTAAGAAGCAGAAGATTGTTTGAGACCAGGTTAGAGGACAAGATGCAAAGGAGAGGAATTTGAGGGAGTAAGACAGTGGGTGGCTGTCATGTTATTACTGGTTAATTTTGTGTGTGAACTTGGTTGGGTCAGGGTGCCCAGGTATCTGGTCGAATATTATCCTGCACATTTCCATGAAGGTGTTTTTAAAATGAGATTAACATTCAAACCAGCGGACTGAAGCAGATTGCCTTATGTGGGCAGGCCTTGTCCCATCTGCTGAAAGCCTTGTTGGGATCAAGACAGACCCAGCCTGGGCTTCCCTGGCGGCTCGGATGGTAACGAGTCTGCCTGCAGTGTGGGAGATCCGGGCTCTATCCCTGGGTGGGGAAGATCCCCTGGAGAAAGGAATGGCAACCCATTCCAGTATTCTTGCCTGGGAAATCCCACATACAGAGAAGCCTGGTGGGCTACAGTCCATGGACATGACTGAGTGGCTAACACTTTCACTTTCTTTCTCCCCCTGAGCAAGAGGGAACCCTGCAGCAAACGGCCTTGGACTTGACCTGCAACATTAATTCTTCCCAGCTTACCAGCTCACTGGGCAGATTCTGGACTTGCTAGCCTCTGTCATTACATGAACCCATTTCTTGAAATTAGTTAATTAAAATAAAGAAATATATATTTGCATCCATGATATGTCTTCTATCTTATTGGTTCTGTTTCTTTGTGAAAGTCTGACTAATACCATTACATTCTTTCTAAATCTAGTTCCAAAAACCTTCTGTGGCTCTGGGAAATGCATTGAAAGAAATTTCCACCCACTGGTACTTTCTCCTCCACTTCACAGAGGGTACAAAACTAAGCTTTAATCATTTGTCTTGGCCTCCAGCACTCAGCACAGACCTGGTTCTACATACTTATAAACTTCAAATATGTGTAAATCAATGCCTAAATGATAGTCTTTTACAAAGTATGGTGCATATCCCATTGGTGATGAGATGGATTAGGGGGGTTACACACTTTTCCAACAGTTATACACAGTAGACGTTCCTTTACCCAATATCCATTTCACGGAACTCTCCATTTTCTCAGTTTTTTTTTTTTAATTAACCTATTTTAATGTTGGTTTTTGTTTTTGTTTTTTTCCTTTTTAACAGTGGAATAAATAGTTTTCTTGATGACTGTAGACATGTAAGTTCGGTTGGTACAATTCAGAAATATGAGTAATGGTATCTTGATTGGTGTGTAGCCTTCAATAATTACAAGAAGCTCTTTGTATGTAACTGCTGTTAAACCAGTAAGACTGCATGTATGAATCCATCATTTTCAGGACTGCTGGTAACCTGGGAATATTTTTCCCAAATGACTTTGCCTCCTTGTGTCACAAGGCCCAATTCATTCACATTCGCCTCAATAACAGCACCTTTGGTAACTATGAAGTGTTGCTTTTTAGAAATGACTATGAAAGCTTTTATCACTGCTATACCCTTAAGAGCCTAAGCTCTACACTTTTTGAAATTTTAGGGAGAGTGAGCCTATAATTTCAAGATACCTTAAATAACAAAATTTGAACAAATCTTCCAAGTGCCCTTCTTTGTGAATCTATTTAGAATCAAGCTTAAAAATCACCACCAGCAAATCATTTTCATAGCCTATATGGCAACTGAACTTTCTTCTATTTAATTTTTCAGCACTGCTTTATTATAAGACACAGGTGGCAAAAAATAATAAGCTATTTGTTTTGTAAGCTGAAAAGAATGAGAGTCACAGAGTAGATTTGCAGCAATATCTTCTGAGGATAGCAAGAAAAATAGACATTTCAACTGTGCCTTTCGATTCGCAATCATGTTGACGGAAATGAATAGCCCCAGGTCACTCACCTTAAAACCTAAATAAAGAAACAAGTAATTGGCCAACCAGGGGCCTAGAATTGGTACAGAATTCAGAGACTCGAGAGACAGTTTTCTATGACAGTTAACCTGGGGTATCCTCTAGTGCACATTAATGATGTCTCCTTTATGTACAGTTGGGAAGGTCCCCTAGAGGAGGAAATGGCACCCCACTCCAGTATTTTTGCCTAGAGAATCCCATGGACAGAGGAGCCTGGTGGGCTACAGTCCATGGGGCCGCAAAAAGTCGGACATTGCTGAGTGACTAATCCCTGACATTTTGGTAAGAACACCCAAAGGTGCGTACAGTGGGGATGAGGGATTCTTCTTTACACCAAGTGCTGGCAGGCAAAAGGGGCTTTCAGTTCAGCATGTGTCACATGGACCTTCTTGAAACATAATCCCATTGGCCTAATGAATCTTTCATATTCAGGTAGTTTTCGAGAAAAGCCATGTCCAACAAAGCAGTGTTTGTAACCATCCTCTTCTAGGCTTTCTTCTTTGTCTTTCCATTCAAATAACTTTTCATACTTCTGTTTCTCCCTAGGCGAGAACTTTGGGCAGAGAGACTTCCATTTTCCCACTTTCTATTTCATTTTTATTTGACCATATTGGAAAGTACATTAGCTCGAGACTGTCCCTCTCTGTCCAGTGGTTATATAGGTGCTGTTCTCTGTGGAGTCTTTTTATCATGCTTCTGTTTGGCTGTTTCTCTTTTCATGCATCTTTTTCATGTGTATTTTCTCAGCATGGAGCTGTGCATGGTAGAGCTTAGCTTTCAGACCAAACATCTTTTTTGCCTCCTTTGAACATTCATGAGCCTCTTGACCTTCCTTCTCTCCTCTTTTTCTCATGGTAATCCAAGTGATATCCATAGTGCTTCCGCTGTAACTCGATATATTCATATATTCACTTTGTGGCGTGGTGAGGGCAGCCCAGCCACTGGGTGCAGCCGCTAGAGCAGAGGCTCTCGATCTGTGGGTCTCAGAGATCCAAGAGCAGACTCCGTGCCTTCTCCACTATTTTTGTTGATTGACATTTGCATCCCTAGGAATACTCACTCGTCCACCCACAGACTTCCATTGCCACTGGGGTCATGGCATGCTCACCAAGAGGCCTCTGAGCTTGTTCCCAAACCAGGCTGTGCCAATTTTGTTTCTTATTGGACATATGTGACTCAAGTAAATATCATGTAAATCAATGAAATATCAGTAGGAAAAGATAAAAAAAAAGGCCCAAGTTATGTGCAAATCAAGTTGAATGCCTTAAAGAAAGATGGCAAAGGTAAATTGCTCAAGAATGATATCATAAATTTTGTTGTTGAGTTTGGTGGGCAGGAAGACAGCTATAAAACCAGTAGGGAAAAGGAATAAAATCCTAGAAGGTTTCACACTCAGATTTATATCCAAGGGTCTGAATTCTGATCCCATTTTAAAGAATCTGACTTTGGAAATTGTGGGCAATGCACTTTGGATGCAGTGTAAGCTAGATACCATAAAATTCTGGTTAATATATCTGTGCTGTGGAGAATTTTGCCCCTCCTGAAAAAGATATGCTAAAATCCTAACCTCTACTTCCTCAAAATGGGACCTTATTTGGAAATAGGGTCATTCCAGATATAATTAGTTAAAGTAGGATGAGTAAGTTTACATACTGGAGTAAGATGGGCTCCTAATCCAATATGACTGGTGTCCTTATGATGGGGGAATCTGGACACAGGCATTTCTGGAGGAGAGATGAAAGGAGAGACTGGGATGACGTGTGTAGGAGTCAAGGTTACCCAAGAGTGTCTGCAAACCATCAGAAGCTCAGAGAAGGCATGAACAGATTCTCACTCACCAATTCTGTTGACACCTTCATCTTGGATTTCTAGCCTCCAGACTCTCAGACTCCCTTTCTCTTGTTTAAGCTGCTCTGTTTGCGGTACTTGGTTATGACAGCTCTAGGAAACTAACACAATGCCACACTCAAAGAGAAGTCCATTGTTTACATGAAACAATATTTGAAGTTAGGATAAACTACTTAGGATGTGTATATATCATTTTTAATACCTTGATTTAACTTGAATTTACTCTACTACCGATTCAACTATGAGACTCAGTGACACAGGATAAAAAAAACTCTTATTCTAGTAATCTTAATGCAAATTAGAAAAGCTTGTACAAGCACATCAATCCATGGTTCTACAGACATTATTACATAGTGCAAGGCTAAATAAAAATTGAATTTTCTTGGACTCCAAAAATCTCTGCAGACAGTGACTGCAACCATGAAATTAAAAGACGCTTGCTCCCTAGAAGAAAAGTTATGACAAACCTAGACAGCATTTCAAAAAGCAGAGACATCACTTTGCCAACAGAGTACAGTCACAAAGCTATGGTTTTTCCAGTAGTCATGTACAGATGTGAGAGCTGGACCATAAAGAAAGCTGAGTGCCGAAGAATTGATGCTTTCGAACTGTGGTGCTAGAGAAGACTCCTGAGAGTCCCTACGATAGCAAGGAGATCAAACCAATCAAACCTAAAGGAAGTCAACCCTGAATATTCATTCATTGGAAGGACTGATGCTGAAACTGAAGCTCCAATACTTTGGCCACCTGATGTGAAGAGCCAACCCATTGGAGAAGACCCTGATGCTGGGAAAGATTGAAGGCAAAAGGAGAAAGGGGCAGCAGAGGATGAGATGTTTAGATAGTATCACTGACTCAATGCACATGAATTTGAGCAAACTCTGAGAGATAGTGGAGGACAGAGGAGCCTGGCGTGCTGCAGTCCATGGGGTTACAAAGAGTCGGACACAACTTAGAGACTAGACAACAACAACAAAGTAAAAACAGAAACTTACATAAAGAAAATTATTTCTGTGACATAGAAATAGCCTTAAATGTAGAGATGTTATACAAGATCCTCTAGTTGGGGGAAACACTCATGAGGAGGAGCTTCACTTGGACATGTGGCATCCTAGAAGCTGGAGCAAGTAACGTGACTGCCTTTTTGAACATCTGTTACCTCATCGGGAAAAGGGATGTTAACAGCTGCTTCACTGGCAGTGAGAATTCAATGGGATGCCTTCTGTGAGAGCAGCTGAAAGGCTGTATAAGGTGGTAAACAAACGGAGACGGCGAAGTGAGCATGATGCGCGCCTTGTGTCTAGCAGGAAGAAAACCACCACCATCACTACCAAGCCCGCCCCCATAAGACACGCCCAAACTAGGAAACTGGGACAGCAGAGGATCACCCGGTGTTTACTCTCTCGAAGCTTTGTGAAAGGCCTGGTCTTCCCATTTGAGCTGTAAGTTCCGCTTCCCATTTGCCCTACATGCATCAGTCTTGGTTGATCAACAGGCTGGAGGGGGACACGATAAGAGAGGCGAGGGTTCCTTTGAGAGCATTTCCTGGAGGGAACTAATGAAGTCACACTTTCTTCATAGCCCAGTGACTGCCGTGCAGACCTGATGAGCTTGGGGCCAAGAGGACTCCCCTACACACTCTAAACAGAGAGTCTCATTCCTAGTGCTCCGGGGAGAAGTAACCAACATGCATCTATTTAGCACCAACTGAATAGGATGGGCCTGCCCTGCTATGACGTATGGGGTAGACCACAGGAGAGAGCGGGGGTGTACGGGGGCTTATATGAACAACGCTCTAGAGCTGAAGGTGAAAAGAAAGGCTCCCTCTCCAGCAGAGGTCAAAACCTCTGGGGGTCCTGGGCCACATCTAGCCTGTCAATGGGCTTCTCATTGGGTCAGCAGTATGTCTCTGTTTCAATAAAACTAGTTTTGTTTTTTTTTTAAATATATTGTGCTCATGCTTGACTCTTTGCAACCCCATGGACTGTAGCCTGCCAGGCTCCTCTGTCCATGGGATTCTCCAGGCAAGAATACAGAAGTGGGTAGCCCATTCCCTTCTCCAGGGGATCTTCCAAACCCAGGGATCCTGCTTTGTAAGCAGAGTCTTTCCCTCTCCATTTTTTGTGGAAGACTTTTAAAATTTGAATTTCTAAATCCTCTTTAAAAATCAGAGGACATAGAAAATTGAACCCACTTCCTGCAGGACAAAAAAATTGCTTTGAGCAGAGAGGCTGTAGTTACCACCAGCTCCTGCATCCTCAGTCTTAGATGCCCTGTACTACCCTGGCCTTGGTGTCATGCTCTGAATGTACAGACTCCGACACAGCACTGCAGGTCTTAGCTTGTAAATTCTTAGTCTGTGAATTCTGGCTCATCGTGTAAAAGGCCTGAGTCTTTAACATGGCATTCAAGACACTTCATGGCTTGACCCATAACTGTTTTTATAATATATACTCTAAGACAGGAGTTCTAAACATGGAGTCTCCTAAAAGGTCTATGGATCTCTCTGAAATTGTGTAAAATTGTGTGTGTGCGCGTGCGTGTGTGTGTGTGTGTGTGTGTGTCAGAGGCAATGGTGTTCATCAAACAATGCACCTATTCTAGTTTCATTGCTGTTAGATAGGGCCACACGATTAGGTCTGGCCACAGACCTAATCTGGGCTACAAGTCCATGTAGTGTGTACCATTTCTAGATCAAATGTTAGAAAAGAGCTGTTGAATAACCCTGCCACTCTTTCACAGACTTTCACTGCTATTGAGTTAACACCTGGGAGCAGAGTCCCTGCCATCCTGCAGGGAACACATATCTTGAGGGAAAATAGATTCTGCAGTGTTAAAAAGAAAGAAAGTGAAACTGTTAGTTATTCAGTTGTGTCTGACTCTTTGCAACCCCATGGACGGTAGCCCACCAGGCTCCTCTGTCCGTGGGATTCTCCAGGCAAGAATACTGGAGTGGGTTGCCATTCCCTTCTCCAGGGGATCTTCCCAACCCAGGGATCAAACCTGGGTCTCTGGCACTGCAGGCAGAATCTTTACCATCTGAACCACCAGGAAAGTCCAAGGCTATAAGAATTTTAAAGTATTTGTTACCTCAGAAGATCCTCCCCTATCCTGCCTGAAGTGGGAGACTGACTGCACATTTTTAGATCTCCAAAGAGGCCCATGACTCAGATCAGGTTCAGCATCACTGCTCTTGGAAAAAAGTATTAAATTTATGTTCTTGGTGAACATACAGTGTTTGCCATAGTCCCCCTACTGTGAATCATCTGTTTAATCATTCATTAATTCATGTATTAACTGAAGCACTTGCTAGGCACAAGGCACTGTGCCTCATCTGGGATGCATAGATGAGAGATATGGCTTATGCATCATCTTATCTTTAGAGTGGCTATTCCATGTATGTGGTCATAGGAATTGCTGAATGCAGGAATATGCAAATACATGGATGAAAATGAATGAATGCACAAGTGCATACAGGGCAGCTGTGTATCCTATGCACAGTGCACACAGCTGAGGGAGAAAGTGAGGACTGGATACAGACTCCAGGCCAGTGGCCAAGCCAGGCTGTGGGAACCGCAAGTGCTGCTTCTCCTAATTTTACAAAGATACCGTAGTGGAGAGCAGAGGCTCTGAATACATTCATGCTTGAAGGAGAGGAAGAGAGGGGGAAAAGTAGTCCGGGGCCCCACTCAGGGCTTCCCTGGTAGCTCAGCTGACAAAGAATCCACCTGCAATGCAGGAGACCCTGGTTCGATTCCTGGGTCAGGAAGATCTCCTGGAGAAGGGATAGGCTACCCACCCCAGTATTCTTGGGCTTCCCTGGTGGCTCAGCTGGTAAAGAATCTGCCTACAATGCAGGAAACCTGGGTTCAGTCCCTGGGTTGGGAAGATTCCCTATTCAGGAAGAGTATCTAGACTGCAAGAGGAGAATGGCAAACTCATAAAGAAATTCTCTGTCTATACATCTCTAAATGCAGCAGCATAGGAGGAGCCAAGAGCCACTCTGCCCTGTGTGTGGAGGGTCAGGGAAGGCCTGAAAAAGAAGGAGAATGATGACTGAGTAGTTCTGATGGGTGGATAAGAGGGCGAGGGTATTCATTGAAGAGGGAATGGCATGGACAAGCAAGCTAGAGGGTAGGGGTTTGGAAGGATTAAGGGTCCCAAAGAACACTCTCACTTCGGACATCAACTACAAGTGATGGGGACCCCAAGACCATCCTCCTCTGATAATTTACTAGTAAGACTCACAGAACTCACTGAAAGCAGTTATACTCACAGTTGTGTTCATCAGAGTGAAAGGATACAGATCAAAATCAGCAGAGGGAAGAGGCATGCAGGACAGGCTCTAGGAGGCTTCCAAGGACGAGACGCCAGGTTCCTCTCCCAGCAGGGTCATCTGGACAGAGCTTACTTCTCCCAGAAATGTGTGACGGCACACACAGAGGACTTCCAACCAGGGAAGCTTACTGGAGCCGTGGCGTCCAGAGTTTTACTGGGTCTCAGTCACAGACATGACTGACTGTAGTCTCCAGCCCAAAGAGAGGGGAGAGCTGCTATCACAAGACCCAAAGCCTTCATCCGAAGTCACATTATTAGCACAGGCTATACAGTGCACTCCAAGCCCCATCCCCCGCAAGGCAAACAAAGCACTCTTGTCAGGCAAGACCTGCCAAAGACCTTGAGGTCCCCTCCAGGAGCCAAAGGCAAAGCCCAGACTTATCTCTGGGCAAGACTCCTTTTCTGCATAGCGTTACACAGTTGGAATGTAAGGCAGGAGGGTGGGAGGTGGGCTATAAGGCAGAAAGCTAGAAAGACACCTTGAAGCAAGATTGCAAGGGACCTGACTAAAATTGTGGGCTTCAGTAGCTGAGGAAGGAGAGACAGAAACCTCTCCACTATAGAGAATCACTTTTCCTGCATTATTTCATCTGATCCTCCAACAGGCCAATCACCCTCCTGAGGCTCAGAGACATAAAATAGCTGAAATCAAGACTAGATAAGCCAGGGTTTGAACTCAGTGCTCTTATTACACCAGTTATATGCAATCAATATATATTAATATTTGCTCAATATCTACTACGTGCCAGGCGCTGCAATGCAGGAGACCTGAGTCTGATCCCTGGGTCGGGAATATCCCCTGGAGAAGGAAATGGCAACCCACTCCAGTATTCTTGCCTGGAGAATCCCATGGATGAAGGAGCCTGGTGGGCTACAGTCCCTGGGGTCGCAAAGAGTCAGACATGACTGAGCAACTTCTCTCTCTCTTAGGCCAGATAAACAACGGTAATAAAATGGGCATCAGGCACACAGTGAGACTAAGCTCTCAGCCTGCAGACAAGTGTGTGCTCAGTCACTCAGCCATGTCCGACTCTCTGTGACCCTGTGGACTATAGCCGGCCAGGCTCCTCCGTCCAGGGGATTTTTTGCAGGCAAGAATACTGGAGTGGGTTTCCATTTCCTCATCCAGGGGATCTTCCCAACTGGGGGATCGAACATGCATCTCCTGTGTCTCCTGCAGGCGGACTCTTAACTGCTGAGCCACAGGGGAAGCACAAATTGACTCTCCTTATTAACTGTGATAAATACCGTGAAAGAGACTAGCAGTGACACTGATGGAGACTGAGGTGGTCAGACAAGGCCTCTCTAGTGAGTGGTGTCCCAGCCAATACCTGAAGGAGGACTCAGAGCTGAGCAGGTGGAGAGTGCCTGAGGGAGGGCAGTCAAAGTTTCCTAGTTCATCCTGTTCTTCCCCTGGAAGTAGAGTTAGTCTCACTTAAAAGAATGCAGGGTAACTGAATTAGAAAAAAATCATCAACAATTTCTGATGAAATAATTGCTTCAGGCAAGTCTCATCATTAAATATTAAAACTATGAGGTGGAAGGTTTTGAGGGGATAGAGCAATACTTTGATTAAAAATGAAAGTACGTTTGCAAGGAAGGGCTCTGACAACCATCACCTTAATCAAATTAACAATGTAACAGATGGGACAAATGACATGATAACATCATCTATGAAATATTCTTGCCAAAAGGGTTTAGCCTAAATATAACTGTTAAGCCAAAATCCTTAACCTCAAATTTACAAGAAAAACAAAAAGAATGGAGTGGAGAAACAATCAGATAATCTCCTAAAAATCTGTGTCATTTTTAAAAACTGGGGGTCATGTTTTAAAACAACAGAGATTAGAGAATAAAGGCATGAAATGTGAATGGATCTTGGTTCAAAGAAAACACAGCTGAAAGGACTTTGGAGGACAATGAAGGCTGAATATTAGATGATTTTAGAATTTGAGTTAATTTTCCTAAATGTAAGGAAGTCATGATTAAGAAGGATAATGTCTTTATTTTTAGGACATACATAAAGGGAACAGTTATGGAAACAAACGTTGCTGGGAAAACTGGACAGCTACATGTAAAAAAAATAAAGTTAGATCACTCTAACTTAACTATACACAAAAATAAGCTCAAAATGGATTAAAGACCTAAATGTGAGACGGGATACTATAAAACTCCTAGAGGGAAACAGAGGCATAACACTCTCTGACATACATAGCAGCAATAACTTTTTCCATCCATCTCCCAGAACAATGGAAATGAAAACAAAAATAAACAAATGGAATCTACTTAAACTCACAAGTGTTTGCACAACAAAGCAAACAGTAAAACGATAGCCCACAAATTGAGAGAAAATATTTCCTAATGATGAGACCAACAGCAATCAGTCTCCTAAACCCACAAACAGCTCATGACATTTAACAGCATCAAAACCAACAACCCAATCAAACAGTGCATGGAAGACCCAAGCAGACGTTTCTCCTAAGAAGACATACAGATGGCCAATACCCTGTGCTCGGTCGCTTCAGTCACGTCTCTGACCCCGTGGTTGCAGCCCTCCAGGCTCCTCTGTCCATGGGATTCTCCAGGCAGGAACACTGGGGTGGGTGGCCATGCCCTCCTCCAGGGCATCTTCCCAACCCAATCTTCGAAACTGTGTCTCTTCCATCTCTTGTATTGGGAGGTGGGTTCTTTATGACTTGGGCCACAGATGGCCAATAGGCACGTGAAGAGATATTCAACATCGCTAATTATTAGAGAAATGCAGATCTAAACCACAATGAGATATTACCTCACACCAGTCAAAATAGCTACCATCAAAAAAATCCACAGACAATAAGTGCTGGAGAGGGTGTGGAGAGAAGGGAACCCACCTACGCTATTGGTGGGAATGTAAATTGATACAGCCACCATGGAAGACCGTATGGAGGTTCCTTAAAAAACTTAAAATAGAGCTACAGCGTGATCCTTCAATCCAAGTCCTGGGCATACACCCAGAGAAAAACATAATCCAAAAGGTTATATGCACCCCAATGTTCATTGCAGCACTGTTTACAATAGCCAAAACATGGAAACAACCTAAATGTCCATCAACAGAGAAATAGATAAAGAAGATGTGGTATATATATACAATGGAATATCACTCAGCCAAAAAACAGCAACAAAATAATGCCATTTGCAACAACATGGATGGACCCAGACATTGCCAGACTGAGTGAAGTAAGTCAGAGAAGGAGAAATATTGTATGACATCCCTTATACATGGACTCTAAAAAGAAATGATACAAATAAACTTACAAAACAAAAATAGACTCACAAAGGGGGAAGGATGGAGGGAAGGGATAGTTATGGAGTTTGGATGGACATGTACACACTGCTATATTTTAAATGGATAACCAACAAGGACCTACTGTATAGCACATGGAACTCTGCTTAAGGTTATATGGCAGCCTGGACGGGAGGGGAGTCTGGGGGAGAGTGGATACATGTGTGTGTGTGGCTGAGTCCCTTTCCCGTTCACCTGAAACTCTCACAACGCTGTTAATCGGCTGTACTCCCATAAAAAATAAAAGTTTGTGTTTTTTTTAAAGTGTCCTGATGTCTGCAGCTGACTTTAGAGGAATTCATATATACAAAGCCTTTGACTGTGTGGATCACAATAAACGGTGGAAAATTCTGAAAGAGATGGGAATACCAGACCACCTGACCTGCCTCTTGAGAAACCTGTATGCAGGTCAGGAGGCAACAGTTAGAACTGGACATGGAACAACAGACTGGTTCCAAATAGGAAAAGGAGTAGGTCAAGGCTGTATATTGTCACCCTGCTTATTTAACTTATATGCAGAGTACATCGTGAGAAACACTGGGCTGGGGGAAGCACAAGCTGGAATCAAGATTGCTGGGAGAAATATCAATAACCTCAGATATGCAGATGACACCACCCTTATGGAAGAAAGTGAAGAAGAACTAAAGAACCTCTTAATGAAAGTGAAAGAGGAGAGTGACAAAGTTGGCTTAAAACTCAACATTCAGAAAACTAAGATCATGGCATCCGGTCCCATCATTTCATGGGAAATAGATGGGGAAACAGTGGCTGACTTTATTTCTTTTGAGCTTCAAAATCACTGCAGATGGTGATTGCAGCCAAGAAATTAAAGGACACTTACTCCTTGGAAGGAAAGTTATGACCAACCTAGACAGCATATTAAAAAGCAGAGACATTACTTTGCCAACAAAGGTCCGTCTAGTCAAGGCTATGGTTTTTCCAGTGGTCATGTATGGATGTGAGAATTGGACTAAAGAAAGCTGAGCACCGAAGAATTGATGCTCTGGAACTGCAGTGTTGGAGAAGACTCTTGAGAGTCCCTTGGATTGCAAGGAGATCCAACCAGTCCATCCTAAAGATCAGTCCTGGGTGTTCATTGGAAAGACTGATGCTGAAGCTGAAACTCCAATACTTTGGCCACCTGATGCGAAGAGCTGACTCATTGGAAAAGACCCTGATGCTGAGAAAGATTGAAGGCAGGAGGAGAAGGGGACAACAGAGGATGAGATGGCTGGATGGCATCACCAGCTCAATGGACATGAGTTTGAGTAAGCTCCGGGAGTTTGTGATGGACAGGGAGGCCTGGCATGCTGTGGTTCATGGGGTCGCAAAGAGTCAGACACGACTGAGCGACTGAACTGAACTGAACTAATAAATATAAATGAAACATGAAAACTGTTTTTTAAAATTTTTTAATTTTTGGTAAATATTCAGGTCATCATTGTAATATTTGAAATTCTTCACAATAAAGAGTTGGGGGTGGAGAAATATAAGGGGTTCAGGTATATATCATAGCTCATATGCCAACACCAGGAGACTCCAAAACATCCACCAGAGCCCTTCCCAAGAAACCAAGCCTCTGGTTAGGCTGCTGGCTCAGACTGGAGCTCCCATTCAGAGCTTTGTTTTCACGACCCATTGATAAGAACCATAGGCCTACTCATGGCTGGCCTGGCCATAAGAAAAGCATATCTGTTCCTTCTACCCCCTCTCTACCTTCCAAGCACAAGCATCATGAAGAACAGTGTAAGCCACAGGGTAATTCACTCTTTCTCGGCCCTTTGATCATTTAATGTGGATAAGACTGACCTAAACCAAGCTTCCCGAGTAGACCCTGCTGGCAAGAATCAATGGGATAAAGTTTTCTCTTCACCCAAGAGAACCAGGGAGAAGCCCTCTCTTTTTCCTGCTGGGCATTAATGAAGAGAGATGTAGCCCCAGAAGCTTCTGGTCACCATCGTGGGACCATGCCTGGGAAGAAGGCTGCCTGAGACCAGACTCTCTCCAAGGAGCTAAGAGATGGAGCATCTCAACCACCTGCCAGGCCCCAGGCCTTGCTACCTTGTGAAACTACTTGTCCCTGGACTGTTCACTGAAACAACTCAGTACATCTTCTAAGCCAGTTTAGTTTGGATTTCCTGCCTTGGCCTTATGAATAGTTCAAACCAGGACAGCAAGGAGTGAGCCAACTGGGGCTATTACAGAAAACAGCTGTGGCCACCATATTCGTATCTGACTGATGGATGAACAGTCCTTGAATGACTCAGTCTCATGGTCCTCTGCTTACCCGCCATACACCAGTGGCCTTCTCTGCCAGGATACATTTCGAAACAGACTCCCTGCTGCATTTCAAAGCACACTGTTTTTTTCCAAAGGTGCGCTACTCTAATTTGGAAGTTGCATCAGGGACATTGGAGGTGTCCATGAATTATTCAAGCCCATCAGGATAATGAGCCAGTTTCTCAATGGTCTGTTCCAGTCCCATCTACTTTCCCATCCGGATCTCCATCTCATCTTTCCTCCCCTGCTGTCCTACGGAGGGGTGGATTTGGCATCAGCATATTGCTTTACTTCTAAACTTCAGCTTCCTAACCAATAAAGTATGACTAGGAATAGTCACTCCATAGTGCAGAAGTGAGGATTATCTGAGATTAAATAAGACATGACATAGCTCAAAGGCAGTGTGCTCAGCTTTTCTTGTCTGTCCTTCTCTCACATAGCACTCTGCTTTACTCTGAGAGCCCCATGCCCACCCAGCCTTCAGGGGCCACACTTTTCATAACATAACTGCCAGGCACAGTAACCCAAGTTCCTATCCTCTTGGACTGCAAGAAAGTCAGCCTCCTTCTAAAAACTTCTGAGGGTTCTCTGGCCACGATTGTCACTTATTCCTACCCACCAGTATACCTTCCATATCTCTCCTCTGCTCCAGATTGGGTGGCCCCTTCTCCCAGGTGTGGAGAAACCAGACTTTCCCATCATGTGCTGGAGGCAGCATCAAGACAGGGCTTCTGGTCCCTTTGGTGTTTGCACACACGCGGGCCAAGTCGCTTCAGTCGTGTCCAACTCTTTGCGACCCTGTGGACTGTAGCCTGCCTGGCTCCTCGGTCCATGAGATTCTCCAGGCAAGAATACTGGAGTGGGTTGCCATTTTCTTCTCCAAGGGATCTTCCCGACCCAGGGATCGAACCTGCATCTCTTACGTCTCCTACATTGGCAGGCAGGTTCTTTACCACTAGTGCCACCTGGGAAGCCCCTCTTTGGGGTTTTCCCAAGACTGGGCTTCCCTGCTGGCTCATATGGTAAAGAATCCGCCTGCTATGTGGGAGACCTGGGTTCGATCCCTGGGTCGGGAAGATTCTGGAGAAGGGCATGGCTACCTACTCCAGTATTCTTGCCTGGAGAATCCCATGGACAGAGGAGCCTGATGGGCTGCAGTCCATGGGGTCGTAAAAAAGACAGACACAACTGAGTGATACTAAGGCTATCACAGGCAAATTTCAATGTAAAACAAGAGTACTGATATTTGAAATTATTAACACACATACACAAAAGGGCATGTAGTTAAAAAGTGATGCTTCCTCACACTCCTGTTTCCTATCCTCAAAGGAACCATGGTTTTTAGTTCCTTATGTCTTTCCAGATAATCTGTGGTTTTACAAGGATATTTTTTCCAGAAAATAAAGATTGATATTTAACATTATAAACCAGGGCTGTGAAGTCGAGAAGGTCAAGTGCACATCTATGTCTCTCTGTGGTCCGGCCCGCTGCCACTGTGCAGAGTCCCACTCCCACCCAGAACCCAGACCTCTCTCAGATTCTCCCTTCTCATAGCACCGAGCTGCAACACTTCTCCCGTAGCTGACTAACAATCCACAATTGCTTCTTCATCTCCAGAGGAGTCAGGTCTCACCTGTACACTGCAAAAGCCCATGAAGACATCTTCCCAATAAACCATCAGCTCTGATTCGAACCAATCACACCCCACCTCTCCAGACGCTGATACAAATGCAGCAGCTGGTGAAAGTTGGGTTTGTCCCCACTGCATGGTGTTTTTCTCTTGGACAAGCTAGTTTCAGCAAATGCTGCATGGCTGGTTCTCTCATCTACCTGGTTTTCGATCCAGAGGCATTGACTGGGAGTGAAGGATGCCCATCACCTCCAGGGAGCCCTGTGAGTGGACATTACCAGCCCCAATTTACAGGTGGGCGAATGGGGCTCTGAGAGGCTGAAAGACCTACCTAAGCCCAGAACAGGCATCCAGTCTCCACTCCCACGCTGTGACTGACGCAACCACAGCCCTGTCTCTCCCGTCCCCCCTCATCCCCCAGGACTGACTTCACCAGAGAGTCAAACTGCCCCCCTAACTGCCAGCTAGGACACTTGCAGGTCAAGTTTAGAGGGGAGATAAGGAAAGGCGCAGACCTAACCCTGAGGCTCAGGCATCAGGTGCCTGGAGCTTGCCGCAGCCATGAGAAGGGATCCGAGGAGAGTCCAAGTCACACAGTGCGCGGGAGCAGCCAAAGTGTGCAAGCGGAGCAGGCTGAGCGGGTGCAGGTTGTCCCAGCGCCGTCACGACCGGCTCCAGCCCACCTCGCAGCTCTCCTCTGGGCTGACAGCCTTCTCTCTCCATCCCCAGCCAGTGCAGCTCTCTGCTGGAGGACCCCTAGACACCCTTCTACGAGCCTGAGCCATTCTGCAAGCCTCCACGCCATGCCCGTGCTGATTCTTCTGTCCAAAGCTTCTTCCCAAGTCTCCTCTTGAACATCAGATTTCCAAATTCCAGCTTAAGACAACTCACCTATGACTCTTGTCATTCTCCACCCCGTGATTACCCACCCAGCTGACTCCGGAGGTCGGGATCTAGGGAAGGAGGGAATCTGCTATTGCTAAACCTACAAGGAAGGCTAACAATGGAAGCAAGTTTTACTGCAAGTCTAATACATGTAAATTGTAATCTAATCTCATCATCTCATAGTTGGTAGAGCAAGACAACAGGGAGAGAACAATTATAATCATAATTAATTATGAGGGAGACTGAAGATGCTTTTGAATATGAAACCCTACTGATACTCTGAGGTAAGCTCTACTGAGATCCAGCATGTTTAAATGCAAGAAGACATGGAAGACATCACGTAGGGTAAATTTCCTTGTTTTTCTTAGTATTAGCAGGAGGAGTAGTATTGCCAACAAAATCTTATGCTTGCAAGTTCCCAAATTTGTCACTCAAGTTTTCTTTCCTCCTTCTTATCTGTGAATGTAATTGAAATCAATGAGCACAGTGATGACTCCAACTGCCCTGGCTCATCCGCACCACGGCTGGCAAGTGAGAACCAGCCCCAGCAAAGTCCCCACCCCACGGCCTTCTAGAAGGCCCCAGCCGATCCTCCTGCATGTTCACATTCCAGCTCTGATTCTATCAGCTCTGCAGTCTCTCTGGGGTGCCACCAGGCACCCCAGTTCACACGGCAGAAATATCTTCTTAAGTCAAGTTCACGTCTCCGCTGGGCCCACTGCCATTCCTTCGGCACTCTGATGAACACAGAAGCCCGCCCTCCCCCGCAGCCTGCCTCGCGCTCTTCCCTATTTGTCAGCATGTGGCAGCCATAGAGACTGTTCGTTGGACCCAGAGTTTCCCACTGGGGCTGCTGCATCTCTTTGCTTGCCCTCTGGGTACCATCTTCCTGCCTCCTGCTGCCTCTTTGGAAAGTAACTCTCCAGGGTGACTGCGGCAGGTGCTGTGGACTCTGCCTTAGGCCCAGGCTGGCTGCTGGCTCTGTCAATGCATCTCTGCTCCAGGGAACAGCTCTGTTTCACCCTGGCCAGATCAGTCTGCTGTCCGATAGAGATACCTGAAACTCACTCCGGGTCAAAGGCCACAGGAACGCACGGCAAAGTGGGACAGAAGAATGGCTGTTTCTGTTTGGAAGAGAAAGGGACCCCTCCTAGAGCTGCCGGGACCCCAGGATATCACCTTGACCACTGTGAATGCTTCCCCTCCTTGATTCACTAGAGTGCGAGCATTTTCACACACACCCAGGCAGCCGGTCCAAGGGCATGTGGAGTAGGGCATATCTTGCTGCACAGTCCGCTTAAGAGCCTCACTTCCCTCTAACGACTAAGACTTGGTTATTAGGCAACCACTTTGGCCACCCACGGCCACACAGGATCAGTTCTCTGCCAGCCCCCTGACACATATAATCAAGCAGGTCCCATCAACTCACCCAAGCTGGCACAGGGACAACTGAGCTCCCCCTGGGATAAGCCTATCAAACATTGCATGCGTGATAAGTCACTTCAGTGAGTCTGATTCTTTGTGATGCTATGGACTCACCAGGCTCCTCTGTCCATGGGGATTCTCCAGTCAGTACTGGAGTGGGTTGCCATTCCCTTCCCCAGGGGATCTTCCCAACCCAGGGATCGAACCTGCATCTCTTACATCTCTTGCATTGTCAGGCAGTAGCTTCAATCATTTTTCACTAATTGCTCTCTCTGGGCCCTGGGGAGACGCAATTCAGCACCCACTTCACAGAATCATGCTCAAGAAGCTACAGGTGCCTAAACCAGGACTTCGAAGGCAGTGGAGGTGGAGTTGGGCCACCCAGAGCCGCCTTCTTGCCCAGGCTCTGTGATTCCAAGATGAGATTCTCTCCAAAGGCCCCCAAACCATTCTCTTCTTCACAGAAGGTGTCCGCTAAACCAGGAAATGGATTTTACCTTTACTGCCTGTGTTTCGGCTTCTGCCCAATTTCTTGAATCTGAGGGAATTCTGCGAGGATAAGGATCACTTTAAGCAACTAGGTGAGTCAAGGAGCATTTGAAAGTAAAATGTGAATTTGGGCTCAGATACAAGTATTAGTCTCTAATCTTCAAAGCATAAAGTTTGCAAAGAGCCTATAGGAGTGGTGGGGAAGTGGAGTCAGCAAAGCAAATACGGCCTCCCGGTGGGATCTGAGGCCAAGCTCTGGAGCTTAGCATGGTGCTAGGCTTGAGTACCAATGCACATCGTGAGTGGAGTATTCATTTCCATTATTCAAACAAGGATGGCTACCCTCCACAGGGCTACCCTCCCAAACTATTTTCTGGGCCAGGCCCTGTGCCCAGCATTTATGCTACAGACATGAACCAACCATGATTCCACTGCTCAGGATCACAAGATCACAAACACAGAGGCAATCGGCAACAGAAAGGATGCGACCGCCGCTAGCTGAGAGCTTCTGGTCCCACGTGCCATGCCAGCTGACCTTGCCTGCACGGTCTCATTCAATCTCTACAACCTTGCAAGGAGGTTCTGTTATGCCCCCATTCACAGAGAGGGAACTAATTCTGAAAGGGGTGCTGTAATAACCACACAAACTTGCACAGCCAACAGGAGGGGAAGGTGGGTCCATCTGAGGAGTCCTAACCTGCGTGCATCTGACCTCAAAATCCATGTTAATCTTATCTTCTCAATCACTGTTGTGGCGTAATCACAGACAGCATGACAAGCGCTGTACCAGCGGGTGGACACGGGACAGAAGGGGACAGAGGACGAGAGGAATCATCCAGCGGGAGACGTGGATTGGAGCAGCGGAGGGAAAGAGTGAGTTGGAGGAAAATCTTTCCAGAGGTAGCTGCTTTTGAACTCAATTTCATAGAACCCTGGTGCCCTGGTGAGTTTCTGGGGTGGACACGGGGTCAGGTGAGCACTCCAGGCACCAGGAACCACACGAACAAGTACAGCGCTTCAGAGTATGTGGCACAGGAAGAGAAAGCAAGTCATTTTCAGCGGAGGGAATGCAGGCGGGTGGGGAGGGGCGTTGGCTCTGGGTGAGACTGGCAAAAACGTCCAGCACAGAAGAGCCTGGAATGCCAAGCTGACAGGGCTGGACTTCATCCCGGAAGGACTGGGAGCCCTCGAATGATGTAAAATAGGAGATCAATCTGATTTGGGATTTTATTTCCTAGAAAATTTACCCTGGGGCATGTAAAGAATGGATTGATAAAGGGAACAGATAAGCTATGAGGATATTAAGAGTGAGGAGATGGGACACAACTTCTCAGGTCTTCTAAAGGTTTAACGGAAGTATTCTTCTGAAGTTCATGTGCATCACTTTCTTGGCTGTAATATGACATTGTCAGAAAGCTCTACATACCCCCACCCCCCACCCAGAGAAATAACTTAAATGGTCTGAGAAAATGGTTCCAAAACCATTCTAAGTTCTACACTTGAGGCTCAGAAGTGATCATGGGCCAGGCAGAAATGAAGACACTGTGGAAATTCGTGACAAAGCTAGGCTTGGCCTGCTGCAAACACAGGGATGGCATGACCTTGGAGGCTTGGGCAGCCGTGATAACAACATCTATAGTCCTGGGGATGCAGGAAAGATAACCTCATCAGAGAGCTGAAGGTTCAAATAGCATTTTTTTTTTTTTTTCAAATAGCATTTTCCTGGCTTATTTTCAAAAAAATCTGAGATTATGGCTTCAAGTGCCCAAGCCTGCCAGAATAGTGTCTGTCATATTTCATTTTAAAATGCTAGGGGTTTTGCACTTACTGATATGCCTAGAAAACACTGGCTTTTCAGAGACATGGGGTTTTCTTTGTTTGCTTGTTTGTTTTTAATTGCATTTCTTACTCGAGGTCTAAAACATCTGTCACCTCAACGAATACAGGGGAAATCAAAAGGAAATAAAATATAGGCTTTATAATCTGTCCAGCCTAAAAGGATCATTTTACACATGTAAATTCTTTCCACGCTGTGCCAGGGGCAGACATACTGCTTATAAACTTGTCATTTTAGGAGAGGCAACATCTTTGGGTGAAAAATGTTGCATTACACATCTTTCATTGCATAGCATTTCCTTAGGAAACATTTCAAGGGGACAAAAATAAACAATCAAAAATTAACAAAACGTGAGTTTGAAGTCAGAAAACTCGATTCTGCCTCTCACTAGCTGCATGAGCTGAGGCACATGACTTCCCATCTGGGGTCTCCTTCTCCATGAGAAGAGCCTAAGGAGAGTTGCTACTTCACTGGATGCCCTGAGAAGGAAGTGGGATAGCGTCTATGAGGTGCTTGGCGCTGGGGGAGCATCCACAAATGTCAGCTGATGTGACCCTGTCATTATAATTATTGAAATACTAACTTTAAATCTTATTATTTAAGTAATCGACTTCACATTAAAAAAAATTTTAAATATAGACATGCTAAAATAAAAATTTTAACTGAAACCCATTGGGAAGTTCATGTCTTCTGAGCATTAGTCACCCTGGTTTAGTGATTGCAATAAACAACTACACTTTCTTTCACCACACACACACACAAAGAAAAATTTTAAACCGTGGGTAGCCTTGCTGATCAAAATAATATTGTCCATATTTTTACATAGTACCATCTTATCTGTTTTCTATCCAAATTACTTGGATATATATAGAAAAAAAAGTTTCAGAAACAGGACCATACTATACATACATTTTGTCTGTTGAGTTCTGTAGCAGGAGATCTCACAAAGGCAACAGACTAGTGAAAAGCAGGCTCTGTGCTGGGTGGAAACAATGTATAAAGCATGTAACCAACATAAGCAAGTGGCCCAGGCTCCAGAATGTCTGATTTCTTTCTTGACCAGCAGCCAGCCATCTGTGCAAGCTTTCTAAGAAAGAGGTCATGTTTGGATTCCCATCTATCATAAATAGTAACTACTAATCCTTCACAACAGAGTCCTGGTATTAATTTCCATTTTCTTCTTACTAAGCGGTTGGTGAAATCTAGGCAGATGAGGCAAGGAGACGGTTTCTGCTCAGATCTGCTGCAGTCCAATGTGTGTCTTGTTTTCTTCTGGGATTGCTGGGTTTGCTGCAAAGCTGTGACTGCATATAAATAACCCATCTATTCCGAGGCTCTGCTTTCTTCTGCTGTGTTCCTCAGTTTCCCCTGCTATCGTCCCTGCTCAGAATTCCTCTAAGTACAACCACATTGAGTCCGTCCTTAGGGAGACCTGCTTCCTCCAAGGCTCTCTGAAAAATGCCCGTTGCTATTTAGTGATGGTCTAGAAATGGTGACTCTACTTGCCTAGACATGGAGTTCTCTGTCCAGTTTGGAAAACTACTGGGAGCCAGACAAGGATGCTTATAATCCACACCCTCCCTGGAGAAGAGTAACTTTCCAGCTGAGGTCCCTGGTGAAATCAGATCCCCCAAGAAATCCAGAGTAATCCAAATTAAAATGGGTTGGCCTAAAGGTACCCTTGGATCTGGGTCACTGACTAAGGAAATACAAGTAGAGTTACGAAAGCCTTGAAAAAAGAAGACAGGTCTGTATTCTAAGATCTCCTAGGGAGCATGCCAAGGGGAAATTGCATGGCACAAAACCAAGCAAGGCTTCCTTTAAAACTCTTTACTCACCACTGTCTCCATAATCTATCACTCTGACAGTTGCATCTTTCTCCCTTTTTCTTTCTCACCCCTCCCTACCAGCGGGTTCCCTCCTCACTGGCCCTACTCTTTACCCACCCCCCACAGCAGTTATTTTGCTTTCCAAGCATCCAGATGACCTTCTTAATGAAGATCTCTGTGCCATTTGCTATCAGTAACATCCTCAGAAACACACAAAAAGATATGGAAATCAGATACTATAAAAAGAAACAAAGAACAAAAAAATCTTGGAAAGAGTTGAAATTAAAAACTCAATAGCAGGGTTGGAAGAGTTGAGGAAGTCTGCACCCCTCCCCCCTTCAAAATAAGTAAGAGAACAAAGAAGGAGAGATTTTTTTAAAAAGGGTCCAGGAAGCCCAATGTTCAAACTATTTCTTCAGAAGGAAAAAAAGGCGAGAAAGAGAGAGAGAGGAGAGAGAGAATATAAAGGAGAAAAAGTTCATCAGGGTAATTCAAGAAACTTTCCTAAGCAGAGAGAAGAGCTCGGGTAGAAAGAACTCACCACCCAGGGCCCCACACAGTGGATAGAAAGAGAACAATGCCAGAGTACATAATTGTGAAATTTCAGAACTTCAGTGGGAAAAAATATCTCTTAAGCTTCCAGCAAGAAAATTGTCACATCTAAGAGATCAGGTATAAGACTTGCTCGGGATTGTTCAAGTGCAAACTAGAAAACAATCGTGAATACCTTCAAAATTCTGAAGAAAAAGAAATTCTGGTGGAGAATTCTAGAGCCAGCCAAATTGCTAATTGAGTATGTATAGAGATGAAGAATGTTTTCAGAAATGCAAGGTCTCAGCACACCCGTGCACCTGTTCTCAGGAAGCAGCTTGAAAGCGTGCTGTTTCAAAAAAAAAAAAAAAAGAAGGAGGTGACAAGCCAAGACCGGGGAAGACAGGGTGCAGGAAACAGAAGGACCAGGACAAAGTCCTCAGGGAGATGGAGAAGGGAGATGGTAGGGGCGAGCTGTGGGCAGGGCACGGCGGACTCTGTCCAGAAGGGAAGAGGCCAGACGTTCCCAGAGATGGATCTGCAGACAACCCAACGCAAGCAAACATCTTGTTAGGACACTTTGTTCAGGTCTGAAGTGGTGAGAATTGTATAGAAAAACTAATCCACAGAACAATAGCATGTCAAGGGTAAAACTTTTTTTACTGAAATATATTACATGACTCAACTAGAAAAAAAATTGCAAAGTCAATTCATTACAATACTCAGATCTTATTTACATTTGATTTGAAAAGGAAAAAGAAATCTTAAAAATGTCAATACTCAGAAAGTACAATGGGGTTGCCAGGGGCTGGGAGGTTGTTTGTTTAATGTGGACAGAGTTGCAATTTTACCAGATGAAGAGTTAAGGGATGGATGATGGTGACTGTGACACACTGTAAATGTATTTCATGCAACCAAGCTGCCCACTTAAAAATGATGAAGATGGTTAATTGCATGTTTGTGTCTTTTACTCCAATAAAAATTTGGAAAAAGTGTGGAGGCTATCATTTCTGATACCATTTTCAGATATTTCAGTAGATAAACAAGTCTTTAGTTATTACATTATTACTTAGTTTTGTTTTGTTCTGCATTTGTTGGCTTTCTATGGATTCTTTAGTTTGCAAAGCCAGTTCTCAGATTAGGAGTTCAATGGTACTGCTTATCTTAACCATTCAATCAATTGTCTTGTTTTGTCTTAGTGGAATATAAAATTGCTAATCCAGAACCTAATCAAGACATTTCTCAGCAGTGTGATTTTATTTGCACACTCTTTTTACAAATAAATCCACAAACAGCAGGTGACAAAAAATGCCTCCATATGAAGGAACAAAGTAATCCAGAAGAAAAGATAAGCAGAGAGAGAAGAGGATAGATCAAATGGAAAGCATAATGTGATAGAAATAGATTCAAATATAGGTCATCTAAAATACAGAGAGATAGAAGACACCATATAAGAAAAAAGTACCACCTATATTCTGTTTTATGAGACGTTATCTTGACACAGTAAGGTTGAAAATAAGGTGAAATGATCATCTAAAGCTGGGGACAGAAAAAGTTCTCTTATGAAGGGTTTGATAGCAAATATTCTAAGCTTTGCAAGCCATAGAGTTTCTGTGACAGCTACTTACGTCCCATTGCAGTGTGAATGCTGCCACAGACAGGAGGAAATGAACAGGGGCAGCTGTGTGTCAATAAAACTTTATTTAAAAACTTGGCTATCAGGCTGGATTTGGCTCACGGGCTAGAGTTAGCTGACTGATCTCAGATCCAGTCCCCCATCATCACTGTGGCCTCGCCTGCCTCCAAGTCTCCCTGCTTTACTCCTTAGCTGCACACCCAGCTTGTGCCACATCAGCCCTTCTGTTCTTCAGAACTGTGAAGCTTCTTCCATCTCAAGATTTTGCCTTTGCTGTCCCCCCTGTATGGAACATTCTTGTACCAGACTCACATCCTTACTTCTTACAAGAATCTACTCAAGTCACCTCCTTAAAGAAGTCTCCTCTGGACCCCCATCCTAGATACCAGCCTTCCCTGGCCATAGAATACTTTATTTGCACACCGTTGATTTCTGCTTTGTTAGGGTGTTTTATCATCACCTGACACATTGCACACTCGACACACCTTTGATTCTTTCCTTGTTGTTGATCCGTCTTCCCAACTAGAAAGTAAGCTCTGTGAGAAAGACCTCCATCTACTTTGCTCATTGTTGCCTCCCCAGTGCCTAGAAAACTGCCTGGTCCACATTATCAAAGCTAAACACAAATATTTTTGAAATCTGTGGATGAATGAATGAATGAATATCTGCAACATTGTGGGTATTAGAAAACTTTCCTCAGCAAAGGATTCATACATTCCTTTTCATCTAGAAGAGCAAATTCTATTGCATGGCTGATTTGTTTGCCTCTATCAATGATGTAGCCAAAAAAGAAAAAGCTTCCAGCTCCCACTTTTACAAGTAAATGGCACAGAAGTCTTCCCCTTCTTAAACATATCTAGTCTCTAGTGATGTATGAACAACAAAGCCAGCTACTTCTAATTTTTAAAATACTTGTTTTTTAAGATTGTTCTTTATCAAAGAATTCTGCATCATCAGAGGTGAAAGGGCTCTAAAATCCCCTCATCCATCCCTCTCTTTCCAGAGGGAACCATGAGCCCAGAGAGAGACGAGGACCTCAAGGTCATAGAGAAGGTAGGCAAAGGCTGTGACTAACATCCTTACAGGGAGTCAAGGGTACATAACTTTGCACTCCAAGATAATACATTCTCAGTAGCTATTAAACGTGGAGTTTTAACATCTAATGGATTCTTCCCTGACTCGCAGTTATTAATAATCAGAGAATGAATATGTTTCCCACACCTTTGATAAAAAAAGGCCCAGTTGCATGGGAAATTATTTTTATCTTTCAAACAAAAATTCTGACTTATTCTGACATTGGAGCTTAATTAGCTAATCCTTGGTATCTCACATCAAAATTAGTTGTCTTTCCAATGTAGGTGTGTAATCATTGAAGTGTTTATCAGGGAGTGTCTTTCATCCATTTTCAAACCATTTTTCTATTATTTTGAGAATCTGAAGTAGAAAGAGCTTCTTAATCCTTCCACTGCTTCTTTCTCCAGCCCCTGCTGAGACTAGAGAAGGAAATCAAATTTACTGAGAACCAACTATCTACTCTGTTGTGGGCCTTCATTTAATCCTCACCCCCACCACTTGAGGGATTTATTTTTGTTTTACAGACAAAAACAGGCTGGGAGAGTTAAAGGTAGTTTTTTCAAGGTCAGGAAAGGAAAGTGAAGAGAGGATTCAGAATCAGACACTTTCTTCCAAACTTCAGCCCCAGATCTATCTATTCCATGACTCTGGACAAATCACTCTGCTTCTCTCAGCCCCCAGACCAGAGCTGTCCAGTAGAACTTCCTATGATAAAGGAAAGGACTCGTATCTATGATGTTCAGTGTGATAGCCAGGAGCCATATGGAGTTCTTGAAATGTGGCCAATGCAACTGAGGAACTAAATATAAATGTTATTTAATTTTAATTGATTTAAACATACACAGCCACATGTGGTCCACATTACCATATTGGTTAAGCATAATTCTAAGTCTTATTATCTTAAGCCCAGACAAGGTGGGCCCCTACTCTGGCCCTATATGGCTCTCCTCTGGGCACTCCACATGGGTGAATGAGTCCACAGTCCCCCTGGCCCACCCCAACTCCCCATCTTGAGCATCTAAAACCACGATCTGGAATTCCTGCCCGAACAGCCCAGTGTGCTTCCAGGCTGCCTGGGTCTCTTCTTCGGTGCCATGCTTCCAAGAGCAATCTGCACTGTGTGTCTATACCTCTGACCCCACGAATGTCTACAAATGGCCACTTGGGAGAAGTGTAAACACGCCTTAGACACAACGTTGGTGTGTCCACGTGGGATTGTACTCCTTGTGGCACAGGATGGAGCCAGGTATGAAAAAAACACAAGCTGGGGGCACATTCTCCCTGCAACCCAGCTGCCAACACAGAACTCACCCGGAGCTTTCCCATACAGTCCTTTGGGTGTAAGCCTTCGGTGACTTACACTGACTTGGTGTAAGTCAGTGAGCTAATCCTTGGTCATTGTTGTTTAGTAGCTCAGTCGTGTCTGACTCTTTGCAAGCCCATGCACTGCGGCTTTCCTGTCCTTCATATCTCCTGGAGTCTGCTCAAACTCAATGTCCATTGAGTCAGTGATGCCAACCAACCATCTCATCCTCTGTAACCCCCTTCTCCTCCTGCCCTCAATCTTTCCCAGCATCAGGGTCTTTTCCAATGAGCTGGCACCTTATATCAGGTGCCCAAAATATTGGAACTTCAGCATCAGTTCCCTTCTTCAGTGAATCCTTGGTATCTCATGTCAAAATTTGTTATCTTTCCAATGTAGCTATATAACTGTTGCTACTATTTGCAGCCAACTTATCTCCCAACAGCAGCTCCCAACTCAGAAGATTCTTGCTACAAGAAGCCATCGTGGCTCCCACTGCTTACTCTTTAGAAATTCTTGGTTCAGCCTGTCTCCAAGCCCCCTCTCCAGCTTCCCATCAGCGTGGTCTAGAGAATGGATTCTCCAATCCAGCAACTGGCTGCACACCCCGCCAAATCCCATCGTACAAGCCTGAAGGCCATCTTTTCCATTATTCCACTAAGTTCTGTCCATTTGACCCCACGCCCCATGTTCATTCTTTGTCTCATTTTTTGGTTCTGCCATTGTGGTTGAGGCTGCAGCTATTGCTACACACCTCAAAGTCCACAGGACGATGAGAGCCAACTCCAAGGCCAGCGAGGGTTTCTTTTTAGGACAAAGAAGGTCTTTGAGTTAAAAAAGACAAAGAAAAGGTTAACTTGGAAAATCTGTGAATTATACTTTCCTCAGATATTCCTTACTGAAAGTTCATCAGATGCTGGTTTAAGCAAAGCCTTCTGCCTACATTGCAATTGTTTGGCCACTGACTCCTCAGAAGAGAAGTTAAAAAAAAAAAAAATCATTTTAAATCATTTATCTCAGTAGAGTAGTTTTTCCCCCACAAAGTCTGAGGGCAGAGAGGAGTTGAATGAGGGTCCACAAAGAAAATACACAGGGGCAAATTGTGTTGCCTCACCTGTGACCTGGTCCTGGCATGCCCATTCTTCCTTGTCTACTGATGAACTCCTCTTCATCCTTCAAAACCCTGCTTGAATACATCCTATGTGAGGTCCTTCCCACAAACACTTCTATGGAGGCAAATGTCCCTTCTGCTATCTCCTAAGGCTTCTTCTACAGCCCTCTCTTAGCCACTCCTCCTGCTGCATTGGAATTTATTCTGTATATCTGCAGCAGACAGTGAGCTCTGGATATGAAGGGCAGGAGATGTGGAGAGAAGGGAGGGAAGGACCCGGTTCTAACGGTGAGCTAAATTACACCTGAGAAATTAACTCGGCTGTCAGTCTTTCTGGGTTCCCAGGGTCTGCAGTACAGGGTACAGAAAGAGGAGGCGGGGGGAGGCAATGGAGAGCAAGACCACCAAGGAAGGAATGAGTGACCTTAGCCTGATAGGCAGAATTCAAGGCCAGGAGGAGCCAGGACGACGAGGAGCTGAAGCAGTCAGGACGCCCAGGATCAGCGTGTGGCCACTGGTCCCATTTGAGCTGGGAGCCAGGGGCATGGGAAGCAGGGTCCTGGACCCTGGACAGAGGCTGAGGAGGATTAGGCCCAGTGCTGAGATTTTGTTTCTAAATGTGCTAGGCTTGCGGGAACAGGACCAATCACGTGGTCCTTCTCAAGGTTTGGAGCGATGGCCCCCACACGTGTGGGGCAGACACAGGCAGGCGGCATGCGGTGGTCAGTGCTGGGACAGAGTGAACTCGGCACTGTGGGAGGTCAGAGGCCGCGCTCACCCTGTCCACGAGGCGGGGGTCGGCGCTCCAAACTCATGCGGCAGCTGAGACAGGTCCTAGTCCTCCAAACCTCATGCCTTCCCTGCCAGAGCCCCGAACTGCCTCATCATGAATCTAAAACCTGGGTCGACTGTCTCTCCAGTGATCCAACCCCAGGGGCTGAGCAGAGAGGGAGAGGATGGTGACGACATTCACAGGTTGGCAACGAAGGAAGCAGAGGAGAGCAAGAAGCCCCCAAAGGAAAGGAATCCTCCGGGGCCAATCAGATGCACAACAGCATCAGGAGCATCCTTTCCCCTGCCGTCTGGTGTAGGTAAGTGAATAAACAGTGCAGTGAGTGCCTCCCCGTCTTGGCTGGCCATTGCAATCCACCAGGGAGATGTTACTGGTTGCCTGATCTCTTCCCCAGAGAGTTCAAGTTCATGGGTCCAGAGTCTGGTCTGGGCACCAGGAGTTTATCAAGCTTCCCAGTTGATTCCAGTGCACAGAGGAGGTTGAAAGCCACTGTTATAAAGGGAGGTGACACCAGATCTTTCTCGGGGGGAAAGGGAGGGAGGGTTAGAGGCCAAGATGGAGGGAAGCAGTGTGACCCCATGGAGGGGTTGAAGAGCTTCTTCCAAGAGTGTAATGGCACTGGCTGGGGAGGGTCTGAGTTTCTGTCCATGGTGAGGGCCAGGGCCCCACTCCACAGCAACTCTCACCCCCATCTCATCAGCTGCATCTCTTCTCTCACAAGACAAATCCCAGCAACTTCAATTGGTGCCTCTGCCATGGGTAAAAGCGGGGACAAAGCAAAAGCCTCATAATTTAACACCCAACTTTCCCCACCATGTTGATAACTGATGCCACCAAGTCAGAGTAGCAAAGGAGAAAACTAAAAGTGTACCAACAGAGCTGGCTAAAGCCGCTATATTCTTAGATTGTATCTTTCAGTTATCACACTGCAAAGTCAGCTTCCGTTCCCATCTCTTCGAATGTTAACACTTGTGCACATGTTTGTGCAATCACCACCACCATCAGGATACAGAACTGTCCACCCATCAGCCAGGGACACTCCCCCGCTGTGCTCCTTCTTATCACACCTGCTCCCCATTCCTGCTCCCCAGGCCACTGAGCGGTCCTCCGTCACTGAGGCCTATGTCTGTTTTGAGAGGGTCACCTAAATGAAACCAGACAGAATGTGACCTTTTGAGGATGAATTCTTTCCTGCCACGTCATACTGTTGAGAAGCATCCAAAGCGGTTCACGTATCAATAACCTGTTCCTTGTTATTGCTGAGTAGTTCTTCCTTCTATGGATATGCCACAGTTTGCTTATCCATTCACCCATTGAAAGACATTTGTGTTGTTTCCAGTGTTTGGCAGTTATGAACACAGTTGTGTATAGGTTCTTGTGTAAGGATAAATTTTCATTTCTCTAGGATCGAAAGCTGGGCTTCCCTGGTGGCTCAGCTGGTAAAGAATCTGCAATTTTGGAGACCTGGGTTCAATTCCTGGGTCGGGACGATCGGTGGAGAAGGGATGGGCTACCCGCATCAGTATTCTTGGGCTTCCCTTATTGGTAAAGAATCTGCCTGCAATGAGGGAGACCTGGGTTTGATCCCTGGGTTGGGAAGATCCCTGGAGAAGGGAAAGGCTACCCACTCCAGTATTCTGGTCTGGAGAATTCCAAGGACTGTATAGTCCATGGGGTTGCAAAGAGTCAACACAACTGAGTGACTTTCGTGTTCACTTTCAGGATAAATAACTAGGCGTGAGATTGCTGATGAATGCAGTACTGTCATGTTTGGGGGACTAGCCTTGTAAAGAGTACAAGGCTTCCCAAGAGTATATAAAATAGTATTAGAGAAGAAGCATTGTACAGTTGCATGGCATGAAATAATCTGTTTCTTTAAACTTGTTTACTAACTGTATTAGAACATAATTTTTCAGTTTCAAGGAACAGAAGTCTTTAGCTTAAGCAAAAAGAAGAGTATTAGCAGGAAACAGGTGTGTCTCATGAGCCTCAGGACAGAGGAACAGCAGGAGTCTCAGAAAGATCTAGACGAGGGTAGAAAAAGCCACCGGGATACCCACTGAATCCTTGTGCCTCCTTCTATCTGCATTGGCTTCATTTCTCTCTTCTGGGAAAAAAAAAAAAATTATTCTCTCTGCAAGCTGGTCCTTGGGGTATTTAGAAGATGCCACCTAGAATCCCAGAATTCACTTACTATAAGCCTAGCCATGCAGCAAGAATGACTCCCCACTGACATGAAATGAATGTTTGTAGGACAAGAACTCTGACCGGTGCACATAAGTCACCATGGCCAGAGTTACAGGCTCATATTGGACCAACACGGCTGCCCAGCGATGCCCTGTGACATTACGGATGGGGGTGAGCTGCCCACACAGGAGAAACTTATATAGAAGAAGGCCAGTCTTTCTCACCCTCTCACCATGGCAGAGAGGCCTCCACACTCGCCTCATAGCTCCCCGGCAGGGGAGGATGATCAGCCAGCTCTTGGGCAGAGTGTGAGATGAAGTCTGGCCTCATTTTACACATGAGTCAGTTCAGTCACTCAGTCGTGTCCAACTCTTTGCAACCCCATGGACTGCAGCATGCCAGGCCTCCCTGTCAATCACCAATTCCCAGAGCTTGCTCAAACTCATGTCCATCGAGTTGGTGATGCCATCCAACCATCTCATCCTCTGTTGTCCCCTTCTCTTCCTGCCTTCAATCTTTCCTAGCTTCAGGGTCTTTTCCAAGGAGTCAGTTCTTTGCACCAGGTGGCCAAACTATTGGAGCTTCAGCATCAGTCTTTCCAATGAATATTCAGGACTGATCTCCTTTAGGATGGACTGGTTGGATCTCCCTGCAGTCTAGGGGACTCTCAAGAGTCTTCTCCAACACCACAGTTCAAAAGCATCAATTCTTCTGCGTTCAGCTTTCTTTATAGTCCAACTCTCACATCCATACATGACTACTGGTAAAACCATAGCTATATCTTAAATGTTCCTCTTCACGCTCTCACATCTCCCAATGGGTCTAGTTCTTCAGGGAGGTCAACCTCTTCTCTACCACTCAGAGAAGTGGACCTCCCATGGGTCTGGGTAGCTCTCTCTGTCCTAGCAAGCCCACATGGACATTCTGGTCCCTCAGTTAGATCTGAAGAAGAGGAGCTGGTTTGGAGAAACCTTTCCCAGAAAGCTGTTCAAATACTTAGCCAGATATTAACAAAGTGGTGGTTTAATTCTAGCTTTTCTCTTATGCTCAGTGTAAAGCTGCCTTAGGTACTTTTCTGGGGGTGAAGGATGACTGACAGAACAGGATTTGAGCACTCCTGCCTCGGTCCTTGTCCATGGTACCTTCCCATATCAACATTACCCTCCCTTCATGCCTAAGCACCCCAGTTAACAACGACTACATCCCAGCTGACCCAGGGGTTCTTTAGTTGTCTACTTCCCTGAATCTCTTCAGAGAAATACTAAGTGAAGTGAAGTGAAAGTCGCTTTGTCGGGTCTGACTCTTTGCAACCCCATGGACCATACAGTCCATGGGATTCTCCAGGACAGAATACTGGAGTGGGTAGCTGTTCCCTTCTCCAGGGGATCTTCCCAACCCAGGGATCGAACCCAGGTCTCCCGCATTGCAGGCAGATTCTTTACCATCTGAGCCACAAGGGAAATGCCAAAGAGACTATAAAATGATACAACAGAGCTCTAAATCCCAGCCTTGTTTGGAGGCTTGCATACTAAGTTTCTGGAGTCATGTCGAACTATTCGAGACCCTATGGACTGTAGCCCACCAGGCTCTTCTGTCCATGGGATTCTCCAGGCAGGAATACTGGAGTGGGTTGCCATGCCCTCCACTAGGGGATCTCCCTGACCCAGGGATTAAACCTGTGTCTCTTATGTATCCTGCATTGACAGGAGGGTTCTTTACCACTAGCACCCCCTGGGAAACCCTAGTTTGGAGGGGCCTTTGCCTAAAGATACAACCATTCAATTCTCCCTATACCTCCTCCCCTCAGTGTCCAGAGGTTACTGTGGCTCATGGTCAAGGGCAATGACCTTTATCCTGACCTCCAAAGCAACCTCACAAGACATAGATTTGCCCCTGGAAAGATGATAACGCCTTTCTTTCCCTAAAAAAAAAAAAAAAAAAAAAAGAATTCTCTCTAAAATTGGAGGTGAGGCTCTGGCAGAAGGAGCATGGGCTTTGGGGACGGGAAGATTAGTGTTAGCATCCCAGCTCTGGTCCATGTGCTTGAGAGGAGCACCCAAGCTCCCTGAACCTCATTTCCTCCTGTGATATGTCCTACTGTTGCTGTGAGAATTATATGAAATGTTCTCTGTTAAAAGCTGGCCCAGGATGAATGCTCTGTATTCACTGGTTCTCTCTTCCCTTCTTTTATCAGCACAACCTTGGTGAAATCTCTTCTAGAGTCCCTTAGGTTGTAAGGCTCTGTTTGGCCTGTTTGACCTGGTCTGCTTGAAAACAGGCACAAAGCCTTTCCTGTTGATTATTTTCTAAGGAAAAGAACAAAGCAAAGATATTCTGGTTTTGATTCATAAGAATGAATTTATAGCTTTTATATATGTCCAACACAATTTCATTCTGTCCCACCCTTTGTATGTTTAGTATGTACGTTGGCCCTCATCACATAGTTAACATCTGTCCACATTCACTGGTCCACCCCACTAGCCTGTGGGCTCCTGGGGAGCTGGCACGTGTCTAAGTTGTTAGGATGGAAAAGAACTTTTTTTCACCCTTGTAGGGTCTCCAGGCTGGTCTAAGAATTAAATTGACATGAGACAGATTAACAGGAGAAAACTGAATTTAATTTCTTGGGTACGAGAATCCCACATGTGTGAGAGGTCCAGAGAAAAGTAAAACCAGATAAAAATCCCATCCTGAGCTAAGGAATGGGATAGGGACTTGGGGCTCTCAAGGACAGGAGGGTTAGTCACAGCGCGGCAAGAAGAAGAGCAGATGTTTGGTAGTTAAGTGTTTGCCCTGCCCTACAGACAGTAAATTAGATCAAATTTTTCTCTGAAAAGAACTCTTTTTCTGGGAAAAATCTCCAGTTTAAATTCTTCTAGGTAGTTAAGGGAGGGAAAGAAGCTTCTCTTGAGTCCAAAGGGTCTCAATGGCCACATGTCAAGGTGGCACATCTTGGGGAGGCCTGTTCTGAACCCCCACAAAGTCACCTTCACATTCTCAAGTTCTGGCACAAGGCCTGACTCAGAACAGAAGGTTGTGCAAGTTTGCTGAGGGAATGAGGGAATGCCTGGAACGTAGCTACAGCTACGTGACCTGGAAAGATTTTGTTCACGTCTTCTCTGGCTGACAGTTGGCCGCCTTGAATTTTATGCTGCATTCAGACATTTCTTTTGCCTGGGTTTTCCAGGAAGAAATAACATCAGTTGTAAGAAATTAATATATTCAATTTATTTGCAAGTTCCTTGGAGGAAAACACTCATCCGCGATCAATTCTGTTGATTTGATCAGATCAGATCTTCCTTATTTAGAGGGCAAAGGCGTTCAGTAAATCTACCCACCCCACTCCCCTCCCTGTTGCTTGCCACATTCAGTTCAGTTCAGCTCAGTCGCTCGTTCATGTCTGACTCTCCGCGACCCCATGAACCGCAGCATGCCAGGCCTCCCTGTCCATCACCAACTCCCAGAGTTTACCCAAACCCATGTCCATCGAGTCGATGATGCCATCCAACTATCTCATCCTCTATCGTTCCCTTCTCCTCCTGCCCTCAATCTTTCCCAGTATCAGGGTCTTTTCAAATGAGTCAGCTCTTTGCATCAGGTGGCCAAAGTATTGGAGTTTCAGCTTGGGTCTTTCAGAAAGTTTGACCATCATGAAATCTTCCTAGGTGACTGTATGCTAAAGTACCTAACCCTAATAAAATGCAAGTCTTTGTACTTCGCTGGTGACCCGCGGTTAGGAATCTACCTGTCAGGGGACACAGGTTCGATTCTTGGTCTGGGAAGACTCCACATGACACAAGGCAACTAAGCCCGTGCACCATGGTTCCAGAAGCCTGCACGCCCTGGAGCCTGTGCTCTGCAACAAGAGAAGCCTCCGTCTATGAGAAGCCTGTACATGGCAACTAGAGAGAGCCCATCACAGCAGTGAAGACCCAGCACAGTCAAAAATAAATAACTTCTTAAAAAACAAGCTTTTCTCCAAGGCACAACTCAGAAGTAGAGATAAGTCCTCTAATCACTCAAGTTTCCACTCCTCAAGTTTAAATTTCATTGCATCCCAAGACAGGGCTCCAAGTTTAACTACAGCAGGAGATGAAATGGAATATCTGACATCCAAGTTGGAAAGATGTGGCTAAAAACTCAAAGAAATGTTTGTGGAAAGGAGAGTTCTGATCTACTGCAGGCTGGGAAGGGATATCATTTAACCTGACCACTAAACAAAGCCCAGTGCCTTTCCTGCCCCTTGTGGATAGCTCCTCATCCTTCTAGCACACCTCAAAGTCTCTTTGTACCTTTCCTCCTTCCAACAGGAACAAGCTCAGTCCTTCCCTCTCCTGTGATTCCTCAGCCTTTAGCCTGTGCAGTGGTTTTAGCAAAGCAATTCTTCCCTGGCTGGGAGTATTTGCATCTGCTTCCCCCAGTAGGAGAGGAAATGGGGTCTTATTCCTCTTGGATCCTCCCATATTACTTACCATATTTGAGGAAAAGGACAACAGCAGTTTGCATTTACTGAATCCTATAGCATTCCAGCCACCCCTATGTACCTTATAAACACCATATCCTTTAATCCTGAAAACAAACCTGCAAGGTTGTTTGATTTGCTCCCCCCGCAATATACTATTATGGAAAATTCTAAACATGCAGAAAAGTTGAAAGAATTTTATCATGAATACCCATAGACTCACCACCCAGATTCTACAATTAACATTTTGTCATACTTGCTTACAGACTTCCCTTGTGGCTCAGTTGGTAAAGAATCTGCCTGCAATTCAAGAGACCTGGGTTTGATCCCTGGGTTAGGAAGATCCCCTGGAGAAGGGAATGGCAACCCATTCCAGTATTCTGGCCTGGAGAATTCCATGGACTATCCATGGGGTTGCTTGCTTGGTTTATCACACACTTTCCATCTGTTCATCCTTCTATATATCTGTCAATCCACCTTATTTCTGGTGCATCTTAAAGTAAGGACAAATATATTTTCAGTCTTTATTTTACAGATTCACAAAGTTTTAAAGAGGTTAAACATTTTGCAAAAGGCAACACGGCAAAGTGGTAGAAATAGCATTTAAATTCCCCATCTGCTCACTGCAGAATCCATTGCTCTCTCTGTTCCACCACCATGCATCTGACCAATGCTTGTTGAATGAATTAATGAATGATATCATTTGTGAAAGAGCATCAGTAAAGAAAAGCTGGTTTACTGGCAAAAGAAAAGTTGCATTGAAGTATGCTGTGTCCACATTTTGGAGGTTCCCTTTGATAATTAAATAAATATTACTTACTGAACTATGAATTTACATTAGAATTTACATTAATGTGGGGGAGGTAGACAATTTAAAAAAACAAATTTAAACATTGGAAAACTTCAGAAAGTGATTATTCTGTGAAAGAAATCAAACAGGATGAGAGTCTGGGTAGGGTCTGCATGCTGAAGCTGACACTGGCTGGGCAGGAAGGAGAGGGGAGCACCCAGGAAAGTGATACCAACTCTGGGGTGAGCCAGAGTATGAGCAGATGCCAGCCTTGAGGGGCAGCTGGAGGAAGCATGCTTTGCCCAACAGGAATAGCAGATGCAAAGTCACTGGGGTGAGGATGATTTAGGCAGGCATGAGGGGGAGAAACAAAGCCAGAGGGCTGAGCAGACAGAGGCCAGAACAGATGAGCTTGCAGAGGGTAGGGCTGGCCTCACAGCCCGGGGAAGAAATCTTACATGTAAAGAAAGTGAAGTCACTCAGGCTTGTCCAACTCTTTGTGAGCCCATGGACTGTGGCCTACAAGACTCCTCCATCCATGGGATTTTCCAGGCAAGAATATTGGAGTGGGTTGCCATTTCCTTCCCCAGGGGATCTTCCTAACCCAGGGACTGAACCCAGGTCTCCCACATTGCAGGCAGACACAACATCTGAGCCACCAGGGAATCCCTGGTGTAAATACAGGTGCAATAGGAAACTGCCAGAGAATTTTCAGAATGGCGGAGTGCCAAGGTATGTAAAGATTACTCTAATTCGCTATGGGAACCAGACTTTAGGAGACAAGAATCAAAGCAAGGATACCTATGTAATGGGCAGAACCGTGTCCTCCCAAAATTCACATCTTGAAACCCTAACCCCCAGTACCTCAGAATGTATTTGAAAGTAGGATCTTTACAAAGGTAATTAAGTTAAAAGGGGTCATTGGGATGGTCCTTATTTCCATGAGATTGGTGTCCATATAAGAAGAGATTGGGCTTCCCTGGTGGCTCAGATGATAAAGAATCTGCCTGCAATTCAGAAGACCGGGATTCGATCCAGGGTCAGGAAGATTCCCATGGAGAAAAGAAAAGCTACCCACTCTAGTATTCTTGCCTGGATAATGCCATGGACAGAGGAGTGTGGTGGACTACAGTCCATGGGATCGCAAAGAGTTGGACAGGGCTAAGTGACTAATACTAACTAACTACAAAGAGATTAGGACACAGATACACAGGGAAGATTACGTGAAAACACAGAGAGAAGATAGCTATCTACAAGCTGAGGAGATTCAGAAGAAATGAATCTTATCGAAAATTTGATCTTGGACTTCCTGCCTCCATAATTATGAGAAAATAAACTTCTATTTCTACAGACACCCAATTTCTGGTGTTTTGTTATGGCAGCCCAGGAAACTAATACAAGTAGTTCATGGTCTATCTGAGTGACGATGGTGTTGCAAAAAGAAGTGGTAAGATTTAGGATCTATTGGAAGCAGAGCCAACAAAATTTGCTGATAGACTGGACATGAAGGAGAGAAGAGTCAAGGTCAGGGGTGATTCTTAGAATCAGGCTTGAGCCATTGGTTGAATGGAAGTAGCAAAAACTTGAGGAAGAAGTCATTGGGGTGGAAGTCTAGAGTTCTGTTTTGGACAAGCTAGGTTGAGCAATTGAGCAGGCAATGGCATATGAACTCTGTTGAGCCCTCATGGTAACTACAGAAATAACTGATTCCACTGAGAATCTGATAGGTGCCAAGAACCATGGGAGGCACTTAAACACTAAAAGAGAAGAATACATTGTAGACCTTGTGATCCTAAAAGCCAAGAACTTGTTTTAAATCCTCAACCATGTCCCCCAGGATTGAATTTTTCTAGTGGCCAAAGTCAGAAAAAGAAGTCTTGACCAGAGCTTCAAAGATAAAACAAATCTTTGGGGTGTTTTTGGGACCAGGTGTGTGTAATTCTTGTCTGAGTAGGAGTCAAGAATGTGACACTGCCTCCACAGTCATGTTAAATGATCAGAACTTAACTGAACATGTTTTTGTTAAGATGATTTCATTTGTCTAGGACGCTGCATTCTTAGAACAAAGAAAGTCAGGGACAGAAATGTGTTATGAGTTTTCTACCTTCAGACTCAACCCACGCAAGTCAGGTTTCACTAGGTTCTTTATCCTGTTATTGCATTTTACCTTATTTTTAATTTGATTTTACTGTAAATTACTTCTTTTTTTTTTTTTAAATAAGTGGTAATGTTGAGAAGATGCAATCAAAATCCATGGTTTAAATGACAGCAAAAAAGTTACATTACCCCTGAGATCATGAACAAATGGTGCTTGACACCCGTTAGAGTGGTATCAAGATGATGGAGATGTAGTCCTCTTTTTGTCTTCTTAGGAATGGAGAAGCAGAAATCATACTGCCTTGGCTTCTTGCTCTAGGCCATAGAAACTTGGCCGACATGTTTTGTCCCAGGTATGGTTCTGGGTCTTGGGCAAGGTCCTAGCTTAGCCCCTGATGGTAATTCTTTGGGTTTAAATTTTTTTTGGCTCAATTTTTTTTTAGCTCAAATTCTTTAGCTCAATTTCCCCCTTTTTGCTTTCCATGGTAACATTTGGTTTCCTTTTCCCAGTCTTTTCTAGGATCCGCTTAGTTAGATCATGATGAATATAGAATTTTCAACTCTGACCTTTTTTAACTTAAAGTTGTGTTGTGAACATTTTTCAGGTCGTAAAAAATTGTTTGACATTATACGCCAACAGTCATTGAATATTTCATCATCTGGACACATACTAATCTAAGCAAGATTATAAATTATTTCTCTTTAAAGATAATGGTGCAATTAGTGATTGCAACGCAAATTTGAAAATTTTTGACTCCACTAAACAATGACATTTTTATGGACAAAGCAATATTTCTGGGCCACCTATTTTAATTCTCTTCACCATTTGTTCTGTCTATAATTCTTCTCTCCTTCATCCCTTCTCGTAGGCTTGATATTCACTACATGCCTACATGCTAAGTCGCTTCAGTCACGTCTGACTCTTCGTGACACTATGGACCGTAGCCTGCCAGGCTCCTCTGTTCATGGGATTCTCCAAGAAAGAATACTGGAGTGGGTTGCCATTCCCTTCTCCAGGAGATCTTTCCAATCCAGAGATCAAACCCACATCTCTTACATCTCCTGTAATGGCAAGCAGGTTCTTTATCACTAGTGCCACCTCGGAAGCCCATAATGGATGTAGCATTTTTATAGATGTTTTGATTTCATGCTTTGAAATGTGAATAAATTTTATGTGAATTATGGTAAATGTCTATGCATTGCATTTATTCATTTTTACTTCAGTTGAATTTCAATCATTATATTAATAATTAAATTAATTAGCTAATTCAAATAAAAATAAAATATAGCTTGGTATTAAATGAAATGAATACAGAAATACTAGTATTTTCATTGCATACCAGTATTGAGATCACCAGTTGCATGGAGTATCTTTGCAAATAAATCTTTCCACAAGATATAGAGTTCGATGCCCCGGTATAGAGGGTCATGTGAAAAATTCTCCCACAGCTCAGGGCTATGATTCTGAATAATTTGCAGCCATCCTTCCACCAGACTGTCAGAGCTATGTCAGCCTTAACGTTTCCTTCTTTTCCAAAGTTGTCAGGAAGCTCAAAACTAAGTTTTGCGTGCAAATGCTACAGACTTTATAAATAGAGACACTTTTTTTCATATTTTGGGGGGTACTTTTCACTAGGTTCTTTATCCTGTTATTGTATTTTACCTTATTTTTAATTTGATTTTACTGTAAATTACTATGTATCTTTTTTTCTAAATAAGTGATAATGTTGAGAAGATGCAATCAAAATCCACAGTTCACATGACAGGAGCCTAGAGTTAAATTATCTTTGGTCAATTGACCAGGTGATGGCAGCGTATTCTTTCCTCTCAGTTTTTGCATTTTCTTACATTAAAAATAAAAAGCCATTGAGCAATAAGCCTGCACCAATATTCCATTGTCAATGAACTTGTCCCACCTTTCCCCTGGTTGATGTGTAAGGTTTTTGCTGTTTTGATGTTGATCTTATCTATTATTGATGGAGGACCATGGAGCCCTCCTTTGCCATAATGTCAAAGATCCCAGATCCATCTGCAAACTGCTCATAGCCCGTAGACTAGCTGAAGAATTGTTTCAACTGGTCTTGTGAGTTTCCGCTTCTCATCTTTTTCAGTTATTTCCCAGGTACTTGGCACGGCCTGTGGATTGTTATCACGATGAAAGGGATGTTGAACTCAATGATGGGTCTGTAGTGTAGTTAAGATTGCAATATACATCTATGAACATTGAAAGGTAGTTATGTTTTGGACATGGCCTGGCACATAACAGGTAATTCAGTACATATTATGGAAGGGAGGAGGAAAGGAGGAGGAAGAAAGGTAGGAAGGAAGGGAGGGGTGGAGGGAGGGAGGAAGAAAAGGAGGGAGGAAACGCCATAAAATGGGAGAAAGCTCCTTACTCTCACAAATGCTAAGCGGGAAAAGAAAAAAAAAAAGTGACCTTGGTGTCTTCCTTTGGTCTGTAAAAGTATTATTACTTCTAGAGATTTCTCATATTGCTTGCACATACGGTATACCCAGAAATGTCTAGTAGCTTGAACAAGCAGCGTCCTCTTCCTTATTCACTCCGTACCCAAGCATTGAAAGCAGTCCTAATACTATGCTTCAGAAGCAACAGGGAAAAGCTTCCCAATGATCAAATTATCTATGGATGCTGAGAGTCACCCACACAGTCCTTCTCCTCTCTGCCAGGGGCAGAAGAAATCCGGTAGCGGGTTCTTTCTGTTCTCCCAAGCTCTCTGCAGTGGGTGAGCACACGACTGGCTGGGATCTGGCCTCTCTCTCTTTTCCAGGATGTGGCGCCTACACCACCTCACACATCTGAGAATCTACAATAACTCTTCTCCCATATCATATAACCTGGACTCTGTGCTTTCCTGATTCATAATCCTACACCTGCCATCTCTCCCCACGAAACCAACAACAACAGCAGCAAAAATCCACAGTCTTAGAAGAGGGGAGAAACACCTCTATTCAACTTTCCTTGAATTTGCTGTTTATTTTTCTCATTATTAACCTTCTCACAGAAATCACAGAAAAAATAAGAGAAAAAAAGTAGAGTCTCATACCTGAGAAAGTGACTCAAAATATAATCCTGCTGTATTCTTCTGTCCCAACATCCTTCCGTCTAGTGTTTAGTAAACACTAGAACAAAATGTAGCAAAACAGGGTAAGCAAAATTAAGCCCTGATTCTACCACTTGCAAACTGAATGGACTTGACAAGTTATTTCTCAGAGCTCTCCTTTATTGCTCTACAAACTGATGTAATGATGCCACTGCACAGAGTTGTTAGCGGACTCAAGATAATATATGTAAAGCATCTGGGGCTCACTGGACTTTCAAGTTCTGCAGCTGTTGTTAACGTGCAGACCTCATTCATCTATACTGAGTCGGACAGGTGCTCTGCCTCCACCCAGGAAGCAAGCTGAAAGCGCTGCAAAGGGAAAATGTACTGACAGGGTGCCATTACCAGAGCTAACAAATGTTCACTGCAAAGTCCCTTGGTGCCCATAAGCCATTACAGATCTACCAACCTTGAGTTTGTCTAAGCACGTTTTTAAGCAATTTATATTTTTCAGCTCATAAAACCTACTGGGATAACATGTTCCACCTATTAGCCATAGTCCATAAATCTCCCCTTCACTAACAGGACAGCCTTCATTGAAGGTAATAAGACCCAAGAGAAGGCGTTCAGATACTGTTTTCAAATGTGGGCTGAATTTGCCATTTTCTACCTATAAAAGGGATTAGATAAATGGCTCACCTCTTTGATTCTTGGGCTCCTAACTATGAAGCAGGAATAATAGAACCTAAGTCACACATGGGTCAGCCTCAGAGATTTTAACCCACTCTTGCTTCTTTCAAGAATGCTTTTTCCCATAGATAGGTATCTACATGGCTTGCTTATTCATTTCACTAAAGTTTTTGTCCAAAGCACACATGTAAGAACTATCCCATGTCTATACCATAAACACCTAAAAAGCAAGACAAACTTATTGTAGACATTGGACAATAAGCAGAAAAGTTACTGAGAGTAGGAAATAGTAAGGATGAGCTTTATGAAGGCACTGGCTTTCTGCTGAGTTTGAATAAAATTATATGAGCTTTATGAATGCATTGGTTGTCTGGGGTTAATTTCTGGAACTTGGAAGAGGCAGAAAAAGCCTAAACTAAAACTAAAATCTTGCTAAGTTGAAGAAACTAGGATAAGAACACTAGAAGACTGAGGTAACTGGAATTTGTGGGGAGGGATACCAGAAAGGAGAGCGCTAAGCAGAGAAAATCCTCCCCAAATCTGTATAAGGTTCCCCTTTCTGTCTTTGGATGAACACTGATTTGTGTATGAACAGCATTAAATTTGACAAGACTGTGTAAAGAACAGTTGTTGGAGCACTCTAAACGGAACAATTCCCATAGCTCACACATAGCTGGGAGACATTTGAGTTTCTACCAGCCAGAGTGGAGAGAACATACTGAAAACTGATGATCTTCAGGAGACCCTAGACAATACCCAATAATTGCAGAATATATATTCTTGTCAAGTGCTCATGGAAACACTCTTAGATGATATGCTGGGCTATAACAAGACTAAATAAATTTAAAAGGACAGCAATCACATGGATATATGCTCTGACATAATGAAACTAAAGTATAAATCAGTAACAAAAAGATATCTGAAAAACCTAATATTTGTAGATTAAGCAACAAACATGTAAATATTCCACGAGTCAAAGAATAAATCATAAAAGAAATTAGAAAAATTTAATGGAACGAAATAAAAGTAAAACATAAGAAAATTTGTGGGATGCAGCTAATCAATGCTTAGAAATGTATGCCTATATATTCTTAGAGTTTTTAAAAAGAGAAAGGTCTAAAATCAATTATCTAAGATTTCACCTTAAGAACAATGAGGGGAAAAAAGAGCAAATTAAACCCAAAGTAAGGAGTAGAAAGAAAATAATAAAAACGAGAGTGAAATCAATGAGACAGAGCATGATAAAACAGTAGAAATTTTAAATAAAAGCAATAAACCTGAATGAATTGACTCTTGGAAAATATAGTTAAAAAAAAAAACAGGGTTTATCTCAGGAATGCAAGATTGGTTTATCACTAGAAGATCAGGCAATATAATTCACAGTATTGACAGATAAAAAAATAAAAAACAATGCAAGTATTTTTTTGAGCTAGAGAAAGTATTTGAGAAAATATGACATCTATCTCTCAGAACACTAGAAATGAAAGGGAACATCTTTAACATGTCAGGGTAATCTGCAACAAATAAATGAACAAACAAAACCCTTCAATTAGTTCCCTATTCAGTGATATGAGACTGAGTGCTTTTCTCCAGACTGGGATAATCTCATCAATATTTAACAATCTATTGAAGATTCTAGTAAATAAGATAATAAAAAGAAATGAAAGAAATGCAGACTGAAAAGGAAGAAGTAAAACTGTTTTTATTCTCAGATGATAGAAAATCATAACAAATACTCAAAAAAATTTCCAGAATTAGCAAATATAGGAAACAATGTAATAAGTAAAATCTAATTGCAATTATATTTAATAATAGCAAATAATTTATAAGTAAAACTTTAAATGCCATATGTGATAATATCAACAACACAAAATACTTAGGGATAAATTTAACAAAATATGTGTAAGACCAGGATACAGAGAACTATAAAACACTTTTGAGAGTAATTAAAGAATTCCTAAGTAAATAGAGAGATAATCTGTGTTTACAGACTAGAAGATTCAATATTTTTAAAATGTCAATTATCCCCAAACTGACCAGAAAGTCAATGTAATTCCATTCAAAATCTCAGAAATTTTTTCTTTAGAAATTAATATGATTTTAAAATGTATGTGAATGCAATATACCCAGAATATCCAGAGGAAATCTGACATAGAACAATATTATACAGCTTATTTCAAGACTTGCCACAAAATTAGCAACTTTCGCTGTAAAAGGCCAGAAAGTAAATATTTAAGGATTTGTGCACCATATACGACTCTTTAAAGATATAAAAGCCATTTTTAGCCCATAGGCTGTACGAAACAAAATACGGACTGGATTAAACTTGGAGACAGTAATTGGCTATATGACAAAACAGTGTGGAAATGATGTAAGGATAGATATACATGTCACTGGAACGTAATAGAGCCTGGAAATAGACCCACACAGATGGTTGACTGATTTTTGGAAACAGAGCCCGGGTAATACAATGAGGAAGACATTCGGCTGTGCTGTCCAAGAAGACAGAGTTGGGGCTGGAGATGTAATTTAGAGGCAGGAGTCTACACCTCATGGTTTTATCAGCCTTCAGCAAGAGGAATAATCAGTCATCTTAACTGTCTCTAAACCCCGTATTGTTTGCTGGGTTATTTACTGCTATTCAATGCTAAAAACAGGAACACAGAAAAGTAACTATAACATGGTTTTACAACATCTGAGAACACTTAATGAAATCCTAATTTCTACCATGCCAAGAAACCTGCTGCCCTTTCTCAGTATTTCAGAAGGCTCCTTTACAACTGGACCACTCCACATCTTCATCCTCTCCACTGAGTCATACATCCCCAACCCCATCTTCTCTGGCAGTGTAGCCTAATCTCTTCCACAGGCCAAGATTTCATGAACAAAGACCTGTTCACTCTTTGGAAGGAAAAAAGAAGCCCAGGTCCCAAAGACACAAAGTCCTACTAAAAAGTAGAAGGAAACATGGGTTTTCCCCAATGACTAGACTACTTCCAAGAAAATAAGACCTAGTTAATTTTTGTGTGTTACTTTATTGATTTTTCAGAGTCAATTGCCTTATTGTCAGAATAAATAAGAAAATTAAAACAACTCATAATCTCACCCCTTGGAAGTTAAAGAATTAATTATTTATTATACACAGAACTAGAACTAATAGGTGAAGCAGAAATTTAAAGAAAAACACACAATAACAACACATAAGATGCCAACACATCAACGGGGAAAAGCTGTGACAGCTAATTCACAAAAGAGGAGCTAAAATCGATAAACACTTCACTCTTTCCTAAAGCCTCAAATGCAAATTCAAACAATAGTGTTGTTCTATATTTCACCTATTAAGTTAGTGACAAACAAAAATACTGGCGATACAAATACAGTTGCAGATTTCAACATTTCTCTCAACAACTGATGAAACAATTAGACAAAAAATCAGCAAGGATATAGGAAAACTCAACACCATCACCAACCATGTAAAGCTAATCAACATTTATTCCACATTTCAGCCAACGGTGATAGAATACACTTTTTTTTCAAGCACCTGTGGAACATACATAAAGAGAGACAAATATCCAGGTCATAAAAAGGTTCAGCAGATTTAAAGGAATTAAATCATTGTAGTGGTTTTTGCCATACATTGACATGAATCAGTAAAGTAATTAGCCTCCAACTAATAAAAATAAATGAAAAAATAAATAAATAAAAGTAATTAAATCATTTACTGTGTGTTCTCTGACCACAGTGAAATCAAACTTGAAATCAATAACAAAAAAAAAAGGAAAAAGAAAACTCTAAACACTGAACACTAGACAACACACTTCTAAATAATCCATGGGTCCGAAAGGAAGTCTCAAAAAGTGTTTAAATACATTGAACTGAATAAAAATGAGATATCAATGTTTTTATGACAGAGCTAAAGCAGTATTGAGAGAGAAATTTATAGCACTACATTCCTACATTAGCAAAGATTAAAAGTCTCAAATTAATTCTGTAAGAGCCACTCAAAGAATTAGAAAAAGGAGAGCAAATAAATCCAAAGCCATCAGAAGGAAGGAAATAATATAGGTAAGGACAGAAACCAGTGAAACTGAGAACAGAAAGTGAAAGTGAGTGGACGTCGCTCAGTCGTGTCCGGCTCTTTTCGACCCCCTGGACTATAAGGTCCATGGAATTCTCCAGGCCAGAACACTGGCACAGGGAGCCATTCCCTTCTCCAGGGGACCTTCCCAACCCAGGGATCGAACCCAGATCTCCCGCATTGCAGGCGGATTCTTTACCAGCTGAGCCACCAGGGAAGCCCAAGAATACTGGAGTGGGCAGCCTATCCCTTCTCCAGGGGATCTTCCCAACCCAGGAATCCAACCAAGGTCTCCTGCATTGCAGGTGGATTCTTTACCAACTGAGCTATGAGGGAAGCCCCAAGAACAGAAAAGCAGTAGAGAAAAGTCAATGAAATAAAGAGCTGCTTCTTTGAATAGATCAATTAAAACCTTAAGTCTCTGGTAAGACTAAATTACTAATATCAGGAATAAGGCAAGAGATAGCACTACAGACCTTGCGGCCATAAAAGAAGATAATAAGAAATACTATAAAGAACTTTATACATGTAAATTTGACAGCTTAGGTGAAATGAAGCAATTCTCAACAAGCACAAACTATTGCAATTTATCCAATCTGAAATAGATTATCTGAACAAGACCCACAACTATTAAAGAAGTTAAAAATCTTTTCCCAATAAAGAAATATCCAGGCCTAGATTAAGTGTTTAAGAGTAATTAATACAAATTCTTTTACTTTTTTTTCCCAGAAAATAGAAGAGAAGGAATACTTCCTGACTTATTCTATCAAACCAATCTTTCCAAGAATTCCAAAATCAGACAAAGACAATACAAAGAAAGAAAACAAAGCTACAGACCAATATCTCCCAAGAAAATGGATGCAAAAATTCTTAACAAAATGTTAGCAAAGAGAATTCATCAATACATTAAATAATTATACATCTAGATCATGTGGGGTTTATTCCAGCGATGCAAGCCTAGTTCAGTGTCTGGAAATCAATCAGTGTAATACACCATATTAATAAACTAAAGAAGAAAAATCACACAACCATATCAAAGACAGAAAGAAAAAAATCTTTTGACAAAATCCAATACAGATTTGTTATTTATTAAAATCTTCCAGAAAATTAGGGATAGATCTTCATCTATCTATTCTATCTATATATCTATATATATCCTCAACTTAATAAAGAATATCTATAAAAACAGAAGACCTATAGCTAACATCATATTTAATAATGAAAGACTGAATGCTTTTTCCATAAGACTGAAAGCAAAGCAAAGATGTCCACTTCCACCATGGTTATTCAACATAGTACTGGAAGCTTTAAACAGCACAATAACACAGGAAAAGAAAATAAAAGGCATGCAATCAGAATAAAACTATTGCTCTTTGCAAATGATATACATAATACCAATGAACAGGAAACAAAGTAAAAATACAAAAATCAATTACATCTTGCATATACTACCAGTGAATATGTAGACAGTAAAATTTTAAAACACAATACCATTCGTAGTCATTTAAAATAATAATAACTAGGTATGAATTTTCCAAGGAAATGGCAACCCACTCCAGTGTTCTTGTCTGGAGAGTCCCACGGATGGAGGAGCCTGGCGGGCTATAGTCCATGGGGTCACAAAGAGTCAGACATGACTGAGTGACTTAGCACATAGCACATGAATCTTCCCGAACATGTACAAGACTTCTATTTTGAAAACTACAAAACAATGATGAGAAAAAAACAAATATCTAAATAAATGCAAAGGCATGCTTTGTTTATGGATGTAAAGACTCAATGTGGTAAAGATATAAATTCTTCTTAAATTAACATACAGGTTTAATGCAATTCTTATGAAGATTTTGTAAATAAAGGATTATTTTATTTTTTATTCTATTTATGTTTTATTCTATTCAGGATTATCCTAAAATTTTTAAAGGACTAAATAACTAAAATGATTCTGAAAAAGAATAAAATAAAAGGAATTCTGATCTGGGGTGACCTCAGCCTGTAATGGCTTGGAGTGGCATTTGTGTTCCCAGCCAGAGACTGACGTTGTGTAGTGGTGGTGAAAGCATCAGATCCTAGGCACTAGACCAGTGGTCAGTGACAAGGGCGCTGGCCCTTTGACTTTGCGGAAGAGAATTTCCGCAAAGAAGGAAAGCAGTGAAGCAAGTAAAGTATTTACTAGGGGGAAAAAGAGTACAGTACGTGTGGATAGACAGATGGGCAGACTCAGAGGGAAAGTTTCTGAGTTTCATCCTCACAGTGGTTTGAATTACTTTTATGGGGCATTTCCTCTGGGTTTCCTTTGGCCAATCATTTTGATTTGCCTGGTTCACAGTCCATATTTGGTATATCTCAGGATCCTCCCACGTGTATGCATTATCTCTTAGCCAAGATGGATTTTACCGAAGAGTCTGGGTAGCCTAGCATTAGTTAGCATCACTTCTCTTTGAACTCCAAGGAGCCTTTCTGCACTTGTGTGGTCGGGGAAGTCTCCTGACTTCTGTGTGCATGCTAAGTTGCTTCAGTGGTGTCCGACTCTTTGCAACCCTGTGGACTGTAGCCCACCGGGCTTCTCTGTCCCTGGGACTCTCCAGGCAAGAATCCGGAGTGGGTTGCCATGCCCTCCTCCAGGGAAATCTCCCCCACCCAGGGATCGAATGCATGTCTCTTATGGCTCCTGCACTGGCAGGTAGGTTCTTCACCACTAGTGACACCTAGGAAGCCCCTCCTGACTTCCAGAACAAGAAATATGTGATCTGGGAAGGGCCCAGCCTCCTCCCATGACTGCCCCACTATTCTCTCTTGGCGTTTTGGTCCAGAGGGAGTGTATCTCCCATTGCTTTTCCCTGGATGGGCCCATCTGCCTCCTGCCTCAATTCTACCTCCTTTCCAGACTTACAATGTAGTTACAGGGATTGAGACTGGGTGGTGTTGATGAAGGACACGGAGGTCAATGGAACAGAGGAGACAACTGAGAAACAGTCTGATACAAGTACAGACACCTGATTTTGACAAAGGCGAAGAGCAGCTTAATGGAGAAGGCAGTTTTTCAAAAAATCATCTCCAAACAACTGGATATGCCTAACAAAAAGAAACCTCAATCTAGTGTCACTTCTTACACAAAAACTAACTCAAAATTGGTTGTAGATTGAAATGTTAAATATAAAATGATAACACTTCCAGAAAACACATACACACATACACACACATAGGAGAAAAACCTTTGGGACCTGGGAATTGGTGATTAGATCTTAGATTCTTTGATCTAACACCAAAAACATGATCCATAAGAAATTCAATAAATTGGACATTATTGAAATTAAAAACTTTTCTTTGCGAAAGACCCTGTTAAGACAATGAGAAGGCAAGCTCCAAACTTGGAGAAAATATTTGCAAACCACTTATCTGACAAGGACTCATACCTAGAACATATAAAGAACTTCCCAATTCAAGATTTGTTTTAAATCATTTCAACTAGAAAATGGGCAAAAGACATGAAGAGACATTACATAGAAGAGAATAAACAGATGGCAAACTGTTATATAAATGAGCCAAAAGTGGCCTTTGTGTATTGGCCCCTAGGTTGCTTACTTCTCCACTGCAGGCTGAGATGCATTAACCTAAAAGCCTGCTGGCACCGAAGGCAAATTTTTACACATCTAGCTGTTTTAAAGATAGCCCAGCTAAGCAGATTTTTGACATTTAGGGCTTGCCTGCTTTACATTCTCTGAAAAAATCTCATTCCATATCTGCTGACTATTGATAAGCTAGAGCCTTATGGTTATAAAACCTCAAGTTAGTATGGCCCTTAGGAGTGCTATTACCTAGAGACTCCCTGCTGGGCTGCTGAACGACATTACCTAAATAGATAAACTTCCTTTCTGATCCTCCTTTCCCTTGACCTCCCCACTCTAAGTAGAAGCCCTCAAACCACGGCTTCTGAACAGACTCCTACTAGGAGAGGCCTTGCCTGTCCAAGGGAAGGTTGTCCTTCCCTTGGCAACCCTGTCCAAGCACCACCCAGTCAAGTCTGCTGTGTGTTACTAGATCTTCTGGCCCTATCTTTTCCCTGACCTGTCCAAACGTCCTCAAATCCCAGACACCAATAAACACATGCAAAGGTGTTCTGCAGCACTAGCCTTTGAAGCTGAAAGTAAAAGTGTTAGTTGTTCAGTCGTGTCTGACTCTCCGTGCGACCACAAGGACTGTAGCCCACCAGGCACCTCTGTCCATGGGATTCTCCAGCAAGAATACTGAAGTGGGTAGCCATTCCCATCTCCAGGGGATCTTCCCGACCCAGGGACCAAACCTGGGTCTCCTGCATTGCAGGCAGATTCTATACTGTCTGAACCACCAGGGAAGCCCTAACCTTTAGGGAAATGCAAATTAAGACTACGATGAAATATCTCTATATACCTATTAGAACAGGTGAAATTTAAAATAATAACAATCTTAAATGCTGTTGAGAATGCAGAGAGGCTGGATCTCTTATTTATTACTGGTAAAAATGTAAAATGTACAACCACTGAGGAAAGTATTTTGGCACACACATACCTAATGACACAAGAAATTATGCTCTTAGACATTTATCCCAGAGAAGTGAAGGTATATCCATATAAAATCATGCACGTGATTGTTTATAGAAGCTTTATTTGCAAAAACCCAAACTAACAACTAAAATGTCCTTTAATAGGTAAGTGGTTAAAATGTGGCTCATCCATACCAGGCAATACTACACAGCAATAAAAGAAACGCTACATGCAACAAATTGGATGGATCTAAAAGGCATTACGCTGAGTGAAAAAGCTCAATATCAAAGGGCAAATACTGTGTAATTCCATTGAAATAACATTCCCAGATGACAGAAGTATATGCCATGGACTCTTGGTTACCATGTTTCAGCAATCATAGAAAGGAAGGATGTGGTGTGACTGTAAACGGACAGCATTAGAGAGATGGCTTGTGGGAATAGTTCTGAATTTGACTTCAAGCATGGTTATATAAATACACACAACATATAACAACACACATACGGTGCCAGTGTCAAAATCATAGTGCTGATATTGTATGATTGTTATGTAAGATACCGAGAGGGTTCATTGCAACGGGCACAATGGAATTCTTCTAAACAACTCCACTTGGCCAATTCGGCACTCCTCCTATCAGCAAGCAGACTGATGCCCGCTGAGAAATTGTCACTCCCCACTGTAGCCTGCTCTACAGAACTCTGTGTTCTAACGCTCCCACCGACGGAGCTGTCTGTTTAACGGCAGAGTTGTATTTGTTCTCAAGCCTGTTGGGACCACTTGAACTGTTTTTTTCTAATTACTTAATTCAACTAAACGTAATAAAAACCGATTAAATGTGAGTGGGATAAGTAAGAGAGTGGCTGTTTCACTGAAAACAAAATTGAAGGCTTTGTAAAGACTCAAAAAAGAGCCAAATTATGGATGCTGAATTAGGCGTGGGTGAGCCAATTATAAAAGATTCAGAGGGGGTAAGAATCTTAAAAATTCAGAAGGATACTGCATTCAGGTGGCCTCACGAACATCTCTAGTTTGCTCCCTTTTACAGGAGTTCCCTAAAGGGGAACTTTCAGATGACGACTTAAGAGAAATGCCTATGCAGGAAAGACAACACAGAAGTCCAAACAGGTATCACACACACCATAATCGTGGCTCTGCATCAAAAGGCAAGCAATGTAATAGATTTGGATTTCAGTTCAGTTCAGTTCACTTCACTTCAGTTCAGTTCAGTCGCTCAGTCATGTCCAACTCTTTGTGACCCCATGGACTGCAGCATGCCAGGCCTCCCTGCCCATCACCAACTCTCACAGCTTACTCAAACTTTTGTCCATCATTTCGGTGATGCCATCCAACCATCTCATCCTCTGTCATACCCTTCGTCTACCTTCAATCTTTCCCAACATCAGGGTCTTTTCCAATGAGTAGGTTCTTCGCATCAGGTGGCCAAAGTATTGGAGTTTCAGCTTCAGCATCAGTCCTCCCAATGAATATTCAGGACTGATTTCCTTTAGGATTGACTGGTTGGATCTCCTTGCAGTCAGAGGGATTCTCAAGAGTCTTCTCCAACACCACAGTTCAAAAGCATCAATTCTTTGGCACTCAGCTTTCTTTATAGTCCAACTCTCACATCCATACATGGCTACTGGAAAAACCATCTAGTCAAAGCTAGATGGACTTTTGTTGGTAAAGTAATGTCTCTGCTTTTTAATTTGCTGAGTAGTTTGGTCATAGTTCTTCTTCCAAGGAGCAAGCGTCTTTTAATTTCATGGCTGCAGTCACCATCTGCAGTGATTTTGGAGCCCCCCAGAATTGGATATAGACATAGATGAAGTAAAATGCCTCAGGTGTGTTTGTATAATCCTTGACTCTCCATTTATCTACCACTTCCTGTTAACTTCTAATAAGATTCCTCCTGTACTGCCATACACATATTTGACAATCAAGAATCACCCCAGAAGTTCTACTCTCTCATCCACTCATCCCACTTTGTGGAAATTTTTTCTAAGAAAATAATTCAAAAATCTAGACAGAGATATGTGCAGAGAAGGAATATTGTTATAGTGAAAACTTGGCCTATGAGTCGCCTGATCCCACTGCCCTTATTCCCTTTGAGGGGTTTATACCCACCTCCACTGTGCAGTTTTGGTGCTACTCTGCATCTAGGAGCTCAGGCTTCACTTCCCCTAGGTCTGTGCATGTGACCCAGGCTCAGTCAATCACATTCTCTCTCTCTCTCTCTCGGGGAATAACTCAAGCAGAGGAAACTATAGATAACATACCTGACTCTTACAGCAAAATTGTAACCAGACCATCAATTAGTTCCTGCCATCCTGACCACCAGAATTTCCCCAGCTCTCAGCGTTTTTGTTCACGTGTTTCTTCAATCTACTTTGAGCTTTGTGGGCTCCTCTATACCCTTCAGAGAAATTCCTTTCCTGCCTAAGTTATCCAGAATCGGTTGTTAGTTGCCAACAAAAAGCCCCTAACAGACTTGATTTATAAAAAAGAAAAATGTAAGAATCATCTAAATGTCAAAGAATCAAAAATAAATAAATAATATATATCATAAATAAATATATCATTCATTCACTCAAGGAAATATTGTGCTGCCACTAAAAATGTCAGTTATTAGGATATATCATACAATAATGATGCCTGTAATACAATATCCATGTGTAAAAAAGTCAGGCCGCAAAATCTTACATGCAGTATAATTACAACTATGTAAAATATTCACAGAAGAACTTCAAAATAATAATATGGTTGGGATTATGTTTTGGGTTTCTTTCATATTTTTTACATTTTACTAATTGAAATGTCTTCTTTTCAAAAAATATAAAAAGCTAAGGTTTATGTTTGTTGGGTTTTTTAAATGGGAAAAGAAACAGATGCAAACACTTTGGCCCTTTATTGTCATCACTGTCTGTCTTTACAATGGGGCTTGAGTGCTCCCATTGGCTCATTACTTAACTGTCTTTTGCCATATTAATGGATATTGCTCCTCAGATTCTTGAATACTTAGGATGATCTGGGCACCGAACCGGAACTTTAAATCATCTCTAATCCTTAGAACAATCATATGAGGTCAATAATATTGCTCCCAATTTTCAGGAAAACAAATTGAAGCTGAGAGATTGTAGTAGCTGAAGTCTCCATGATAAGTGACAGAGACAGAATTCAATTAGTATCACGTATCACATGTGTTCTATAGTACAATTTTATTTATATATGAAACAAGGTATCAAAACTGAATTTTCATCCAGACACTAATATTCAATAGATATGATATTTCCAATCATATCATTGGAATCATTGTAGACTTTCAAAGTAAATTCTTGAGAACCATTTCCTGGACCCCTCACCCACTTAGATGACATAAAAGGGTAGAAAAATTAGAGTAAGGAGAATTCTGTGAGTGGGTTCATTTGGGAGAGAGCTGTGCTGGAAGTCCCATTCGATCTCCCACCAAGTTAGAGCTCTTCTTTCATAGAGCTACTCAGATGTGACCCCTACATGTGGGAGCTCAGCTGATGGACTGGGGTCCATCTCCTGCCAGGAAATCAACACAAGGGGGAATGGGCTGGCCAGCGCACTTCTGGGGCTGTCCAGGCCAGGGATGCTGACTGCTCCCTCGAGACAAGATAAGGTGCAAGGCACCCAGCAGCAAGTAGCTGGATGGAACTCCTGGCGACTGCAGAAAAGTCAAAAGTCACCACCCAAGGAGACTTACAGGGGACTCACCAAGGACTTAGAAGGAAGGAAAGCCCAGTAGAAAACTTCTGAAAAGTACACAGAAGACAGTCATAAGTAAGAGAGACAGCCATTAGTACCCACCAGGACGAGCGAACCCACGTGCCACACACAAGACAGCACCCCTCTGCTCCATTAGTGTCCTTCTCCCCATGGGACCCTGGAGGCGTTAGACATGGGGCAGCTGGGGGTGGGGGCCAGGAACAAGAGAAGAGAAAAGTAAGGAGACAGACGTTTCCAGTGAAGCCCATCTTCCCCACAGCATGCTCCCTGTTGGCATCAAAAGGAAGATTTAAAACCAAATCCAGCTCCAGGTTTTGTCTTGAAATGAGCTTTCAAATCACTGCTTTGTTGTTCAGTTGCGAAGTTATGTCTGATTCTTTGGGACTCCATGGACTGCAGCACGCCAGGCTTCCCTGTCCTTCACCATCTCCTGAGTTTGCTCAAATTCATGTCCATTAAATCAGTGATGTTATCTAACCATCTCATCCTCTACATTACTGCGATTACTCCATTAGGAACACATTTTTCAACAAATAGTGACTGTCAAACTGTTAAACTGTGTACAAGCCCCTGTGTCCCTTCTTTTTTTTAATTGGGGTAAAGTTCTTTTACAAAGTTATGTTAGTTTCTGCTATACAATGAAGTGAATCAGCTGTGTGTGTACCTATATCCCCACCCTCTTGAACTTCTCTCCCACCCTACTCCCATCACACCCTCTGGGTCACCACAGAGCAGGGAGTCGAGCTCCCCGCAGTATACAGTAGGTCCCCATTAGCTATCTGTTTTACACCTGGCAATGCACATTTGTTAATCCCAGTCTCCTAATTCATCCCACCCTTTGGGTTCATACATTTGTTCCCTGTGTCTGCGTCTCTATTCCCGCCCTGCAAATAGGTTCTTCTGTACCAGATTTTTAGATCCCCCATATATGTGTTGATATACACTTATTTTTCTCTTTCTGGCTTCACTCTTTGTAACAGGCTCTAGATCCATCCATGTCTCTATGAGTGATCCAACACTGTCCCTTTTAACGGCTGAGTAATATTCCATTTTATATGCGTACCACTTCTTTATCCATTCCTCTGTTCATGGACACTTAAATTGCTTCCATGTCCCAACTACCGCAAATAGTGCTGCAATGAACACTGGGTGCATGTGTCTTTTTCAGTTATGGCTTTCTCAGAGCAGATGCCCAGTAGTGTGATTACTGGGTCATATGGTAGTTCTATCTTTAGTTTCTTACACTTCTCTCTATAATGGCAGAATCAATTTACATGCCCACCAACAAACTAAGAGTGTTCCCTTTTTTCCACACCTCTCCAGCATTTACCGTTGTAAGTTTTTTGAAGTAAAAAGCTGACTCAAGAGTTATTAATTGGGAAATGTGAAGATATAGAAACAAAGAATGGCTGTTGGGCTGGAGAACTGAGTAGTGAGTTAGACTATAAATCTGCCAAGTAGCAGAACACCAAACTCACAGTTACTTGAAAGATACAGATAAAGGCCTAAGTTGTTTGTACAGGAAGCAGACCCCAACCAGACGAAAACTCCTGACCAAAAGAACATAAACCCTAGGCTGGTTGAAACCAGAAATTTGATGATGCTTGAAACTTTACCTTGATGTCAACCAATCCAAGAACTGTGCAAAAGTTCATCACTCACCCTGTAGCCCCCCCTCCCTCATACTGTCTTTAAATTCTTCCCTTCCCTGAAACTATCAGGGACTTTGGGTCTTTTGAGCATGAGCTGCGCATTCTCCTTGCTTTGTGTCCTGCAATAAATCCTGTACTTTCCTTCACCACAACCCCTTGTCAGTAGATTGATTTTATTGTGTGTGGGAGAGCAGATCTAAGTTTGATTCAGTAACATTGTCTTATACTAGGAATGAGCAGAAAAGTCATGGCACCTGCCAGCATTCCCATACAGAAACAAGGGAAATAATTTCCACTGAAGAAAACACTCAAGGGGGCAAAAGAATTTTTTATGCCATGAGCTGCCCCTGTTCAACATACTGGTTGAACACATTGGTTTTATTTATGGACATCTATCTGGCTGACTAGGACTCCGCTCTAGGACAGGGCCTACAGTTTGTCTCCATAATATTCTCAATTTTAAATATAACACTTGGCACATAGTAAGAGTTCATCAAATGCCCTCTCCATTGATCACACTGGGACAAATATCAATAACCTCAGATATGCAGATGACACCACCTTAATGGTAGAAAGTGAAGAGGAACTAAAGAGCCTCTTGAAGAAGGTAAAAGAGGACAGTGAAAATGCTGGCTTAAAACTCAGCAGTCAAGTGGAAGTAATCTAGATGTCCATTAGCAGATGAATGGATAAGAAAGCTGTGATACATATACACAATGGAATTTTACTCAGCTATTAAAAAGAACACATTTGGATCAGTTCTAATGAGCTGGATGAAACTGAAGCCTATTATACAGAGTGAAGTAAGTCAGAAAGAAAAACACCAATACAGTATGTTAACACATATATATGGAATTTAGAAAGTTGGTAGTGATGACCCTATATGCGAGACAGCAAAAGAGACACAGATATAAAGAACAGACTTTTGGACTCTGTGGGAGAAGGTGAGGGTGGGATGATTTGGGAGAATAGCATTGAAACATGTATATGACCACATGTGAAACAGATTGCCAGTCCAAGTTCAATGAATGAAACAGGGCACTCAAAGCCGGTCCACTGGGACGACCCAGAGGATGGGATGGGGAGGGAGGTGGGAGGGGGTTCAGGATGGGGACACAGGTTCACCCACGGCTGACTCATGTCAGTGTATGGCAAAACCACCACAACCTTGTAAAGTAATTAGCCTCAAATTAAAATAATTAAAAAATAAAAACAATTCAGCAGCCAAAAAATCAAGATCATGGCATCTGCTCCTATAACTTCATGACAAACAGATGGGGAAACAGTGGAAACAGGGACAGATTTTATTTTCTTGGGCTCCAAAACCACTGTGGGTGGTGACTACAGCCTTGAAATTAAAAGATGCTTGCTCCTTGGAAGGAAAGCTATGACAAACCTAGACAGTATATTAAAAAGCAGAGACATCACTTTGCCAACCAAAGTCTGTCTAGTCAAAGCTATGGTTTTTCCAGCAGTCATGTACGCATGTGACAGTTGGACCATGAAGAAGGTTGAGCACCAAAGAACTGATGCTTTTGAACTATGGTGCTAGGGAAGACTCTTGACAGTCCCTTGGACAGCAAGGAAATTAAACCTGTCAATCCTAAAGGAAATCAACTCTGAATATTCATTGGAAGGACTGATGCTGAAGCTGAAACTCCAATACTTCGGCCACCTGATGTGAAGAGCCAACTCATTGGAAAAGACCCTGATGCTGGGAAAGATTGAAGGCAGGAGAAGGGGATGACAGAGGATGAGATGGTTGGATGGCATCACCGACTCAATGGTCGTGAGTTTGAGCAAACTCCGGGATAGAGTGAAGTACAGGGAAGCCTTGAGTGCTGTAGTTCAGGAGATCGCAAACAGTCAACAAAACTGAGGGACTGAACAATGACTGATCACACTACCTAAGGAAATGGTGGATGAGCAAGGAAGATCATGTTTCCATCTGATACTTTGATTAACTTATATGAATCTCTCACATCTTGTGAAACATTGGAAAACAGTTTATCTGGTTTCTTTTTTAATAAAGTTTGGCAATGACATCTTTAGACATCCAATATAGCATTGACTGAGGTTATTTCAGAGCATTCGCTTTCCCAAATAGTATTTTGTTGTTGTTTAAAATAATTTTCAGAGCACTCCATATTAAATATTTTATATTAAGTTTTCTCTGATATTTCCAGAGGGCATATAAGAGAAACAAAACCGAGTAGAAAGATAGGTAGACAGATTTTAAGCAATCGGCTCATTTGAAGGCAGCTGGCAAGTCAAAAATCCACAAGGCATTATAGAGACCCGGGGAATGGTTGATGATGTTTAGTCTAAATTTCATAAGGCAGCAGTCTGGAATTCTTTGTAGTCTTGAGGAGCATTCCCTCTTTTTCAGAAGATCTCAGTCTTTTTTTCCTCTTAAGACTTTGAACTGATTGGTTCAGTTTCACCCAAATTGTGGAAAATAATCTGCTCTACTGATTTATTAATAATCTTCCCAAACCAGGAGTAGAACCTAGGTCTCCTGCCTTGCAGGTGGACTCTTTACCTTCTGAGCCACCAGGGAAGTCTTAGTAAATATTCATCTCATCTTTAAAAAAATGCATTTATAGCAGTATCTAAACTGGAGTTTCATCCAACAACTGGGCAACATGGCCTATCTAAGTTGACACATAAAATTAACCACAATAGGGTAAAAGATTTACCTTATATTCAAGAATATAGCACATTATGGGATAAATATGCCTCTGCCCAGCACTCCTGGACTAGAGGAAGACAAAGGGATTTCCCAACATTATCATCATCCGTGAGTTCGAGATTCTTTCTTTCCTTCTCTCTTTCTCTCCCCAGGCTTTCTAGAAAGCAGAGACTGGGGCAGACTTTAGATGCTTACAACTTACATGGAAGGGCAAGACCAGGGCTTTCATGATGAAGGATAATGGAAAGTGAGGAAAGGGAAAATACGATGCTCTGTGGGGGCAGCATATTACCCTGAAAGTTCTCACTTCACAGCCAGCAAAGAAATCCAGCACATCACTCAGAAGGCTTGCTCACCCAATACCCAGATGGGTCAAGAAGAGAGACTGCCTCAAAGTAGTACCAGAAAATGAGAAGGAAATATCCATCTGTCTGACTCATCCCTTCTCCCACTTCCCATTGGCCAAGACTGACTCCATAAAGAGTAACCTTAAACACACACTTCCTGATGCATCATCTGGCTCCTTGGTGGCTGCTCAGGAAGCTGGGTCCCAAGGGCCCACACCCTTCTTTATGATGTCACATCCATGTACACAAGTGGAGTGGTGGCAAGGGTGAGGTATCAACAGGAGAGAAAGAAAGAAGCAGAGGAGGGCGTCGGAGAAAACTAGTTTGCTTCCCAAGACACATCAACTTCAGGGAGTGAATAAAAACAGAAAAATACTGAGAAAAGCTGATCAGAGTCAAACGCTGATCAAATCTGAGTCAAAGCCATAAATGCCTATTTGAAGAGTTTGAGGTGAGATTTTAGTTCCCAAGAGTTAGGGGGAAAGAGCTTTGGAGTCAGATGAGTCAGTTTAAACACAAGCCCTGCCCCTTTCCAGCTGTGACCCTGAGTCCCCTTCATTTCTCAGTCTATAAACTCAAGAGAAATCCCGACATCCAGGACTGTCCTGCGGATTAAATAAAATCGTGTCCCTAGATTGACTCAGAGAAATGCCCCATAAGGTTACGATTTCTTCCTCTTCCTTCTTATTTTATCCAATATTCTTCATCTGCTCTAACAGTAAGATATTCACAGGAGGACTTTTAAGACCTGAAAAACTATTCACTAGCCCTTTAAAATCTCATAAATGTGTACATTTTGGGTCAAAAGAAATACGGGAGTCCTGTAAAGGAGTTATTAGCTACGCAGTATGAATTTTAATGAAGTTTAATTTTAGAACAGTTTTCTGAACATATTCTTAACTTTTCATCACTCAACAAATACTTGTGAAGCATCCATGTGTCAGGCATAGATTGTGTTTTGGTGAAGTTATGCTGTTGGAGGTAGACATTTTTAGAATCCAATGTTGCAAGAAGAACATCATTTTGATAATAGTAAGCTGTTAAAGCAAATCCACTGGTCTTTTTGCAGCCCATGTAGTAGGTCTGGGGATAGTATTAGCGGGGGAAGGGGCAAATGGTAGCTGTAACTGAGGAGGTGGCTCAAGTCACAGAGAGGAACCTGTTCACCTGTGCCTTGCTTTAGTACATGCTGTTTCCACGAACCAGATTTCTCTTCCTCATCCTTAAAACAAAATCTCCTCTAGGCAGCTGTCCATTCCCTTCCTCTATCATCACTCCAGTTTGGTTCAGACTCCTGTCCCCTGCCCTTCTCCACCATAGCACCTATTACAGTCTGTTGCTGAGTAGCTGCTGATTTTCTGTTCTGTGTTACACTGGAGAGAGGGCTCCTTGTGGATAGAATTGTCCCCACTTATCTGGCTAAGTCTACCTGACACAGAGCTTGGTACATGATGGACACCCAGTGGAGGAAGAGTAGGAGCAAAAGAAGAAGGAAACCTCAAGACATGGAAGCAATCTAAATGTCCATCAACAGACGAATGGATAAAGAAGATGTGGTACATATATACAGTGGAATACTACTCAGCCATAAAAAGCATGAAATATTGACATCTGCAGCAACATGTATGGACCTGGAGATTATCATGCTAAGTGAGGTAGGCCAGAAGGAGAAAGACAAATGCCATAGGATATCATTTATATATGGAATGTAAAATATGACACAAATGAACCTTTCTATGAGCCAGACTCAGACACAGAGAACAGATTTGTGGTTGTCAAAGGGAGGAGGATGGGGGAAGGATGGAGTGGGAATTTGGGGTTAGCAAATGCAAGCTATTATACAGAGACTGGATGAACAGCAAGGTCCTACTTTAGAGCTCAGGGAACCAGATTCAACATCTAGTGATCAGCCATAATGGAAAAGAATATGAAAAAGAGTGTGTGTGTGTATATATATACACTTTGCTGCAACAAAAATTAAATTACAGCACTGTAATTCAACTATATGCATATGTGCTTAGTCACATCCGACTCTTTGCAGTCCTATTGATTGTAGCCCACGACTCCTCTGTCCATGGGTTCTCCAGGCAAGAATACTGGAGTGGGTTGCCATTTCCTACTCCAGGGATCATCCCCACCCAGGGATTGAACCTATGTCTCTTGCATTGTTAGGCAGATTCTTTACCACTGCACCACCTGGGAAGCCCTATACTTCAGTAATATTATATATAAGGAGCTGGGTCTTTGGGATATGATTTCTAACATACAAGTTGATTTTATTATCATTAGCATTCTTCATCTCCTGATTGAGGACAAAGATCATGGGATTAGCAGTCAAACTAATTAAATCCCTGCTCTGCCACTTGGCAACTGTATGAACTTTAGCAAGTCACTTCCTTCTTGAAGTCTCAGTTTCCAGAGCTGTAAAGTGGGACCAATCAAAACTATCTCACAACTAGAAACAACTCACTAATAAAGTTCCAAAATGCAGCAAGTGCTCAACTCTGGTGAGCTGCTATCTCTGGGACTCAAGGTGCTGTGAAGTTTAGAAGTCTAAAAGAGCCCAGCCGTGAGTTCCTCATAACGAGCTCATAACTAAAGCCGGTGGAGCAGGCCCCAGATGTGTCCAAAGCCTGTGGAAATTTTCATTATGGAGAAAATGCTTCCACTTTCTGAAGATCAATATTAACCCAGGGATTTCTTTCCCCCCCCCCCCCACACCACCATTAGACTGCTCAGCATTCCCAGAGGGGAGCAGTACTTAGATAATTCATCTTTAATCATCTGCACTGCACAAGAAAAGCTTTTTCTTATCAAAAGATGGACTAGCAGAAATGAGGGCAGGAACAGGAGGGGAAGGGAGTTTTGCTGGCTTTGAACTTGAGCCATGGCCTGCCCTCAGGGAGAAAAGAGTAACCTGCTGGTTTTCACAAGGGGTGGGGCTGGGGGTAGGGGAGACCCCCACCCTTGACCAAATGAGCTGTGCTTCTTCCCTTTAGTTAGGAGATGAATAAGTGGATGGGTGACTTCCTGGTGCCCGACTGTTCTTCACCAGGCTTGCAGGTGGGCACCAGGAACAGTGTTAAATGAAACCCAACTTTTACCCTAATTAGCTCATCATCCAAAACAGGCATCCATGAACTGTTCTAATAAAAGGCCAGAGAGCAAACTGTTTAGACTTTGCAGGTCACAGGGTTTCTGTTGCAACTACTCATTCCATCCATTGTAGCATGAAAGTACCTAGAGACACCAAGGAAATTAATGGGCGGGACTGTGTGCCAATAACCCTCGACAAGCAGCCTGGGTTTGCCCACCTCTGCTCTAGAGGCAGAGCAAGCAACAGGCAAATAAATACAAGTCCTTTAATTGTCCCAGGGCAAGAGCAGAGAGTAGCTTGGACTGGAGATTGGGCATGAAGCTAGGAGAGATGATTAAATATTTGAGGAACTTTAAGACTTACGGGAGAAAAGTCATCAAGGATGACGCCTAGATTTCTGGCCTGGATGACTGGATGTTGCCACTTACTGAGGCTGCCCCAAATCTAATCAGTGTCTTGCAATCTTTTTTAAAAAATTATCACTCCTCAACTGGAGACTTTTTAGACGTTATTTTCTTAACCACCTCGCCCCATAAATTCTAATACCACCAATGTACTATATATATTTGTGCACTGATGTATATCTTGCTTTATAGATTAAAAAGAGCAAGAGGCTTTCCCTTGCCCCTCAAGAACCAATTTTCATTTCCTTGGGAGCAAGTTTGTCCCTGATGAGAATGCATGGTCTGGATCTAGGAAGGGTGACTCCATCTCCTATCTAGCCAAGGCCTTCTGGGATAGAACAGAAGGCCTCCTGGGATGGCCAGAACATCCAGAGGAAGACCATATTAGAACACAGCAGGGCAATGCCACATCCCTGGACTTTTGTACCTTCTGAACCTTCTGGGATTACTTTGCCCCAGATTTTCACACAGCTTTCGACCCACTTCCCTGGGGGCTCAGATGGTAAAGCATCTGCCTACAACGTGGGAGACCCAGGAGAAGGACTTCTTTATCTTCTGGAGAGACTTCTGGAGAAGGAAATGACAACTCACTCCAGTACTTTTGCCTGGAAAATCTCATAGATGGAGGAGCCTGGTAGGCTACAGTCCATAGGGTCGTGAAGAGTTGGACATGACCGAGTAACTGAACTTTCTTTCTTTCGGCCCACAGTCACAAGGTGATTTAAAAAAAAAAAAAAAATAGGATATTCACAATGGGTACCAGAACTCTACTTAGGAAACTGATTTGAATTGGATATGGGAAAAACACCTAAGGGCTTCCCTGGTGGCTCAGTCAGTAAAGAATCTGCCTGCAGTGCTGGAAATGTAGATTCAATAACTGGGTCAGGAAGATCCCCTGCAGAGGGGAATGGCTACCCACTCCAGTATTCTTGCCTGGAGAATTCCCATGGACAGAGGAGCCTGGCAGGTTACAGTTCATGGGGTTACAAAGCATCAGACCTGACTTAGTGATTAAAGTCACTTGGGACCACTACCACCAAAAGACCTAATGAGGTACTTTGGATAAAATGAGACCCTCGGTGTTGGTATTACTGGAGAGGGATGTAGAAAGTATTTACTGTTCTGGAGAAAAGAATGGGGTGGAAAGAGAGGCTAGGGTGAAGCCATCAGGATGGGATGGCCACCTGGAACACATTGACCTTTCCCCTCAACCTGCAAACATCAAAGAATTCAACAAGCATATCCAAGATATCCTACATGAGGATATTTCTTGTGGGAAGAATTGAAGAGGCTGAGCTTTGCACCAGAGAGGAAGGCAAAAGAAGGTGAATGCATGAGGGAGCAGCAGGCAGACCCCAAGCAGGTGAGACCAGGAACAGAAAAGTTCTGGAGGTGTCTCGTTTCCAAGGCAACATACCCTGGAGCATGAAATGATCGCACTCAAATTTCCAGGCCCAGGAAGAGGGCCAAGCATTGCTTTCTGTATCAGCTCCCATTAGCAGGCAAGCCACATTAGACAGCAAAAAGCTAAGCAACCAGGAAGTATTATCTCAGGAATAAAAGGTTCAAAGGGAAGACACCTTAGCATTGGTTCATTCAGTCCTAACATTGTCACCAAGACATCTTCCATTATTCCTCTGCCTTTCTTGTCATGTGGACCATGTCTCCCTTCCCAGGAACCACAGTTACAGCCACAGTCTAGAGGCAGAAGTATGAATGATGAGTGGCTGTTGCAAAAGTTTTTAAGAGTGAAGAAAACTTCCCCAGGCCTGAACCTGCAGTCCTGAACACATTTCCCAGAATGGATTTATCATAGATCCTTGTCCACAGCAGCCCAGACAAGAAGAATGGAGTTAACATGATCGGCCAAACCAGTGACTCTCAGAGTGCAGTCCCTAGATCGGCAACATCAGCATTAACTGGGAGCTGGCTAGAAATGCAAATTACCAACCCCAGCCCTGGCCTACTGAATCAGAAGCTCTGGTGGTGGGACCCAGCAGTCTGTGGCTTATGGAGCCCTCCGGCTGATTCAGATGCACCCTGAAGTTTAGGAACTAACCACCTGGTTTAAACTAATAAGCACACATCCCCGTGGATTTGCCTGTCTTGCAGGAGGCTACCTGAGCATGAGAGTCTAACTGGAGAGAGTCAGTTGCGTGGAGAGCCTGTGATCTCACCGCTTTGCAGGGCCGAGATGAGTGAATTCCTCATGGAACAAGTGGACCTGTGAAAGTAACTGGGCTTAAGCATCTTGCCAAAGACAAGATGGCACAAAACTTTGAAGGAAAGACCTTTGCCCCACATCTTTAAAGATTAGCAACTACACGTATACTGGTATTCTATAAAGAAACATAAAATGCTTAAGATATGTTTGTATAATCTTGTTTTAATGACCAATTACCTGTTTAAATTACCAACACCTCTCTCTCAGTAACTGATAGAATAAGCAACAACTCAAAAAACTATAATGATGTAGACTATCTAAACAACATGATTAACAAAGCTGATCCAATTACATATATAGAACACTGCATCCACCCATCAAAAAATACATTTTAATTGCATATGGATTTACAAAAACTAGCCATGTTGCTGGATCATGAAGCAAATGTCCACAAATTCCAAAAAGGACTGAAATTATACTGATATGTTCTCTGACTGTGAAAGGATTAATCTAGTTAACAATAACCAAAATATTTTTAACCATAAAACATTTGGAGTTTAAGCAACATGTTTCTTAACAACCCATTGGCCAATGAAGAAATAAAAATCAGAAATAATAAAACACCTTGAGCTAAATGTTAAGGAAAAATTACACGGTTGTGGGTCACAACCAAAACTGGGCCTAGAAGGAAATATATATATATATATATATATACACTTTAACTGCATACATTTAGAGATAAGAAACTTTGAAAATGAACAATCTAAGAATTCATCACAAGAAGTCAGAAAAAGAGGGTAAAATTAAGCTCAAATGAAGTAGAATAAAGGAAATTACAGAGAATAGAAGTTAAACAAGATGGAGACATAAATGAAGCCTTACATGGAAATCACCTAATGTGTAACCACCTACAAGAAATGAGTAACTATCTTTCATTTTAGTTGGAACGCTACTAGTGTTTCCTCATTCAGCATTACACTGGCTCTGGAGCTGAGAGAAATATACTTTGTCACGTTAATGAAGAATCAATTGATTTCTATTTCATTAATAAGCACTGAATTGTATAAATGCCATTTCAACAATCATAGAGGTGATCTGGTGGTTTTCTCTTTATATTGTTAATCAGCTTCCTAATATGAAATCATCATTAATTTCCTGAAATAATACTTGGCCCTGTCATTTGTGAGACTTCAAGTCTTTTACTTTTCATACTGCACTATAGTCTTTAATAATTTATTTAGAATTTTGTACTGATATTCAAAAGTAACTTTGGTCTTTCAGTTTTCTTTTCATCTCAATCTTTGTCAGGCTTTAATAAATATTAAAGTCACTATTTTTGAAAAAGAAGAAAAACATGTTTCTTTTCCTTTTCTTCAGGTTAGTTTAAATATCATGGAATTATCAGTTATTTAACATTTTGTTTTGAAGAATTACAGCTTTACAGAAAATTTATTTTTTAAAATGGGCAAATTTACCAAACCTCAGGTTTCCTAACTTTATATGTAATTTTTTCTGAGTCAGTTAAGAGTAAGTTATACATATATTCCTTTAACCCTAAAAACTTGTTGTGTATTTTCTGAACACAAGGACATAGTCTCATATAACCACAGGACAACTGTCAAAATCAGGAAATTAACATTGATACAATACTATCATCATCTAATCTATAGACCTGTATTAACTTTTATCAGTTTTCCCAAAAATGTTTCTCATTTTTCCCTCTAGCTGACCCAATCCAGCATCACATGGTATTTGTCATGTCTCTCCAGTCTCCTTTAATCTTCAGTCTTTGTCTTTAAAAATCTTTATATTTTCAAAGAGTATGGGTTATTTATCTGGTTGTCATATCCCTCAACTTGAGTTTTCTGGTGTTTCTTCATGACTAGATTCAAGTTATGATTATTTTGTCAGAAATACCACAAACAATGAGGTCATATCCTCCTTAGGGCATTGTATCAGGAGACACACATGTTTGTCCTGCTACAAATGATGTTCACTTTGACCATTTGCTTAGTGTATAGGGCCAGATTCTCTGCTGTAAGGAGTAGCTGTGTTTTAATAGTTTGGTTAAAATTCCCCTAGAAACTATATAGCATTTTTTTCTTCATGGAGGAGATGATGGCTCTTTCAAGACTTTCCATATATGTTTAGACTTTAATCTCCTCTAAGATCAGGCTTGATAAATTACATTTTCCTAGAAAATTGTTTTGCTTATTTCATCTAGATTTTAAAGTTTATTTTCAAGGAGTTGTAGAAGTCATCTCATTTTTTAGATCCCCACTTGATCTAATTGTTTCCCCCTTGCAATTTCTAATTTGCATATTTAAAGTTTCTTTTTATTTTGCTTGGTTAGATGGCTAGTGTTTATATATATATATATATATATATATATATATATATATATATTTATGTATGTATATTTATATATATGAAAATATAATTACATTATAACTATATAATAATATATTTAGTTTATATATATACTATATGATATGTATTATATATAAATATTATATACATTATAAATATGTATAAATACAAGATTATAAATATATACTATATAATATATATTAATTATATAATATAGATAATATATAATATATAGTTGCACGCTATATATAAAAATATATATTATATTATATATAATATATATAATTTATATAATTATAAAGTTATATATTTTATATAATTATATATACAATTATATAAATTATATATATTTATATCTCTATGTATAAATATATATATAAATTCTAAATATAACTTATATAATTTTATATATATGTATAAACTATATATATAAAATACATAATATATATTTATAAATAATATATATTTATATAAAATATATAGAATATAATAATATAAAATTATACATAAAACATATAAGTATATAATATATAGAATATATATATAATTTATATATGATATATAAGCTATATATCATATATAAATTATAAATTTATAATTTATAAATTATGTATAAATATAATTTATATTATATATTTATATATGATATATTTATATATCAATAAAAAATATAAATTTATATACTTTATATATATTTATAAATATATATTTATAATAAATATATTATATATGACTATATATTAAATTACATATATAATATATAATATGATTTATATTATATATATCTATTAAATTATACATATTATACATAATAAGATGATTTATATATTATATACATAAATATATAACTCTGATTTATATATCATATATAAATATATATTAAATTATATATACATATAATATAATTATATAATTTTAATACATAATTATAAATATAATATATAATATTAAATAACATTATCATATTACATATTATTATTATTATATATATAATAATATATTATATATTATAATATCTATTATATAAATATATATAATATACATTATAAATGAGTATATATTTCTATGTGTATGTATATTTGTATATATATGTATATGTTATATTTATATATATGTATGTATTTCTGAGATTTGCTTTTGGTTTTACTTGTCTCCTAAATTAACTTTTATTGGAGAAGAGTGGCTCTACAATGCTGTTAGCTTCCCTGCACAACAAAATGGACCAGCCACACATATGTACATTTACACCTCCTCCCCCCTTGGCCTTCTCCGCTCAGGCCTCCACCGTGCGTTAAGGAGAGTGCCCTGTGCCGTACAGCTCGTCCTCATCAGTCACCTATTTTATACGCAGTATCCGTAGTGTGCACGCACCAGTCTCTGTCTCCCAGGTCCTCCCATCAGCCCTTCCCCTTGCTTGCTTGCTTAGTCGCTCAGTCATGTCCAACTCTTTCAGACCGAGTGCAGGCCACCTCTGGAACGTGGAAGAAGCGAGGAAAGAATTCTCTCCTGGAACTCCCAGAAGAAATGCAGCCAGGTCAGCCCCTTGCTGTTAGTCCAGTGGGACCCATTTTAGAGTTCTGATCTCGAGAATTATAAGACAACAAATCTGTGTTTTCTGGGCTACCACATCTGTGATACTTTACAGCAGCAGTGAGAATCTGATGTGCACCCCTCGGTTTATGGAGCCTTCCTCCACATTCTAAACCAAACAGGGAGACTGAGCCCTCTTCAGATCGCACCGCTTCTCATTAGAGTCAAGTTTCCCTCTCCCTCTTTAAAGAACGCCCGTGATTGTATCAGGCACACCCAGATAATTCAGATTAATTAAATAATCTTAAAGTTAAGTGATCTGCAACCTTAATTCCGTCCACAACCTTTGCCATATCATATAACTTAATCACAGGTTCCAGGGACTAATGCAATCGTCTCCGGGGCCTGGAGGAGGAGCAGTGTTCTTCCTACCACGGTGAGTTCAGCCCTCTTACATTTGACAGTATGACTAATACTCTGGGCCAAGTTCTCCCATATTATTGTGCTTCCTGTGCTTTGGGGCCAGTTTTCTTTCTTTCATTTAGTTCTTTTGATATTTAGAAGGGCCTGTACTTTATTCTAGTGAGTACCTTTAAGTTTTTAATTGTACGTGATACTCTCAGCCACTAATTTTTTCTTTATCCATTAGCTCCCTATCATCAAACTTTAATTAATGATACCCTTTTTCATATTTGTACTCTTTTGTATTTTATTTAATTAATGGCTTTATTTATGGTTGTGCTAGGTCTTCACTGCAGTGTGCAGTCTTCTCATTGTGGTGTCTTCTTTGGTTGTACAGCACAGGCTCCAGAGTACAGGTTTCGGTAGCTGCAGTTCATGGGTTCAATAGTTGCAGTTCCCAGGCTCTAGAGCGTAAGCTCAATAGTTTTGGCACATAGGCTTAGTTGCTCCAAAGTATGTGGGATTGTGGGATCTTCCTGGACCAGGGATCGAACTCATGTCTCCTGCATTGGCAGGAGCCTTAGTGTACTTACAGGAAAAGATGCTTGCTCCTCGGAAGAAAAGTGACGACAAACCTAGACAGCATATTAAAAAGTAGAGACATCACTTTGCCAACAAAAGTCCATCTAGTCAATGCTATGGTTTTTCCAGGAATCATGTACGGATGTAAGAGTTGGACCAAAAAGAAGGTTGAGAACTAAAGAATTGATGCTTTTGAACTGTGGTGCTGGAGAAGATTCTTGAGAGTGCCTTGGAATGCAAGGAGACCAAACCAGTCAATCCTAAAAGAAACCAGTCCTGAATATTCATTGGAAAGACTAATGCTGAAGCTCCAGTACTTTGGTCACCAGATATGAAGAGCCGACTCACTGAAAAAGACCCCGATGCTGGGAAAGACTGGGGGCAGGAGGAGAAGGGGATGACAGAGGATGAGATGGTTGGATGGCACCACCGACTCGATGGACATGAGTTTGAGCAAACTCCAGGAAATGGTGAAGGACAGGGAAGCCTGACGTGCTGCAGTCCATGGGGTCACAAGGAATCAGACACAAATTAGCAACTGAACAAATTCTCTTCAGCTAATTTTTAAATCTACATTTCACTTTGTTTACTCTTCTCATTTCTATTTTCTATGTCCTTTCTTGTATTTTTGCAGGATTTATTAGCCCTATGCTCTTTAAAATTTTGTCTTTATTTTAAGAATGGTTTTACCTTTCTGAAACTGACTGATACTTTCAGCCCCCTCATTTCTCTAAATCTAACGAAGTTTGGGGAATATCTGCCTCTCAGGTTATCCTATGTCCTCATCCTCATTTTCAATCAAAGGATAGAGATTTTTCTGCTCTAGATTAGTTCTCCCAGAATCAAGAAGTTTTGGTTTTGTCTTCATTTTTTTGGTCAAATACTTTACTGAGTTCTAGTCTCTGCTTTTGGTGACTTCCTCTGTCACAATTATTATGTGCTCTTGACAGCTCCTACATAATATTTTTCAGTCTGTCTCCTATTTTCACTGAAAAAAAGAGTTGGAATTTTGTTTTTTATCTTCCTTATTGCTTTGGATGGTACCCAGGAGGAGATGGAAAGAATATCAAGTTGGCAAGTTTATTTTCAAATGGAAGTCTCTGCCTTGTTTATAGAGTAAGAAGGTAGCGTGGAGTCTTGGAAAGAACATGAACTTTGCAACCATACAGATCTGGATCAAGTCCTGGCTCTGCTGTTAATTTTGTTTGTGAATTTGAAAACCTTACATCAACCTCCCTGAGCTCAGCTTGTTTTATTTATAGAGACAACCTTGTAACACCTCAGAGAGTTATTTGGGTAATAAACATCTTAAGAGAACCAAGACTCAAAGTTAAAAGACAGTAGCACAAATAGTAGACACAACAAAAAATGAGAAATGTCTTTCGTGTATTTGGGGGGCGGGGTGTATTGTCAGTGGTTGTCGAAAGAACGATATAGAAAAGCACTTTTAAAAGCACCTCTTGGGTGCTGAGATGAGGCAATAAAGATATAGAGATATGCCTCCCATTCTCTGAAACTGGTTTATCTGCCCTGAGAGCTGTTGACTCTTTCAGAAAGAAAGAAAACCATTTCTTTCCTAGCACACTGTCCCCTTTCTCAACACTTAGATTTCCTTACCCCGTCACTACAGAGCCTGGGCCTTGGCTCTGAGGATGGAGCAGGTGACTCAAACTGGAGCAGTTAGTGCATCCTCACTGCCTGAACCCCATCCAGTGGCTCACTGACGGATATGCGGTTCATTCAGGGCCAAGAGGAGTGCAGTTATTTCAGGAAAGCAAGGTTTCCGCCATCTGAGAAAGTTTCTAGAAGCAACCCTGTTTTTCTCCCTGAATATTGTCATCACGTTCCAGAAGGTTTTGGCAAACAAGATATACTAAGAAAGAAGATGGCCTTAGGATATGGCTGGTTATGGCATAGATAAACAGACCCTGGATCTTTGATACATCATCGAGTAGTTCAATCCAATCAACACTGAAGCTCACCCTACCTTGCTGCTGTCTAGTAATATAAGCAATTAACCGTTTTAAAAAAGTTATCAGACATTTAGTTTACTTCTATGTCCTGGCTGTTGTAAATAGTGCTGCTATGAACATTGGCAGGGGGGTCACATGTACACTATTGATACTCTGGATAAAATAACTAGTGAGAACCTACTATTTAGCACAGGAAACCCTACTTAATGCACTGCGGTGACCTGAACGGGGAGGAAGTCCAAAAGGGAGGATGCGTTTTGCTGTACAGTAGAAAGTTACAAAACACTACAAAGTAACTACACTTTAATTTAAAAAAATTAATTTAAAAAGAAAAAATACTAGCTAAGCCCACTTAGGTTTAGGTTTTCAGTTACTTGCAACTGAAGACACCCTACCACACTCTCAGATGTCAAAGGTTCCCAACAATTGCCATCACCATCATCAGCATAAACTCTCAGATGAAACTGTCTTCTGTCATGTGTCCCTGGTGGTTTCTGAAATCAAAAGACTATTAGTATCCTTTTTATGAGACTTCTTTTCCAAAAACCATGCTATGATTTGTGTTCAACAAAGATTTAATAATAATAAAAGCTATCATCCTTTAAGTTCTTACTGCACACCAGGCCTTTTGCCATCCTCAAAACAACCCTATTGGTAAGCACCACTGCCTCCACCATACAGAGGGTGAAACTAAGACTCAGCCATCTTATCTACTTGACCTACATTACAGATCAATAAAATGGAGAGTCCAAGAGTCAAAGGCAGAGCTCCCTGATCCAGAGTCAAATTTTTAAACATTTAAACTGCCTGTTAAAAAAAAAAAAAAGAAAAACATTTGTTGGGCACCATCGATATGCCAGTTACAAGAGGTTCAGAGGATTAGACAGTTTTTGCTCAGGAGTCACACATGGTCCAGTAGGATACATAAATGTGTGCACAGCGGGGCGTGCAGAAGCAGGAGCTAAAGAGGCAAGCCAAGGCCAGCTCAGGAAAAGTCTGTCCATTGTGCAAAGCAGCCTGGTCTCCACTCTGCTGCTGAAAGGTTTTCATCAGGGAAGCAATGTGATCAGATGGGGGTGTGCAAGCTGTGGATGGGACAGTGATGCGAAGATGACTAACCCAAGCGAGTCTGCAGTCAAGGGGACTAGGAGGAAGATGTGCAGGCCTCCTGCGAGAGCTGGAGGAGCAGTCACGTGCCTGTCCCTTGAAGGGTAGCAGGAGGAGGGTGAGGTGCTCCTCCTGCATTCCCCGATGAGCCCCACACTCTGCACACGATGCACAGCCCATGGAAACTGTAGGTGTTGGCAGCACGTCCCAAGGTAGGAAAGTGCCCCATCACACAGGAGTCACATTCCTCTGACCGAGAAGGATCGCCACGCTCTAGGAGACATGCTGAGCTACCCAGCGGGCACTTAGAGGAACTGGACAGCAGAGAATGCAGCCAGAGTCAGCTGAGGACAGGGCACGGCCTCCAGAAGGGAAAAACGTTTTATGCTGCTTTCAACTGTTGTAAAGACTAAATTAATTCTGTGATTCACCCAATTCTTACCATGGACATTCATCATTAAACATGCTAAAGTACACACACAAATGTAAACACATACATACAAGAGATGTAAAGAACACTCAATTGAGCAATCACTGGTTTGAATCATTTCCTCCTTTTTCATGTCCTATCCTTTGTGGCATCACTTCTGAGCCAGGGGTCATAATCAATTATAATTGCTAACACTGTTGAGTGGTTACCATGTACCAGGCACTATGCCAAACATTTTATGTACATTAATCTTATTGAATTCTGAAAAGAAAATCCTGTTATGTGAGTATCACTACCCCACTTTTAAAGATGAGATAACCAAGGATTAGTAACAAAGCGCGTGAGAAGAGACTTAAACCAGCTCGGCTTGCCTTCTGGACACCATGCCTTCCACAAATGAGTGTTCTCCCTTACGTTTATCTAGTCTTTCAGATTTACAGTAACATAATTACTAATGTTATCTTACTCAATCATCACAGCAACTCTCCACAAAACCATTTCAATTTTTGGCTGAGGCTTGTAAAGGAACAATGACTAACCTAGGGTCACAGAACAAGGAGTGGAAGCAACATTTGCACCCAGGCTCCCAAGACAATAGTCCTAACTATTGAAACACACTGCATATATTAACATACATTTTCTATTTTCTGATTCTCATTGACTGAGCAATCTTCTCATGTGGTTTAGTCTCTCAGTTGTGTCCAGCTCTTGTGACCCCATGGACTGTAACCCGCCAGTCTCCTCTGTCCATGGGATTCTCCAGGCAAGAATACTGGAATGGGTTGCCATTCCCTTCTCCAGGGGATCTTCCCAACCCAGGGATCGATCCCAGGTCTTCTGCACTGCAGGCAGCTTCCTTACCAACTGAGCCACCAGGAAAACTATGTGTAGGTTACATCAATCTTCTCGTGATAACATATCAACTTAAAATTATAATAGAAAAGAATCTAAAGTTGATCACCACCCTGTGTAGCTCTCCCATACACACACAGAAGATAACAATAGCAATAGTATTAATAATCATAACGGTGAACATTGCCTGAGGCATGCTTTTAAAAGAGCAATTTTCTTATTACTTTGTTCTAAAGTGCCTGAGCACCAAAATTGTAAAGCAGTTCACAAAACTGTCTTCAAATGCATTTGAAAAGAGATGCGTTTCTTTTCCTTAACAAGGCCTGGACTGAGGTAAGGAATATTGAGTTTATTCTTAGGGATCCTGACATCTATGTCTTTCACATTTTAAGAATCAGGCTAAAAGCATAAAGAGAAAAGGGATTTTGCATGCGCAGCCAAGACCAAACTCACTAGCTGTCTTCCTAGTCTCCTGTCAGCTCTGGCCACAGGGGACAGGCCACCATCACCATCTCAGAGCAACTAATGAACCAAGAGGGAAGGAATTATCCCTTTAGGGAAGACCCACCACCCAAGGGCTCTGCTCAGCACTCTATGCATTCAGAAGGATGCAGAGCAAAGGGCAAAACGTCCATGACCCAAAACCAGCCTGTCTGGATTTGAAGTCCAGATCTGCCTTATTAGCTGAAGGTCTTGCTCAAGTCTCTCAGCCTCTTGGCTCAGTCTCTCCTTTTTAACATGAGAACTGTAATAGTACCTGCCTCATCGGATTGTTGTGAGTTGGTATATGTTGAGAACTAAAGACAGTTCCTGGCATGTAGCAAGAGGTCTTTTTATAAGCATCAACCAGGAATATTAATACGGTCTTGTTTAATCCTCACACCCATCCTGTGAGATTAAAGTTCTCATCCTCTTCTGGAAGATGAGGAAACAACTCAGAGTGGCTGGGAATATGCTGGAAAAGGTGAATTTAGCCCAGCTACATTCACTTCCAGCTGGTGGACTCTGCGCCCACATTTGTCTTCAAATTTTTGTAGTTGAATAATGTCCCACATTAGAAACTCAGACATGCCCATTAACATAGGACAATATTGACAACCTATTGACAACCAGACACACAATAGCCCAGTCATGTTCCATTATGCGACTAACACTGAGTCTCAGAAATTCCCATGACACTGTTCCATCCATCATTCTAGCCACTCATTCATTCGTTATTCACTCACCCACCCACCCATCTATCTCCTTACCCACACATCCACTCACCCACCCCTATAGCCATTTATTCACCCATTCACTCACTCATTGGCAAATATTTACAGAGATCATTCTCTTTGCCTCTTCCTGGTGAAGCTGCCAAAATCTTTAAAATAGTACCACATTAAATTGCAGACTGAATGCAGTACCAGGTGCTAGAGGGACATAGAAGGATTATCTGACAGACCTTAACACAAATATACATTCTTTACCTTTGTATCCAAAACACATTTTCTATTTACCCTCTATGCTTACCCCAGTCCCCCAACGAGACATTTTGCAATCCACACACAAGGCAAATTGACTAGTTATTTGTATAGCTGATACATCCAACCTCTCTAGCTTGAGATATATATTTTTCTTAATATTCAAGTGAAACAACTCCAACCTGCTTTTCTACCTATCAGGGAATCTCTTTCTTCTCTCCCAGGGTGATCCTTGGACCTGCATGGTGTTGATCCAATCTCAGGAGGCAGGTCTGTTTACACAGCATCAAAAGGTTAGAACACAAATATCCCTGTTTGGCTCAACAGCTGGCCAAGGTGACTTGGACTCTCTAGCTCTTGTGACTGACGGGGCCCCACTAATGTATCTCTGAAGGTTCATAACATCAAAGACATCTGTACCTGGGAAGTGCATCCCTGCTGCTGGTACTGTACCATTTTTCCAGATGTTGAATAAGGAGGTCAAGGGGCTTTGGGGGATAAAGAAATCCCCCGTTCACAAGCATTTCACTCAGCTATGGTTGCTGCATCAAACCTCTGCCTTCCAGAGTGAAGCTCCTTGAGAACTCCTTTCTCTCAATACACATCACACATGTGCATGCTTCTTTGAATAAGACATCATCCAGGGAGTCTGTTAGAAAGAATTCAGCTCTGCCTAGAATTAGTCCTCCCCTAAATTCTTGGAAGGTTTATACAAAGAGATAGGTGGCTCAGAGCAAAGAGTTCAGTGGTGCCTCACAAGGCCAAGGGTTAGGGTTAGGATTCTGGTTCCTACTATCAGAACCCTGGCCTGGCCTCCACACACACTCCTGCCTAGTCTAGAGGAAGCCCTCTTCCCCCCAGTTCCAGTTCCCACCCACATCCTGCCCCCAAATGACCAGTAGTCAGAATGTCCATTCTCACACCGCATATCTTCTTAAAGACTGATAATAGTACATTTCCCTCCATCTGGGATACCCAGTCATCATCCTATATTCCTTTCCAAGTTTCCACCACTTTCTTTTCTGGGCTCCTTCTCTTCTTTCCTGGGAAGCATCATTATGCAGTGGGCCAGGGCGGGTCAGGGAAGAGCAGATTCTACCAGCTGTGGAGACACTTCATAGACTTGTTCTGTGTATTAAATGAGGACATGGATGCAAAAGTGCCTAACTGAGAAACACCAATCAACCTGAGCTCTCTTCCCCCTTCCTCAAACTACTTAATTTTCTTTGAAACTAAAACTTATCTTCTAATTGCCCTTGACTTCAAATGTCACATTCTTTAGCCCATGCCCTATTACTAATCCATTCTTGCCTAGTTCCTCCTACATTTCTTTTGTTCATGTTAAAGATGATTTTCTTTTCACCTAAGTCTTGCTGCCTCCTACACTGATTACTTCAGCTAGATTGAAAACGAGGTCTAGCTCCTCCTCCATAAAACACTAATTAATCAATCATCCTAGAACCAGAGCAACTTGGTGCCTTGATATTTGGTAGAAAGAGCAGGAATGTTGCTGTCACACTGAGACATAAGGTTTAAGAGCAGAAAGAGCTTAGGCAAGTTATTTTACTCTTATAAGCCTCAATTTGCTCATCTCTGATACCTTAACTCATAAGCTTATTGAGACATTTGCAAATAACCTAAGAGGAATCTCCAAGGGGCAATAGAACATGAACTTACTGCACCTAAGCAGTAACCTGCACCTAAGCACCTAAGCAGACATACCTGGTTCTGGTCTATGCCACTGAGCCAGTTTTTCTGTATAGAGTGTACAGATTATTCCATCGGACAAGAGCAAAATTCACATTCACAAGCTCACATGGAACATTCAATATAGGCTACATTCTGAGCCATAGCACACAACTTTTTTAAATGTTAAAGCATAGAAACATACAAAATATGTTCTCAGACCACAGTGGAATTAAACTGGAAATCAATCACAGAAAGATAACTTCCAAATATTTGTATTTAAATAGCACATTTCTAAATAATGCAATGGTCAAAGATGAAGTTGCAGGCACAGTTAAAAATATTTTGAGCTAAATGAAAATGAAAATATAATTATCAAAATATATGAGAGGCCTTTTCACTGCAGATGGTGACTTCAGCCATGAAATTAAAAGGCACTTGCTCTTTGGAAGAAAAGCTATGACAAACCTAGACAGTGTATAAAAAACAGAGACATTACTATGCCAACAAAAGTCCATCTAGTCAAAGCTATGGTTTTTCCAGTAGTCACATATAGGTGTGAGAGTTGGACCATAAAGAAGGCTGAGGACCGAAAAATTTATGCTTTTGAACTGTGGTGTTGGAGAAGACTCTTGAGAGTCCCCTGAAATAAACCAGTCAATCCTAAAGGAAATCAACTTGGAATAGTCATTGGAAAGACTGATGCTGAAGCTGAAGCTCCAATACTTTGGCCACCTAATTTGACGAGCGGACTCATTATAAAAGACCTCGATGCTGGGAAAGATTGAAGGCCGGAGGAGAAGGGGATGACAGAGGAAAAGATGGTTGGATGGCATCACTGACTCAATGGACATGAGTTTGAACAAGCTCTGGGGGATGGTGAAGGACAAGGAAGCCTGGTGTACTGCAGTCCATGATGCTGCAAAGATTCAGACACAACTGAGTGACTGATCAACAGCAAGTAAAGGAAAACTTGAGACCAATATCTCTCATGAACATAAGAATGAAAATGCTCAACAAGTATCAGCAAATCAAATTCAATAATTTATACAAAAATAATTTTACGGTCTGGCCATGTGGGATTTATTCCAGGATGTATGTGCTTGGTCACTCAGTCATGTCTGACTCTTTGTGACCCCCACAGGCTGAGGCCTGCCAGGCTCCTCTGTCCACGGGGATTCTCCAGGCAAGAATACTGGAGTGGGATGCCATACCTTCTTCTAGGGGATCTTCCTAACTCAGGGATCAAATCCATGTCTCCTGCATTGCAGGTGGATTCTTTACTGTCTGAACCAGGGAAGCCCCGGTTCAATATTCAAAAATCAGTGTAATCCCCCACATTAACAGGCTAAAGAAGAAAAATCACATCAGTTAACACAATAAAAAACATTTAATAAAATCTAGATGCCATTCATGGCTTTAAAACTTGAAAGTGAATGACTTTTATATTGTATACTTTTATATTGCATATATACATACATATAAAATACTGTATATTAATGCACATATATGGAATTCAGAAAGACTGTACTGACAATCCTACATGCAGGGCAGCAGAGCAGACACAGACATAAAGAACAGACTTTTGGACTCAGTGGAAGAAGGCAAGGGTGGGATGACTTGAGGGAACAGCATTGAAACGTATATTACCACATGTAAAATATATGACCAGTGCAAGTTTGATACATGAAGCAGGGCACCCAGAGTCAGTGCTCTGGGACAACCCAGATGGACAGGGTGGGGAGGCAGGTGAGAGGGAGGTTCAGGATGAGGGGGACACATGTATTCTGTTCAGTCCAGTCACTCAGGCGTGTCCAACTCTCTGTGACGCCAGGCCTCCCTGTCCATCATCAACTCCCAGAGTTTACTCAAGCTCACGTCCATCGAGTCGGTGATGCCATCCAGCCATCTCATCCTCTGTCGTCCCCTTCTCCTCCTGCCCTCAATCCCTCCCAGCATCAGGGTCTTTTCCAATGAGTCAACTCTTCGCATGAGGTGGCCAAAGCATTGGAATTTCAGCTTCACACATGTATACCTGTGGTCAATTCATGTTGATGTATAGCAAAAACCATCACAATATTGTAAAGTAATTATGCTCCAATTAAAATAAATTTTTTTTAAAAAAAGAAAGAAAGAAAAAAAACCTCTTAACAAACTAGGAATAGAGATGAACTTCCTCCACTTGATAATGAATATTTTCAAAAATCCTCCAGCTAACATCATATTTACCAGACAACTTACCTGCCTCCTGAGAAATGTGTATGCAGGTCAAGAAGCAACAGTTAGAACAACAGACTGGTTCCAAGTTGGGAAAGGAGTACATCAAGGCTGCATATTGTCACCCTGTTTATTTAACTTCTTTTATTGCAAAATGCGGGGCTGGAAGAAGCACGAGCTGGAATCAAGATTGCTGGGAGAAATATCAGTAACCTCAGATATGCGGATGACACCACCCTTATGGCAGAAAGTGAAGAGCACTTTCTTGATGAAAGTGAAAGAGGAGAATGAAAAAGCTGGTTTAAAACTCAACATTCAAAAAAACTAAGATCATGACATCCGGTCCCAACATTTCATGGCAAATAGATGAGGTAACTGTCACTGTCACCGTCATGTCCAACTCTTCGGGATCCCATGGACTACACAGTCCATGGAATTCTCCAGGCCAGAATACTGGAGTGGGTAGCCTTTCCCTTCTCCAGGGGATCTTCCCAACCCAGGGATCAAACCCAGGTCTTCTGCATTGCAGGCAGATTCTATACCAGCTGAGCCACGAGGGAACAATGGAAACAGTGAGAGCCTTTATTTTTCTGGGCTCCAAAATCACTGCAGATGGTGACTGCAGCCATGAAATTAAAAGGCGCTTGCTCCTTGGAAGAAAAGCTATGACAAACCTAGATAGCATGTTAAAAAGCAGAGACACTACTTTGCAAACAAAGGTCTTAGTCAAAGCTATAGTTTTTCCAGTAGTCATGTATGCATGTGAGAGTTAGACCATAAAGAAAGCTGAGCGCTGAAGAACTGATGCTTTTGAACTGTGGTGTTGAAGAAGATTCTTGAGAGTCCCTTGGACTGCAAGGAGATCCAACCAGTCTATCCTAAAGGAAATCAGTCCTGAATTTCATTGGAAGGACTGATGCTGAAGCTGAAGCTCCAATACTTTGGCCACCTGATGCGAAGAACTGACTCATTGGAAAAGATCCTGATGCTGGGAGGGGTTGAAGGCAGGGGGAGAAGGGGATGACAGAGGATGAGATGATTGGATGGCATCACCAACTCAATGGACATGAGTTTGAGCAAGCTCCGGGAGTTTGTGATGGACAGGGAGGCCTGGCGTGCTGCAGTCCATGGGGTTGCAAAGATTGGACATGACTGAGTGACTGAACTGAACTGAGCCATACTGAGATAAATAAGTAAATGAATAAACAAATAAATGAACGAACAAACATGCGGGAATGGACATGTTTCCCAAACAGAAGAATTACTAACAAGTAATGTAGATGTCTCCCCTTCTCAGGTGCAGTTTGCACACGATGACATTCCTCAAGAGTACAGAGTGAAAGGGGGAAAAGATGAACCTGAAAGGAGAGAGCACCGAAGCCCTGCTTCAGCCAGGTGTTCAGGGTGGTAAAGTCATGTTGGTGGTATATACCCTTGATATGTGGGGGGGAAAATGGCAGTTTACCTCTGCAGTCTTCCACCCAAAGTCCCATAGTTTCAGTCTAATTATAAGTGAAAGTAAAAGTGTTAGTCACTCAGTCATGGCCAACTCTTTGCAACCCTATGGACTGTAGCCCACCAGGCTCCTCTGTCCATGGGATTCTTCAGGCAAGAATACTGGAGTGGGTAGCCTTTCCCTTCCCCAGGGGATCTTCCCGACCCAGGGATGGAACCTGGGTCTCCCAAATTTCAGGCAGATTATTTACCATGTGAGCCAGCAGAAAGGCAGACAAATTCCCATTGAGGGACAGTCTATAAAATACTGACAAGTACTCCTCAGAACTGTCAAGGTCATCAGAAACAACCAGAGTGTGAGGGGATGTCCACAGGCCAGAGGAGCTAAAGAAACAGGGTGAGTAAACGTTAAATAGTGTCCTGGATGGAATCCTGAAAGACAAAATGAGTATTAGATGAAAACTAAATATAAATTAACTATGTGTGCGTGCATGCTTATTCGCTTTAGTCGTGGCTGACTTTTTCTGACCCCATGGACTGTTGCCCACCAGGCTCCTCTGTCCATAGGATTCTTCAGGCAAGAATACTGGGGTGGGTTGCTGTACCATCTTCCAGGGGATCTTCCCAACCCAGGTATTGAATCCATGTCTCACGTGGCTTCTGTGTGGCAGGCGGATTCTTTACCACTGAGCCACTGGGGAAGCCCCATAAATTAACTATTTGTTGTTGTTGTTGTTCAGGCTTCCAGTCGTGTCCAACTCTTTGCAACCCCATGGACTACAGCACACCAGGCCTCCCTGTCCGTCACCATCTCCTGGAGTTTGCCCAAGTTCATGTCTAGTGCATTGGTGATGCCGCCCAGCCATCTCATCCTCTGATGCCCTCTTCTCCTTCTGCCCTCGATCTTTCCCAGCATCAGGGACTTTTCCAATGAGTTGTCAGTTCTTATCAGATGACCAAAATACTGGAGCTTCAGCTTCAGCATCAGTTCTTCCAGTTAATATTCAGAGCTGATTTCCTTTAGGATGGACTGGTTGGATCTCCTTGCAGTCCAAGGGACTCTCAAGAGTCTTCTCCAGCACCATAGTTCAAAGGAATCAATTCTTTTGTGTTCTGCCTTCTTTACAGTCCAGCTCTCACAACCATATGTGACCACTGGGAAGACCATAGCCTTGACTATATAGACCTTTGTCGGCAGAGTAATGTCTCTGCTTTCAATGCACTGTCTAGGTTTGTCATCACTTTCCTAGTAAATAAGAACACGCCAATATGTGTTCATTAACCATAGTTCATTGTGACCATACTAATGTAATAGGTAGACGGAACTGGGTGCAGGGATGTAAGAACTCTGGTCTATCTTTAGAATTTCTCAATAAATCTAAAACTCTTCTAAAGTAAAACTTTTGTTTTAAAACAGTGAGATACCAGCACTTAATTTCTGGATAAACTTCCAGCTCTCCCCTCCTCCTCCATCTCCCCTCCCTCCTTCACCCATCTCTCCTCTATTGAATGTGGAATCCTTGTCAAATACACATCTGTAGTTTAATAACTATAAAGGTGAAAAACCAGAGAAATAATGCTAACTACCTTCTCCTCACTACTCTTTACTGTGAAGCCAGAAGGAAGTTGAGCAGAAGTCATGTGATATAACCTTTGTCTCCCCCAGAGCAATCACCCATTCACACAAACTGATCCTCTGATCAGATCCCCAAAGACCCTTTCCTATACAAGTCATGTCTGAATTAACTTAATGTCCCAATTTAACAATCTCAATCCTCATGGACCTTCAGCTACTCTCCCTGACCAGTATAGGGTGTCAGCATCCCTTCTGCCTTGACTCTATTTTCCTTGACTCTAATTTCCTACAGGTTGTAGGATCTGAGCCTTCTAACTCAAATTTCTTCTTCCTTTTAGAATGAAAGATCAAATCTGAAAGCCTGTCTTTTCCTTCAGTCCAGCCGTCAGTGCTTTTATCCTCACACTATGCTTTTACCACCTGAAACCTTCAGATCTATTCTCTGGGAACATCTAAAATGAGCCTGTGGGAACATTTAACATAAAGATATCACTAAAACTTATAATATCTATGTCAATGATGAGAAAAAATAGAATTTGAAAACTTCCCAAAAGGTTAAACCTAAGAATAAATGCTAGGGTGTTTTTCAGTTTCAAAATAATCCAAAATGCTTTGTATCATCGTCGTAGCAGAGGCCCTTAAACATTTAAGCAGTAACCACCCAGCTAGACAGCAAGAGATTTCAACAGAGCAAACAGCAGCGGCCTCCTCTCTTGTTGTGCTGAATAGACATGGCATTTCTGCTCTTAAAACTTGAAAATTCTGACCGTAGCTTGTTCAGAGTGGACAGACTAGAGGTCCCTATGGCTGTTAGCTTTTCAAAAACACCCCAAAATGTTTGAGGCCAGAGAGGGGGTAGTGCATCAGTTCCAAATTATGACCATGTAACTGCAAAATTGAAACTACAAGCAATCTCAAAGCTTTTAAAAATCTATTTTTGTAGCAATAAAATTATATTTAAGGAGGATGTGAGAGCATTCTAATATGTTTGATATGATGTGCATTGGGACATACATATCTGAAACAGCTCCCTTGGTAGCAAGTAAGAGTATGTAGGATTCATAAAGATCTTAAAATAGTCCAGATCCCTGAGAGGGAGTTGTTTCTTGAAAAGAGGACTTCAGAGGGGCACTCACCAGTGACCCCCTCGCCCCGCAACCCTGAGGTCCCCAAAGACCCCACCATGAGTACTTTCCATCATTTCTCAAAAGCTGAACAGAGAAAGTGCACACGGGCTATGATTCTCTAAATGACATGCTTTTGGTCAATAAAATGATTTCAAGCATGGACTCTGGAAGGACCCTTGTTGTGGGAAACTAAGACCCCTTATAGGGTGGAGGAAGGGCCTGCCCTGAGGGAAGGAGAGGGGCTCTGCGGGAGGCAGACCCACTGACCTGCCGGCCTCAGCCAGATCGGGCTTCGACTCTGACCATCAAGGGAACGTGAGCAGTGTTCAATGACGGTTCCTTCTTCCAAGGACACACCCAGCGGCTGCAACTAAAATTCCACTTTCCTCACCCCTGATTCAGCATGCTTTTTAAAAAAATATTTTAATTATACACGTGATATACATATGCACAAGCTTCTTGTAAAAACCAAGAAACGTAAAAAAGGAAAGCGTGAAAGCCTCCTCCCCCTTGCTCTCCCCAGAGATACTGCTGTTTTCAGGTAGGCAGGCATTTTTCTACATCTTTTTTTTTTTTATGTAAATATATACTTCTTACACTGTTTTAAATAAAAGGGATCATATGGTCTACATTGTCTTTCTAACTTGCCTTTTCACTTCATGAATATCTTTTCGTAACAGTGCACATTGGCCCACCTTTCTTTTTCACTACCACCTCCCATGGACCTCCTACACTTGAGTTACTCGTTTCACTTGGCTGGCTTTTGAAGCAAGGCTGCAGCCTTTACACAGGCATGCCTGAGAACATAGGTGAGGATGTACCTAAGCCAGATTCCTAGGAGTGGAATTGCTGGGTCAAACTCTATGTACCATTTAAAGCTGGCTGTTACTATCAAATTTCCCTTCAATGTCATGTCAGTTACATTCCTGTGAGCAGGGAAGGAGTGGCTATTTCCCTTCCCTAACCTAGAGGTTCTGCTGCTATTCTTTGACACAGCCACATCCAAATGTGACATTCTAAGCTGCGTGATCCCATGAGAAGCAAATAAGCTTTAATTTCAACATGGGTGTAATGGATGCTGTCTAAAAATGGCATGACAATTTAATTTTGCCTTGAAAGTACTACAACGAGGCTATTTAAACAGACTATTGCCTTCTTGCCCTGGATCCCCTCTCAGAGTGGACCGCCTTTAATCCTCCCTTAAAACTGTCAGGAACACGCTGTTTTATGGCAACCCCACCATCAAACAAGGAAAAACCAGCCGTTCTTTGGGCAGAATTAGTATGGAGCTCCCTCCTTCCCCCCAGTTTAGCAGTCAACAGCAGAGAGTGTTAAACCAGCATCTTACAAATGGGGTTGGACATTATCTTAATTACAGTCAACATGTTTATAATGCTAAATACATCTGACCTAAAAACTCAGCCTCAAAACAGCATGCAAGCGGCTAGATAATCTCAGAATGGGCCGGTGACATTTGGTTGACATTTCCTCCCTCTCCCGTGTGAAAGGGTTGATCACTCGCCAGCGATAGGAGAGACAGCCCTAGTTTGCCATTTAAATCCCCTTCCAATTACTTTCCTGCGATTGTATCAGTACTGGAGAAACTGAACTTAGCAGAGATCAGCCTTTGCAACCTCAGCAGAGTCAACCCCATGGTGAAAATTAAGGTATGTGTGTAAGCAGCCATTCATTTTCATAAAATGGTTAATGCACCCTTGGCCAGCAAGGAGATCCAGCCAGTCTATCCTAAAGGAAATCAGTCCTGAATACTCATTGGAAGGACTGATGCTGAAGCTGAAACTCCGATATTTTGGCCACCTGATGTGAAGAACTGACTCATTGGAAAAGACCCTGAAGCTGGGAAAGATTGAAGACAGGAGGAGAAGGGGATGACAGAGGATGAGATGGTTGGATGGCATCACTGACTCAATGGACATGGGGTTGAGTAAACTCTGGGAGTTGGTGATGGACAGGGAGGCCTAACGTGCTTCTGTCCATGGGGTCGCAAAGAGTCGGACACAACTGAGCGACTGAACTGAACTGAACCATTCATTTAAAAATATATCCACTTGGGTACCTCTGTGTGCCAGGCTATGCTGGGCACTGGAAAGAGGGTGTAGGAAAGGATCCATTCTGTGCCTCCAGGAGCTCCCCTGAGAAACAGGGACACAGACAGTACCTACAGGATGAACGCCCTGCAGCGGGCTGCCAGCCTAGGGGAGGAAGGGCCGGAGAAAGGCTCCGAGGAGGCTGACACCTGAGATGAGGCTCAAACAGATGAAGACGGAAGGAAGGGAGTCCCAGGTGGAAACAGAGAAAAGGGGTGTCAGCAGAGTCTATTTGAGAGCAGATGGTTCAGACAGTAAAACTCTGCCTGCAGTGTGGGAGACTGGGGTTTGATCCCTGGGTCGGGAAGATCCCCTGGAGAAGGGAATGGCAACACACTCCAGTACTCTTGCCTGGAGAATCCCATGCACAGAGGAGCCTGGTGAGCTACAGTCCATGGGGTTGCAAACAGTCAGACATAACTGCGTGACTAACATGCAAGAAGTGAGCAAGGCTGCAGGGAGGGTATGCGGCGGGGAGGGACGAGCCACTTTCACCTGACTGTCTGGCTAGTCACTCAGATGTGCTGAACATGTCCTGCAGAACATGGAGACCGTCCCAAAGCAATTACTCTGACAGCTTAAGGGACCTCATTTGGATCAAATTTTCTAGTTTCAGTTCATCTCTACTCCAAGTCCTGTATCTAGAAGACCACACAGTGCCCACTCCTCAGACCTACGTTTTGCAGGTCCTGGAGTTCCAGCCTCAGCCCTTCTCACTCCATGCCTGTTCCTGCCCAAGCCCTGTCCATCCCGCTAGCCCAGCTCCAACGCCACGTCCTTTCTGCCCAATGCCCGTCTAATAGCACTGCCTCGCTCGCCGAGCATTTTCCCTGCCCTGCCCTGCTGTCTCACCCCTCCGCCGCCACTCCCCCTCCCAAAGCAGCAACGAGGACCAGGCAGGCATAGGTGAATGTTTGCTGCGTAAGTGTGCCCTGATCAAACTGATCACCAAACACGGAGCGCTTTGACCTTTGAATAAGCCATCTCCTCGTTCTGTTATCTTTGAACTCCACAGGGTGATGGTGTTAAAATTGAAAGGTCCTCCGGACTTCAACCTTGTGCTTTATCCAAAGACAGAGACCCCTTGCTATTGGTTACAGACCACCAACCTTAGTCTTGCTGATGTTCTAATCTGTGTAAGAAGATGGGTACGCGGGGTTTATATACAATCCTCTCTATTTTTTCGTACATGATTGCAAATGTGAATGATAATAAAAAGTATTTTTTAATCCACCAGTATGTGAACTGATGTGGAAGCCCCCTTAACAAGTAACGTGTTTGCTTAGGCCTGGTTCCTGGTAAACAGAATGGGTTCCTGATCAAAGGAAGAAGCTTTAAAGTCTGACAACTCTAGATTTAAACCTGCCGCATCATTTACTGGCTGTATGACCCAGGACACAATACAGGTCCTTTCTGATTCTTCATTATTTTCGCCTGTAAAATGGGGATGTTGATGATGGTACCTGCCTCGTAGGATGCTCAAACATGATGCTCAAGCTCCTCAAACACTGGGATGCTATCTGATTATTTCCAGCATCAAACACATAGCTTGAATTACAGAAAGTGCTCACAAGCTTTATTGATTGTAAACATCAGTGATTATATACATTAGCACACATGAGAATGAAGGGGTCTTCCCTGGTGGTCCAGTGGCTAAGACTCCACACTCCCAATGCAAGGGGCCCAGGTTCGATCCCTGGTCAGGGAATTGGATCCCGTATGCTGCAACTAAGGCCCGTCACAGCTAAATAAAAAAAAAGAGAGAGAGATGGAGGGACAGTAGACAGTGTATGCAATGACCTCTACACAACTGTTCAGACCTCAGGGAACTTTAAGCCTCCGAGATCTCATGGGGGTTCTACCCAGACATGTTAGAGAGAGCCTTGCAGACCTGCACGCATACACCAGGCACTCCAGAAATAAACTTCACTGAAACTGTGGTCCCAGCACCCCCTGTTTTGACTTGCTCGTGCTTTCATTTAATCAACAAAGGTCTAACGAGCAATTCCTGTAAAACAAGCAGTGTGTTGGATGCTTAGGAATATATGCGTGCTGAGTCGCGTCAGTCATGCCCAACTCTTTGTGACCCTATGATCTATAGCCCGCCAGGCTTCTCTGTCCATGGAACCTCCCAGGCAAGAATACTGGAGTGGGGTTGCCATTTCCTTCTCCCGGGGATCTTCTCAACCCAAGAATAGAGCCCACATCTCCTGCATTAGCAGGCAGATTCTTTACCACTGAGCCACCAAGGAAGCAAAAAGCAGAGACATTACTTTGCCAACAAAGGTCCATCTGGTCAAGGCTATGGTTTTTCCAGTGTTCATGTATGGATGTGAGAGTTGGACTATAAAGAAAGCTGAGTGCTGAAGAATTGATGCTTTTGAACTGTGGTGTTGGAGAAGACTCTTGAGAGTCCCTTGGACTGCAAGGAGATCTAACCAGTCCATCCTAAAGAAGATCAATCCTGGGTGTTCATTGGAAGGACTGATGCTGAAGCTGAAACTCCAATACTTTGGCCACCTGATGTGAAGATTGACTCATTTGAAAAGACCCTGATGCTGGGAGGGATTGGGGGCAGGAGGAGAAGGGGATGACAGAGGATGAGATGGCTGGATGGCATCACCAACTCAATGGACATGAGTTTGAGTAAATTCCAGGAGTTGGTGATGAACAGGGAGGCCTGGCGTGCTGCGGTTCATGGGGTCGCAAAGAGTCAGACACAACTGAGCAACTGAGCTGAACTGACTGAATTATGCCCCACTGAATCTTAAAGGATAAGTAGGAGCAGGCAAACAAAGGAGACAGGGAAGGGTGCTCCAGGCAGAGGGCATGGCGCGTGCAAAGCGGAAAGACAAGAAAGGGTTCTATACACGCCATGAGCTGTAAGAAGCTCCGAATGTCTGTAGAGATACTACAGTGGGTTAGTGCAGAGACCACCAGGGCTTCTCTGCTTTTCCTGAAAGTAACCGGGAGTCACTGAAGAATGTTGAGAAGGGCATGAGCTAATATTGACATTTTGGAATTATCGCTTTGTTAGCTTTCTTGTAGCAAAGAGAACAGACTTGGAAAATCTATCATATTCCTATTTTATCGGTAACAGATCTGATATTGTCAAGCCAGAAAAAATCTTAGAATCACCTCTTCTAACCCACGTATTGTAGAGATGAAAAAACTTACTTTCAAGGGTTACAAGGTAATTTATCCAAACTACTTATCTTTTAAAAATTATTTGGTGAAATTAAAAATGCTGCCCTACAATTCAGCCCTTCTGGTTCTCACTACCCTCTGCCACTTTGCTGGCACGGCTGCCAGATGGGCTCATTTTTATGGACATAGCTCAGGGAAGAGGCTCTTCAATGACTGAAAACATTTCCCTGTTTTGAGAGCTGGTCGAATATATAGTCTATGAGCATGAGAAAAATGTTAACTGGTTCTGACCATTTTCTCCTAGTGATTAAAAAGTTAAACCCTTTTAAACCAGAGATTATTCTTTGAGCTTCTAATACTATTTAAATTACAACTCCCAGATCTTGAGTGATGTAACCGACTCAAGTCCAAATGCTGCTTTTTTTAATTCTGTTCATCACATGGTGGTTACTTAACATGACAGAAGGCAACATGACTAGATTGGCCTGGTAACAAGATCTTAGAGGGGTTCTCGGTGCGGTAATGCTTGCCATCCCCTCAATCCTCCACAAAAATAAACAGGTTGATTATGTCATGTTTCTATCCAGGAAATCTCAAAGAAATCCACAGAGGTGCATCTAATCTACGTAATGCTACAGTGTTATGACCCACGGGGTCAGTTCCTTCCAATGACCACGGTAACCAGATTGCACAGAGCAATACGTCCCAGTTTTGACAGCCCAGAGCTGGCCAGCCATCAAGTCATCATTCCTGAAACAAACTGTGAGGGTTAAGTAGACTTCATAAACTAAAGCACCAAAGACATATCTATTTAGTAGATATCTAGTGGGAAAAAAATTAAGGCAATTGTCTCAACCATGCTGATATAAAAAGCTACTTGCTTCAGCAATACCAGATAACCACAGCAAAAGAGAATGTTGTTTGGGGGAATCCCAAACTACATGCATTCTGAAAGTTATTTCCATTTGCTTTAGCAAACATGCAAAAATTCAAATGCATAGCAGCTCCATTATTAGTAATGCAATAAATATTGTCATCAACCCCTTCCAAGCAGAGATCCTGCAAAGATGTGGTGAGCCTAAGATTTCAGGCCTCAGGACCCTTATAAAAAATGAGCATCATTTCAACCCTCACAAGAATCTGCATGTTTAATTCCATTTCACAAATGGTCAAACAGGCTCAGAGAGGGACAGTCATTTGTTTACTCTCACACAGCTTAAAAGTGGTAGCTGCAATGTGAACCCACGTCTATCCAAAACAAAGCCTGGGCTTTTTGCATTCCAGGCCTCCACATGTGGACTGGCTCCTGGGGGGTAGAACAATCAAGCTGAAATTCATCTGGTGGAGGCCTGGGGGAAATCATGATGGAGCCGCCACAGAGTGCAGAGTTCAGAAAGTCCTTGAGATCAGACTATGTATCAGGTTTGCTATTTGGATGACCTCCTCCACTGAACAAGTTAATGCAGAGGTTTTGTTCTTCCCATTTAATGGATCAAGACAACTGAGACTCAGAGACCATGACTTGCTTAGATCCCAAGAAAATCAACAACTTTCCTGCATAAACTCCAAATCTACCAATTGGAGCCCAGGGCTCAGTGTCCCTTCCTTAAGGCTTCTTATTATTCTATCACCAGTAAAAGTTCTGTGTTTATCTGAACAGGAAAGGCATCTTCTTAGATGGAAAGGAAAAAGAACACCTCTTTAAACTGTCTCTGTCTTGCTAAAGTGTCTTACATTTGTCTAGTATTGTGAAGGCTCATTGGGATAGTTAAATGAAATAAAATGTCATATTTTAAATTTGCTTTTATGGTTGTAAATCAAATTCTCTGAAAGATTTTGTCAGTCAAATGAACATTTCATGAGATACCCTCCATTCATTCCACATGCCAGAAACCCAAAGGACAGTCTCATCCACAGTGTCCTAAATTTTGCCATTATTTAATAGTCTTTATTTTTCATTCTGCCAATGAAATACACAGTGAAGGGTTTTGTGCTGTGTTTCATTGGTTGGACAACACAACCCTGGGCATCACAGCTCATGTTGCTGGACTACCAATTACAAAACAGCAAAATTAAACTGCAAAGAATCAAGATGTGTAGAAAGTTAGGAAGCAAAACGAAAAGGCATTATGCTTTAAGCGAGTTCATTCTAGATATGTTCATTATCTGCCAAAGCCTAGGGAAGGCAAATATGGAATTTAAAAACACACCATCTGTTGTGTGATGTTCAAATTATAAACTTAACCCTTAATTTTTACATCACCTGCTGTTCAATCATTCTCCTTTGGGATTAAGAGGAAAAAAAAAAAGCCAGGTTAGCACATGAACTAAGCAGGTTTAGCAGGATCAATGGAAGTTCCGTGTAAGACTTTTAAATAAGCCTAGTATCACAGTCTGTGTATTTTCTCCAGAAAGAAATTCTTATTATATTTTACTTTTAAAACAAACACTATTCATACAGTGGTTGCCATTAAGCCACGGGTCCACAACCATGCAGAATAAGCCACAGACTTTTCTGTAATTTTTATGTTATTTAAAATCTCTAGAGTCTTAAAAAGTAAAAGTAGAGATTTTAAAAGTCTTTTAAATCTGTGAAATGAAAAGGAGAGTAATTCCTTAAGCAAAGAAGGAGTTTTTTTTTGGGGGGGGGGGGGGAGAATGGCTTTGAGACAGAAGGAAAAGAGTTTATAGCTCAAATCAACTTTCTGTTTAAGTATTCAAAGGCAACACGTGGCACACATAGGCGATTACCACTAAAAAGAAAAAGTAACATATCCTTGAAAATGCTGAAGTTTTCTTACGTGTAGATCTGAAATATTCTAGTTTTTAAAATGCATTTAACTACTGCAGCACAAATGCAACATTCAGGGTGGTTCTGAGTTCACAAAATAATTTTATTATATGTAAGAAAGCATACAGGCAATAAAATTAAGAAAACATTCACAATGCATAAATAACACAGACCTGATCAGGAGATAGTTTTCAGTAGACATCTTTCTTGTGATCCACTTCATCTAAATGTTAAGTCAATTGCTTATCCACAAGAATACTTTGTAAACATTTCCAAAAAAATTCTCTTGAAATGCCCCACATGAGTTGGTATCTGGCAGCAGAGGCTTGGAACACTTTTTACAGTCCAGGTGATGACACGGGGACTGGATGCCAAAGCACAGAGAAAGGGCTAGCGTTTGTCAGCAGGGCTGCGGATGGCTTTAGGGTGCTGAACACGAGAGGAGAAAGGGTCTCCTGTTTTTTCGGCCAACAGAAGCGTCTCACTCAAGGACGATAATGAGGCACTATCTGCTAGTTTTACACCATTAACATTTAGACTTTTTAAAAGAAACCAATTCTAAGTTCAGATTAAAGCATTACCAAAAGTAGCCCCACTGAGCAGCTTGGCTGGTAAGATGGAGAGGAAGGATTTGACCTTTGCCCACGGGTGAAACTGTTGTGACACACGAGTTAAGGAAACTCACTGTCCTCACTGCACATCTCTAGCCAGGACAGTCATTTATCGGGTTCAGAAAAGCTATCTGACACAGGAAATGAGAAAAGACAGAGAGGGCCAATTATTTTACATAAATACAAAGTGGCATATACTTTTTATTGCCACCTAATGTAAATTTCATGTTGGATTCTTCCTCAGCTGACTTTTATTTCAGATATTTACAGAACTGCAAATCATTCTGCTGGGAAAGTCTTTGTCACAGAAAAAATTTTGAACACAAGAATGGCTATGCTTTTTTTAAATCTTTCAAAATCTTTTTAGGAGAAAAAAAGTTATCACAGCATTTGTCAATTCTCATCTCCTATTTAGCTGTGTCAATAAATTTCAAGGAATAGTCACAGCTTCATTTTCTGTTTGTCTTTGCTGTGTTTCTGGAAGTTACAAATGAGCATTTAGGCTCACAGAGAGTCTGTGTATTTGTTTCATCGGCTTATAAAGTGCTATTCAAATGAACAAAAATGCTATTTTAAGATCTCAGATAACTCATTCTATTAAATCTGATAAATATAGATTTAATATAATAAATTAAAAATATCCATGTAATACAATAAATAAATAAAACCAATATCAACTAAGCATCAATTCTGGGGGGGAAAATCCCATTCCTACTGTAAGGCTCAATTTTTTTTTTTTTTTTTTTTTAGGAATAATTTATAAAGGCATGCACCTACCTTTACAATCTGAAAACTTTTCTTGGACCAGTGTTAGCACCTGTTTGTACACAGCAAACTCAACCCTTCTCATTTCCTTCCTGGAAAGCTTTAATTTTTAAGTGAAGCTGTTCATTGTTGATTCTTTGCCCTATTTATAAGTCCTAAGATAAGAATCAGTTTCTAAAAACAACTTTGGAGCCAAAGACAGGTCCCTTATGAACATGCGCTTCACCTGTGTCCCTCTTGATTCACTATGAGCAACACAGAAAACACACCGGAACGTAGATTAAAATGTAGTTAGTTGCGTGTTGAGGGGAAGCAGCAGAGAAGAGCTCGCCCGACATCTCAAGAGTCAGCACACGTCAGTTTCCTCACCGCAAGCCTCAGAGAAAACTCCTGTAGCTTTTGGGACGAGCAAGACTGCTAGGATTCACGTCAGAGCTCAGGTCGGGTGCTGCCCATTTTGTGTGATGGGCTGGATCTTCTCCAGAGAGACATCAGTGTCATAGTCCAAAATGACAGACAGGGCTGGGGACAGCTTCTCCAAGGGCTTGACTATTCCCCCTGCCTCTTCCTTCTTCAGGTCCTCAGAGGAGCCCACAGCATGTGGGATCAGATACACCACATTGCAGTCTTTGGAGATGGAACCCCGAGGCTCGTGATGGCTGGAAAACACCACAGCCCCATTGTTATTGATGCTAACCGTCTCTATGGCATTATTCGTCGTCGGGCAGAGCCTGTAGCATCCTAAGAGGGTGGAAAATGCCTTCCGAAAATCAGCATTAAAGGCATAAATGATGGGGTTCAAGGAGGAATTAGCCCACCCGAACCACACAAACACGTCGAAGGTGATGGAATCGATGCAGAAGGGCTTGGTCTCTCCAGACCCACAGAAGGGCACCATGCAGTTCAAGATGAAGAAAGGGAGCCAGCAGCACACAAACACCCCCATGATCACCGACAGGGTCTTCAGAACTTTAGTCTCTCTTTTGAAGGACATCTTAAAGGAGCTTTCTGGTTGAGAACATTCCATGGGGTTTCCGTTACCTGTAGTGGTCTGGCAGTTCTTGGCATGGACTGCTGCCCTCTCCAAGGCTGAGATGCGCCGTATTTGTTTCTGGGCGATCCTGTAGATCCTGGTGTAGGTGACAATCATGATGGCCACAGGGATGTAAAAGCTTATTAGAGAGGATGAAATGGCATATGTCCTGCTCAAGCTGGAGTCACAGTTGTTGATGGTCTTGCTCAGGGAAGTGGCATTCCCCTCGGAGGGACCTGTGGGTTTTGCCTTGTGCCAGCTGAGCTGCACGGGGATGAAGGAGATAAGAACAGACAAAGTCCATGCCACACTGATCAGAATGAAGGCTGCCTTGGGGGTCATCTTCCTCTCATACCGGAAGGGGCTAGAGATGGCCCAATACCTGTCCACACTGATCACACAGAGATTGAGGATGGATGCGGTGGAGCACATGATGTCAAAGGCCACCCAGATGTTACAGAAGGACCCGAAGGGCCAGAAGCCAGCGATCTCGGCCACTGCTTTCCAGGGCATGACCAAGACGGCCACCAAGAGATCCGATACAGCCAAGGAGATGACAAAGAAGTTGGTCACCTTGGATCGCAGGTGGCGGAACCTGATCACGGCGGCACAGACCAGCGTGTTCCCCAGGAGGGTGGACAGGATGAGCAGTGACAGGAAACAGGCTGTGAGAATGCGGAAGGAGAAGTCCCTCTCCGCCACCAGCCCGGTGCCTTCCATGGCAGAGGTGTTGAGAGTCCTCATCTTCCTGAGGGCGAGCACAGAGGGGGCTCAGACAGCCCTCAAGTTCCTAGGCAGGGATTAGGGACCGATCAGACCTGCAGGAGTCCTCACCGGCCACGCAGCCCCGTGCCCAGCCCCACTTGCTCCCCTGGGTGGAGGACCTCACCAGCATTCCACCAGACGGCTGCAACAATCGAGTGGCAGGAGCCTGCCCTTGGCAGTCCAAGTCAGCCCCTTGGAAGGTCCCTTTTGCTCTCTATGACTGTCTTCTGACTTCCTTGCTCCAGGTCACTGTCGCGGGGACAAGTTGACCCTTCAATGCCTCCTGGGAAGCCCTGGTGTTTTAGCATATTCTAAGCTGTCAAGCCAGAGACTCTCAGGCCTCTACCGAGCTCGTCAATTGTCGTCACATTCCGGGTCTGTGGCCTCTCTGGTGATGACAGAAAATTCTCCCCTCTGAGGCGCAGCTTAAAATACATGCCCCGCTCCTCCAAGCCCCAGGCTCCTCAGCAGCTCCCCTAAAGCCCTAGAAAGCAAAGAGAAAGCAGAGGTCGTTTGCCAAAAGGAGCAGATCGCATCTTCACTGCCAAGCCCCATCCAGCTCCCTCTGAGCCACCTACCTTGCCTTGGGGTCGTCTCTCTCCCAGCCCCCGGGAGCTCTTGGAGCTCCGAGAGCAGTCTTCCGAGGCGACGCCGCGCCAGGGCACCCAGGAGGCGCGCCCGAGTCCTGCCCAGCGCGCGCAGCCTGGGCTCCGCGACCGATGCGCAAAAATCGCAGGAGCAGGTTTGGGAAAAGGATCCCGGGCCAGGTCCTCAGAGAGCTGGCGTTGCCCCCCACTGCCTCGAATGGCTGGAGGCGGTTCAAAGCGGACGAGACCCCGGAAAAGGGCTTCCAGGCTCTCGGAGAGAGGGCACCCCCAGTACTACTCACCTGAGCAGCTACCTTTCTCCCGGAGCCGAGCGCCCGGGCACCCCTCGAGCGGCCTCTGGCCCCTCGGGGAAGAGCCCTGCGCCTTCCCGCGGAACTGCCCGCTTCCTCCCAGGAGCCCGTGGGCACACGAGGCAGAGAGAGCCGAGCTTGTACCGGAGGGCGCCCGGGCCGGCCGCATTCCCTCGGGGCACAGCCCACCCCGCCCCCGCGTCCCCTCCCCTGCCCCGGAGGCGGGCCTCGCTTGACAGGCAAGAGTTGCGGGCGACAGCCGCACGTGGTTCGCCAGGCTGGTGCCGCGGGCGAGAGGGGTGGGGGGAGCCCAGCTGATTGCTTGCCCGTCCCGGGTTACCCCGCCAAACCCCGGGCCGCCGGAACCCGGGAGGGCACCCCGACAGGGGCCCGCGAGAAAAGACCCCCTAGGTGAAAATCTCAAGCGAGCCTGAGTCTCCAGGAAGCAAAGCTCCGCGCGCCATCCAGCGCCTGCGGGGGTTAACCCCACGCCCTTCTCAAGACCAAACGGAGGCTGGGACCCGGCTCACTCTTCCACGCACATCAACCTCCAGAACAGCCCGGCTCCGACAGGCGCTGCCTCCAAGGGCCCCTCGGCTGGGATGAAACGCGCCCCGCGAGCGCCGGTACTCACCGCTCGCCTGGAAGGCTCCGGGTAGTAGCGCGCCTGGGCGGGTGCGCTGCGCGGCGCCCCGAGGGCGCGCACCTTGCGCCCAGCTTGGGTAGCGCGCGCGTCCACAGCTGTGGTCAATGCCGGACTGCAGCCGGAGCCCAGCGCCACGCTCTCAGCGGGCCTGGGGCGCCCTCTGCCGGCCGTCCTGGCTTCCAGCGCCCCGACTGCGCCCTCTCAGACCCCAACCTCGCCGGGACGGGCTCCAGCATCCACGCGGGACCGCGCCTGGACCCACTCTTCCTTGACCATGACTGCCAGAACCTGGGAAAGGGGATGGAGTTCTCTGCTTGAAATCCCTAAAAACTGACAAGGGTGAAAAATTTCTTTTGCTGGCACTTCATTCGCTGAGCCAATGTACAATATTTTCCAGAGCGCTCACTGCATGTACCAAGAGCAACAGGGTAAACAAGAGTCAAGCTCTCCTCCCAAAGAGTAAACCAGAGAGATCTGGCACTTACTGAACAGACTCTGGGTCCCAGACACAGGCCATCTGTCGCCCACCCCTTACAAAAAATCCCTCCTGATGAACTTCCTCATCTCCATTCTGCCCAAGTGGAAAATCGGGTTCAGAAATGTACCCAAAGTTACAGGGTTGCTGAGACGGTGCCAGTTGCCTGACTCCCACCTGCGTCTTATTTTCACCTACACATCACTGCCTCGGGAACTCTGAGTCTAGTCTCCGGATTCCACGAACTACATAATTACCCCCAAAGCTTAAAGAGAGGAACGGGCAGGAGGGAAGCAAGGGCGCCTGGAGATGACTGCCTCTGAGCACCTCCCCTGCTGTCCTGGGTGAAATCTCAGGGCGCAGACTGCACAGCTAAAAGGCAGAAATTATGTACATGGCGACATCGCAGTGCCTTGCTGTGCCTTCCCAAGAGGCAGGGGAGATAAGCAGGGAGTTTCCTTGTCAGACTGCCTGGCTTCCGGTCCCTCCCCTGCCAGCGCTGGTCGCATGTGCCCTGTCCCCTCTGGGAGCTTGTCCTCGTCCTCTATGAAATAGTGCCGGCATCACAGGTTTGTTGTAAGTATTCAAGGAGATGGTGTTTGTTGAGGGCTTGGCACCGAGCCTAGGACTCAGTCAGTCCCCTTTATTGGTAGGAACCCCTAGGGGCTCATTAGAAAACCTACAGTCTTATTTCGTTGAGAACCTCACACCACATTGAAAGCCACGATTTTCTTGGTAAAAACTCTGACTCTAAATAATAATTCCATTCAATTAGCCAGTACAAGCTGCACCTTGGTTTTCAGTGAAAGAACCACGTTGCAGACTGCAGAGCCTCCTTCGCTCCCATGCCCAGCCCTGTCCTCCCGTCCCCACCCTCACCGTCACACACAGGGACACGGTGGGGCGTGAACCACATGCTTGTAGTCTTAAAGTCATGCTTAGCATGATACTTCCAGATCATTTTCCTTAAAGCAGTCATTCCCCAAACTTTCTGGCTTTAATGCATCTTTCTCTCCCTTTCCCTAACAAGTGAAAGGATATACTTCTGGTTCAAGATAGTCATGTCAGCCTGAACATTTAACTCCCCACATGGTACCCACCCACCCTGGAGTGTTTCCACTGCAATTACCCAGAAACACACAGGTAGGGGAAATTCAGCACTAACCCTACAGGCAGGAAGCGGGGAATCCTTTTTCTCGAGAATAAAAGGCAGGTTGTAGTGACTGAGCACGCATGAACAGGATTGAACTGGAGGAAGGTGCTGACCCTGCATTTTTCATCTGGGCAGAAACTCCAGGAGAACACACTGCAAGATAAAAGTAACAGGGCCTGGAGGTCAGGACAAGGCCAGTGTGGGGTGTAAATTTCTAGTGATTCCCCTGAGAAACACCCCCAGTGTCCAAGTCCTCCCAGAGTTAATAACCCTGGCACTGCCCACTGCTCTTTAGATCAGAGCCCAGTGGCAACCGGTCTGACCTCCAGTGGCGTCACATTCAATGAAACAACAGTTCAACAGCCGAAAAGTATTTGAACTGAAATTTAAATATGAACCAAAACCTCGTTGGAGGCAAATGACTTTCACATCGCACTTCATATCCTCTTTCTCTCTCAAGCTTAGCAGCTGCTCAACAACCACCACACACAAAAAAAACTTTCTTTTCTTTGCTTGAAAAATTCCCTAAATTCTTTCCAAGCTATCCCACACTGACCTGTGTCTTTTTCTCTCAACTCGTTCACCTGAAATGTCTAGGTTATCAAATCAATGTATTGTACAGGTTGAGAAGTATATCTTCTACGAGTAAACTTCTGCCGTTTTTACTGTCTGAACATCCAATTTTCAGTAACATCCTTACCCGTAACATAACCCCTCAAAAGGCTCAGGAATGAAGCTAGGGGAGGGAAGACTCGAATACATAACAGGATGATTTTGTTTCCTGTCACCCGAAAAACGAAAGAGTTGGACAATTTCTTACGATTCCAAGACAGACTCCTGAGGTCTCTCTCTGGCAAATGCAGGTTATTGATTTTTGAACGTCATTGCTAATGGAACAGGAAAAAGTAAAGTGTAACTTAAGTCTCAGGGTTTTTTCCACTTTGCAGAGAGTGTGAATTTCAGAGGAACTTACAGTTTGGCTAGAAAGTGAAAGTGTTAGTTGCTCAGTCGTGTCTGACTCTCTGTGACCCCATGGACTGTAGCCCGCCCGTCTCCTCTGTTCGCGGAATTCTCCAGGCAAAGAATATTGCAGTGGGTAGCCATTCCCTTCCCTTGGGAGGATCTTCCAACACAGGGATCAGATTTGGGTTTTTTCCCCCTTGTTTTCTTTCTCGAAGCCAAGGTGAAACAAAACCTTCCGTTTTGTTCTATAAAAATCTCCCCCACAAACAGTCAGGAACCGAATATAAATGCAAGCAGGTATTAGCATTAGATCGTGCTGGGAATGTAAACCCCAGTACAAAAGCCCTTTTGTTTCCCAAATTGGCATGTCTTTTAAGCTCTACCATGATTTATGCACTGCAGGGAGGGGGAAGTTAAAATGTTGCTTTTCAACAAATTTTTATTTGGCATTTGTAAAAGTAAATGAATACAGAAGGCACGCTATCACAGGGGAGCTTAAGCTCATAAAAGACTGAATAAAACAACTGATCTGTCAAGTATAACAAATTAATATTTGGGAGGCTCTAGGATATTAAAGCTAATTTAATACCCCAAAATGAGTGCCTATAATGTTAGTGAGAAGAGATAAATTTTGGCTGACTTTGACTAAATAACTAGAATGTTTGTTTTAGATCATAAATATAACATCTCTGAAAATTCCTGATCCCATGTTGAATTTTCTTCTGCTATGGCTTATTATATGATTCAAAAATCAACGCTATTAGAAATGTTAAATCCACAATTATCACTTTGGGTAGAGGTTGAGAGGTAGTCCATCATGCATAATTTATGTGTGTGTGTTGTTGTATCTGTTCTTGCTTGCCTTTTCTCTTTTCTTTGTTTTCTGACTTCTGTAGATTTACCTAAGTAGTTTTTATGATTTCTTTTTATCTTCTGCATTGCCTTGTTGTCTATAATTCTTTGTTTTGCTATTTTCATGCTTTAGGGTTCACATCATATACAGGAGAAGTTGTATGAGATATAGATACAGGCATACCCGGTTTTACTGCATTTCACAGATATTGCGTGTTTTACAAATTGAGGGTTTGTGGCAAATCCAAGCAAATCTGGCAGTGCCATTTTCCCAACAATGCTTGATCATTTTGTGTTTGTGCCACATTTTGGTAATTCTTGTAACATTTCAAAGTTCTTCATTAATTTATATTCGTTGTGGTGATCAGTGTGAGCTTTGGTGTTACTACAACTTGCTGAAAGCTCAGATGATGGTTACCATTTCTTAGCAACAAAGTAATTTTCTTAAGGTATGTACAGTGCTTTTTAAGGTATAATGCTATTGCACACTCGGTAGACTACAGTACAGTGTAAACATAACTGTGTATGTACTGGGAAATCAAAAAACTTGTGTGACACATTTTATTTGTGATAGTCACTTAATTGTGGTGGTCTGGAAATAGATCCACAGTAGCACTGAAGTTTGCCTATATACATCTTCTATCAGACATATGTCTGATATTTTATAGATCTATTAAGATATGTTATGTATTATACATCTTTTTCATAGACTGTCGTCAAGTGAAATGTACCATTTTGTGAATAGTTAAGAAATTTACAATAGTATTTTTCTATGTCTTTCTTTTCAATCTTTATGTTGTTTTGTCATATATTGTACTTCTATAATGATATAAACCCCAGAATACATCATTATAATTTTTCTTTAAATAGTCAATTTTCTGCAGCACTGTTTACAATATCCAAGACATGGAACCAACCTAAATGTCCTCTGACAGATGAATGGATAAAGAAGATGTGATATATAAATACCCAAAGGACACTACTTAGTCATGAAAAAGAACAAAATAATACCATTTACAGCAACGTGGATGGGCCTAGAGATTATCATGCTAATTTAATAGGTCAGATAGAGAAAGACAAATATCACATGATATCATTTTTACGTGGAATGTAAAATATGACACAAACAAACTTGTCTATGAAACAGACACAGAGAACAGACTTGTGGCTGCCAAGAGTGTGAGGAGGTGGGACTGGAGGTTTAGGATCAGCAAATACAAGCTGCCATATGTAAAATGGATACACAGCAACATTTTACCGTATAGCACTGGGAACTACACATAGCCCTGTGATAAACCATAGTGAAAAAGAGTGTGCACCCACACGTATAACTGAATCCCTTTGCCGTACAGTGGAAATTAACACCACATTGTAAATCAACTATACTTCAATAAAATGATTTTAAATAGTCATCTTATAAAGATATTTAAATAAGAAAGGACTATTATATATTTACTATATAGTAACTTGTGTGCCTCTTCTGATACTCTTCATTCTTCTAAAACTAGATCCATAGTTTCATCTGGCATCATCTTTCTGATGGAAGGATGAACTTTAACTTTTCTTGCTACACAGATCTTCTGGGATTGATTCTTTCAACTTTTATATCCCTGAAAAGTCTTTCTTTTGCCTTCATTTTTGAAAGATGTTTTGCTAGGGAGAGGATTCTGGATTGACAGGTTTTTCCTTTTTGTTCTTTAAAAGGTTGGTCCACTCTTGCTTTACTTGCATTGTTTTCAGTGAGAAATCTGACGTCAGCTTCACCTTTGTCCTTCCATATGGAACCCATCTTTTTTCCTCTGGCTACTTTTAAGATTTTTTTTCTTTATTATTGATTTTGATCAATTTAAAGATGTGTGGGTTTATAGTTTTTGTCAAATTTGGGAAATTTTGGCCATTATTTTTTCAAATTTTTTTTATCTCTCTCCCCTTTTTTTTCAGGTTCTTCAATTATATGTGTGTCAGACTGCTTGGGATTGGCCTACAACTCACTGATGCTTATTCTATTTTATTTACTCTCTTTTCTCTGCATTTTCATTTTGAATATTTTCTGTTGCTATATCCTTGAGTTCACTAATATATTTCTTTTTCACTGTCTAATCTGTTCTTAATCCCATACAATAAATTTTCCATCTCATCATTTGTAGCTTTCTTCTCTAGAAGTTCTTTTTGTGTCTTTTTTACATCTCCTATGTCTCTACTTAACATTCTGAATGTATAACACATATTTATAATAACTGTCTTACTGTTCCTCTTCACTAATTCCAATCTCTGCATCAGTTCAATTGATTGCCTTTACTTCTTATTATGGGTTTCACTTTTCCAGTTCTTTTCATGCCTGGCAACTTTTGACTGGATTCCATACACTGTGAATTTTATCTTTGGGGTACTGGATCTTTCTGTGTTCCTAGAAATATTCTTGAACTTTGCTTTCAGAACACATTTAAATTCCTTAAAAACAGCATGACCCTCTCAGGTACTGCTTCTGCGGTGGCCTGGTTAGGTTGAACGAGAGCAGCATGTGGTCCGGGACAAATTGTTTTCCTTGACTGGGGCAAGATTCTTCTGTGCGCTCTCTCCAAGGCCATGTGAGTTACGAGGTTTTCCAGTCTGGCTGGTGGCAACAAGCCCCATTCCTGGTCCTGAGTGAGTTCCCTATAATACAGTCTCCGCACTCCCATATCCTCACATCATACACAGTAAATTCTCTACATGCAGACAAGTTTCATTCTGAGAGCTTGTTGGTAAGTCCAATTTACTCTTAAGTCCAACAAAGTTAGCCTAGGTACCCAACTAACACTATTGGTTATTTAGTACCATACTGGAATAGGTTTGTAATACTTTCCACAAAAATAATACACAAAAAAACAAACACAAAAAATAAAGAAAACATTTTTAATCTTATAGTACAGAATCTTGAAAAGTATGCCTGCTAGGCTTAGAAAAAGAAGAGGACCAGAGATCAAGTCGCCAATATTCACTGGATCATAAAGAAAGCAAGGGAATTACAGAAAAACATCTACCTCTCTTTCATCAACTATGCTAAAGCCTTTGACTGTGTGGATCATAACAAACTATGGAAAGCTCTTAAAGAGATGGGACTACCAGACCATCTGATCTGTTTCCTGAGAAACCTATATGCAGGTCAAGAAGGCACAATTAGAGCCCTTATGGAACAGCTGATTGGTTCAAAATTCAGAAAGAATTGAGCAGTCTGCTGCAGCCCTGTTTGTTTAACCTATAGGCTGAGCACATCAGGAGAAATGCTGGGCTGGATGAGTTACAAGCTTGAATCAAGACAGGCGGGAGAAACATCAACAACCTCAGATATGCGGATGATACCACTCTGATGGCAGAAAGTGAAGAGGAACTAAAGAGCCTCTTCATGAGGGTGAAGGAGGAGTGAGAAAGAGCTGGCTTAAAACTAAATATTAAAAAAAAAAAAAAAAAACTAAGATCATGGCATTCGGCCCCAATTACTTCATGGTAAATAGTAGGGGAAAAGGTGGAAGTAGTGACGGATTTCCTCTTCTTGGGCTCTAAAATCACTGAGGATGGTGACTGCAGACGTGAAATCAGAACAATTGCTTCTTGGCAGGAAAGCGATGACAAACCTATAAAGTGTGTTGATAAGCAGAGACAATACTCTGCTGACAGAGATCCGTATCATCAAGGCTATGGTTTTCCCGGTGGTCATATACAGTTGTGAGAACTGGACTGCAAGGAGAGCAGAGCACCAAAGAATTGATGCCTTCTAACTGTAGTGCTGGAGAAGACTCCTGAGAGTCCCTTGGACAGCAAGATCAAACTGGTCAATCTTCAGGGAAATCAACCCTGAATACTCATTGGAATGACTAATGCTGAAGCTGAAGCTCCAGTATTTTGGTCATCTGATATGAACAGAGGGCTCATTGGAAAAGTCCCTGATGCTGGGAAAAGTTGAGGGCAGAAGGAAAAAACGGTATCAGAGGATCAGATGGTTGGATGGCATCACCAATTCAATGGACATGAACTTGGGCAAACTTTGGGAGGTGGTGAGGGACAGGGAGGTCCAGCATGCTGCAGTCCATGAGGTTGCAAAGAATCAGACATGACTGAACAACAGTAACATGGTAAACAGCTGGCATACAAGGGCTGGCATCAAGTGAGCAGGCAAGAAGAATTACTGACTGCAGGAGGAGAGGAGGTGGAAGAGAGCAAAACTGAAGGATTGCCAGCGATAGGAGATGGAGGGCAAGCTGCAATGTCATTCATGCCCTACGTGATTGGACATGCAAACACACATTCACATTTTTGAAAATTTGCAACTTGATGGTTCATATGTAGGGGACTTAAGGTACTGATTAGTTTCCTGCGAATTCTGTCAGGGATGCTGAAGGTCTCTGGAGTTCCCTATCTATCTGTCTGTCTGTCTCTCCAGGTCTCTCTTTGCAGTACTTTATTCTGTGACCTCCAGCTGCCTTGATGTCCCTGGACTCCCAATGCTATCTCCTCAATTCTAGGAGTCCACCAGACTACCCTTCCCCTCACCATGACCTGGAAATTCTCTTGAGTCAGTAAGCTGGGCCAGCTGTAAGTCTCACCTCATTTGGTTCCCATCTCTGAAGGATCACCATCCTCTGTTGTATGGTATCCCATATCTTGAAAACCATCGTTTCATACATTCTGCCCATTTTATTTCTTGTTTCAGATAGAAGGACCTATCCAGTCTCTATTACTCCTGTCTGGAAATAGAAATCTCAGCTTTAAAAATTTTAAGTCTAAAAAAGGCAAAGGAATCTAAGCCAACAAAGGAAATTGGGATTGGAAACAAAGATTAGTACAACAATACTGATTTTCTTCTGGTTTTCTTTGCACCTCCAAACTGCTACTGGCCCATGGCCCTGGGCTGCCACGAACACCAGATCTAGCCCTGGCCCACCTGTGTTATGACTCCAGCATTTTCCCTCTTCCCCTGTCTAAATCCCTCAGTTTTGAGAGATACTTGGAGTCAGTTTGACCTAGTCTGGCCTTCTGGGGTTGTGGACAGAGTCAATTCTCTGAGAAGAAATGGAATGGTAACAAATGCCATCATGCATTCTGTAAATATTTATTGAGTACCTATTATTGGCATGGTACTTTTCTAGATGCTGGGGCCATAGTACTGTGCAAAGAAAACAACCCTGTCCTCGTAGCATTTACACTCCCGTGCTAAATCATGCACAGCTTTTTATAACAAATTGTCCTGAGTTTCAACTTTGTTGAAAGAAAGAATGCTGTTACTGACAAAATTGTAATCTAAGCTAAGATAAAAGATGGGCTCATTCAGAAAAGTTGTTTACACTATGTAAATATAGAATCTATTTAAGTCACCTTAAAGAGTCATTTTTAGGCCATTTACAGAAAATTCAAAGCCCACGAGAGAGGCTTTGCAGAGAAAATGCTGAAGCAGGCTTTTCTAAATCAATGCTCTGTGAAGACTCAAAAGATGCTAATTTGTCTGTTGGGCCTATGAGACAATGCATGATTGGAGGACCCCAGAGAGCATCCCTCAATTCACAAAAGAATTCAGGAGTATGAAATGGCAATCCACTCCAGTGTTCTTGTCTGGAAAATTCCATGAACAAAAGAGCCTGGTGGACTGCAGTCCAGGGAGTTGCAAACAGCGGAACACAACTGAGCAAGCACACACACACCAAATAGTCGAAGCAACTCTTCCAGCTTCAGGAAGGTACATAGAGGGACCAGGGGAGACTCCCCAGAGGAGGCAACACTTGATGTGCTCTTAAAAGAAAGAAAGGAAATAATCCAGATGAAGTGAGGGAAAATATGTTTGGGAAAGAGAACACAATATATGTGATGTGATGGCGATGGGAGAGGGGGTGGGGAATGATGAAAGAGGAAGTTGGAAGATTGGAAGAAATATAAAGAAGAGGACCCACCCCTGCTTTGGAAACCCAAGCAATTTTAAGGTCAATATGCTTTGCTTTAGAGGCTTGGGGGTGTATCTCAAGAATAACTAGCAGGACTTGTGTTCATGGAATAGAGAAACTCGAGACAGAAGCCCGCACCTATCTCAGTGGCTCCAATTTGGAAGAGAGCGGGAACATGGAGAAGCATGGTCAACACCCTTGCAGACAGAATCCTGGGGTCCTTGTGAAAAGGTTTCCTCTCCATCCCACCCATAAGCTGTGTGGCTTCCTTTTCTAGCCCCTGCTTCTCTGGAACTACTGTGTCACCAGTGGCTTACTCAGAATCTCCACCAGGCCACCATAAGTGTGTCCCCATCTTCCTCTGTGCTGCTCCTCTTGTGAGTCTTCTCTTGGTGAAAGACATCTCAACTCCCCTGGTACAACAATGGGACTCGTCACATTACCTGAGCTCTTTACTCGATTCTTCTTCCTACCTTTAAAATCATACCCTCCTTTTCATTCTTCTGAGATTCATGGAGACCTCTGCTCCCTTTTCTTTCTTTCCAAAACTACTATTCTGTTCCAGGTCTCAATATCTCTCATTTGGTTAGTGCAACCAGTTTCCCAATCATCATCCCAGCACATGCCTGACTGAGTTGTTAAGTCATAGGTGATGTGTCTCTAGTCTTCACAGACACCTTGTGAAATGGGATGAGCAGAACCTTTCATTGCTCTTCCCATGTTCCCACCTGATGCTACTGGATATGGTAGCAAATATATGTTACTTGTCCCTTTCTTTAAAATGTAATACTTCCTTATATGTTATATTGGCTGTTAGATTTCTATAGGTATCACCTCATTCAATTCGATTCTAGCAAAAGCACTGTTATTTTCAGCTTTGCAAAGGAAACCCTCCTAATTACAAGCAAAGGAACAACAACAACAAAAAAAAAAAAGCTGGTGTAGTTTCATTGGGAGATTAAATCTTAAACAGTACAGCCTTTTGAGGGTGGGTGGAAGATTTAGATAAAGTTGAAGGCAGAAAACATTTAAGAAGAATAAAGCTCAGTTCTCTGTTTAGAAAACAGCAAGGGGCCTCAGTTGTCCGTAAAAAATCTCTCTGGAGATACCTGGACTCAGGGTCTTTCCTGTTGAATGTTCTTTTAATCTGTCAAGGATTTTCATAGTGATTGGCCATCACCAGACACCTTATTCAAATTGTTATCTATTATTCCTGGAAGGTTCATAAACTGCCATTTTTCTTTAGCAGAAAGAGAAGACTCAACTCAAACCAGTCTCTTCTCCCTGTCTCTTTGTTACAAAGCTAAATAATTAGACAAATCTGATGGATTCCTTTCCTTCGAACAATGAAGGCTCATGATTAGGACTCTGTCTCTGGGTATAGTGACACCTTTATTTTTTGTTCACCTAGCACTTTCCTACCCTGCCTATCATGGCACTCAGCTCCCCTGACCTCACAGGACCAGCATACAACATACACTACCACATTCAGACTCTTCCCAGGCATCTGAAATTTGAGTTAGAGACACAGAAGAACAAAAAGTGAACAGAGCTATCTTTTCAATGAATTTTGTTCGGCTATCTGGATATCTACATGCAGAAGGATAAAGTTGGACCCTCACCTAGTACCATAGAGAAAAATTAACTCCAGCTGGATCAAAAAAACTAAAAAGAAGAGCTGAAACTATAAAATTCTTAGAACAAAATATAGAGTGAAACCTTCATGACATTGGATTGGCAACAGATGCCAAAAACACAGGCAACAGAAAAAAAAAAAAGTAGATAAATTTGACTACATCAAAAGTAAAAACTTGTGTGTATCAAAGGACTGTTAACAGATTATAAAGGTAACCCACATCATAGAAGAAACTATTCACAAACCATATTTATAAGGAATTAACACCCAGAATCCATAAGGAACTCCTACAACTAGAACTTTAAAATAGAAAAATGACTTAATTAGACGTTACTCTGAAGAAGATTTCCAAATGGCCAATAAGTAAAGGAAGACATGTTCATCACTAATATTAATAAGATACTACTATTATAAAAAATATCAACAGTTAGCAAAGATATAGAGAAATGGGATCATTTGTGCATTGCATTGCTGATGGGAATAAAAATGGTGATGCATCCAGAATGGAAAATATTATGGCAGTTCCTCAAAAAGTTAAAAATAGAGTTACCTTATGATTGGGAAGCCATTGTTTCATGGGGACGGAGTTTCAGGTAAGGAAGAGGCAGAAGTTCTGGAGATGGATGGTGATGACGATGGCTCAACACTGCGAATGTGCTTAATGCGACCAAAATGCACAATTAAAGATCCTTGAGATGATATGTTTTATATTATGTACTCTCAGTCATGTCTGACTCTTTGCAACCCTATGGACTATAGCCTGCCAGACTCCTCTGTCCATGAGATTTTTCAGGTAAGAATACTGGAGTGGGTTGCCATTTCCGTCACCAGAGGATCTTCCTGACCCAGGGATCGAACCTGAGTGTCCTGCATCTCCTGCATTGCAGACAGATTCTTTACCACTGCGCCATCAGGGAACATTTAACCACAATAAAGAGAAGAGCAGATAAGAACTGACTCATCAGATGTCAGCCTCCAGAGGGTGGTCTGTGAGCTCCGGCTGTTGAAACCCCAGTGCTTCCCTGGACCTCCCATACAAAGATGGACCAGCTCTCTTCTCCAGTCTGTGGACTCCCTTTATCCTATCAGGTTCTCTTTTGGCCAAAGGTATCAGGGATAGGTTTGTTTCGGCTGATGGATGTTAACTGAAATGCTGACATTCTACAAAAAACAGCCGCAGCTATTTGGCTGTGAGGTAGCATTGCTAATTATTCTACGGGACCAAGAATATCTGCCATTTTGTGAACATCCTGATAGCTTATGGTGAATGATGTTGGATTCATGATTTCGGAAGATGAAGATTTAGCTTTGGGACCAGGGATCAGGCTTGATCACTCAGGGCTTCTGTGTGGCAGAAGTTTTATCACAGTGAAAAGGGACAGACAAAGCTTCTGACATAAGACATCGGAAGGGGGCGGAGAGTGCCCCCCGCCCCCACCCCAGTGTTAGCAAGAGAGCTATATACTCTTTAAAATTAGTTATTACAGTAAATCAAAAGGATGTCTCAAGGTTGTAAAAATTTTACCAGACCTACTCCCACAACTTACATTTTAGCAACAGGATTAGAACTTAACAGTAGAAAGATGAGCCATGCCATGTAGGGCCACCCAAGACGGACAGGTCATGGTGGAGGGTTCTGACAAAGCATGGTCCACTGGAGAAGGGAATGGCAAACCACTTCAGTATTCTTTCCTTGAGAACTCCATGAACAGTATGAAAAGGCAAAAATATAGGACACTGAAAGATAAACACCCCAGGTCGGTAGGTGCCCAATATGCTACTGAAGATCATAACTCTGAAGAAATAACTCCAGAAAGAATGAAGAGATGGAGGAGGAGCCAAGATGGCGGAGGAGTAGGACGGGGAGACCACTTTCTCTCCTACAAATTCATCAAAAGAATAACTGAACGCAGAGCAAACTTCACAAAACAACTTCTGATCGCTAGCTGAGGTCATCAGGCGCCCAGAAAAGCAGCCCATTGTCTTCGAAAGGAGGTAGGACAAAATATAAAAGATAAAAAGAGAGACAAAAGAGCTAAGGACGGAGATCCGTCCCGGGAAGGGAGTCTTAATAGAGGAAGTTTCCAAACACCAGGAAACCCTCGCACTGGCGGGTCTGGGGGAAGTTTTTGAATCTCGGAGGGCAACCTGACTGGGAGGATAACAATAAATAAAACCCACAGATTACATGCCTAAAAGCAACTCCCAGCAGGAAAGTACCCCAGATGCCAGCATCCGCCACCAGCAAGTGGGGACGGAACGAAGAGGAGCAGGTGGCATTGCTTAGGGTAAGGACCGGGCCTGAGTGCCCTGAGGACAATTGGAAGGAGCTTTTGTGAGTTACCAACTTAAACTGTGGGAGAGCAAAAGAGAGAGAGAGAGATAATTAACCGGCCTGAACACACTGCCGGCCGTTTGCAGAACAAAGGGACCGAGCAAGTCCAGAGGAGAGCTCGCAGGCCGCTGACCGACAAAGCCCCGGCAGAGCTGGAGGCAGCGGGGAGAGGAGAGGGGCAAACTCGGCCCCAAGGACCGCATCCCCTACCGCACTGCAAACAGGCCTCCAGTTTCTAACCAAAGACTTCCTGAGATTCTGGATGGTCGACAACCGCCGGGAGGGTCGCAGCGAGACACAGGGCGCAGGCACCCGACCCGCGCGGGTGGGGACTGGGGCTGGGGACGCGGAGGGCAGAAGGCGCGCCGCAGCCGGGGAGAGTGCGCCTGTCAAGCTCCTGGCTGCCTGAGCCGCTCGAACGGGGAAGGCACAAAACGCAGGTGCAGCTTTTTGTTCCGTGCTTTTGTGGAACACCCGAGGGCTGGAACCGCGCGCAGCGCAGGGCACAACCCATATAGAACGACCGGGAGCCAGAGCAGCGCAGACGGGGAAAGTAGCGCCAGCCCCTCCCCGCAGCGCGACGGAACTAGCTACCTGAACAAGAGTCCACCTCCCCCCGCCTGTGTCAGGGCGGAAATTAGGCACTAAAGAGACCGGCAAACAGAAGCCAAATAAACAAAGGGAACCACTTAAGGAGAGAGCGGTGCAACAGATTAAAACCCCTGTGGGTAACAGCGACTACACCGGAAGGGGCCTATAGATATTGAGAAGTGAAAGCTGGAACGAGGAGCTATCTGAAACTGAACCAAAACCACACTGACCGCAAGGGCTCCAAAGAAATTCCTAGATATATTTTTACTTTTTTTTCTTTTTTTTTCTTCTTTTTTTCTTTTTTCTCTTTTATATTATTTTAAAATTGCCTATTACTCCCCCATTACTCCTTAACTTTCATTTTCATAGATTTTTATGATTTTTTTTAATTAGGAAAAAAATTTTTTTCTTGTTTTTTTTTTTTTTCCTTTTTCTCTTTTTTTTCTATTTTTTTCCCCTTATTTCCTTTTGAAGTCCTCTATTACTCCTCTACTACTCCTTAATTTTCATTTTCATTACACCATAACCTTACAAAAAAAAAAAAAAAAGAAGCCCTATTTTTAAACCAAACTTCATATATATTTCTAAAATTTTTTGTGTGTGTTTTGGTTTTTGGTTATAATATTGTATTTTTAAGAGTCTAACCTCTACTCTAGATTTTTAATCTTTGTTTTTCAGTATGTGATATAAATTTTGGACATTTAAGAATCCAATATTCAGTTCCCATTTTTATTCAGGAGTGTGTTGATGACTCTCTCCCAATTTTGACTCTCTGTTTTCTACCTCAGAACACCTCTGTTTTCTCCTTTCCCCTTCTCTTTCCAATCCAATTCTGTGAATCTCTGTGGGTGTCTGGGCTACGGAGAACACTCTGGCAACAGACAACTGCGTAGATCTGTCTCTCTCCTCTTGAGTCCCCCTTTTTCTCCACCGGCTCATCTCTATCTCCCTCCTCCCTCTCCTCTTCTTCATGTAACTCTGTGAACCTCTCTGGGTGTCCCTCACGGTGGAGAATCTTTTCACCATTAACCTAGAAGTTTTATTATCAGTGCTGTATAGTGGGAGAAGTCTTGAGACTACTGGAAGAATAAAACTGAAATCCAGAGGCAGGAGACTTAAGCCCAAAACCTGAGAACACCAGAAAACTCCTGACTACACGGAACATTAAGTAATATGAGACCGTCCAAAAGCCTCCATACCTATACTGAAACCAACCACCACCCAAGAGCCAGTAAGTTTCAGAGCAAGACATACCACGCAAATTCTCCAGCAACGCAGGAACATAGCCCTGAGCGTCAACATACAGGCTGCCCAAAGTCACACCTAACACATAGACCCATCTCAAAACTCATTACTGGGCACTCCATTGCACTCCAGAGAGAAGAAACCCAGTTCTATGCACCAGAACACCGACACAAGCTTCCCTAACCAGGAAATCTTGACAAGCCAATCGTCCAACCCCACCCACTGGGTGAAACCTCCACAATAAAAAGGAACCACAGACCTCCAGAATACAGAAAGCCCACTCCAGACACAGTAATCTAAACAAGATGAAAAGGTAGAGAAATACCCAACGGGTAAAGGAACATGAAAAATGCCCACCAAGTCAAACAAAAGAGGAGGAGATAGGGAATCTACCTGAAAAAGAAATTAGAATAATGATAATAAAAATGATCCAAAATCTTGAAAACAAAATGGAGTTACAGATAAATAGCCTGGAGACAAAGATTGAGAAGATACAAGAAATGTTTACCAAGGACATAGAAGAAATAAAAAAGAGTCAATTAAAAATGAAGAATGCAATAAATGAGATCAAAAACACTCTGGAGGGAATCAAGAGTAGAATAACAGAGACAGAGATAGGATAAGTGAGGTAGAAGATAAAATGGTGGAAATAAATGAAGCAGAGAGGAAAAAAGAAAAAAGAATCAAAAGAAATGAGGACAACCTCCAGGACCTCTGGGACAATGTGAAATGCCCCAACATTCGAATCATAGGAGTCCCAGAAGAAGAAGACAAAAAGAAAGGCCATGAGAAAATACTCGAGGAGATAATAGCTGAAAACTTCCCTAAAATGGGGAAGGAAATAGCCACCCAAGTCCAAGAAACCCAGAGAGTCCCAAACAGGATAAACCCAAGGCGAAACACCCCAAGACACATATTAATCAAATTAACAAAGATCAAACACAAAGAACAAATATTAAAAGCAGCAAGGGAGAAACAACAAATAACACACAAAGGGATTCCCATAAGGATAACAGCTGATCTATCAATAGAAACCCTCCAGGCCAGAAGGGAATGGCAGGACATACTTAAAGTAATGAAAGAGAACAACCTGCAACCTAGATTACTGTACCCAGCAAGGATCTCATTCAGATATGAAGGCTTTACAGACAAGCAAAAGCTGAGAGAATTCAGCACCACCAAACAAGCTCTTCAACAAATGCTAAAGGATCTTCTCTAGACAGGAAATGCAGAAAGGTTGTATAAACGTGAACCCAAAACAACAAAGTAAATGGCAACGGGACCATACCTATCAATAATTACCTTAAATGTAAATGGGTTGAATGCCCCAACCAAAAGACAAAGACTGGCTGAATGGATGCAAAAACAAGACCCCTATATATGCTGTCTACAAGAGACCCACCTCAAAACAAGAGACACATACAGACTAAAAGTGAAGGGCTGAAAAAAAATATTTCATGCAAACGGAGACCAAAAGAAAGCAGGAGTCGCAATACTCATATCAGATAAAATGGACTTTCAAATAAAGGATGTGAAAAGAGACAAAGAAGGACACTACATAATGATCAAAGGATCAATCCAAGAAGAAGATATAACAATTATAAATATATATGCACCCAACATAGGAGCACTGCAATATGTACAGCAAACGCTAACGAGTATGAAAGAGGAAATTAATAGTAACACAATAATAGTGGGAGACTTTAATACCCCACTCACACCTATGGATAGATCAACTAAACAGAAAATTCACAAGGAAACACAAACCTTAAATGACACAATGGACCAGCTAGACCTAATTGATATCTATAGGACATTTCACCCCCAAAACAATCAACTCCACCTTTTTCTCAAGTGCACACGGAACCTTCTCCAGAATAGATCACATCCTGGGCCATAAATCTAGTCTTCGAAAATTCAAAAAAATTGAAATCATTCCAGTCATCTTTTCTGACCACAGTGCACTTAGATTAGATCTCAATTACAGGAAAAAAATTGTAAAAATTCAAACATATGGAGGCTAAATAACATGCCTCTGAATAACCAACAAATCATAGAAGAAATCAAAATATGCATAGAAATGAATGAAAATGAAAACACAACAACCCAAAACCTATAGGACACTGTAGAAGCAGTGCTAAGGGGAAGGTTTACAGCATTACAAGCTTACCTCAAGAAACAAGAAAAAAGTCAAATAAATAACATAAATCTACACCTAAAGCAACTAGAGAAGGAAGAAATGAAGAACCCCAGGGTTAGTAGAAGGAAAGAAATCTTAAAAATTAGGGCAGAAATAAATGCAAAAGAAACTAAAGAGACCATAGCAAAAATCAACAAAGCTAAAAGCTGGTTTTTTGAAAAAATAAACAAAATTGACAAACCATTAGCAAGACTCATTAAGAAACAAAGGGAGAAGAACCAAATTAACAAAATTAGAAATGAAAATGGAGAAATCACAACAGACAACACTGAAATACAAAGGATCATAAGAGACTACTACCAGCAGCTCTATGCCAATAAAATGGACAACTTGGATGAAATGGACAAATTCTTAGAAAAGTATAACTTTCCAAAACTGAACCAGGAAGAAATAGAAGATCTTAACAGAGCCATCACAAGCAAGGAAATCGAAACTGTAATCAGAAATCTTCCAGCAAACAAAAGCCCAGGACCAGATGGCTTCACAGCTGAATTCTACCAAAAATTTAGAGAAGAGCTAACACCTATCTTACTCAAACTCTTCCAGAAAATTGCAGAAGAAGGTAAACTTCCAAACTCATTCTATGAGGCCACCATCACCCTAATTCCAAAAGCAGACAAAGATGCCACAAAAAAAGAAAACTACAGGCCAATATCACTGATGAACATAGATGCAAAAATCCTTAACAAAATTCTAGCAAACAGAATCCAACAACATATTAAAAAAGTCATACACCATGACCAAGTGGGCTTTATCCCAGGAATGCAAGGATTCTTTAATATCCACAAATCAATCAATGTAATACACCACATTAACAAATTGAAAGATAAAAACCATATGATTATCTCAATAGATGCAGAGAAAGCCTTTGACAAAATTCAACATCCATTTATGATAAAAAACTCTCCAGAAAGCAGGAATAGAAGGAACATACCTCAACATAATAAAAGCTACATATGACAAACCCACAGCAAGCATTACCCTCAATGGTGAAAAATTGAAAGCATTTCCCCTAAAATCAGGAACAAGACAAGGGTTCCCACTCTCACCACTACTATTCAGCATAGTTTTGGAAGTTATGGCCACAGCAATCAGAGCAGAAAAAGAAGTAAAAGGAATCCAGATAGGAAAAGAAGAAGTGAAACTCTCACTGTTTGCAGATGACATGATCCTCTACATAGAAAACCCTAAAGACTCTAACAGAAAATTACTAGAGCTAATCAACAAATATAATAAAGTTGCAGGATATAAAATTAACACACAGAAATCCCTTGCATTCCTATACACTAACAATGAGAAAACAGAAAGAGAAATTAAGGAAACAATACCATTCACCATTGCAACAAAAAGAATAAAATACTTAGGAGTATATCTACCTAAAGAAACAAAAGACCTATACATAGAAAACTGTAAAACATTGATGAAAAAAATCAAAGAGGACACAAACAGATGGAGAAACATACCGTGTTCATGGATTGGAAGAATCAATATTGTCAAAATGGCTATTCTACCCAAAGCAATCTATAGATTCAATGCAATCCCTATCAAGCTACCAGCGGTATTTTTCACAGAACTAGAACAAAAAATTTCACGATTTGTATGGAAATACAAAAAACCTCAAATAGCCAAAGTAGTCTTGAGAAAGAAGAATGGAACTGGAGGAATCAACCTGCCTGACTTCAGACTCTACTACAAAGCCACAGTCATCAAGACAGTATGGTATAGGCACAAAGACAGAAATATAGATCAATGGAACAGAATTGAAAGCCCAGAGATAAATCCACGAACCTATGGACACCTTATCTTTGACAAAGGAGGCAAGGATATACAATGGAAAATAGATAACCTCTTTAACAAGTGGTGCTGGGAAAACTGGTCAACCACTTGTAAAAGAATGAAACTAGAACACTTTCTAACACCATACACAAAAATAAACTCAAAAATGGATTAAAGGTCTAAATGTAAGACCAGAAACTATAAAAGTCCTAGAGGAGAACATAGGCAAAACACTCTCTGACATAAATCACAGCAGGATCCTCTATGACCCACCTCCCAGAATATTGGAAATAAAAGCAAAACTAAACAAATGGGACCTAGTGAAACTTAAAAGCTTTTGCACAACAAAGGAAACTATAAGTAAGGTGAAAAGACAGCCCTCAGATTGGGAGAAAATAATAGCAAATGAAGCAACAGACAAAGGATTAATCTCAAAAATATACAAGCAACTCCTGAAGCTCAATTCCAGAAAAATAAATGACCCAATCAAAAAATGGACCAAAGAACTAATCAGACATTTCTCCAAAGAAGACATACAGATGGCTAACAAACACATGAAAAGATGCTCAACATCACTCATTATCAGAGAAATGCAAATCAAAACCACAATGAGGTACCATTACATGCCAGTCCGGATGGCTACTATCCAAAAGTCTACAAGCAATAAATGCTGGAGAGGGTGTGGAGAAAAGGGAACCCTCTTACACTGTTGGTGGGAATGCAAACTAGTACAGCCGCTATGGAAAACAGTGTGGAGATTTCTTTAAAAACTGGAAATAGAACTGCCATATGACCCAGCAATCCCACTTCTGGGCATACACACTGAGGAAACCAGATCTGAAAGAGACACATGCACCCCAATGTTCATCGCAGCACTGTTTATAATAGCCAGGACATGGAAGCAACCGAGATGCCCATCAGCAGATGAATGGATAAGGAAGCTGTGGTACATATACAGCATGGAATATTACTCAGCCATTAAAAAGAATTCATTTGAATCAGTTCTAATGAGATGGATGAAACTGGAGCCCATTAAACAGAGTGAAGCAAGCCAGAAAGATAAAGAACATTACAGCATACTAACACATATATATGGGATTTAGAAAGATGGTAATGATAACCCTATATGCAAAACAGAAAAAGAGACACAGATGCACAGAACAGACTTTTGGACTCTGTGGGAGAAGGTGAGGGTGGGATGTTTCGAGAGAATAGCATGTATATTATCAAGGGTGAAACAGATCACCAGCCCAGGTGGGATGCATGAGACAAGTGCTCAGGGCTGGTGCACTGGGAAGACCCAGGGGAATCGGGTGGAGAGGGAGGTGGGAGGGGGGATCGGGATGGGGAATACATGTAACTCCATGGCTGATTCATGTCAATGTATGACAAAACCCACTAGAATGCTGTGAAGTAATTAGCCTCCGACTAATAAAATAAATGAAAAAAAATAAATAAATAAAATAAGAAAAAAAAAAGAATGAAGAGATGGAGCTGAAGCAAAAAAAAAAAAAACATGCAGTTGTCGATGTAACTGGTGATGGAAGTAAAGTCTGATGCTATAGAGAGCAATACTGCATAGGAACCTGGAATGTTATGTCCATGAATCAAGGCAAATTGGAAGTGGTCAAACAGGAGATGGCAAGAGTGAACATCAACATTTTAGGAATTAGCGAACTAAAATGGACTGGAATGGGTGAATTTAACTCAGATGATCATTATATCTACTACTGTGGGCAAGAAACCCTTAGAAAAAAATGGAGTAGGCATCACAGTCAAGAAAAGAGTCCGAAATGCAGTACTTAGATGCAATCTCAGAAACAACAGAGTGATCTCTGTTCATTTCCAAGGCAAGCCATTCAATATCACGGTAATCCAAGTCTATGCCCTGACCAGTAATGCTGAAGAAGCTGAAGTTGAATGGTTCTATGAAGACCTACAAGACCTTTAAGAACTAACACCCAAAAAAGATGTCCTTCTCATTATAGGGGACTGGAATGCAAAAGTAGGAAGTCAGGAGATACCTGGAGTAACTGGGAAATTTGGCCTTGGAGTATAGAATGAAGCAGGGCAAAGGTTAATAGAGTTTTGCCAAGAGAACACACTGGTCATAGCAAACACCCTCTTCTAACAACACGAGAGAAGACTCTACACACGGACATCACCTGATGGTCAATATGAAAATCAGATTGATTATATTCTTTGCAGCCAAAGATGGAGAAGCTCTATGCAGTCAGCAAAATCAAGACTGGAAACTGACTGTGGCTCAGATCATGAACTCCTTATTGACAAATTCAGACTTAAATTGAAGAAAGTATGGAAAACCATTAGACCATTCGAGTATGACCTAAATCAAATCCCTTACAATTATACAGTGGAAGTGAGAAATAGTTTCAAGGGATTCGATCTGATAGACAGAGTGTCTGAAGAACTATGGGCAGAAGTTCGTGACATGATACAGGAGGCAGGGATCAAGACTATCTCCAAGAGAAAAAATGCAAAAAGGCAAAATGGCTGTCTGAGGAGGCCTTACAAATAGCTGTGAAAAGAAGAGAAGCAAAAGGCAAAGGAGAAAAGGAAAGATATACCCATCTGAATGCAGAGTTTCAAAGAATCTTTCTCTCCAAAGAAAGCAAGGAGAGACAAGCCTTCCTCAGTGATCAATGCAAAGAAATAGAAGAAAACAATAGAATGGGAAAGACTAGAGATCTCTTCAAGAAAATTAGAGGTACCAAGGGAACATTTCATGCAAAGATGGGCACAATAAAGGACAGAAATGGTATGGACCCAACAGAAGGAGAAGATATTAAGAAGAGGTGGCAAGAATACACAGAAGAGCTGTACAAAAAAGATCTTCATGATCCAGATAACCACTATGGTGTGATCACTCACCTAGAGCCAGACATCCTGGAATGCAAAGTCAAGTGAGCCTTAGGAAGCATCACAATGAACAAAGCTAGGGAAGGTGATGGAATTCCAGTTGAGCTATTTCAAATCCTCAAAGATGATGCTGTGAAAGTGCTGCACTCAAAATGCCAGCAAATTTGGAAACTCAACAGTGGCCACAGGACTGGAAAAGGACTGTTTTCATTCCAATCCCAAAGAAAGGCAATCCCAAAGAATGCTCAAACTACTGCACAATTGCACTCATCTCACACACTAGCAAAGTAATGCTCAAAATTCTTCAAGTCAGGCTTCAACAGTATGTGAACCATGAACTTCCAGATGTTCAAGCTGGATTTAGAAAAGGCAGAGGAACCAGAGATCAAATTGCTAACATCCACTGGATCATCAAAAAAGCAAGAAACTTCCAGAAAAATATCTATTTCTGCTTCATTGATTTGGCTTCCCTCAGAGCTCAGTTGGTAAAGAATCGGACTGCAATGTGGGAGACCGGGGTTCAATCCCTGGGTTGGGAAGATCCCCTGGAGAAGGGAAAGGCTATCCACTCCAGTATTCTGGCCTGGAGAATTCCCTAGACTATACAGTCCATGGGGTCGCAAAGAGTCAGATACGACTGAGTAAATTTCATCATCATTCATTATCATTCCTTGACTATGCAAAAACCATTTGACTGTGTGGGTAACAACAAACTGTGGAAAATTCTTAAAGAGATGGCAATATCAGACCACCTGACCTGCCTCCTGAGAAATCTGTATCCAGGTCAAGAAGCAACAGTTAGAACTGGACATGGAACAACAAACTGGTTCCAAGTTGGGAAAGGAGTACGTCAAGGCTGTATATTGTCACCATGCTTATTTAACTTATATGCAGAGTACATCATGAGAAATGCCAGGCTGGATGAAGCCCAAGCTGGAATCAAGATTGCCAGGAGAAATATCAGTAACCTTAAATATGCAGATGACACCACCCTTATGGCAGAAAGCAAAGAACTAAAGTGCCTCTTGATGAAAGTGAAAGAGGAGAGTGAAAATTTTGGCTTAAAAGTCAATATTTAGAAAGCAAAGATCATGGCATCTGGTCCCATCACTTCATGGCAAATAGATGGGGAAACAGTGGAAATGGTGAGAGACTTTATTTTCTTGGGCTCCAAAATCACTGCAGATGGTGACTGCAGCCATGAAATTAAAAGACGCTTGCTCCTTGGAAGAAAACCTATGATCAACCTAGACAGCATATTAAAAAGCAGAGACATTACTTTGCTATCAAAGGTCCATCTAGTCAAAGCTATGGTTTTTCAGCAGTAATGTATGGATGTGAGAGTTGGGCTACAGAGAAAAGCGAGTGCTGAAGAACTGATGCTTTTGAACTGTGGTGTTGGAGAAGACTCTTGAGAGTCCCTTGGACTGCAAGGAGATCCAACAAGTCCATCCTAAAGGAAATCAGTCCTGAATATTCATTGGAAGGACTGATGCTGAAGCCAAAACCCCAACATTTTGGCCACCTGGTGTGAAGAACTGACTCCTTAATAAAGACCCTGATGCTGGGAAAGATTGAAGGCAGGAGGAAAAGGGGACGACAGAGGATGAGATGGTTGGATGGCATCACCGACATGATGGACATGAGTTCGAGGAAGCGCCGGGAGTTGGTGATGGACAGGGATGCCTGGTGTGCTGTGGTCCATGGGGCCGCAAAGAGTTGGAGACAACTGAGTGACTGGCCTGAACTCACCAGACCCACTCTCATAATATACATTCTAAGATATCAGGATTAGTCAGAAGGTTTTCAGGAAGGAGAAACTATCACAAGCAGGATACATTGTTGTTATATAATCCTTAGTACAGAGTTTAAAATGAGTTGTTTGTGTTGTAATCATCAGAGCCTGGCTTAAAGAAAAAAGTTTTATGTGACTAAGACTGAGGAATGTAGGGAAAAGCAAGATGTCTGTCTTTTCCTTCTCCTTGAGAATTCCAGACCCCTGGCTCCTCCTCGGGGACCCTGGTCTTTTTATCAACCTGCCTAGGAGTTGATTCAGTCCTTTCATTACTCTGTTTTCACCTGTACCTGGCACTTCATCCCTCAGTCACCTTGCATGTCCAGGGTCTTCAAACTGAAGATTTCTTTGACAGTGCATTCATGGTTTTGTACCGGTTCCATTCTTCTCTTCACCCCCAGCAGGGGACATGCACTATAGTCTATGGACCTGAAAAAGTTACCCACTTGCCCCGGTCCTAATTCTTGGACATGACACTACAGTCGGCAGCTCCCTGGGGGAGGCCACCATCCAGGCACGACCTCTACTTTGCTGGTTCTGTTTAGTTGCTCAATTGTGTCCAACTCTTCTGCCACCCCATGGTCTGTAGCCCACCAGACTCCTCTGTACCTGGGATTTCCCAGACAAGAATCCTGTGAGTTGTCATTTCCTTCTCCAGGGGATCGTCCTGACCCAGGGGTTAAATCTGCGTCTCCTGCATTGGCAGGCAGATTCTTTACCACTGAGCCACCAGGGAAGCTCCGTCTCTTTTTCACTCAAGATAAATGAGGGGCTCAGAGAGGGGAAGTGAGTTGTCCAAAGCTACCTAATGAACAGTGTGTTAACACGAGAGTCTTGCCAGTCCTGTTTAACTCCAAAGATCATAATCTCTGAACACTGGGTGGAAGATGGCTGAGAGTCTGTATATCACAGGTAATTATTGCATCAAAAACAAGAGTCGGGGCTAATTCTCCAAAATCACATTCATTAGTTTGGGAGCAGAATCATTGTCACCATTTTAAAAAATTGGATTTTTCTACTGAAGGTGTAAAATATTCATCAAGTGAAAAAAAACACTCAAGATATCAACAGATGTCATTTTTTAAAATCCAGATTTAGCAGGTTAGAGAATATGAGACACAGTGGCAGAGACAGAAATCAGTAAAGTCTTCTTGGGTTAAATTATAACAATATGCAGCCCATGCCAAATGAATGAGGTTTCTGAATCAACGCCAGTATAAAAATGTTGTTTTTTTATCTGTTGCAGTAAAATAAATGTCATGTTCATGCTCATTTGTGCTAAAATGAATCACATTTCAAGAATCAGTGCCAGTAAAGTCACAAAGTGGGAAAGAAACTCATGTTTTTTAGCGCCATCTATGGGCCAAATCTGGTGAAAGTTTCATAAGCCTTATTTTAAATATGAAGAAAGTGCAGCGCAGTAATATCATGTATTAATAAAAAGCAGGCCAGGATGCACACATGGCTAATTGTATGTGATTGCAAAGCATGGGCTCTATATTTTCCCACGTTTATGTGGTCATTCATTCAATAATGATTCATCGTAAATCTCTCACGGGCCAGGCCTCCATGATACACATGTACAGACACACATGACCAGATACATCTGCCTAGACAAACACACAGTTTTTAGGTAAATGAGGATTTATTTGAAGTTTACAACTGTAATAATTTCTATGAAAGAAAACAAAAAGAGGAATTAAAAGAGAATGCAAATTAGGGATAATTTTTTGGTAGATTATGCTGTTGTTCCAAATATTTGCCTCCCTGGAAGAATATTACCCACAGCTCATTGACTTCAGGCTTGCCCTGGGACTTAACAGTGCCCACCCTAAGGAAGCATTATGTGTCCCCACCCTGTTGCACTCAGGAGTGTCCCACATGACCTGTTTTGGCCAACAGAATGTGGCTGGAAGCCATGCGTGGTTTTTTATTTATTTTTTTTTTGGCTGAGCAGAAGCCTTAAAATCAGTTCTCTCCTCTCTCTGCTCTGGGTCCAGCAGTGACCCAGGCAGAGACTGTGGACGGTCTGTCCCAGAAAGAAGCTGTGGTGGGCCAGAGTTGCAGCTTTCCTTCTGTAGGGATGCCCTTGTTAGAAGCCTCTGAGATCTGGGGCTCGCGTGCTGGTGCCGCACGACACACCTTATCCCGACTTAGAGACTCTCACCAGGGCTGGTCCCTGAAGATCTCTTTGAGGAAGTCACATTTGCGCTGAGCCCCATGCAGGTTCCTGCTAGGTAAAGGGCAGAAAAGGAGAGCTTCCCAGAAAGGGTGAAACAGCCAGTGCACATGCCCTAAAGTGGGAAAGAACGTGACCTGGTCTGCGCATCTGGAGCTGATAAAAGTGATGGAAGGGAAAGCTAGAGAGATGCCTGGGCTGAGTTTAAGGACAAGGGAGCTAAGTGAGGAGTCTGGATTGCATTGTATGTGTGATAGGAACCCACAGAAGTCTTCCAAGCACTGACATTAAGTGATCAGATTCAAGTGCTTAAGAGATTTCCCTGTATTCTATTAAGCAGGAAAGGAATCAGGGAGCCCTGGTAAGAGGCTATTTCATTATTGAATTTGTGTATCAGGCACTCCATCCAATGCTATCATGAATTTCTGCTCTCTTCACAAGAGTCCTGCGTGCAATTGGGTCCTCTGGGAAGCAGACACCAAGAAGAGATTAGGAATACAAAAGAGGGAATGCCTGTGGAGAGTGAAGTAAGCCAGAAAGATAAAGAACATTACAGCATACTAACTCATATATATGGAATTTAGAAAGATGGCAACGATAACCCTATATGCAAAACAGAAAAAGAGACACAGAAATACAGAACAGACTTTTGAACTCTGTGGGAGAAGGTGAGGGTGGGATATTTCAAAAGAACAGCATGTATACTATCTATGGTGAAACAGATCACCAGCCCAGGTGGGATGCATGAGACAAGTGCTCGGGCCTGGTGCACTGGGAAGACCCAGAGGAATCGGGTGGAGAGGGAGGTGGGAGGGGGGATCGGGATGGGGAATACGTGTAAATCTATGGCTGAGTCATATCAATGTATGACAAAACCCACTGAAATGTTGTGAAGTAATTAGCCTCCAACTAATAAAAAAAAAAAAAAAAATCAAAAAAATTAAAAAAAAAAAAAAAGGGGAAGAAAGCATCCAACCTGGGCTGGTGATCTGTTTCACCCTAGATAATATACATGTTTCGATGCTGTTCTCTTGAAGCACAAACCACTACAATATTGTAAAGTAATTAGCTTCCAACTAATAAAAATAAATGAAAAAAAAAAAAAAAAAAGGGAAGAAAGCAGAGTTGGACCGAGGAAGAACCTTGATGCAAATCTGACAAAGCTTTAGCCAACTCAACCCCGTGGGGAGGCTCAGAGCAAAGACTTCTCATCATGGGAGTGCTGCACCAGGCAGAAGCAGACAGGCCCTAGTATCTGCACGGGGCTTTGTCATCTACCAGAAGAGAGTATAGACTCTGCTTGAACACGAAGTCAGATTCAAAAGGCTCTAACTAGAAGCTGTTAATTGTACTCACTCCTGCAGTGGAACAAAACTCTTTTTAAAGGGAGACCCAAGCAGGGCACCATGCCACTTAAGGATGGATTTTTAGCCATATCTTACAAATTAGGAAACAGAGGCTCAAGATCATACTTTGACAATGTATTTGAGTAAGGGTACGTAGACTCTAGCTGACATCCTCTAACGGCATGGTCTCTGTGAAGTTCAGGTTAGTGTTAATACTTAGGGCAGGCACTTCCAGCTCCCATCCAAAGTCCCTCCCAGCTTGCCTGTCTGGGATGTAGCAGACCAAGAGCTAAAAACCACATTTCCCAGAATCCTTTGCTAGCTACATGCAAGTATGTGACCTCGCTTCAGCCTGCCTGATACATCCCTAGACGAGGATGTGGCAGTGAGCAAGGGAAGCTGGGCCACCAGCAGCTGAAGAATAAAGCGGTGAGCCCTGTGGCAAAGATTGTCAGTCCCCATCACCAGTGTTTTTTCTAGGACAATCCGTCATCTGACTGTTTCTCCCAATGGCATTTTTTCCTGATCATGCATTCCCAAGTCTGATTTTTCAAACACCCTGGAAGTTTGCAAACTATCTAATATCTCTTAACAAAGGCCCTTCTGTTTAAAGTAGGAGGAGGGGCCTCTGCAACTGCGACTGAGAATCTTGGGAGAGACGGTACTAGCGTAAGCACACTGGACTGTAAGGGCACCTGTGCGCCATTCAGCAGGGGAATGGAGCTTAGATCCGAAGGCATTTCCCAAGCTCTGGCACACTTTAGTGAGGCGTTCCTCACAACTGAGTCACCCACAGTTTGGCCTTCGCAGCATGTAAACAATATTTTAAAAATCAAATACACACCTGGCAGTGTTTTGGTTAAGAGAGTCTAGATACTTTCAGACCTGCTAGAAACTGCCTTGCAAGAGCCAGAATTTTCTTTCCAGCTAGAAGCAAATTAACTTTAGCATCTCTCAAAAAGGCAAAATAATACTGCTGCAAGATGGGACAGCACAGAAAAGCTGCTCACGAAGATTTTTTATTCAAGGCTGTTTTGAAGACACCCATTTTCAGTATTTGATTTAAATCAGAGAACAAGTATGATCATCTCTCCCTCCCTGTCCAATACAAGCAAATCCTAAGCAATTTTCTTCAAGTGATTTTTCCATACTATGCAGCAGCCAAGAACATCAGTGACTGACCTAGAAGCCCATCACAGTCAGGACATCTTCCTGTGCTGGTACGGATGCTGCATGGAACAGTGGTAAAGTAACGAGAAGGCAAGGCAGGCACCGCAGAGAGGAGCTGACTCTGCCACCCGGCCCCGAGCTTCTGCATCTTCCTCTCCCATCTCATGGTATCAAGGTCAGGACTGCACCAAAAACTGACAGGCACAAAGCTAAGACGAGATGGTCTGAAGGACCATGGGATTGAGTCAAAGGGAGGCTCAGAAGACCACCTCTCCCTGAAGAAACCACCTGAGCAGGACCACAGCCAAAACACCAGTAAGACCACACCACCCTCGGGACATCCCAGACACAGCAGTGCTGCTCCCAAGGGCAAAAGCCCCTATTGCAGAATGGCTGCAGATACAGTGTTTCTGGCCTCCCAAGAAGCAGGCCTCAGCTTTTTAATCCTACTCACTGGATTAAAAATGGCACCCTCCCTCCTTTTATTTTTTTGCTGAGTAGTGTTTCTTTTGGAGAAGGTTGCCATTTCCTTCTCCAAAAGAAACACTACTCAGCAAAAAAAAAATAAAAGGAGGGAGGGTGAAGTACTGATACATGCAACACTGTGGATGGATCCACAGTCATGCTGAGCCAAAGGAGCCAGACATGAAGGACTACAAGTATATTATTCTGTTTATTTGACATCCTAGAAGAAGTTGAACTAATATCTAGTTACAGAAAGCAGGGGAGTGGTTGCCAGGGTGAGGGTCTGAGTACCAGTGAGCACAAAAGAAATTTTTTAGGACAATGGAAATATTCTATATTTTGATTGTTGTGGTAAATGCACAACTGTTTATACATTTATTGAAACTCCATGAGCCATACAATTTCCAGTGACCTGTACATTTTATTTTGTATCAATTATACCTCCATAAAGTCCATCAAAAATTCCTAGCACAATGACTGTCATCTATGTGGAATCTGTGTGAATCTACGTAAAAATCCCTTTGCTATAAACACTTGTTCCTTTCAAATACACGACCCTTCACCTCTCCAAGGGTGGAGACAGTTCTGCTGCCAGGTAAATCTGATTAATAGTTATCCTTGACACAAAATGCTATGTTAACCTTTTTCTGAAAAAAAAAAAAAAAAAAAATTTGGCTCTGCCAATGACTTTCTGTGTGACATCAAGTGTGATCCTTTGCTTCTGGAAAGTTTCCACGTGTGTGGTGTAGAAACAGTATTACAGGGAACGTTTTCCAATGCAGGTTATATGACAGTAACGAGTTCAGAGCTGGGCAAATGGGTGTGTGCTCAATGTGTTGGGTTACTTTTTCCATTCCATCAGTGAGGACTCTTTTGATTGCAAGTAACAGACTATCTGACCCAACTTATATTAGCAAAGGAGGGTTTATTAGATAAACAGCTGAAGAGCAGAGAGTCTGCAGTGGCCTTAAGGAAAGCTGGATCCCGGAGGGTTGGCAGTCACACCACAGCTCGGATTTCCCTTCCTTTCTCTGCTCTGCGTTCCACCACATTGGCCTCATTGTCTGTCTGCACATAGTCCACCCCCTCCCAGCAGCTCCAGCCACTTTATGCCTCATTCTCACATCACAATGTCCTCGATACACTCTGCTGTGTTTCAGACGGGGACCCCTGCCTATACTGAGCCAAGAACTGTAGCTAAGGGGATGTGATATGCTGATGAGCCAGCCACCCTGGAGCTGAAGTCTGGCTCAGTCCACTTAAAGCAAATGGCTGCTATGCAGCTGGGTAGAGGTAACTGCTCCAAATCAGAGTACTCTCAGCAGAAAGAAGGTAATGGATATTGAAAGGCAATCATCAAATGCCCACTGAAAGCATTCTATCAGCCAGGGACTCCATCAGGAATACGAAACCACACAAGCTATTTTAACAGGATTTAATATAAGGAATTGCTTAAATGGGTTTAGAACCCTAGAATGACAAAAAGGAACACTAAGCCTTCAGAATGTAGCCGCTGTAGGAATCAGCCTCTGGGTTTAATAGATCTTAGGGTCTGGAGGAGAGGTCAGGCGGGCCAGTCTCTGGTGGTGATCTGACTGGTGCTGCTGTCTCAGAGCTTGGAGGAGAGGGCTCTTGGATCCAGAACTCTGAGGAAGGGCACCCCATCTGTCTACGCCAGTACCTCTGAAGAGGTGCAATGAGTCTGAATCTGGGCATGTGGAAAAGCTTGGCCTTTGAGATGAAGAAGCAAGGCTGAGGTGATGCCAATAGGAAGCAAACAAGAAGGGATGTGTTCCTCTTTCCTCATTCAGCCTCTCATTTTCCCTAGGCCCTAACAAAGGCCCTGTTTGCAGAGTCCTAGAATAACAAAGCAGAGTATAGAAAAGTTGGGTTTGGTACAGAGAGATAATTACTTAACAACTAGCACACCAACAATTTACATGATCAGAGTATCAGTGAGAATATTTTGTTGCAAGCAATGGATAAACTCTAACTTAATTAGCTTACACTTAACAAAGTGTAAGTTCCCTGGAAGAATGGTTCCAGGATTGTATAATTCAGCTATTCTGTATTGCACCAAGGATAAAGGTTCTTTCTGTTCTTCCACTCTGACATCTTTAGAATGTGGCTTTATCTTCAGCTAGTTTTCCTCATGGCAACAATATGGCTGCCACAATTCCAGACGTCACATCGCCATTATAGATTCAGACATAGAAAAAAAGTACTTTGTGAAAGAAAATCTCTTTTTAGTTCCAGGAAACTTTTCCAAAAACCTCCCAGCATATTTCTTCTCATATTTCATTGACCAGGACAGGGTTACATGGCTGTATGAAATCAACCCTTAACAAAGAAAGGAACTGAAATAACAAGTTCAGCTTAGAGTAATTAAAACTTATTCCTGGGTAACATGTGGGGAGACTATTTAGTTAAATAAAATTGAGGCTTGAGCCAGAAGTGTAGGTTAAATATTTAACAACCAGTACTCTGAGAAATAAATACATATGATAATTTTATTAGAAATACACTGATGCAAAGGATGTGTAGAACAAAATTTACAAATGATAATAAAGTATACAATATTTCTTTTTAAGTTTCACATAGACAACTGATACAAGATAATTCATTGATTTTTACCAATACTCCTATATTCTTAGTCAAACTATAATTGCAGCTGATCAACAAATTTAGTTCTGATAAAATATTGATTGATATGGTAGAAAAAAAAGTGAAATAACAAAGACATATATTTGAGCTTCACTCAGCCAATATATCTCTATCCCAAGCTCCCATTCCACAGAGGTGGTTGAAAGTTTATCTTAGTTGATTAAAAGTTCACCTACCTTCCCAGTTTCTTGGGGTGTAGTCTAAGTTCCAAAGCCTATTAGAAGGGCCCATCACCTTTTGTTAGTTTAAAGAGGTTGCTATTTTCACATACACATACCTTATACACATGTCAATCTTTATATATATATACCCCTCATTTCTATCTGCCAGGAATCTTTTGATCTATCAGCTCTGTTTCCATAACTCTGTTTCCATACGTGAGAACCTGAGAATATCTATGAAGCTGAGATTCCCTCTTCCTAGACTCATTAAAGTCTGCCAGGGAAGCAAAAGGCAGGTTCCCTCTCCTTGGAACACATTAATATCCTGGACTATCAACATTTTCCTTCTTCTCTTCCTTTGATCGGATGGAATCATTCCCAGTCTGGGAAAGGAGTAAACTTTGCACTTCTTAAATCCCCTTATTCACAGTTTAGGAGACAGTGTAGTGAAATCTGGCTCATTCTTTAGAGAAAAATGAAGTTGAACCCATACCTCACACTGTATACAAAAGTCGATTCTAGATTGATTAAAGACTTAAATGTGAAACATAAAACTATATAACTAATGAATTAAATAGTGGAGCACATCTTTACAACCTAGCATCTGGGGAGACCTGCTAAAACAAGAACTCAAAAGCTCAAAATATAAGATAAAAAGCAAATGGCTTTAATTACGTCAAATTTAAAGATTTCTGTTCAACAAAACACACTGTAGACCAAGTTAACGGAAGAATGAAGGTTGGGAGAAAATAGCCACAGTGTGTTAAAACAGACACGGAATACCTGCAAAGAAGCAAAGACAGGAAACCTGATTAAAAAAACAAAACAAACAAACAAACAAAAAAACAGGCAATGAATCTGATCAAGCAAGTACCAAGTGAATGAGAAGATCCTCAAAGTTGCTGATAATCAAAGAACTACAAAGCACAAAAGTAATAGAAAGCTTTATTCCCATCAGACTGGCAAAGATCAGAGAGAAGAATGATGCTAATTTTTTTGTGAGATGTGAGGAACAGGACCCTTTTTTGTCCACTGCTGGCGAGTGTTTAGATATTGCTGCCATTCTGGAGGGTTCTCTGGCAGTACATATCTAAACCTTGTGTGCTTGTATGTGCAGAAATCTGACCCCTCTGTATATTCCCAGGGTCATTATTAAACAGGAGCATAACTGGACCTATGAGAAGGCATGTATCACAGAACTCTTTACGGCCCTGAGAAGCAGAAGGCACCCTGGTGTCTGTCACGCATAGTATATGGTAAAACATGGTGGCTCTGCTCCATGGAACTGTGCCCACAGTTAAAGGAACAAAGAGATAGGCCACATGGATAGACCTAGAAATTATCATACTAATGAAGTAAATCAGAAAGACAAAGACAAATGCCATATAATATCATTTATGCATGGAATCTAAAATATGACATGAATTATCTATGAAACAAAAATAAGCTCCCTGATGTAAAGGCATAAAGAACAGATTTGTGGTTGCCAAGGGGGTGGGGAGGATTGGATTGGGAGTTTGGGGTTAGCAGATGCAAACTATTACATGCAGAATGGATAAATATCAAGGCCCTACTGTACAGCACAGTGAACTATATTCAATATCCTGTGATAAACCATAATGGAGAAAATATGAAAAAAAATGTGTATATATGCATTATATCTAACATATAAAATATATATATATATGTATATAATTGTGTGTGTGTGTGTGTATATAACTTTGGCCATTTGATGTGAAGAACTGACTCATTCAGTTCTCATTCAGGAAAAGAGATGCTGGGAAAGATTGAGGGCAAGAGGGGAAGGAGGCGACAGAGGATGAGATGGTTGGATGGCATCACCAACTCAATGGACATGAGTTTGAGTGAACTTCAGGAGGCAGTGAAGGACAAGGGAAAACTGGCATGCTGCAGCCACGGGGCTGCAGAGTCGTACACGGCATAGAGACTGAACAACAATATGTATGACGGAGTCACTTTGCCATGCAGCAGAAATTAACACAACCCTGTAAATCAATTATACTTCAATAAAATATTTTTTTTAAAAAAAGGATATGCAGGGGAGGAGCCAAGATGGCGGAGGAGTAGGACGGGGAGACCACTTTCTCCCCTACAAATTCATCGAAAGAACAATTGAACGCTGAGCAAACTCCACAAAACAACTTCTGATCGCTAGCTGGGGAAATCAGGCGCCCAGAAAAGCAGCCCATTGTCTTCGAAAGGAGGTAGGACAAAACATAAAAGATAAAAAGAGAGACAAAAGAGCTAGGGACGGAGACCCGTCCTGGGAAAGGAGTCTTAATAGAGGAAAACCTCTCACTGGCGGGCCTGGGGGAAGTTTTCGAATCTCGGAGGGCAACCTAACTGGGAGGAAAAATAAATAAAACCCACAGATTACATGCCTAAAAGCAACTCCCAGCAGAAAAGTACCCCAGACGCCCGCATCCGCCACCAGCAAGTGGGGGCAGAACGGAGAGGAGCGAGAGGCATTGCTTAGGGCAAGGACCGGGCCTGAGTGCCCTGAGGGCAATCGGAGGGAGCTTTTGTGAGAATCCAACTTAAACTGTGGGACAGCAAAAGAGAGAGAGAAAACTAACCTGCCCGAACACACTGCCGGCCATTCACAGAACAAAGGGTCTGAGCAAGTCCAGAGAAGAGCTAGCCGGCTGCGGACAGGCCCAGCCCCGCTGGAGACAGGAGGCAGGGGGGAGGGGAAAGGGGCAGGCTCGGCCCCAAGGACCGCATCCCCTACCGCACTGCAAACAGGCCTCCAGTTTCTAACCAAAGACTTCCTGAGATTCTGGATGGTCGACATCCGCCGGGAGGGTCATGGCTAGACACAGGGCGCAGGCACCCGACTGGTGCGGGCGGGGACTGGGGCTGGGGACGCGGAAGGCAGAAGGCGCGCCACAGCCGGGGAGAGTGCGCGCATCAAGCTCCTGGCTGCCTGAGCTGCTTGGGCCGGGGAACGCACAAAACGCAGGCGCAACCGAGTCCGCGCTTTTGTGGAATACCTGAAAACTGGAACCGCACGCAATGCAGGGCACGCTCCATATAGAGCAGCCGGGAGCCTGAGCAGTGTAGACGGGGAAAGCAGCGCCCGTCCCTCCCCGCAGCGCGATGGAACTAGCAACCTGAACAAGAGACCACCTCCACCCGCCTGTGTCAGGGCGGAAATGAGGCTCTGAAGAGACCGGCAAACAGAAGGCAAATAAACAAAGGGAACCGCTTCAGAAGGGACCGGTGCAACAGATTAAAACCCCTGTGGATAACACAGACTACAAAAGAAGGGGCCTATAGATATCGTGAAATGTAAGCTGGAACGAGGAGCAATCTGAAACTGAACCAAACCCACACTGACTGCAACAGCTCCAGAGAAATTTCTAGATATATTTTTACTTTATTTTTTTTTAATTAAAAATTTTTTTTCTTTTCTTTTTTTATTTTTTCTCTTTTATTTTCTTTTAAAATTCCCTATTACTCCCCCATTACTCCTTAACTTTCATTTTCATAGATTTTTATGATTTTTTTAATTAGGAAAAAAAAACTTTTTTTCTTGTTTTTTTTTCTTCTTTTTTCTTTTTCTCTTATTCTCTTTTAAAGTCCTCTATTACTCCTCTACTACTCCTTAATTTTCATTTTCATTACACTATAACCTTGCAAAAAAAAAGAGAGAAAGCCTATTTTTAAACTGAACTTCATATATATTTCTAAAATTTTTTGTTTTTGTTTTTAACATTGTATTTTTAAGAGTCTAACCTCTACTCTAGATTTTTAATCTTTGTTTTTCAGTATGTGATATAAATTTTGGACATTTAAGAATCCAATATTCAGTTCCCATTTTTACTCAGGAGTGTGTTGATTACTCTCTCCCAATCTTGACTCTCTGTTTTCTACCTCAGAACACCTCTGTTTCCTCCTTTCCCCTTTCTTCCCAATCCAATTCTGTGAATCTTTGTGGGTGTCTGGGCTACGGAGAACACTTTGGGAACAGACAACTGCGTAGATCTGTCTCTCTCCTCGTGAATCCCCCTTTTTCTCCTCCGGCTCATTTCTATCTCCCTCCTCCCTCTCCTCTTCTTCATGTAACTCTGTGAACCTCTCTGGGTGTCCCTCACGGTGGAGAATCTTTTCACCATTAACCTAGAAGTTTTATTATCAGTGCTTTATAGTTGGAGAAGTCTTGAGACTACTGGAAAAATAAAACCGAAATCCAGAGGCAGGAGACTTAAGCCCAAAACCTGAGAACACCAGAAAACTCCTGACTACACGGAACATTAAGTAATATGAGACCGTCCAAAAGCCTCCATACCTATACTGAAACCAACCACCACCCAAGAGCCAGTAAGTTTCAGAGCAAGACATACCACGCAAATTCTCCAGCAACACAGGAACATAGCCCTGAACATCAACATACAGGCTGCCCAAAGTCACACCTAACACATAGACCCACCTCAAAACTCATTACTGGGCACTCCATTGCACTCCAGAGAGAAGAAATCCAGTTCCACACACCAGAACACCGACACAAGCTTCCCTAACCAGGAAATCTTGACAAGCCAATCGTCCAACCCCACCCACTGGGTGAAACCTCCACAATAAAAAGGAACCACAGACCTCCAGAATACAGAAAGCTCACTCCAGACACAGCAATCTAAACAAGATGAAAAGGCAGAGAAATACCCAACAGGTAAAGGAACATGAAAAATGCCCACCAAGTCAAACCAAAGAGGAGGAGATAGGGAATCTACCTGAAAAAGAATTTAGAATAATGATAATAAAAACGATCTAAAATCTTGAAAACAAAATGGAGTTACAGATAAATAGCCTGGAGACAAAGATTGAGAGGATGCAAGAAATGTTTAATAAGGACTTAGAATAAATAAAAAAGAGTCAGTTAAAAATGAAGAATGCAATAAATGAGATCAAAAACACTCTGGAGGGAACCAAGAGTAGAATAACAGAGACAGAAGATAGGATAAGTGAGGTAGAAGATAAAATGGTGGAAATAAATGAAGCAGAGAGGAAAAAAGAAAAAAGAATCAAAAGAAATGAGGACAACCTCAGGGACCTCTGGGACAATGTGAAATGCCCCAACATTCGAATCATAGGAGTCCCAGAAGAAGACAAAAAGAAAGGCCATGAGAAAATACTCGAGGAGATAATAGCTGAAAACTTCCCTAAAATGGGGAAGGAAATAGCCACCCAAGTCCAAGAAACCCAGAGAGTCCCAAACAGGATAAACCCAAGGCGAAACACCCCAAGACACATATTAATCAAATTAACAAAGATCAAACACAAAGAACAAATATTAAAAGCAGTAAGGGAGAAACAACAAATAACACACAAAGGGATTCCCATAAGGATAACAGCTGATCTATCAATAGAAACCCTCCAGGCCAGAAGGGAATGGAAGGACATACTGAAAGTAATGAAAGAGAACAACCTACAACCTAGATTACTGTACCCAGCAAGGATCTCATTCAGATATGAAGGAGAATTCAAAAGCTTTACAGACAAGCAAAAGCTGAGAGAATTCAGCACCAACAAACCAGCTCTTCAACAAATGCTAAAGGATCTTCTCTAGACAGGAAACACAGAAAGGTTGTATAAACGTGAACCCAAAAGAACAAAGTAAATGGCAACGGGACCATACCTATCAATTACCTTAAATGTAAATGGGTTGAATGCCCCAACCAAAAGACAAAGACTGGCTGAATGGATACAAAAACAAGACCCCTATATATTCTGTCTACAAGAGACCCACCTCAAAACAACAGACACATACAGACTGAAAGTGAAGGGCTGGAAAAAAATATTTCACGCAAACGGAGACCAAAAGAAAGCAGGAGTCGCAATACTCATATCAGATAAAATAGACTTTCAAATAAAGGATGTGAAAAGAGACAAAGAAGGACACTACATAATGATCAAAGGATCAATCCAAGAAGAAGATATAACAATTATAAATATATATGCACCCAACATAGGAGCACCGCAATATGTAAGGCAAAGGCTAACAAGTATGAAAGAGGAAATTAATAGTAACACAATAATAGTGGGAGACTTTAATACCCCACTCACACCTATGGATAGATCAACTAAACAGAAAACAAGGAAACACAAACTTTAAATGACACGATGGACCAGCTAAATCTAATTGATATCTATAGGACATTTCACCCCAAAACAATCAACTTCACCTTTTTCTCAAGTGCACACGGAACCTTCTCCAGAATAGATCACATCCTGGGCCATAAATCTAGCCTTGGTAAATTAAAAAACGTTGAAATCATTCCAATCATCTTTTCTGACCACAGTGCAGTTAGATTAGATCTCAATTACAGGAAAAAATTGTTAAAAATTCAAACATATGGAGGCTAAAAAACACGCTTCTGAATAACCAACAAATCATAGAAGAAATCAAAAAAGAAATCAAAATATGCATAGAAATGAATGAAAATGAAAACACAACAACCCAAAACCTATGGGACACTGTAAAAGCAGTGCTAAGGGGAAGGTTCATAGCATTACAAGCTTACCTCAAGAAACAAGAAAAAAGTCAAATAAATAACATAAATCTACACCTAAAGCAACTAGAGAAGGAAGAAATGAAGAACCCCAGGGTTAGTAGAAGGAAAGAAATCTTAAAAATTAGGGCAGAAATAAATGCAAAAGAAACTAAAGAGACCATAGCAAAAATCAACAAAGCTAAAAGCTGGTTTTTTGAAAAAATAAACAAAATTGACAAACCATTAGCAAGACTCATTAAGAAACAAAGGGAGAAGAACCAAATTAACAAAATTAGAAATGAAAATGGAGAAATCACAACAGACAACACTGAAATACAAAGGATCATAAGAGACTACTACCAGCAGCTCTATGCCAATAAAATGGACAACTTGGAAGGAATGGACAAATTCTTAGAAAAGTATAACTTTCCAAAACTGAACCAGGAAGAAATAGAAGATCTTAACAGAGCCATCGCAAACAAGGAAATCAAAACTGTAATCAGAAATCTTCCAGCAAACAAAAGCCCAGGACCAGATGGCTTCACAGCTGAATTCTACCAAAAATTTAGAGAAGAGCTAACACCTATCTTACTCAAACTCTTCCAGAAAATTGCAGAAGAAGGTAAACTTCCAAACTCATTCTATGAGGCCACCATCACCCTAATTCCAAAAGCAGACAAAGATGCCACAAAGAAAGAAAACTACAGGCCAATATCACTGATGAACATAGATGCAAAAATCCGTAACAAAATTCTAGCAAACAGAATCCAACAACATATTAAAAAAATCATACACCATGACCAAGTGGGCTTTATCCCAGGAATGCAAGGATTCTTTAATATCTGCAAATCAATCAATGTAATACACCACATTAACAAATTGAAAGATAAAAACCATATGATTATATCAATAGATGCAGAGAAAGTCCTTGATAAAATTCAACACCCATTTATGATTAAAACTCTCCAGAAAGCAGGAATAGAAGGAACATACCTCAACATAATAAAAGCTATATATGACAAACCCACAGCAAGCATTACCCTCAATGGTGAAAAATTGAAAGCATTTCCCCTAAAATCAGGAACAAGACAAGGGTTCCCACTCTCACCACTACTATTCAGCATATGGAAGATATGGCCTCAGCAATCAGAGCAGAAAAAGAAGTAAAAGGAATCCAGATAGCAAAAGAAGAAGTGAAACTCTCGCTGTTTGCAGATGACATGATCCTCTACATAGAAAACCCTAAAGACTCTACCAGAAAATTACTAGAGCTAATCAATGAATATAGTAAAGTTGCAGGATATAAAATTAACACACAGAAATCCCTTGCATTCCTATACACTAACAATGAGAAAACAGAAAGAGAAATTAAGGAAACAATACCATTCACCATTGCAACAAAAAGAATAAAATACTTAGATGTATATCTACCTAAAGAAACAAAAGACCTATACATAGAAAACTGTAAAACACTGATGAAAGAAATCAAAGAGGACACAAACAGATGGAGAAACATACCATGTTCATGGGTTGGAAGAATCAATCTTGTCAAAATGGCTATACTACCCAAAGCAATCTATAGAGTCAATGCAATCCCTATCAATTTACCAACGGTATTTTTCACAGAACTAGACCAAAGAATTTCACAATTTGTATGGAAATACAAAAAACCTCAAATAGCCAAAGTAGTCTTGAGAAAGAAGAATGGAACTGGAGGAATCAACCTGCCTGACTTCAGACTCTACTACAAAGCCACAGTCATCAAGACAGTATGGTACAGGCACAAAGACAGAAATATAGATCAATGGAACAGAATAGAAAGCCCAGAGATAAATCCACGAACCTATGGACACCTTATCTTCGACAAAGGAGGCAAGGATATACAATGGAAAATAGACAACCTCTTTAACAAGTGGTGCTGGGAAAACTGGTCAAGCACTTGTAAAAGAATGAAACTAGAACACTTTCTAACACCATACACAAAAATAAACTCAAAATGGATTAAGATCTAAATGTAAGACCAGAAACTATAAAAGTCCTAGAGGAGAACATAGGCAAAACACTCTCCGACATAAATCACAGCAGGATCCTCTATGACCCACCTCCCAGAATATTGGACATAAAAGCAAAACTAAACAAATGGGACCTAATGAAACTTAAAAGCTTTTGCACAATAAAGGAAACTATAAGTAAGGTGAAAAGACAGCCCTCAGATTGGGAGAAAATAATAGCAAACGAAGAAACAGACAAAGGATTAATCTCAAAAATATACAAGCAACTCTTGAAGCTCAATTCCTGAAAAATAAAAGACCCAATCAAAAAATGGGCCAAAGAACTAAACAGACATTTCTCCAAAGAAGACATACAGATGGCTAACAAACACATGAACAGATGCTCAACATCACTCATTATCAGAGAAATGCAAATCAAAACCACAGTGAGGTACCATTACACGTCAGTCAGGATGGCTGCTATCCAAAAGTCTACAAGCAATAAATGCTGAAGAGGGTGTAGAAAAAAGGGAACCCTCTTACACTGTTGGTGGGAATGCAAACTAGTACAGCCACTATGGAGAACAGTGTGGAGATTTCTTTAAAAACTGGAAATAGAACTGCCATATGACCCAGCAATCCCACTTCTGGGCATACACACTGAGGAAACCAGATCTGAAAGAGACACATGCACCCCAATGTTCATCGCAGCACTGTTTATAATAGCCAGGACATGGAAGCAACCGAGATGCCCATCAGCAGATGAATGGATAAGGAAGCTGTGGTACATATACAGCATGGAATATTACTCAGCCATTAAAAAGAATTCATTTGAATCAGTTCTAATGAGATGGATGAAACTGGAGCCCATTATACAGAGTGAAGTAAGCCAGAAAGATAAAGAACATTACAGCATACTAACACATATATATGGGATTTAGAAAGATGGTAATAATAACCCTATATGCAAAACAGAAAAAGAGACACAGATGTACAGACCAGACTTTTGGACTCTGTGGGAGAAGGCGAGGGTGGGATGTTTCGAGAGAACAGCATCAAAACATGTATATTATCAAGGGTGAAACAGATCACCAGCCCAGGTTGGATGTATGAGACAAGTGCTCGGGACTGGTGCACTGGGAAGACCCAGAGGGATCGGGTAGAGAGGGAGGTGGGAGGGAGGATCTGGATGGGGAATACATGTAAATCCATGGCTGATTCATGTCAATGTATGACAAAACCCACTACAATATTGTAAAGTAATTAGCCTCCAACTAATAAAAATAAATGAAAAAATAAATAAATAAATAAATAAGGATATGCACAGAAACTTGTGAACAGATTCAGAAAATTTAGTGGGGAGGGAAAAGTAAGAGACCAAGTGAGATCTACAGCAGAATAACATTCAGTTCAGTTCAGTCACTCAGTCATGTCCGACTCTTTGCAATCCCATGAATCGCAGCATGCCAGGCCTCCCTGTCCATCACAAACTCCAGGAGTTTACTCAAACTCATGTCCATCGAGTTGGTGATGCCATCCAGCCATCTCATCCTCTGTCGTGCCCTTCTCCTCCTGCTCCCAATCCCTCCCAGCATCAGGGTCTTTTCCAATGAGTCAACTCTTCGCATGAGGTGGCCAAAGTACTGGAGTTTCAACTTCAGCATCAGTCCTTCGAATGAACATCCAGGACTGATCTCCTTTAGGATGGACTGATTGGATCTGCTTGAAGTCCAAGGGACTCTCAAGAGTCTTCTCCAACACTACAGTTCAAAAGCATCAATTTTTTCAGTACTCAGCTTTCTTCACAGTCCAACTCTCACATCCATACATGACCACTGGAAAAACCATAGCCTTGACCAGATGGACCTTTGTTGGCAAAATAATGTCTCTGCTTTTTAATATGCTATCCAGGTTGGTCATAAATTTCCTTCTAAGGAGTAAGCGTCTTTTAATTTCCTCTCTGCAGTCACCATCTGCAGTGATTTTGGAGCCCCCAAAAATAAAGTCTGACACTGTTTCCACTGTCTCCCCATTTATTGCCCATGAGGTGATGGGGCTAGATGCTGTGATCTTAGTTTTCTGAATGTTAAGCTTTAAGGCAACTTTTTCACTCTCCTCTTTCACTTTCATCAAGAGGTTTTTTTAGTTCCTCTTCACTCTCTGCCCTAAGGGTGGTGTCATCTGCAATCTGAGGTTATTGATACTTTTGATATCAAAAATTATTGATATTGAGGATATTGATATTGATTCTCCTGGCAATCTTGATTCCAGCTTGTGCTTCTTCCAGCCCAGCATTTCTCATGATGTACCCTGCACATAAGTTAAATAAGCAGGGTGACAATATACAGCCTTGACGTACTCCTTCTCCTATTTGGAACCAGTCTGTTGTTCCATGTCCTGTTCTAACTGTTGCTTCCTGACCTGCATACAGGTTTCTCAAGAGGCAGGTCAGGTGGTCTGGTATTCCCATCTCTTTCAGAATTTTCCACAGTTTATTGTGATCCACACAGCCGGGCTTTGGCCTAGTCAATAAAGCAGAAATAGATGTTTTTCTGGAAATCTCTTGCTTTTTCGGTGATCCAGAGGATATTGGCAATTTGATCTCTGGTTCCTCGGCCTTTTCTAAAACCAGCTTGAATATCTGGAAGTTCACGGTTCACGTATTGCTGAAGCCTGGCTTGGAGAATTTTGAGCATTACCTTACTAGCGTGTGAAATAAGTGCAATGTGCTGTAGTTTGAGCATTCTTCGGCATTGCCTTTCTTAGGGACTGGAATGAAAACTGACCTTTTCCAGTCCTGTGGCCACTGCTGAGTTTTCCAAATTTGCTGGCATATTGAGTGCAGCACTTTCACAGCATCATCTTTCAGGCTTTGAAATAGCTCAACTGGAATTCCATCACATCCACTAGCTTTGTTTGTAATGATGCTTTCTAAGGCCCACTTGACTTCACATTCCAGGATGTCTGGCTCTAGGTTAGTGATCACCTGATAATTGTGACCTAGATAATTATCACATAGATAATCACACCATTGTGATTATCTGGGTCATGAAGATCTTTTTTGTACAGTTCTTCTGTGTATTCTTGCCACCTCTTCTTAATATCTTCTGCTTCTGTTAGGTCCATACCATTTCTGTCCTTTATTGAACCCATCTTTGCCTGAAATGTTTCCTTGGTATCTCTAATTTTCTAGAAGAGATCTCTAGTCTTTTCCATTCTGTTGTTTTCCTCTATTTCTTTGTTGATTGCTGAGGAAGGCTTTCTTATCTCTCCTGGCTCTTCTTTGGAACTCTGGATTCAAATAGGAATATTTTTCATTTTCTCCTTTGCTTTTCACTTCTCTTCGTTTCACAGCTATTTGTAAGGCCTCCTCAGACAACCATTTTCCCTTTTTGCATTTCTTTTCCATGGGGATGGTCTTGATCCCTGTCTCCTGTACAATGTCATGAACCTCCATCCATAGTTCATCAGGCTCTCTGTCTATCAGATCTAGTCCCTTAAATCTATTTCTCACTTCCACTGTATAGTCATAAGGGATTTGATTTAGCTCATACCTGAATTGTCTAGTGGTTTTCCCTACTTTCTTCAGTTTAAGTCTGAATTTGGCAATAAGGAGTTCTTGATCTGAGCCACAGTCAGCTCCCGGTCTTGTTTTTGCTGACTGTATAGAGCTTCTCTATCTTTGGCTGCAAAGAAGATAATCAATCTGATTTCGGTGTTGACCATCTAGTGATGTCCATGTGTAGAGTCTTCTCTTGTGTTGTTGGAAGAGGGTGTTTGCTATGACCAGTGCATTCTCTTGGCAAAAGTCTATTAGCCTTTGCCCTGCTTCATTCTGTACTCCAAGGCCAAATTTGCTGTTACTCCAGGTGTTTCTTGACTTTCTGCTTTTGCATTCCAGTCCCCTATAATGAAAAGGACATCTTTTTTGGGTGCTAGTTCTAGAAGGTCTTTTAGGTCTTCATAAAACTGTTCAACTTCAACTTCTTCAGCGTTACTGGTTGGGGCATAGGTTTGGATTACCGTGATATTGAATGGTTTGCCTTGGAAACGAACAGAGATCATTCTGTCGTTTTTGAGATTGCATCCAAGTACTGCATTTCAGGCTCTTTTGTTGACCATGATGACTACTCCATTTCTTCTAAGGGATTCCTGCCCACAGTAGTAGATATAATGATCATCTGAGTTAAATTCACCCATCCCAGTCCATTTTAGTTGGCTGATTCCTAGAATGTCGACATTTGCTCTTGCCATCTCCTGTTTGACCACTTCCAATTTGCCTTGATTCATGGACCTAACATTCCAGGTTCCTATGCAATACTGCTCTTTACAGCATCGGACCTTGCTTCTATCACCAGTCCCATCCACAACTGGGTATTGTTTTTGCTTTGCCTCCATCCCTTCATTCTTTCTATAGTTATTTCTCCACTGATCTCCAGTAGCATATTGGGCATCTACTGACCTGGGGAGTTCCTCTTTCAGTATCCTATCATTTTGCCTTCTCATACTGTTCATGGGGTTTTCAAGGCAAGAATACTGAAGTGGTTTGCCATTTCCTTCTCCAGTGGACCACATTCTGTCAGAACTCTCCACCATGACCTGACCGTCTTGGATGGCCCCACACAGCATGGCTTAGTTTCAGCGATGGACCACGCAGAATTGTGGCCGTGAGGAGCTACCCGTTGCCCAAATTCAGGGGTAGCTATCGAGAGTGCCAGGCTGCAACAGCGCAGGAGCGGCAGCCAAGAGGAGCTTCCCCACGTCCGAGAATAACATTACTTTAATTTAAAAACCACATACCCACAACAATGTTACATGTTCTATGAGGACACAGAATAGTGTCTTAGAGCTGTCACCTGTGGAGGGGAGGAAAACAGACACGGAGAATGGGGATTCCGTGATTAAGTAAAAGGGGAATATTTCTTTCCAACATGTCATCTCCACTCAACCACTCTCCACCCCGCTAAAAACTCAGATGTTGAAGGCCAGAGCCTAGGAACTTTCTGTCTGCCCTGTAGCTACTGTTGGCTGAGGAATTTGGCCCAGAACAGCTTGGTCATTTGAAGGCGGGGGAGGAGGACAAAGGGAATTGGGGGAAGTGATCAAGTTAATCAGCTAACCAGCTAATCTCTCAAAATATTATCCCATGGCAACTGTTTCAGGCTTCTTGGAGAGCATTTTCAAACCCATAAAAACTATCACATAAAAACTACTATATATATAGCATGGATAAACAATAATAAGATCCTGCTGTGTAGCACACAGAACTATATTTAATATCCTGTGATAAACCAAGGTGGAAAAAATGTGAAAAAGAATGTATATATGTATAACTGAATCACTTTGCTGTGCAGCTGAAATCAACACAACATTGTAATAAATACTGAATAAAAGAATTTTTTTTAAAGATTCAGAAAAATAAAGTCTAATCCATCTCATCAATTTCCTGTGACGTGAGTGAGTCTGTTTTAATTGAACTTCAATGAGGTCTGCGACATACATTTGTACAGTTTGTGCACTGCACAGAGATGCCCCTGGCCTAGTGAGTGAGTAAAGGGGAGTTAGGATCCATCAGGGGTTCTGCTCACAACTGGGCCAACCTGGAGCTACTTTAATCACCGGTAGAAGTGTCTTTGATAATTTGTCTGCCAGTCAGACTGATCTTCTGTAACTTCTACCAAGGCATTTTATGTGCCAACTGGAGCCCTGGGTCTCAGTCTGATCATCATTCTTATCAGAAATTTACGAGTCAACTCAAAGGTGTTTTTGCAGCCTCTGCTTTTAGGACAGTCCTTGAGGTTATTTCACTGGCCTTTCCTTCTGCCTGGAACGTTCTTCCCTGTTCCAGGCCTGGCACCTTCCCTCCTTGACTTGGGTTTCTGTTTCCAGGTCACCTCTGCAGAGAAGCCTTCTCTGAACATCTCCTCTAAGATCAGCCCCCTTCCCATCCTTACCTTGCTCAATCCTCTTAGCCAGTTTTCTTCATTCCACTTTTCACTCCCTGAAGTCCTACATGTATTGGGTTTCCTGTCCGCCCCAGCATAGGGGTGTAAGTTCCCACTCACTGGTACCTGTGTAGGGCAGGCATGGAATAGACACTCAGTTGATGTATGGTGGATGGATGAATGGATTGGACCAAAGCAGCAAACAGGGTATCATAGTCTTCTCAGATGAGTTACAGAAAGGGCAAGGCGAGTCCTTACCCTGAGCAAAAAGAAATGTGAAGTACTATTTCTTCCTTATTTCTGCCCTAATATGTTAAGATTAACTTGACTAATGAACCAGTTTCTTAAGACCCATAATGGAGTGAGTCAGCTTTTCTGGAGTAATCAACATTGTGTTTAGCCTCCAGGACCTATTTAAGACATAATTGGCTTCCAAGTGATATTCATCGTTGCTGTGTTTTTAAACAAAGAGCCAATTCATGATGTGTTTTTCAGATGCTTTGTGTGTGAGACACATTGAGCTTTCACACACCCCCAAACAAGAATGCTTTTAGGATTATTGTCTGCATATTTGAGGAACAAAAGCTGACCCTGCCCTCTGCTCACAGTCCAGTCTCATTTCGGGCAGATGGCAGATCAGCTCTGCAATTAACCCACAAAGATCCCTGCAGTCAATCCCCCACACCTCAAGAACAGGAGGGGCCCCTATGAATCAGCTGAAGGAGGATCCTGTGGGATCTGCAGTGTTTTGACCACCCCTTGACTGCTGTGACCTCCATCCCCGGCTGCACACTGAAGCATTAAAAATCCAGATTCCAGGTCCTGCCTTTTAGGATTCGATGTAATTTGCCTGGATTGTGGCCCAGAAAACTGGATAAAATTGGCAAGCTTTTAAAACTTTCTGGGTGATTCCAAGCTCTAGCCAGGGCGAGTCACTATTTTAAAAGGTCCTTGGTGGCACTGAGGCAGGTAGCATGACACCCCACTGCTGCCTGCACCCTGCCTCCAGACACGCCCGAGGCTGCCCATTTGTCCATTCTGCTTTGCTGGCCCCGTGGTTTTCCCTTCCTGGGCCCTGGCTCTGGCCCCATCCTCTCCCTAACCTCTCCAAGGAATGAATCCATGGGGACAGTGCTTCTAGCTTTGACCTCACCCCTCCTGAGAAGTATTCCTACATGCCCTCTAGCCGTGGACCCCTGTCCTATCTGGGGTACTTCTTCTCCACCTACCTCTACACCTTCCAGGCCAAGCCCATTCCATGCCCATCGTGACCCACCTGGACCACAGCTCCCTCACCCACACCCTTTGTTGCTGGCCAAAATCTTGGCTTTCTCTGTCCACTAAAGCCATAAAAATTATGGAGACAGAGTTCGGAAGGCACAGGGGGCTTGAATTCTCAGCCGGCTGAGATGGAATCACACGTCTAAAGAACCGTACCCACCTCCCCCTCCATGAGGAGTCTAGGGGCTTATATAAGGTGAGGGCTCGCAGTCAGGAGTCGGTGATGAGAAGCAAAGGTGTTAGGATCTTGTCAAAGACAGTCATAGACTGGCGTCAGTAACCTGGTAATTGAGTCTGGCAGGTCGGTGGCTCTGTGCCCTTCTTTCTGATATGTGACTACAAGGGGAGGATGTTGTAAGGGTAAAAGCTAGACATAGGATTAGTTAGCATTGTGTGCGTGCTAAGTCACTTCAGTCACGTCCGACCCTTTGCAACCCTACAAACCGTAACCTTCCAGGCTCCTCTGTCCCTGAGATGCTTATCCAGGCAAGAATACTGGAGTGGACTGCCATGCCGTCCTCCAAGGGGTCTGCTGACCCAGGCTCAGGCCGGCAGCTCTGTCTCCTGCATCGGCAGGCAGCTTCTTTACGTCTAGCGCCAGCGGGGAAGCCATTTAGTGAAGAGTCAGGAAAATAGGTACGAAGTGTAGCTCCTGCAAAGCTAGGGGGCAGAAAGGCAAACTTAGTTACACACATCAAGAGCTACAGGCAATTAAAGTAAAAAACAAAAGCAAAAAACATTAGGAATGCTCAGGCCTGCTCACTGTTCTTTTCATCTTCTTTGTCCTTGAGAAAGCGAAAGTCACTCAGTCATGTCTGACTCTGTGATCCCATGGACTAAAAAAAACCCTCATTTCTCTTTTTTACTTTTGCACTGTAACAAATTAAAAAAAAAAACTCCTTCCTCTTGTTTTCCTTTTCTTGCAACACCACCTGGTGGGGCTCTGTGTTCCCCCTGCAAAGAAAGTCCTTCCCTGCCTGCCTCTTCACCTCACTTTCTCTTACTTGTCCCTTAAACCTGTTGCCTCTACAGGACCCCTTCCCTGACATGTGTGCAGAAAAGGCCACTTGTCCTTCCTCGAGGCTGCGTGTCTGCTGCTGAGGCCACCTGGCCCCGTGTGGGCCCTGAGTGTCTTAAAGGCAGCGGACCATGTCTAACACCTCAGTGGCTGTAGTACCCTCAATGGGGCTTCATCGGATGATATCAAAAAACACAGCGAGAGAACTAACAAACAAATGGGACCTCGGAAACCTAGGATATTAGACTTGGTTTCCAGGTGAATCTCTGTCGGCTACAAGCAGTAATTTATCACTCCTATTTTTAACATTCCAAAGTAAGAATGACCAGGATGCAGATTTTGCATGACAAAGGTGGATGTACAAGAAGCAAATGAGTGTAAAAAGGCCTGAATTCAGCCCACAGATTTTTCTGGTCTTACTTTGTATTTAAAATAATAACTTACTAACATTCAAAAATTAAGAAATTCTGCCCCTTTTGTGGATTTCTGGTGTCTCTTGAAACAAATCAGAAGATGTGGGCCCTCATGTTCCCAAGGCAACCTCTCTGGTGGTTGTGTCCGACCACTTGGCCTAGTTCCACGCTCTCTTCTGTTATTACCGAGATCAGGACCCCCAGGACTTTGGAGCTCCAGCTTCTGGTCTCCACTAACCTTACACACGGTGATTAGCATCGTTCCACCAAGTCTTGTGGTGTTAAGAGCATTTAACTTGGAATCATTAGGTACACCACTTCACTGCTCAGAACCTCCTTCTCTGCCTTTCAGAGCTTGCAGACAAGAAGAAGAGACAGACCACAATCACAGAAATGTGAAGAAATAAGTGCTGTAACAAATTAATACCAAAGTGTGCACCCAATGGAAGTACAATAAAGTGCCCGGCAAACTGAAGGACAGCTTCCTGGAAGAGGAATCTTTCAGCTGGGCTTTGAGGGATGTGCATCATTTTGTCCAGGAATCAAGACTCTCTGGGAAAGGCATTCAGACCGAAATCTGAACAAAGACAAACAGGAAGAAAACAACCTGGTGCAGAGTACATCATGAGAAACGCTGGGCTGGAGGAAACACAAGCTGAATCAAAAGTGCCGGAAGAAATAGCGGTAACCCCAGATATGCAGATGACACCACCCTTATGGCAGAAAGCAAAGAGGAACTGAAGAGCCTCTTGATGAAAGTGAAAGAGGAGAGTGAAAAAGCTGGCTTAAAATTCAACATTCAAAAAACTAAGATTGTGGCATCTGGTCCCATCACTTCATGGCAAATAGAGGCAGAAACAATGGAAACAGTGACAGGCTTTATTTTCTTGGGCTCCAAAATCTCTGCAGATGGTGACTGCGGCCTTGAAATTCTAAAAGAGGCTTGCTCCTTGGAAGAAAAGTTATGAACAACCTAGACAGCATATTAAAAAGAAGAGACATTACTTTACCAACAAAGGTCCATATAATCAAAGCTATGTTTTTTCCAGAAGTCAAGGATGGATGTGAGAGTTGCACCATAAAGAAAGCTGAGCGCCAAAGAACTGATGCTTTTGAACTGTGGTGTTGGAGAAGACTCTTGAGAGTCCCTTGGACTGCAAGGAGATCCAAGCAGTCCATCCTAAAGGAGATCAGCCCTGGATGTTCATTGGAAGGACTGATGCTGAAGCTGAAGCGCCAATACTTTGGCCACCTGATTCGAAGAACTGACTCATTGGAAAAGACCCTGATGCTGGGGAAGACTGAAGGCAGGAGGAGAAGGGGACAACAGAGGATGAGATGGTTGAATGGCATAACCAACTCGATGGGCATGAGTTTGAGCAGACTTCAGGAGTTTGTGATGAACAGGGAAGCCTGGCATGCTGCAGTCCATGGTATCAGAAAGAGTCAGACACAACTGAAAGACTGAACTGAATTGGACTTTCTAGAAATAGTGAGTTGATCAATATTTCTGCATCAGGGTGAAAGGTCAGAGATAAAGCTAACTGGGAGTTAGGGTCAGTATCAACAAATCTTGAATGCCATATCAATGAGTTTGGACTTTATCTAGAGGCAAGAATCAGTTTTCACGTGGGAAGTGATATGATTTCAGATCTTGGAAAAATCACTCTAGAGGCAGAAATTAGGTGAAAACACATGCCCCAAACATTGCAAACTAAATGCAAAACAGAACAAACCCCCCTGCTCTTTTACCCACAAAAAGGTTACACTTGAATACCACAGCCGCTTTAGTCATAGTAACCAAAAACTGGAAACACTGTAAATGTTCATCATTTGGAAATGGACACTAAAAATGTGGTCTATTTGTGTGAAGCAGAATTCTATACAACTAGAAGAAACAAAGTGCAAGTACATCCAACAACACAGATACATCTCAAAAACGTGCTCAGTGAAAGAAACCAGACACACATGCAAAAAAGCACATATTGTGTGATGTCATTTAGATTAAGTTCCAGAACAGATAAAACTAATTAAAAATTAGTGCTAGACATCATAGAAGATAGTTGATAAACGTCAAGATAGTGTTTGTGCGGGCTCGTGTAGCCGCTCAGCTATGTCCAACTCTTTGTGACCCCATGAAGTGTAGACTACCAGGCTCCTCTGTCCATGGGATTATCCTGGCGGGCATACTGTACTGGGTTGCCATTTCCTCTTCCAGGGAATCTTCCCCATCCAGGAATTGAACCCACATCACCTGTATTGCAGGCGGATTCTTTATCACTTAGTCGTCTGGGAAGCCCCAAGATGTCACCCCTGGAGAAATCAAGGAGTATGTTGACTGAGAAACAGCCTGAGGGGACTTTCTGTGTGGTTCAATGCATCATCTTTGTCTGAGTGGGAGGCAGAGACCACGCCTCCACAGAGAAGTCTTGATGTTGCGCTGGCACATGACCTCAGCTCAGCCGATCAGATTGACATGCCCAGCCCATGGAGAATTGTTTCCAGCAGTGGCTGCAATGAGCAATTCCAGGAGCAAGAGTGACTCTTGTGCAAGCTGTAGTGTCCAGCATCCAGGGCTGGTGGCTGCGGGGCCCTCACCACGGTGCTGCTGTGGTATGATTTGAGTTGGGGGGTAACTGCAGCAGGCATCATTCAAGGACCTGAGAATACAGTGGTGGGTAGACAGGACCCCTGCCCTTATGGTGGAACATTCTAGTGGAAGAGACAGAGAAGAAACAGATAAGTAAACACAGTGGTTTTGGATAGCAACAATACAGTAACAGAAATAAAAGAGTGATGGACTCCAGTGGGAGTGGGAGGGCCAAGGAAGGCTTCTCTGAGGAAGTGATATTTGACCTGAAAGCATTCCAGGCAGCTGGAACAGCATATGCAAAAGGCCTGAGGTGGGAATAAGTCGGCCTGTTCTGAAGTCAGGACGTTTGGTGATATTAATATGAAACTGCAGAAATGGGACAGGACAGATCATGCAAGTCCGTAGGTCATGATGGAATGTTCAAATTTAATTGTAAGTGTAGCTGGTAGCCATTGAGGATTTTAAAGTAGAGGATGACTTGATCTTATTCACATTTCAAAAGATCAGGGGATGGATTGTTAGAGGCAAGAGTGAGAGGAGATATAAAGTCAGGGGAAGGATAATATGATGGTTAGTTTTATGCATCAGCCAGTCTTGGCTAGAAACCCAGTTATTCAATTAAGCACTAATCTAGGTGCTGTTGCAAAGGTGTTTTGTAGATATAGTTAACATCTGCAATCAGTTGAGTTTGCAGAAAGAATACTGTACTCCATAATATGGGTGGGCCTCACCTAAGCAATTGGCAGCCTTAGGAGCAAGGAATGATTTTCCCAGAGAAGTTCACCTACTCAAGACTGAAACATCAGTGGGAGTTTTCAGCCTGCTGGTCTGTCCTCTAAATTTCAGGCTTGCAAGCCCCCACAATCATTGAGGAAATTCCTTACCAAAACTCTCTAGACAGATAGACAGATAGAGGATGGATGGATGGGTAGCTAGCTAACTGTAGAGATAGAAACTATTGGTTCTATTCGCTCAGTGAACCCTGACTAACACAAGTAGTTAACCTCTCAGAGTTTCACTAAGGACTAGAAAAGATGTTTGTGAAAGTGACTACTATAGGCCCAGCTCATAGTGGATACTCCATGACTGTTATACCCCTATGTCCCTTCTTCTATTAGGCTCAGGATGAAGAAATGCTTGATTAGGTCAGAAAAGAAAATTCTAGAAGAAAACATACTAAAACTCTCTCAGGGAGAGTGCTGGGGAACAGCACGGAGTATGTACACGAACTTTTGCATACCTCTACAAAATCATGATTATGTATTTCCTTTTATCATCATAAATAACTTTGTAACAGAGTCTGGAACTTAAGGTTTTCATTTAAATATTAAGTCTCACTGAATTCCCTGTTCTACAATGCAGAAACTTTCATCTTGTGATATATTCTGCAAGATCTTTGCTCAGCTCATGGAACTTACACTATGCTCAGAAATGTCCCCCTATCTTTGCTGACTTAAGCATTGTTTTGTTTTTGCCATGTCCTGAAGAGTTCAAAGTCCATATTAAAATGTCAGGGTTTTGCAACCTTTGCCAATGCAAGCCCAGCAAGAATCCCCAAGCCCTTGTCAACATCCTTGTCATCAAAGCTGAAAAATACTAGTTTAACTTCCCTGGACGCTGTTTCTGAAAAATGTTTATGTAAAACAATGGTAGGAACACATGTGGACACCTACTTTTTACTCTTTAAACCTTAGCTTATTTCCTCTTCTGTCATCTGCCTTCTTTTCTTTGATTTTCCAAATTTGGTTTCATTCAGCTCAAAGTCACCACTTCTGTGCCAGTCAGCAGAGACAGAACTTTAACTCAAAAGAACTTATGACTTTAAAAAAAAAAATGTGCATGTGGGTTGATATACAGGCTCCTATAACTAGAAGCCCAGGAGGTAGATTGAGCTTCACTACTGACCGAGTCTAGGGCCTGCAATGATGTCATCTGAACTGTCTTTCTTTCTTCTTTCAGCTTAGTTTCAATTCCGCCAATGGGCAAAAACAGCAGCCCTGGCAGCCCCCGATTCATATTCTTCCAGCTTAGCAACCCCAGGAGGGCCAGAGGAGGGAGGTGACTGCTCTTTTTTCCAGTGTCTACATATAAATTTAGGGCAGGATTCTGGTTGACCAAGCTTGTGATATATACCCATGACAGTGGCATGCAAGAGAAGATAAATTCCATGATTGATGATCTGATCAGGATCAAATGAAGTAAGTGTTGGGAGCTCCCCAAAAGAAATTGGGATGCTGAGAAGGTAAAATACACACAAGAAAGAATTTTTGAAAAATAATGTCCCCCCATTTTCACTTGTCTATATATCATAGCTATTTACAGTCACCATGCATCTTCTCCAATTAAGAGATAAAGAATCTGGACTGGTCGTGTGACTTACTTTGACCAATAGGATAAAGCAGAAGTGAAGGCAACCTTGAATTGCTGGAAAAATGAGACTTGGAACAGAGCCCAGTCAGTCCTCTGTACTCAGATAGTGAGAAAGCCCTGTCAAGACCCACAGAGCCACCAATTGAGTAAGTTTTGCAGAGCCCAGCTTTGATTGGCAGAAGTGCCAGCCAACATACAGATGCAGGAACAAAGACAAACCTTTATGAGTGTATACTCCTGAGGTTTTTGTGGTTCTGTTGCAGCATCAATGTGGCAAAAGATAACAGATAAACTTTGTGTCTACCAGACCTCTCTCTTATCCCCATTCTGCAGGCAGAGGTAGGCATCCCTCCTATGTGCTCATAGCACTTACTTACACAGCCCATATTATACTGTGACAGTGTTTATACTGAGTTATAATCATTTATTGTAACTACTTGTTTACACATTTATCTCCTTGCCACTAAGTTATTTTAGGGAGGAATTTAAAAAAAATCTTTTTGAGCCCAACACTCGGCACAATATGTAGTAAAGAAAAGAAACTGGTTAAACGTTCTTAGGAATTACAAGTGACCAAATCACTAGCCAGGTTGAATATCTTTCCTTGGGTATCAGGGTCGTTTGTTTTTCCTTCATGAATGTTTCATAATTTTCTGTATGTGTTTCTACTGGATAGCTTCTCTTTCTTCCTCTTAATTTGTGAATCTTTTAAAATATTGCTTCCATATGTATTCTTTGTCAGATCCATGTATTGAAAACATTTCCTGCCAGCCTGTAAACAAACTCTTTCCCTTTTATTACAGAGTACATGAATTTTTTAATGAGGTTTAGCTTTTTAATCTTCCCTTTATATTACATTCATGTATGTATGCTCAGTCACTCAGCCGTGTCTGACCCTTTGATACCCCATGAACTATAGTCCACCAGATTTCTCTGTCCATGGGATTATCCAGGCAAGCATGCTGGATTGGTTTGCCATTTCCTCCTCCAGGGGATCTTCCAGATCCAGGGATCAAACCCGCATCTCCCACATTGCAGGTGGATTCTTTACCACTACACCACCTGGGAAGCTAACAGTCCATCTATTTTGTGTTTACTTAAGCATGCCCCCTTTATTCCCGGGTCATAAATGTACCCTCTTATATTGTCTGCTAAAATTCTGGGAGTTTTGTTTTTTGTATTTCCGTCTTTAAACTGTGTGGAGCTCACTTTCACAGATGGTGTAAGGTAGGGATTCAATTGCCTCAGCATCATTTAATGGATATTTAAACTTCCCCTTCACCTGAAAGTGAAAGTCGCTCAGTCCTGTCCGAGTCTTTGCGACCCCATGGGCTATACAGTCCACGGAATTCTCCAGGCCAGAGGACTGCAGTGGGTAGCCTATCCCTTCTCCAGAGGATCTTCCCCACCCAGGAACTGAAGCAGCTCTGCTGCGTTGCAGGCAGAGTCTTTACCGAGGCACCAGGGAAGCCCAGACACTGGTTGGCCTTCACCTGGGATGCAGCTAGCAGTGGGTTTCTCTGTGTGCGGGGCTCACGTCTGGCTCCTCTGCTTGGCTGCAGTATTTGTTGTTGCCTGCACAAACACCCAACCTTCTGTGTTCACACAAGTCCCTCCACCTTGCTCTTTTTCTTCAAACGTGCTTTGGCTATTTCTGGCTCTTTATTTTTCCATATTCACTTTTCCAGTCACCTTGTCAAGTTATCCGCCACACCCTTATACCCACTAGAGTTGTCAGAATTTTGTTTGGAAGTACATTCAATTTTTAGGCTGATTTGGGGGAGAATTTACGACTCTAAAAATGGAATCTTCCTATCCGCTAAATAATGTAAATTCACCATTTATTAGATTTCATCTGGCTCCAAAATATACCCAGAATTCAGTAATTCTCACCATAACCAACTTGGTCCAAGCCACGATCATCTCTCCCCTGGCCAGCCAAAGTCGCCTGCCTACGGGCCTCTCTGCCTCCACGTCACTCCTCCACAGCAGCGGGGCGAGTTTTGTGAAGACATAAATCAGGTCATGGCCCTGGCACCATGGCAAATTGATTTGTCTACTCCGTGCCAGATTCCACACTTTGGGAAACAGTGGCTTAAATGAATGACTGAGACGATGCTGGTAACTGGGAAATGATCAAGAAAAGGAGGCGGAGTGGGTAGCCTTTCCCTTCTGCAGGGGACCTTTCCAACCCAGGGATTGAACCCAGGTCTCCCACACTGCGGGTGGATTCTTTACCGAATGAGCCACAAGGGAAGCCCAAGAATACTGGAGCGGGTAGCGTATCCCTTCTCCAGAGGATCTTCCGGATCCAGGAATCCAACAGGGGTTTCCTGCATTGCAGCGGATTCTTTACCAACTGAATGAGAAGATGAGTGAGTGAGTGAGAAGATGAACAAGATGCTGGTAACCGGGAAATGATCAAGTAAAGCAGGCGGTCTCCTGGAAACCAAAATGGGAACCGAGGCACTGGCCTCAACAGAGCCCCCCACCGCCGCGAGGATGAACTTGGGAGTGCCTGACCGAGTCAGAAGCAAACGCGCGGGCACAGCGGTTCCGCTCTTGGACCAGCCGGAGGCTGCGCCCAGAGCGCAGTGACAGCGAGGGCGCGTCCGGGCCTCCTGGCCGCGTGGCCGCGCACGGGGACGCGCTCCGAGGGCGCGCTCCGGGCGGCGGCGGCGGCGGCGCGCGGGGCCGCCGTGGCGGGAGACGCGCTTCCGGTGGCGGCGGAGGCGGCGCCGAGCAGGTTCTGAGAGCCGCGCGGGCGGTGGCCCAGAGGGAACGGTGAGTCGCGGGCCTGGGTGCAGTGGGTGGGAAACGCGCAGGGAGCCGGGCGGACGGGCGCGGGCTGGAGCTGGGGCGCGCGCCCGCGGGCGGCTGCTGGGAGACCCCCCGCCCCCACCCCGGCTGGGAAATCAGAAGCCCCCTCTGCCCGCCCGCGACTCCCCGGGCCAGGGGTCCCGCACCTTGGAGACCCCACCTGCCGTCCCGCTGCCTGCGCTCCGCACTCCGGCGGCCTGACCTCCCGCGAGCTCCGCCCGGAGCCCTGCGGTGCAGCGGGTCCCCCGGCGCGGAAGGGGGTCTGCATCCGCGCCCGCACGCGCCCTGCCACGCTGTCCCCGGGGCCGCGTGCCGAAACCCGCCGCGGGGCGGACGCCAAGATGGCTGCCGCGGGGACGCGTGCGGGCGCGGGCCGGGCGGCCGGGGGCCCCGACCCCCGCGCCCCCGCGCCTGGTCAGAGCCCGCCCGGCCCCGGCCCTGGAACGGGCCGTCTAGTAGGGAATACACAGGCAGGTGATGGAAGCAGTCGTGGTCCCGCTCGGAGCTTGCATCTCACTGCTGACCTCCTGAGCTTTCTCACTTGCCACGGGCCTCTAACCTTCTGAGAACGACAGTAGCCACAATGTCTGCTAAGTGTGTGCAGGCGATCCAGGTCCATGCACTTTTGCATCACATTCCTGCAGCCCCGTGAGGTACTTGGCCTTGCCTTCCTAATCCCGATGAGGAAGGAAACTCTGGATCTCAGAGAGGTTGTGTGTCCTGCCTAAGGTCACACAGTGGGTCCTCTGTAGTCTCAGCTTAAATGTCACTTCTTCAAAGATGCTTTCCCTTGGCTGCCTTGCTTGACATTGTCTCCTCCTGCACATATCCGTTGTTATATTACCCCTTTGATTTTTCAGTAAGAGAATCTGTCACCAGTTGGAATGAACTGCTGACTTCCTTGTTTGAGTCTCTGCTTGTGGTCAGGGCCTCTGCTCGTCTTGCCCATCTATCTGTTCCCTGCACCAGGGCAGCCCTCATTGAATATTTGTTGAGGGCCTGAATGATAAAGCGTAGCATGGGTGACTTCAGAGCTTGGACACTGAATCACTCCATGAGCCACTCACTGCCTTCTGAACCCCCATAGCATTTTGTTTGTACTTATCTCAAAGTTGTAATCTCTCTTCTGCCTCCTCCTCTAGATTTTTCCTTGCATGCCTCTAGCTTGTCTCTTCCTGCGCCCACCCCCAGTTTGTTGAGCTGCTTCCTTGTTTCAGGCCTTGTAATAGGTGTGAGATGGATATGCAAGTGAAACGGAAGCTTTGCCACTCTTGTGGTGCTGAACTTGGACTTGCCATATAAGACTGACTTGCCATATGAGAGCCATATAAGATGAGAGGGAATCTGGGTCAATGAGGCTCTACCAGGAGGCTCTGGGACCTCAAGCAGCTCCTTTATCCCCTGAGGACTGTGGGTGTCTGGTTTGTAAAAAATGATGGTGTTTGGAGAGGTGGATATATCAGTTTCTCTCCAGCTCTAATATATAATTGCTCTAAGTCTGTATTCAAGGGTTCAGTTGAGTGTGCAAGCATTTAAAGTCCCATGGACTTTCAGGAAAGTGTTGATACCTGAGTTGCAGTTGTCAGAGAAAAAGCTGTAGTTATAATTCAGAATCAGGAAAATATTTAGAATGCTTTTAGTAGTCTGTAGAAGTTTTATGAAATCCCATGTGGATGAGTATAGGAGGAAGCGGAGAGGACAGCACCAGCAGCAGTGACCCTTAGAACAGATACATCATACAGCTCCTTTGTTCTCTGATGCCTTGGAATGAAGGATAGCCTCTAACCTACTAAGCAAGCAGTGGTTAGATGCATTCGATTAGAGCATAGATGTGAGTGGGACAAACCTTTTGTTTGAGGTTAAAGGTAAGCAGTCAGCAGGCAGTCGTTTCTTTAAAGGCTGACGATGGCCTCAACATTGAAAAGTTATTGTCAGAATACAAATCAAACCTACAGTTGGTTAACTTAATTATACAAAGTTCAAAATTATTAAGTTTTTGATTACTTATTACTTTGTGAAATAGACAGTATATATAATCTGTGACTTGATTCTTTAAAGTAGGTGGTAAAATGTGCAACTTGGTATGTCCAAAGTACTAGAGTTTGGGAGTATTTTATTATTTTCATAGGCTGATACCACTATCTCAAGTATAAACCAGTAGAATTTTTTTTTTAATGGATAAGAACTTCACTCATCATAAGAAATTGATTAAGAAACTCAAAGGTGATCTTGAGGACCATCGAAATATGAACAATGATTACATTGTCACCTGTGTGTTTTGAAGTTCAGCTAAGAATGGGGTCTTCCTTGTGAACTGGGAGGTGGGGGGTGGGAATGGTGGCAGGGAGACAGACAGAAGGCAGTCATTCCCCCATGGCTTCTTGATTCTACATGGGCCCTATGTCTTCATGCAGACGTCTCCCTGAAACAGAGGAAGGTATGCCACAGAAAGTCCTTGCTGAGATTTGAAAGAATCTGCTTCTCGGCACAGGATTCAACTTTCTGCCCTATAAATTCATCTCCTGGGTGGCCACACCCATAAGAAAGGAATGCTGTGTGCTAATGACTATGTCAAAGCCAAATTAGGAAATGTGCTTCTCGAATAAATGTTATTGCTGTTGCCAGACACATCACATTTGGCCTCACAAGGGTCCGGAGTGAAAGAAAGCGTTAGTTGCTCAGTCGTGTCCGACTGTTTGCAGCCCTATGGACTGTAGCCCTCCAGGCTCCTCTGTCCATGGGAGTCTCCAGGCAGGAATACTGGAATGGGTTGCCATGCACTCCTCCAGGGGATCTTCCCGGCCCAGGGATCCAACCCGGGTCTCCTGCTTTGCTGGCAGATTCTTTACTATCTAAGCCACCAGGGAAGCCAAGCAGGATGTAAAATCAGGTAGAAATGCCATCTTGGGCATGACAGTTGGTTTCACTGAGTAGCTTTACAAAATAGGGGGAAGTTTCTTAGCTGAAGTGAGAGTTTAGCCATCTAGTAACACATGGAAAGTCGGGTGTCTGGTACACAGTGGGGAGCCACGTCCGCCTCCAGGGACTGGGATAGGGTATATCGCACTCTCTGGCCCTAACTGAGTAAACCAAGGCAACCAGATTCCTTCTCAGCTTTTTCAAATGCAGTTATCTTAACCAACAGTGAACTTCCAGTTTAATAATTATCATTGTTAATCTTTAGCCTGGGTTAAAGGCCTTTCCCAAGTCCCTGGGAGAGCGCATTCCCTGATAGTTTGTTTTCTGTGAAGTAAATAATTCTTCTTCTTCTTTTTTTTTTTGTTTCACAATAGTTAAGCATTTTCTTGGCATGTAACTTGAAGTTGAGATAAAGCCTGTCTTAGGAGAAAAGTGTTTTTCTCAGGTGTTCCTGGTCATCCTCAGGAAGTTCAGGCAGCCAAGCACTGTTATTCCCCTCTGGTCCCACCACACCAGCGGCCACTGTGTTTACGGACAAGACTTCAGCAAGTGAGGACAGGAGAGTCCGTGTGTTAGTGACGATCCTACATTTGTCTGTCGCTTCACAGTTTAACTAAAGGTCAATAAAGCCCTCCTGTACATCTGTTTTATAATCCTTTCAACTCTGTTAGCCAGCCCTCATCTCCAGCTTCAAGATGAGACATGCTTGGAAAGGAAGTGACAGAATCAAGACTCTAATGCAGACTGCAGTGGTTCAAGTCCAGTTCTCATTCTGTGGGTTGGTTGTCAGGATAGATGCTCGGGGAGCCAGGACGCAGGGTGAGGGTTCTTCCTCACAGGACCCAGCCAGCATCTAGCGTGGGTGGCCATGGAGGCAGCTAAATGTTTCCCCAGAGAGAGGGTAAAAATCTTCCCTTCATCAGAAGAGCATTTGGTTATTAATGTTTACTCACAAGTTTTATATTCTTTACCACGTAGTGTTTCCCAGACTTAGCTAGTCATAGGATGATGCTGGTTTAGTCACTAACTTATGTCTGACTCTTTGCGACCCCATGGACTGTGGCCCACCAGACTCCTCTGTCCATGAGACTTCCCAGGAAAGAATGCCAGAATGGTTTGCCATTTCCCCTTCCAGGGGATCTTCCCAACCCAGGGATCGAACCTGCATCTCCTACGAGTCATTCATATTGAAGTCATCAGTAAGGTTGATAAGTTAGTTGAAGACTTCAGCAGAGGTAGGTGATGTCCATCTGTAATAAGCTCTATATGGGAAGGGTATCTATACGTACGTTTGGGGAAATTTAGGCTATAGTCATTAGGATGTGTTTGCTTTTCAGTCTGTTCACTGTGTATCAGGTCTCTCCAAATCCAAGGCCAAGCCAGCGGGGTGCAGAAGAGGACTTCAGTCCTTGCTGACAGACGGTGGCAGTGATAGTTAAGTCACTCAGTAGTGTCCGACTCTGCGACCCCGTGGACTATAACCTATCAGGCTCCTCCGACCAGGGATTTTCCAGGCAAGAATGCTGGAGTGGGTTGCCATTTCCTTCTCCAGGGAGTCCATACTGAATGTACAAATTAATTTTGTTCTGGGCTTCCCTTGTAGCTCAGTCAGTAAAGAATCTGCCTGCAATGCAGGAGACCCTGGTTCGATCCCTGGGTTGGGAAGATCTCCTGGAGGAGGGCATGGCAACCCACTCCAGTATTCTTGCCTGGAGAATCCCATGGTCAGAGGGGCCTGGTGGGCTACAGTCCAGGGGGTTGCGAGAGTTGGACACAACTGAGCGACTAAACCACCACCACTGTGGCTCCACCCCTGGGCTCCCCAGGAGGCACCAGTGGTGAAGAACCCACCTGTCAATGCAGGAGGTGTGAGAGACCTGGGCTTGATCCTTGGGTGGGGAAGATCCCCTGAGGAGGGCATGGCAGCATTATTGCCCGGAGAACCCCAGGGACGGAGGAAGCTGGTGGGCTGCGGTCCGTGGGTGGCAGAGTCCGACATGCCTGAGGTGACTCAGTATGCACACAGCGTCACCGTCATCCTCGTGGTGCCTAGCATCCTCCCAAGGGCTGTCCAGCGACATGCCTCCGTCTCCTCTGAGGAAATTCCTACCCGAGAGGCACCTGCTCTGGTGTTGTCACCATCCATTGTCATGACACGCTGTGAGAACCACGTCATCAGCTGTGCTCGGGAACGCTCTGGAAAAGTGTCTGATCTTTGACCAAAGTCAGCGTTGAGGGGGAGAGAGGGAGGAGCGTTCAGGGGTGGTAAGTAGGGGTATGGCTGCGCTCCTCATGCGTACACCGGAAACCGGAAACCTTCCCCGACCACCCCGGGGGCTCCGCTTCCTTTCCACAACGGGGCCCTGGGCGGGCAGCCCAAGTGTGCAGGCCGGATGACCCCTAAGCGCAGACCCCGCCAGTCGGTGGGCGCCCGGGATGCTGCAGGACCAGGTGACCAGACCCGCCAAGCCTCAGCACCGAGACAGGTGGAAAGGTACTCTGCCTAGTGACCCCCACCTAGCAGTCAAGGCCATGGGGTGCTTTGCCCCCAAAGGCGGCTCCTGGTTCAGGAGCCCCCGCCTCGGCCCCCTGCACTTTGGGCAGAGGCTCAGAGCTTCTCCTGGGTCTACAGCTGGGAAGACAAGTGAGCCAGGGCCTTGTCCACTGTGGCACAATTTTATTGTGAAATAAGAAATAAGTTTCGTTTGTTTTGTTTTCAAATTGGACTCTTATTTATAGAAACTGGTGATTTTATTTAGAGTGGGAAAAAAAGTATAAACTGTTCCTGCGCTTGAAGGTTGGTGCAAGAAAATGCTTGTTCAATTAGATCATGGGAGTCCTAGTTAATAATTAAAATTTTATCTGGTTTGAGATCAGCTTGCTTTGTAAGAATGTTCATATGGCATTTCTGATTAGCCTTTATGGTTTTGAAATTGGTGGGGTCAGGGACGGGCTCTCAAGTTTAGTTGGTATGTCTTACGCCAGGACAGAGTTGTATTGAAATCCTTTTTTTTTGTTTTGTTTTTATTTTATTTTATTTTATTTATTTATTTATTTTTTATTATTTTTATTTTTTTTTTTCCAGTGGGTTTTGTCATACATTGATATGAATCAGCCATGGATTTACATGTATTCCCAATCCCGATCCCCCCTCCCACCTCCCTCTCCACCCGATTCCTCTGGGTCTTCCCAGTGCACCAGGCCGGAGCACTTGTCTCGTGCATCCCACCTGGGCTGGTGATCTGTTTCACCATAGATAGTATACATGCTGTTCTTTTGAAATATCCCACCCTCACATTCTCCCACAAAGTTCAAAAGTCTGTTCTGTATTTCTGTGTCTCTTTTTCTGTTCTGCATATAGGGTTATCGTTATCACCTTTCTAAATTCCATATACATGTGTCAGTATGCTGTAATGTTCTTTATCTTTCTGGCTTACTTCACTCTGTATAATGGGCTCCAGCTTCATCCATCTCATTAGGACTGGTTCAAATGAATTCTTTTTAATGGCTGAGTAATATTCCATGGTGTATATGTACCACAGCTTCCTTTTTTAAATAGTTTTATTTGTTTGTTGTTACTGAAGTTTGGTTGATGTACAATGCTGTGTTAGTTTCAGGTGTATAGCAAAACTATTTGAGTATATTTACACACACACACACACACAATAGGTCCTTGCGGTGCGCCTGTTTTATATACGTGTGTGTGCTCAGGTGCCTCAGTCATGTCCATCTCTTTGTGACCCCGTGGACTGTAGCCCACCAGGCTCCTCTGCCCATGGGATTCTCCAGGCAAAAACACTGGAGTGGGTTGCCATGCCCTCCTCCAGAAGATCTTCCCGACCCAGGGATCGAACCTGAGTGTCCTGCATCTCCTGCATTGCAGGCAGGTTCTTTACTGCTGAGCCACTAGGATGTATTTTATACAATGTGTAGATGTTACTCACAAATTCCTGATTTATCCCTCCCCTGACCCCCACCTTTCCCCTTTAGTGACCCTAAGTTTTTTCCTAAATGAACTTATTTACAAAATCACATCCTTTTAAGTAGTAAAAAGAGTGCTGTGTTAGTAGCCTAATGCTACTTAGCATATCGCTACAAATGTAGTACCTTAAAACAACTAAACCTTATCCTAAAACAGCCATGTATTCGCTTATCTTTCTGGAGGTCAGAAGCCTAGACTGGTTCTGTGTTGCCTCTGGAAGCTCCAGGGGAGACTCGGTCGCTGCTCTTGGCAGCTTGCAGAGGCCGTGCCGCTCACTGGGCCCCTGACCCTGCCTCACCCCACGCTCTGCCTGTCCCTTGCCACGGCTGCTTCCCTGACTCTCCTCTCCTACCTCCCTCTTTCTCCCACAAGGACCCTTGTGATCAGGCCCACCTGAATCATCCAAGGGAGTTTCCTAGTCTTAAGACCTTTGACTTGACTATACCAGCAAAGTCCCTTTGCCACATAAGGTAATAGAGTCAGAGTCTGGAGGTTGGGGGGTGGGCATCTCTGGGGGGCCATGGTTCTGCCTGCCGCAGTCTATAGAGTGGTTGGTATGAGCTTTCGATGTTGGGGTTTTGGCAGGCTAGGCCTGGGGTCTGATGATAAGCCTGCTTCCTCCCTTGCTGGATAGCTATGAGTGACTTCTGAGGATCTTACTTTCCTCCTCTGTGAGTTGTGCATACTATGCATAAAGCGCAGGGTTGTGGAAACTGACATAGAATATTCTTCCCATGGCACACGTAGGGGCTTGAACTCTAGGCAGGCGTACAGCCCTGTTCCTTGTATGCAACGGAAACTCCAAAACTGTTGCGGTGCCTTTCCCTATCAGGCTCTTTCTCCTTTGCCTGTTAAAGAAGAGACTTTGTATACACTACTATATATAAAATAAACAGCAAGATCTTACTATACAGCACAGGGAACTGTATTCAATATCTTATAAGAATCTGTATGGAACAGAATCTGAAAAAGAATATACATACATACAAATACATACATATATTGATACATATCTGAGTCACTTTGCAGTACACCAGAATCTAATGCAACATTGTAAATCAACTATACGTCAACTTAAAAAAAGAGAGACTTTGTGAGGCCTCCACAGCAGTCTTCTTCTCATGGATGCTGTGGAGGCACCATAGGGTTAGCATAGCTCGGAGCGTCATGGTGTGAGTATACCTGTTTTTATTTAAGGGAAAAAAGAAGGGCCTTAAAGGCACTAGTTCTGTGCAGACATTAATTGCTGTAATTTGTGGGGTGGGGGGATAGCTGAAAGAGTAATAGAGAAGAAGGAATGGACTGGCTGACCAGCACCTAAGTGTCCAGCCCAGCTTTGGGCCTTTGCCCACTTCCTTCTGCCAGCAGCACCAGGGGCACCTCCTGGGCAGTTGTTTCCCCCTCTGTGCCTCTGTTTCCTGTATGGTGGGCACATTGAGGGCATCATTTTTAAGATCCTCTCTAGCTCTTATCCGATCAGAACATTTTTCTTTTATGAAGTACCATGCTATAAAACCGGATCAGGTTTTCAATAACGTGACCTTAAGTTTGCCCCGTGTTTAACAAGTTAGAGGTTGGTTTGTCATTAAGAACGAGAATTCTCTGAAAGCTATGTTAATTTTTTGTTGTTGTTGCTGTTAGATATATTAAGTGTAGGAAATAGTGACAGTGAGAATTAGACTTTACAGGGAAGAAGGATGACTTGGTACCCAATTTTATGAGAAGACATCAGTGTCAGATACCCATGGGGGAGCATGGCAGACCGCTCAGGGCTGTGAGAAGACATGGCAGATCAGAGAAGGACGTGGGGCAAACAGCTCCCAGCCTCGAGCAGAGTCACAGCCCGGTGCCCGGAGAGCCGGGGGCCCAGGCTCGGAGCACCTGCGGAAACACGTGCCGGGCCTCATGCTGGACCTCCTGGATCTGAGTCTCTGGAAGGCTGATGGTGTTTGTCTTTTTCAGAAGCTCTTCAGGTGATGTCAGTGTGTTCTGTTGGTTAGGAACCACCAGTCTGTACTGGTGGCTTTGCAGGAATAATAGTGTCCCAGGGAGGGGGCATTTAACGTGTTGTGTTTTCACTCCCTGCTTGCCACCACCATTGCTTATCATTTTTAGAATTTGTCAAAATAACCATCTTTGCAGTGTTCTCACTCCCCTGATGGCCCTTTGGGAACTGTCTCCACCTCCTCACTGGCCCAAGGTGGGAACAAACAGGGGGATCTTCCTTTTGGGCAGTGGGACAACCAGTAGACTCACTTCACGTGCCTCCAGGAGAGCACACTCTGCTGAGTTCCTGCCCACTGTCACTCTCTCTCAGCCTCTTTTGCTGTAACTTAGTCTTTCCCGACCTCTTAACACCAGAGGCCTTGGATCCCTTCTCTTTTTACAGGTACATCCCTGTTGATCTCCTCCCATTGCATGAGTTTCCATAGTCTCTGTGCTATAGCGCCCAGATGAATATCTGTAGACAAAACCTCGCCTCTGAACTCCAGACTTATTTTCAGCTGCCTCCTGGACATCTCCACTTAGAAGGCCCCTAGGCATTACAAACTTCATTCATCCAAAGCTGAACTTGCTGTTTTCTCCCTAACATCCGCTCCTCTTCCACCCAGATTACCTTAAGAGTCATGCCTTTTTATTCTGTCCCACCCCTCCATCCAAGTCATCAGGAAATCCTCTTGGCTCCGTCAACAGCATATGCAGAACACCAGTGCTTCTTGACACCTCCCTGCTCCCACCTGCTCCGTCAGCCCTCCTCTGCATGCCTGCAGGAGCCTCAGAGTGACCCTTCCCGCATCTGCTCTTATCACCCCACTGCATTCTCCACACAGCAGCTAGAGAGCCTTTTAAATTATAAGTCAGATCATTTTAGGGCCCTGTTTGGAACCCACCAGTGACTCCTGTTTCCCTCAGGGTAAAACGCAAAGGCCTCACAGTGGCCACATGGCACCAAACAGTCCTATTCCAACTTAAACCCCGCCCCCTGCCTCTCAGACCCCTCATCTGCTGTCTCCCTCTTCCTCTCTCCACCCCAGCTTCCTGCTGTTCTTTGAAGACATCTGCCTCTGGGTCTTTGCAGTGTCTGTTCCTTCTCCCTGGAATGCTGTGCCCCCATTGCCCGCATGCGTCAGTGCATCTCTTCTCTCTCATCTTGCTCCATTGTTACTTTCTCAATGAGGCCCACCCTGCCTGCCCTGGTTAAAAACACGATCTGTCCTCATGGTGTTTCCTATTCTGATTTTCCCCAAAACCGCCTATGACCTTCTTATATATTTGATACTTGATTTACCTTCTGTTTTCATTGTCTAGTTCCCCTTCTATTGCCATCATCCAACATCAGCTCCACCAGGGCTGGGATTTTTGTCTTTGTTCACTGATTTAGCCCAAGAATCTGTGACATGGATGCCCAGTCAGTGAACACTAAAGGTAGCAGCATTTTCTAGACTTTAAAGAAAGAAGAAACCTGTAAGTCTTGTCTTGGCAAGAATTTCTTCTGTATTTAATCTGTGACCTACTGCAGTGTAGAGTATAGGAACTATACCTTATAATGGTCCATTCAGAAATAGGAGTCAGTTTGACCACATTATTTTGTTTAATTATTATAGCATAGAAAGTATAAGTATAGAAACAAACTGTGACCTATATGCATAAGTGGAAATTCAAATTATGATCCTTAGGCAAGGCCAGTGTGAACTGTCTGTTACAGATCCATACTGGAAAAAGTACAGAAATTGGAAGTGCTTAGAAACTTTCATAAGAACATGTTAGAGTTCTATTATATTAATATCTCCTGATCCAATAACAAAAAATTGAGACTTCTTTGTGTCCAGCCTTTTTCAAAATTTATTTTTAATCTAGTTTACAAAAGTACTGATTCATGACAGGGATTGGAAATTAGAACAAACAAACCAGGTTTTTCATCACACGTAGTTTAAGAAGCACTGATCAGATTGACTCCAGGGCTACCTCAGGAAGTTGGAGTGAAAAATAGCTTGAGACCTTCTGTACCTTTATTAGTCATCTCATAGATCTTCAGATTATCGTCTCCTTTAGTGATTTTCAACATTTTTCTTTTTTCCTTTTCTTCCCCCCAAGCAGTAGAACCCTATCTTTAAAAGATTGTTGCCATAAAACACAGCTGTAGAGGGCAGAGGAAAACAGACCTGCTGTGGTTGAATATGAATCCCCTCCACTCCCCTCAGTTCAGTTCAGTCGCTCAGTCATGTCCAACTCTTTGCAACCCCATGAACTGCAGCACGCCAGGCCTCCCTGTCCATCACCAACTCCCAGAGACCACCCAAACCGATGTCCATCAAGTCGGTGATGCCATCCAACCATCTCATCCTCTGTCGTCCCCTTCTCCTCTTGCCTTCAATCTTTCCCAGCATCAGGGTCTTTTCCAATGAATCAGTTCTTTGCATCAGGTTACCAAAGTATTGGAGTTTCAGCTTCAGCATCAGTCCTTCCAATGAATATTCAGGACTGCTCTCCTTTAGGATGGACTGGTTGGATCTTCTTGCAGTCCAAGGGACTCTCAAGAGCCTTCTCCAACACCATAGTTCAAAAGCATCAGTTCTTCAGTGCTCAGCTCTCTTTATAGTCCAACTCTCATGTTCATACATGACTACTGGAAACACCGTAGCTTTGACTAGATGGACCTTTGTTGGCAAAGTAATGTCTCTACTTTTTAATCTGCTATCTCGGGTGATCATAGCTTTTCTTCCAAGGAGCAGGTGTCTTTTAATTTCATGACTGCAGTCACCATCTGCAGTGATTTTGGAGCCCAAGAAAATAAAGCCTGTCACTGTTTCCATTGTTTCCCCAACTGTTTGCCATGAAGCGATGGGACCGGATACCATGATCTTAGTTTTCTGAATGTTGAGCTTTAAGCCAAGTTTTTCACTCTCCTCTTTCACTTTCATCAAGAAGCTCTTTAGTTCTTCTTCGCTTTCTGCCATAAGGGTGGTGTCATCTGCATATCTGAGGTTATTGATATTTCTCCCAGCAATCTTGATTCCAGCTTATGCTTCATCTAGCCTGGCATTTCACATGATGTACTCTGCATATAAGTTAAATAAGCAGGGTGACAACATACAGCTTTGATGTACTCCTTTCTGGATTTGGAACCAGTCTGCTGTTCCGTGTCCAGTTCTAACTGTTGCTTCTTGACCTGCATACAGATTTTCCAGGAGGCAGGTGAGGTGGTCTAGTATTTCCATCTCTTGAAGAATTTTCCACAGTTTGTTGTTATACACACAGTTAAAGGCTTTGGCATAGTCAGTTAAGCAGAAGTAGATTTTTTTTGGAACTCTCTTGCCTTTTTGATGATCTAACGGATGTTGGCAATTTGATCTCTGGTTCCTCTGCCTTTTCTAAATCCAGCTTGAACATCTGAAAGTTCATGGTTCAAATACTGTTGAAGCCTGGCTTGGAGAATTTTGAGTACTACTTTGCTAATGTGTGAGATGAGTGCAGTTGTGCAGTAGTTTTAACATTCTTTGTCATTGCCTTTCTTTGGGATTGGAATGAAAACTGACCTTTTCCAGTCCTGTGGCCACTGCTGAGTTTTCCAAATTTGCTGGCATATTGAGTGCAGCACTCCACTCCCCTAGAGGTCACTAAAGTCCCTCATCAGAGCCCTAAGTCCCTGCACGCAAGTCTGATACCTATTTTCCTGGGTGTGAATTGGAGTTTCTGTTTTGCTTTTTTATGTTTTGTAGATAATACATCTGATACATCTTTTTCTAGTCTCATTTGAAATTTAGACATTTCTTCATACAGTGACCCAGGTCTTTGAAGTGTATCCTCGAATCTCCGGACTTGACATGTATGACTTAAAGGTGCCCAAATTTGACATTTAGACACTTCTTTTATCGTAGCTGAACTGGCTGAAAACTAGCAGGGACAAACCTTAGTTAAACAAAGTTGTGTGTATTTCAGTGAGAGAAATAACAGTGGAGGAATTGGGGCTGTCTCAACAACAGAGGAAGAGATAGATCTTTCAGAGCATCTTGGAGGATGGTGGAATTTTGGAAGCTTAGTGAAGCAACATTATGATTGACTCAGAGCAGGGCTGGCTGTGAAGCTCTGGACCATGAAGTAGCCCCATGACCTTGTTTCCGTGGAAATGGCAAGGTTAAGAAAGATGTGGAATATTGTTTCCAGAAACTCCTTAATCTGAAACTCTCCTCCTGGGCTGGAAATCCAGGCTTCTTTTCTGTGTCAAAAGTGGGATATTTCATTCTTCCAAGTTCTATTTCAAACAACAAAGTTTCTGACAGTCTGTGATTATGGAGAACAAGGTTTCTTATCCACAAATGAGATAAGAAAGTGACCCAAAAAATGGAGTCATTTTGACACCTTTTAGCTGCATTATGAGTTTCAGAGAAATATAAAAGGAAGTGTTCGTTGCTCAGTCATGTCTGACTCTTTGCGACCCCATGGACTGTATGTAGCCCACCAGGCTCCTCTGTTCATGAGATTCCAGAATGGAATTGCCATTCCCTTCTCCAGGGGACCTTCCCAGCCCAGGGATCGAGCCTGGGTCTCCCACGTTGCAGGCAGATGCTTTACTGTCTGAGCCACTGGGAAAGCCCCTGGGAGAAATACAGTTTCCCGTTAACTTCACAGCTGACTTTATCTGTTTGTCATCTCAGCCTGTTTTATGAATAATAGGGCTAATTTTTTACTTTCTCTCTCTCGCTGACCCACTATTTCACATACACTAAATTCCTCACATCTGTGGGCCTAACATGCTTGATTTTGATCCAGTGGGCCATGATACATGTTAATTTGAGATTCTGATAAAGTTTGAGTGACAGGCACTGACATCTTAAAACACCTATGATCTAGTGAAGCACTGAAAAATAACTTAATGAAGAATGACCTGGAAAAGAAAGCTACTAGAAGAACCAATATTAGAAATGTAGGAAGAGACCAGTGTGAGAAAGCAGTGGTTCGAAGCCATAATAGTGACCAAATCCTTCGACCTTCTAAGATCTTATAGAGAGATATAGTTTAAGGAAGTCACTACCTATGAGGGAAAAAATTAGTAGACAATGATACAGCATTACTTCTCGTAGTGAAAAACTGAAAATAACATTAACTTTGAAGGTGTTGCTAAATACCCCAAATGAACATTTAGTGCCATAGGGAGTGCTTATGAAATAAGTGCAAGAAACAGGATATTAAAATACCAGGTATGAGATCAACTTTGTTATTTGGTTTAATTAGATGATAATATGTATAGAAAATATCTGCAAGGAAATATACAAAGAGAGCAACAACAGTTATTTCAGAATGGCTAAATTATAGTAGATTTTGTTTCTTTATTCTTTATTTTCTACCGTAAGCTTATATTATTCAAAATAGTACAATAAGCACATATTATAATAATACAGAGCAGTTCTAACAATAAACATATATTACTCAGAGAAAGAAATTAGTTACTTTAGAAAAAAGTAAGGGTCCTTAGCCAGAAAATAAGTATTTTATAAGGAAAATTATATGCTCCTAAGTTATTACTATTCATGGGGTTGTCAAAATGTGTTTTTCCCATTATGACCCTGTTAGATTGAAGAACATGATTTTTCATTTTTGGTTGGTGGTTTTTACACTGAATAGGGCTGAATGAATCTGAATCTTTTTTTAATTGCAGAATTTTTAGCATGTAACCCTTTTTTGCATAATTAGTCACTTCTACTTGTAGGAATAACAGATTTAGTAAACCATAACGCAGCAGTAGTTTGACGTTGGTTCTTTCACCCAGAAAAAGGATTTCAAACTTCAGTGCCTATTATTCTTGATGTTATTTCTGACTTTTCATATTTTAATTTTTTTCTAAAGGATAGGTTTTCAAAAGTAAGGGATGATGAAATACTATGTCCTTTTAAAAAGAACTGTGTGGGAAATTATTGAAATTTGGTTAGGATCAACTGATATTTGCAAACAAATTTAGCTTTGGACTTAAATTGTCTCTCTGCCATTTATTACAAAGTTATTTTCAAAAACTGAAGTGTCTGTAACTCTTTAGTGTGATTACAGAGTTTCCAAATGTATGGTAACATTGTAAATTTTAAATCAGCTTGTCTTTCTGATCCTCTCCAGTCCAGGAAAATGTCTGGAGAACTTCCACCAAACATTAACATCAAGGAACCTCGATGGGATCAAAGCACTTTCATTGGACGAGCCAAGCATTTCTTCACTGTAACTGATCCCAGGAACATTCTGTTAACCAATGAACAACTGGAGGCGGCGAGGAAAGTAGTCCATGATTACAGGTAACATTAGTGGTATGCTTTTTGACTTAATGTGTTAACAGATCATGCTGGTGGCCTCTTGTCTTAAACCCTCCCTTAGTGAGTTTTCAACGTGTTTTTGCAATTGAATCCTTTTTATCAAAAGAAAAAAAGAAGTGAGAAATAAGAAGACAGGTTTTGTACCCCATTGCTGACCCTTAACAGAAATATCCAAGGTTCATAATAACCTGAATATAAGACAACCATCCTCCAATTCATAAGTGCCAATCTGTGAGGTGCCCTGCCTCCCACTCTCTAATAGAGCTGCCCCTGCATCCACATCCTTCTGTTTCCAGGTGGAGACCACCTCTTCCAAAACCAAGTTGTCAAGAATTAGGGTAGGTGGGTCGCTGCTTCTTAAAGCCTCAATGAGTAAACCCCACGTATAGTAGCTTAGATGGGAAGGATGCTGGTGGCATGGTGTGTAGGTTTGGGATGGATTTTGTCAGTTCAAAGAGCCAGGCATGAGGTAGAGAAGAGGCATGGGCTCTGGGCAATAGTCACAACTTTCGTTTATTTTTAAAATTTTAATACAATTTTAAAAGGCTATACTCAGTTTACAGTTATTAACAAAATATTGCAGTTATATAACAAAATATTGCTATGTTTTGAGCCTGTCTTATACCCAGTGGTTTATAAGTCTTCCACCGGTATATTGCCCCTCCACAACTTATAACCTCTAGTTTGTTCTCTGCATCTGTGTGCCTGATTCTTTTTTGTTATATTCACTAGTTCGTTGTATTTTTTAGATTCCACATATAAGCAATAATACACAGTGTTTGTCTTTCTCTGTCTGCCATATTTCACTTAGTTAGCATAATGCCCTCCAATTCTATCCATGTAGCTGCAAATGGCAAAATTTAATTCTTTTTTATGGTGAGTAGCATTCTGCCACATCTTCTTTATCCACTCATCTGTTGATGGACATGAAGCTTTCTTGATAAATGACCATATAAGAAATATTAATATTTGAAGTTTCGTGGACCACAAAGGTTTCCATCTTATTCTGCATGCTCTGTCTATTCTTGCTAATTTCTTGGCTGTTTGCTTCTTGGTTGGTTGGTTGGTTGTTTTACAATCCTTCAAAAAACAATAGAAAAACCACTCAGCTAGCTAGCCATATAGGCCACAGACAGTAATGCTGACTCCTGCTCTCAGGGAAAGTTAGAAGCTGAGAATTGGATTAGTGGGAGCTAGGAGCCTAAACATGCCATAAATAATGCATGCAGGGTACATACTTGGCTGTAATGTGGGTAGTCGGGGAAGCCAAGGGCAGTCTATAAACTGTCGCCGAGCACTGAGTCTGGTCAGGTCCTCGCATGCGCAGGCTTGCAGAAGGAGGGCTCCCTGGGCAGAGAACATCTTGGAACCCTGTGAGCAAGTCCTGAGAGAAGAGGCAGCGAAAGAGAGCAGAAATGTTATTTTGGGAATTCTGACAAGTAAAATGTTCCATGATTTTGGAACAAAAGCCAAGAAAAGAAGAGAGGAAGAGAGGTAAAGACAGCTAGAGGAGTTGAAATGAAGCCATAAAGGAGTTTGCAAAGCCCCTAAAAAAGAGCAAAATTAAAATCTTCACTGGAGCCAGTGGTGGAGAACTCAGGATGGCAGTGGTACCGAGAAAAAGTGGAAACAGAGATGCTGGGGATAAACCTGAGTCGCTCTCCAAGGGTGAGAATCCAAGGTCAGTATACTTTCTAAGCGAAGGGCCAGATGGTAAACATTTTCACTTTTCGAGCTTTACGGTATTCTTCTGTGTTGTTTTGCATGTTCACCACCCTCTAAAAATGGAAGAACCATTGTTAGCTTATCAGCCATTTAAAAACAGGACGTGACTTGTCAACTTCTGACCCAGGTGAAAAAGTGAGTGTGAAAAGGATTATATTTCAGGGGAGTAGAGGATGGTGCATGAAGACATAATTCACTGATGCTTCTCAAGGAGAAATTAGAAAAATGTGAAGAAAGTAATATTAAGTGAATAAAGAATTTTCCTCTAGTGAGGAAAAATATCTAGAAATTAAACTCACCCAGTTGCAGGCAGAGACCTCTGCAAAATGGAAATTTTTTTCCTTTTCTTTTTCTACAAAGAAACTTTTAAAAATTTTATAAGCAGCCAGAACAGGAAAAAAAGTTATTTAAAAAAAGAACAAATGACAGAGGAATCAACCTTTTCATCTATGCATTGAGCTCGTGAGGACAGCAAAAAATGTGTGCTGAGTTTCCTGGAGAAAGCATGTAACCAAGGAATTCTATACCAGAGAGTCTGTTTAGAGAGGCAACAGAAAAATATACAACATGAAAAATAAACTCCTAGGGACTTCCCAGGCTGTTCAGTGATTAAGACTTCATCCTCCAATTCAAGAGGTGCCTATTCGATCCCTAGTCTGGGAACTAAGATCATGCCTCACAGTCAAAAAGTCAGAAGATAAAACCGAATCAGTATTGTAACAAATTTGATCAAGACTTTAAAAAATGGTCCACATCAAAAAAAAAAAAAAAAGCCTTAAAAAAAAATTTAAAAATAGACTCTTCATCAATCCTTCTTGTGAGGTCAGGAAATAAAGCAAAATTGAGTTCAAGAATAAGAAATCTATGGTATGCAGTGTTTCTGCAAACAATTCAAAATGGAATTACCATATATCCAGCCATACTGCTTCTGGGCACATATCCAAAAGAATAGGCAGCAGGGTCTTAAACAGACATTTGCATACTGGTGTTTATAGGAGCATTACCACAGCAGCCAAAGGTAGAAGCAATACAAGTGTCCACGGAAGGATGAATGAAAAAATAAAACAGTATATTCACACAATAGAATACTATTAGGCCTTGAAAACAAAGGGAATCCTAATACATGCTCGGTTCAGTTCAGTTCAGTTCAGTAGCTCTTTGCAACCCCATGGACTGCAGCATGCCAGGCCTCCCTGTCCATCACCAACTCCTAGAGTTTGCTCAAACTCATGTCCATTGAGTTGGTGATGCCATCCAACCATCTCATCCTCTGTCGTCTCCTTCTCCTCCCGCCTTCAATCTTTCCCAGCATCAGGGTCTTTTCCAGTGAGTCAGTTCTTCGCATCAGGTGACCAAAGTATTGGGGTTTCATCTTCAGCATCAGTCCTTCCAGTGAATATTCAGGACTGATTTCCTTTAGGATGGGCTGGGTGGATCTCCTTGCAGTCCAAGGGACTCTCAAGAGTCTTCTCCAACACCACAGCTCAAAAGCATAAATTTTTCGGAGCTCAGCTTTCCTTATAGTCCAACTCTCACACGCATACATGACTACTTGAAAAAATATAGCTTTGACTAGATGGACCTTTGTTGGCAACATAATGTCTCTGCTTTTTAATATGCTGTCTAGGTTGGTCATAACTTTTCTTCCAAGGAGAAAGCGTCTTTTAATTTCATGACCGCAGTCACCATCTGCAGTGATTTTGGAGCCTAAAAAAATAAAGTCTGTCACCTTTTCCACTGTTTCTCCATCTGTTTGGCATGATGTGATGGGACCAGATGCCATGATCTTAGTTTTCTGAATGTTGAGTTTTAAGCCAACTTTTCCACTCTCCTCTTTCACTTTCATCAAGAGTCTCTTTAGTTCTTCACTTTCTGCCATAAGGGTGGTGTCATCTGCATATCTGAGGTTATTGATATTTCTCCCAGCAATCTTGATTCCAGTTTGTGCTTCATCCAGCCTGATGTTTCTCATGATGTACTCTGCATATAAGTTAAATAAGCAGGGTGACAATATACAGCCTTGACGTACTCCTTTTCCTATTTGGAACCAGTCTGCTGTTCCATGTCCAGATCTAACTGTTGCTTCCTGACCTGCGTACAGGTTTCTCAATAGGCAGGTCAGGTGGTCTGGTATTCCTATCTCTTGAAGAATTTCCCACAGTTTTTTGTGGTCCGCACAGTCAAAGGCTTTGGTGTAGTCCATAAAGCAGAAATAGATGTTTTTCTGGAACTCTCTTGCTTTTTTGATGATCTAACAGCTGTTGGCAGTTTGATCTCTGGTTCCTCTGCCTTTTCTAAATCCAACTTGACTATCTGGAAGTTCATGGTTCATGTACTGTTGAAGCCTGGTTTGGAGAATTTTGAGCATTACTTTGCTATCATGTGAGATGAGTGTAACTGTGCGGTAGTTTGAGCATTCTTTGGCATTGCCTTTCTTTGGGATTGGAATGAAAACTGACCTTTTCCAATTCCATGGCCACTGCTGAGTTTTCCAAATGTAACACAGGCTACAACGTAGATAAACCTTGAAGGCACTGCTCAATGAGATAAAGGGATAAATTGTTGCATAGTTCCACTTAACGAGGTCCCTAAAGTAGCAAATACATAGAAACAGAAAGTAGGATGGTGATGGCCAGGGTCTAGGGAAGGGGAGGATCAGGAGTTATTTAATGAATACAGTCTCAGTTGGGGACAATGAGAAAACTCTGATGATTGATGATGGCGAGAGTTGGACGATAACATGAATATGCTTAGTGTGCTAAAACTATACTCTTAAAAATGGTTAAGATGGTAAATTTTATGTTATGTATATTTTATTACAGTAAAAAAAAGGTAAGGAAGCTATAGTATAGACTGGTGATGGATGCTGAAATAGTTAAAATAGAAATGGTTGTTGCATTTCTAGTTATAAGGGCTTCCCTTGTGGCTCAGCTGGTAAAGAATCCACCTGCAATGTGGGAGACCTGGGTTTGATCCCTGGGTTGGGAAGATCCCCTGGAGAAGGGATAGGCCACCCACTCCAGTATTCTGGCCTGGAGAATTCCATGGACTGTATAGTCCGTTGGGTCGCAGAGTTGGACACGACTGAGCAACTTTCACTTTCACTTTCTAGTTATAAAGCATTGTAAAGGCAAAGAGAAATTTTAAATGTTTTGTAAAAAAAAAAAAAAGTATCTACCTGAATGTAAAGCTCTAGATTGTAGTATCAAGAAAAAAAAAAAAAGAATAGGAATTAAAAGTATACCAAATATTTATCTTAAATAGGTGTGTGCTCAGTTGCTCAGCTGTGTCCGACTCTTTGTGACCCCCTGGACTGTAGCCCACCAGGCTCCTCTGTCCTTGGGATTTCCCAGGCAAGAATACTGGAGTGTGTTGCCAGTATTCCAGGGGATCTTCTCCAGGGGATCTTCACAACCCAGAAATCAAACTCGGATCTCCTGCATTGGCAGGCAGATTCTTTACCACCAAGCCTCCTGGGAAGCCCATTTTAAATAGGAGGTGGTCTCAAAAATATGTATGATTTGGCTCTTCACCATATTAGAGAAATGCACCGTATTGTAGAAAGGTTTCAAGAATCTTAATGGTAAGGTCAAGTTAAGTCTTAGTATGTGTTGGGCTTCCCTGGTGGTCAGACAGTAAAGCATCTGCCTGCAGTACGGGAGACCTGGCTTCGATCCCTGGGTTCAACAGATCCCCTAGAGGAGGGCCTGGGCAACCCCCTCCAGTATTCTTTCCTGGAGAATCCCCATGGACAGAAGAGCCTGGCGGGCTACAGTCCACGGGGTTGCAAAGAGTCAGACAGGACTGAGCGACTAAGCACAGCATAGCATGTCTTCTAAAATCCCAAAGTCATAAAAACAGACTGTGTAATAAGTGTAACAAAGATAAAACCAAAAACCTGACAAAGAAGTTTTTTAAATAACATCAAATAAGATAAAAGAGACCAGAGAGTCCAGTAACAACAGTACACGTAAAAAAGGGCCAAAATCCTCTACTAAAATCAAAGACTTTAAAATAGAGTAAAAATTACCTAAAAAGCTCACCAGTGATGTGGCATCCCAGTAGGAATGCAGGAGGGTTTCCAGCCACATGACTCATCTCTGTAAGAGGTCATCGCAAAGGGAGAAATAGGGTGTCTTCCTCCAAGAACCGCTAAACACTGCACTTTCTCTTTTCATATAAACCCTTAAAGTCTGTGTGTCATAAATTGCCTAGGCCTGCTCCACTGGGGATTAGGGGTAATGCTGCTTTAATCATGTCTGCTTTTATGTGTATTATATGTAATATTATATATAAGACATATATTTTCATCTGTAAAACCAATTGTTGAATTAATGACTAAGAAATACCCCAGAGTTCTCCTTCTTCCACCAAGAGACAGATTATCTGACCTTTCAGGGGAGGATATCTCAAAGGGTTAGTTGACATCAAAGAAGAATCATGTATAGTGTAGCTTCAGAAAGTATGAATACCAATAATCTGTAGTCTTTGAGAGATTCCAGCAATGCCACTTTAACGTAAACCCAACAGAAGGTAATAAAAATGGCTAACATTACAAAGCAGAACAAAGATAACTGCAAAGAAAAAGGAAGTTGTATGAAAATCAGACAAAATTCAATTCAGGGAAAATAGATCAGAAAAAAATTGATATTGAGAAAATGAATATATTTGGTATTCATGAAACAGTTAATGTTGCATCAAATACACAAAGAAAAGACTGTTAGAAATACAGACAGAACTTGATTAAACACAATCATCTAATCACATCAGAATTGTTCAATACTTTCCTTTAATTGTATGAAAAGAAAAACCAAGAGTAAAATCACAAAGTAAAAATAATGAGAAAATTAATATAAAAACTTAGGGGATTGTGCCAAAATTGTACTGTGAAGGGAAGTTTCTAGTTTTACATGTCCCTCTGATTAAACATTAAAGGCTGATGACAAATGAACTGAGACTGCAGCTTAAGAAATTAAAGAGCAACTCAAAATAATAAGAAAATAGCAATACCACATAGCACATGCTGTGGGCTGATACTGCCTGAAGCACTTTACGTGCATTCATTTAAGCATCACAGCAAAAGTAAATGCTAGTCATGTGCCCATTTTTCAGATGAAAGAACTAAGGCAGGAAAGTTTAACTGGCTCTGAGTCCTGCCACTGTTAAGTGACAGAGCCAGCATAGGAACCCAGACAGTCTGACTCCAGAGTACATTTTGTTAACTACTCCATAGACTGCTTTTCAAGGAAAACAGAGGGAAGTTCATATTTGTTTAAAGCCAGGAATTAATAGAAAAATAAATGTAAAGACTAGTTCTTTGATAAACCTGGAGAAAGATAAGCCTCTAGTACATCTGCTGCTGCTAAGTCACTTCAGTCATGTCCGACTCTGTGCAACCCCATAGACGGCCGCCCACCAGGCTCCCCCGCCCCGGGATTCTCCAGGCAAGAACACTGGAGTGGGTTGGCATTTCCTTTTCCAATGCATGAAAGTGAAAAGTGAAAGTGGAGTTGCTGCGACTCTTAGCGACCCCATGGACTGCAGCCTACCAGGCTCCTCCATCCATGGGATTTTCCAGGCAAGAGTAGTGGAGTGGGGTGCCATTGCCTTCTCTGCCAGCACATCTAATCAATATAAAATAAATACATAAAATTCAAACTATATAACAAGAGGATAAGAAAGTTTCCTATGGGGAATATAAATATAAAAATAAAGCCTACTATTTAGCTGTTTGCTATAAATTTCAGAAATCTTAGTAAAATATCTAACCTTCTATGAATATACAAATTACCAAAATTGACTCAATGCAAAAGAAGGCAAGGAAAGAGAAAAAAGGAATAAGGAAGAAATGAGATGAATAAAAAATAAAGAGAAAAATGGAATAAATAAATAAATATAAAACTTTCCCACTAAAATCTCTCAGACCAGTAGCATCACAGGTGAAAGAAATTTCTTCATAGGAAGAAACAATACCAATTCCATCACAAACTTTCCCAGAAAATAGAAGAGGAGGAAAGTCTTCCTCATCCATTTTATGACTCTACTGGCAGCAAAGCCAAAGGGATTGCAAGAAAAAAATTACAGACCAATATCCCTCATTAACATAGACACAAAAATCTTCAACAAAGTTAACAGCTTAAAGCTAGCCATATATAAAAAGGATAATACCCAAAATAAGCAGAACCCAACTGTGGTTTATTACAACAATGCAATTTCATTTTAACATTTGGAAATTACTGTGTTAGTAGACTATGACAGAAAAACTCATGGTCATCTCAATAGATACAGAAAAAGCAGACAGAAGAATACAACATCAATTCATGATAAAACTCTCAGCAAACTAGGCATAGAAGGAATAAAATATATCTAAGAAAACCCTACAACAGACACCGAATTGAATGATGAAAGAATGAAAACTTTTCCCCTGAGATCAAGAACAAAGCCAAGATTTCAACAGTCACTACTTTCATTTAGCATTGTGCTGAGTAGCTAGTAGTCCAATTAGGAAAAATAGCAACATAAAAGATGTATGGATAGGAAAGGAACTAAAACTGTCTTCATCACAGAAAGCATGATCATCTGTATAGGAAAAATCTACCAAAAATGCAAATAGGGTGTGTTTAGCCCAATCATGAGATATAAGATCAATATACAGAAATCAATTGAGTTTCTATATACGAACAATTAATAACTGGAAATAGAAATTTTAAAAATAGTATTTTCAGTAGCAACAAAAATATTACATGCCTGATTTCAAGATTTACTATCAAGCTCAAGTAGTCAAAACAGTATAACATTGGCATAAAGATAGGTATACGGGTCAGTGGAACAGAATAGAGGATCCCAAAATAGGGTTCTCAAGATAATTCGGTGGAGAAAGAATATTCTGTTCGATGAGTGGGTCTGGAAAAATGGATTTTCCTATTAAAAAAAGCATTAGTCCTTAAACAAAACCATAAACATAACTTGAAATGAATAATAAACCTAAATATACAAGCTAAAACTATAAAACTTCTAGAAGATTGATCCTTTGATCATTATGTAGTGTCCTTCTTTGTCTCTTTTCACTTCCTTTATTTGAAAGTCTATTTTATCTGATATGAGTATTGCGACTCCTGCTTTCTTTTGGTCTCCGTTTGCATGAAATATTTTTTTCCAGCCCTTCACTTTTAGTCTGTATGTGTCTCTTGTTTTGAGGTGGGTCTCTTGTAGACAGCATATATAGGGGTCTTGTTTTTGTATCCATTCAGCCAATCTTTGTCTTTTGGTTGGGGCATTCAACCCATTTACATTTAGGGTAATTATTGATAGGTGTGGTCCCGTTGCCATTTACTTTGTTGTTTTGGGTTCACGTTTATACAACCTTTCTGCATTTCCTGTCTAGAGAAGATCCTTTAGCATTTGTTGAAGAGCTGGTTTGGTGGTGCTGAATTCTGTCAGCTTTTGCTTATCTGTAAAGCTTTTGAATTCTCCTTCATATCTGAATGAGATCCTTGCTGGATACAGTAATCTAGGTTGTAGGTTATTCTCTTTCATTACTTTCAGTACGTCCTGCCATTCCCTTCTGGCCTGGAGTGTTTCTATTGATAGATCAGCTGTTATCCTTATGGGAATCCCTTTGTGTGTTATTTGTTGTTTTTCCCTTGCTGCTTTTAATATTTGTTCTTTGTGTTTGATCTTTGTTAATTTGATTAATATGTGTCTTGGGGTGTTTCGCCTTGGGTTTATCCTGTTTGGGACTCTCTGGGTTTCTTGGATTTGGGTGGCTATTTCCTTCCCCATTTTAGGGAAGTTTTCAGCTATTATCTCCTCGAGTATTTTCTCATGGCCTTTCTTTTTGTCTTCTTCTTCTGGAACTCCTATGATTCGAATGTTGGGGCGTTTCACAGTGTCCCAGAGGTCCCTGAGGTTGTTCTCATTTCTTTTGATCCTTTTTTCTTTTTTCCTCTCTGCTTCATTTATTTCCACCATTTTATCTTCTACCTCACTTATCCTATCTTCTGCCTCCGTTATTCTACTCTTGGTTCCCTCCAAAGTGTTTTTGATCTCATTCATTGCATTATTCATTTGTAATTGACTCTTTTTTATTTCTTCTAGGTCTTTATTAAACAGTTCTTGAATCTTTTCAATCTTTGTTTCCAGGCTATTTATCTGTAATTCCATTTTGTTTTCAAGATTTTGGATCATTTTTATTATCATTATTCTAAATTCTTTTTCAGGTAGATTCCCTATCTCCTCCTCTTTTGTTTGACTTGGTGGGCATTTTTCATGTTCCTTTACCTAAATATATATGCACCCAACATAGGAGCACCGCAATATGTACGGCAAACGCTAACGAGTATGAAAGAGGAAATTAATAGTAACACAATAATAGTGGGAGACTTTAATACCCCACTCACAACTATGGATAGATCAACTAAACAGAAAATTAACAAGGAAACACAAACCTTAAATGACACAATGGACCAGCTAGACCTAATTGATATCTATAGGACATTTCACCCCAAAACAATCAACTTCACCTTTTTTCTCCAGTGCACACGGAACATTCTCCAGAATAGATCACATCCTGGGCCATAAATCTGGTCTTGGAAACTTCAAAAAAATTGAAATCATTCCAGTCATCTTTTCTGACCACAGTGCAGTAAGATTAGATCTCAAATACAGGGAAAAAATTGTTAAAACTTCAAACATATGGAGGCTAAATAACACGCTTCTGAATAACCAACAAATCATAGAAGAAATCAAAAAAGAAATCAAAATATGTATAGAAATGAATGAAAATGAAAACACAACAACCCAAAACCTATAGGACACTGTAAAAGCAGTGCTAAGGGGAAGGTTCATAGCATTACAGGCTTACATCAAGAAACAGGAAAAAAACCAATTAAATAACCTAACTCTACACCTAAAGCAATTAGAGAAGGAAGAAATGAAGAACCCCAGAGTTAGCAGAAGGAAAGAAATCTTAAAAATCAGGGCAGAAATAAATGCAAAAGAAACTAAAGAGACCATAGCAAAAATCAACAAAGCTAAAAGCTGGTTTTTTGAAAAAATAAACAAAACTGACAAACCATTAGCAAGACTCATTAAGAAACAAAGAGAGAAAAACCAAATTAACAAAATTAGAAATGAAAATGGAGAGATCACAACAGACAACACTGAAATACAAAGGATCATAAGAGACTACTACCAGCAGCTCTATGCCAATAAAATGGACAACTTGGATGAAATGGACAAATTCTTAGAAAAGTATAACTTTCCAAAACTGAACCAGGAAGAAATAGAAGATCTTAACAGACCCATCACAAGCAAGGAAATCGAAACTGTCATCAAAAATCTTCCAGCAAACAAAAGCCCAGGACCAGATGGCTTCACAGCTGAATTCTACCAAAAATTTAGAGAAGAGCTAACACCTATCTTACTCAAACTCTTCCAGAAAATTGCAGAAGAAGGTAAGCTTCCAAACTCATTCTATGAGGCCACCATCACCCTAATTCCAAAACCAGACAAAGATGCCACAAAAAAAGAAAACTACAGGCCAATATCACTGATGAACATAGATGCAAAAATCCTTAACAAAATTCTAGCAAACAGAATCTAACAACATATTAAAAAAATCATACACCATGACCAAGTGGGCTTTATCCCAGGAATGCAAGGATTCTTTAATATCCGCAAATCAATCAATGTAATACACCACATTAACAAATTGAAAGATAAAAACCATATGATTATCTCAATAGATGCAGAGAAAGCCTTTGACAAAATTCAACACTCATTTATGATTAAAACTCTCCAAAAAGCAGGAATAGAAGGAACATACCTCAACATAATAAAAGCTATATATGACAAACCCACAGCAAGCATCACCCTCAATGGTGAAAAATTGAAGGCATTTCCCCTGAAATCAGGAACAAGACAAGGGTGCCCACTCTCACCACTACTATTCAACATAGTGTTGGAAGTTCTGGCCACAGCAATCAGAGCAGAAAAAGAAGTAAAAGGAATCCAGATAGGAAAAGAAGAAGTAAAACTCTCACTGTTTGCAGATGACATGATCCTCTACATAGAAAACCCTAAAGACTCTACCAGAAAATTACTAGAGCTAATCAATGAATATAGTAAAGTTGCAGGATATAAAATTAACACACAGAAATCCCTTGCATTCCTATATACTAACAATGAAAAAACAGACAGAGAAATTAAGGAAACAATACCATTCACCATTGCAACAAAAAGAATAAAATACTTAGAAGTATATCTACCTAAAGAAACAAAAGACCTATACATAGAAAACTATAAAACACTGATGAAAGAAATCAAAGAGGACACAAACAGATGGAGAAACATACCGTGTTCATGGATTGGAAGAATTAATATTGTCAAAATGGCTATTCTACCCAAAGCAGTCTATAGATTCAATGCAATCCCTATCAAGCTACCAACGGTATTTTTCACAGAACTAGACCAAAGAATTTCACAATTTGTATGGAAATACAAAAAACCTCGAATAGCCAAAGTAATCTTGAGAAAGAAGAATGGAACTGGAGGAATCAACCTGCCTGACTTCAGACTCTACTACAAAGCCACAGTCATCAAGACAGTATGGTACTGGCACAAAGACAGAAATATAGATCAATGGAACAGAATAGAAAGCCCAGAGATAAATCCACGAACCTATGGACACCTTATCTTTGACAAAGGAGGCAAGGATATACAATGGAAAAAAGACAACCTCTTTAACAAGTGGTGCTGGGAAAACTGGTCAACCACTTGTAAAAGAATGAAACTAGAACACTTTCTGACACCATACACAAAAATAAACTCAAAATGGATTAAAGATCTAAATGTAAGACCAGAAACTATAAAACTCCTAGAGGAGAACATAGGCAAAACACTCTCCGACATAAATCACAGCAAGATCCTCTATGACCCACCTCCCAGAATATTGGAAATAAAAGCAAAACTAAACAAATGGGACCTAGTGAAACTTAAAAGCTTTTGTACTACAAAGGAAACTATGGGTAGGGTGAAAAGACAGCCCTCAGATTGGGAGAAAATAATAGCAAATGAAGAAACAGACAAAGGATTAATCTCAGGAATATACGGGCAACTCCTGCAGCTCAATTCCAGAAAAATAAATGACCCAATCAAAAAATGGGCCAAAGAACTAAACAGACATTTCTCCAAAGAAGACATACAGATGGCTGACAAACACATGAAAAGATGCTCAACATCACTCATTATTAGAGAAATGCAAATCAAAACCACAATGAGGTACCATTACACGCCAGTCAGGATGGCTGCTATCCAAAAGTCTACAAGCAATGGATGCTGGGGAGGGTGTGGAGAAAGGGGAACCCTCTTGCACTGTTGGTGGGAATGCAAACTGGTGCAGCCGCTGTGGAAAACAGTGTGGAGATTTCTTGGAAAACTGGAAATAGAGCTGCCATATGACCCAGCGGTCCCACTTCTGGGCATGCACACTGAGGAGACCAGATCTGAAGGAGACACGTGCACCCCAGTGTTCGTCGCAGCACTGTTTATAATAGCCAGGACATGGAGGCAACCTGGATGCCCATCAGCAGATGGATGGATAGGGAAGCTGTGGTGCATATACACCATGGAATGTTGCTCAGCCATGAAAGGGAATTCATTTGAACCAGTCCTAATGAGATGGATGAAGCTGGAGCCCATTATACAGAGTGAAGTAAGCCAGAAAGATAAAGAACATTACAGCATACTGACACATGTATATGGAATTTAGAAAGGTGATAACGATAACCCTATATGCAGAACAGAAAAAGAGACACAGAAATACAGAACAGACTTTTGAACTTTGTGGGAGAATGTGAGGGTGGGATATTTCAAAGGAACGGCATGTATGCTATCTATGGTGAAACAGATCGCCAGCCCAGGTGGGATGCACGAGACAAGTGCTCCGGCCTGGTGCACTGGGAAGACCCAGAGGAGTCGGGTGGAGAGGGAGGTGGGAGGGGGGATCGGGATTGGGAATACATATAGGTCCATGGCTGATTCATATCAATGTATGACAAAACCCACTGGGAAAAGAGAAAATAATAATAAAACAAAACAAAACAAAAAAAAAAAAACTTCTAGAAGAAAGCAAGATAAAATCTGTATGACTTTGGGATAGGCAAAGATTTCTTAGGCTGTAAGCAGGAAGAATAAGGGAAAAGTTTATCTCTACACTTCAGAAGACACTGTTTAGAAAACAAAAATGCAGTTCACGAACTGGAAGAAAATGTTTGCAAAACTTATAGCTCATAAGGGACTTACATCAACAAGAGATAAAGAATTCTTTTAAACCCAATTTTTTAAAATGGGTCCAAAGATTTGAGTAGACTGCTGACACTCAACCAAAGAAAATATGGAAATATCAAGCAAGTATATAGAAATATGCTGAGCATCATTAGTTGTTAGGGAAATGCAATTTAAAACCACAATGAAGTATCATCTCACACCTGTCAGAATCAAAAAGACAACAAATAACAACTTTCCGTGAGGATGTAGAGAAAAGGGAGCCCTCATGTCCTGTTGGTGGGAATGGATAGAATGGAGATTCCTTTAAAAATTAAAACTATTAGGTGGTGCAAACATAATTGCAGTTTCAGATCGTGAATTTTAAGTCATTATAACTAGGCTCAAACACATCTTTATTAATCAAAATAGGAACCATTATAATCAACACATTTTTGCCAATGAGAAATAAGTTTTGTTTATTCCTGTAGCATAAAAATCCATGCCTCAGGATTCATCAAACTCTTGGAAAGCGTTTTCCAAGCCTCCTGCTGGTTGTGGAAGCATTTTCCCTGCAAAAAGTGATTCAGATGCTTGAAGAAGTGGTAGTCGGCTGGTGAGAGGTCAGGTGAACGTGGTGGATGAGGCAAAACTTCATAGCCCAACTCGTTCACCTCTTGAGGTGTTCGGTGTGCAAAGTGTGGTCAGGTGTCGTCATGGAGAAAATCGGGGGCCATTCTGTTGACCAGTGCCGGCTGCAGGTGACAGTTTTTGGTGCATCTCATCAATTTGCTGAGCACACTTCTCAGTTAGAATGGTTTTGCCGGGATTCAGAAAGATGTGGTGGATCAGACCTGCAGCAGACCACCAAACAGTGACCATGACCCTCTGTTTGGGTGCAAGTTGGGCTTTGGGAAGTGCTTCGGAGCCTCTTCTCAGTCCAGCCACTGAGCGGGCCATTGCTGGTTGTCATATAAAATCCACTTGTCGTCACACATCACAGTCTGGTTGAGAAACAGTTCATTGTTGTTGTGTAGAATAAGAGAAGACGATGCTTCAAAACGACAATTTTTTAATCTGCGGTCAGCTTGCGAGGCACCCACTTACCGAGCTTTTTCACCTTTCTGGTTTGTTTCAAATGCCAAACGACAGTAGAAAGGTTGATGTGGAGTTCTTCAGCAACTTCTCGTGTAGTGTAAGAGCATCAGTTTCGATGGTTGCTCTCAATGGTCCTTGTCAACTTCCGATGGCCGGCCGCTGGGCTCCTCGTTTTCAAGGATCTCGTCTCCTTTGCAGAATTTCTTGAAGCACCACTGTGCTGTATGTTCATTAGCAGTTCCTGGGCCAAATGAGTTCTTAATGTTGCAAATTGCCTCTGCTGATTTACAACCCATTTTGAACTTGAAAATCACTCAAATTTGCCTTTTGTTTAACATCATTTCCTAGTCTAAAAAAAATACGAAATATATAGCAGGTAATAAGGCATTTCACAAAAAACTGTGGAAAATTCTTAAAGAGATGGAAATACCAGATGTCCTGACCTGCCTCCTGAGAAATCTGTATGCAGGTCAAGAAGCAATAGTGAGAACTGGACATGGAACAACAGACTAGTTCCAGATCTGGAAAGAAGGACGTCAAAGCTGTATATTGTCACCCTGCTTATTTAACTTCTATGCAGACTACATCATGCAAAATGCCAGGCTGCATGAAGCACAAGCTGGAATCAAGATTGCTGGGAGAAATACTAATAACCTCAGATATCCAGATGACACCACCCTTATGGCAGAAAGCAAAGAAGAACTAAAGAGCCTCTTGAAGAAAGTGAAAGAGAAGAGTGGAAAAGTTGGCTTAAAACTCAACATTCAGAAAACTAAGATCATGGCATCTGGTCCCATCACTTCATGGCAAATGAATGGGGAAACAATGGAAATTGTGAGAAACTTCATTTTCTTGGGCTCCGAAATCACTGCAGATGGTCACTGCAGCCTTGATATTAAAAGACACTTGCTCCTTGGAAGAAAAGTTATGACCAACCTAAACAGCATATTAAAAAGTGGAGACATTACTTTGCCGACAAAGGTCCGCCTAGTCAAAGCTATGATTTTTCTAATAGTCATGTATAGATGTGAGAGTTGGACCATAAAGAAAGCTGAGCACTGAAGAATTGATGCTTTTGAACTGTGGTGTTGGAGAAGACTTTTGAGAGTCCCTTGGACTACAAGGAGATCCAAGTAGTCAATCCTAAAGGAAATCAGTCCTGAATATTCATTGGAAGGACTGATGTTGAAGCTGAAGCTTCAATACTTTGGCCACCTGATGCGAAGAACTGACTCATTTGAAAAGACGCTGATGCTGGGAAAGATTGAAGGTGGGAGGATGAATTGGTTGGATGGCATCACTGACTCGATGGACATGAGTTTGAGTAAGCTCCAGGAGTTGGTGATGGACAGGGGAGCCTGGCGTGCTGCAGTCCATGGGTTCATAAAGAGTCGGACACGACTGAGCCACTGAACTGAACTGAATAAGTCATAGCAAAAAACAATAAAGCAAGGAATGCATATTAAAATGATGTATAACATAACCACATTTATTTAAGAATGTTTTACAGTATCAAATGGCAAAATTCAGCAATGCAAAACCATAATTACTTTTGCACCAACCCAATACATACAGTCCATCAGTTCCACTCCTGGGTATTCAAAAAAAGATATATGTACACCTATGTTTATTGCAGCATTGTTTACAATAGCCAAGATATGGAAGCAATCTAAGTACCAATCAATAGATGAATGGATAAGAAGTTGTGATAAATACAGATATGTAAAAAATATATTACTCAGCCATAAAAGAAAAATGAAATCTTGTCATTTCTGAGAATACAGCTGGACTTGGGTTTGCTATGCTAAATGAAACAAGTCAGAGAAAGACAAATACTGTATGATTCTACTTGTATGTGGAATCTAGAAAATGAAACAAATGAACAAACATGACAAAACAAAAGCAAGCTCACAGATACAGAGAACAGACAGGTGGTTGTCACAGGAGAGGAGGTTGTGGAGAGGATAGAAATAGGTGAAGGGGATTAACTCCCAATTGGTACAGACTCCCAATTACTGAATTGTTGTCATTGTTCAGTCGCTTAGTAGTGTCCCAATTCTTTGTGACCTCAAGGACTGCAGCACACTAGTCTTCCCTGTCCTTCACCACCTCCCAGAGTTTGCTTAAACTCACGTCCATTGAGCTGGTGAGGCCATCCAACCATCTCATCCTCTGTTGCCTCCTCCTCCTCCTGCCCTCAATCTTTCCCAGCATCAGGGTCTTTTTAATTACAAAAGAAATGAGTCACAGGTATGAAATGTACATTGTGGGGATATGTCAAGAATTATAATTTTAATATCTTTGTAAGGTGGCAAATGGCAGCTAGACTTACAATTTTGAAATGTACAGAAGCACTGAATCACTGTGGTGTGTACCAGGAGCCAGCGCAGTGTTGTAGGTCAGTTATCCTGCAAAAACAATCTCATAGAAAAATTGCTCAGATTTTTGGTTACCAGAGGCAGGGGGTAAAGGAGAGGAAGTGGATAAAAGCAGTCAAAAGGTACAAACTTCCAGTTACAAGATAAGTACTTGAGATGTGATATACAACATGATAAATAAAGTGAACACTTCTATACATTATATATGAAAACTGTTAAGAGAGTACATTCTGAGTTCTCATCACAAGGAACAATATCTCTTTCTGTTCCTTTAATTTTGTATCGGTATGATATGAATGTTTGCTAAACTATTATGCTGATCATTTCATGATGTATGTAAGTCAAGTCATTATTTTGAACATCTTAAACTTATATAGTGCTATATGTTACCTATATCTCAACAAAACTGGAAGGGAAAAAGGGTATATACTGGAAAGTCTAAAGTAAAAGACAAAAACAACAAATACCACTTTATGCCTATTGACACTGACATTCACAAGTCGCTCAGTCGCCTCCGACTCCTTGCGACCCTATGGCCTGTAGCCTGCCAGGCTCCTCTGTCCGTGTGATTCTCCAGGCAAGAATACTAGAGTGGGTTGCCATTTCCTTCTCCAGGGGATCTTCCTGACCCAGGGATCAAACCCAGGTCTCCTGCATTGCAGGCAGACGCTTTACCATCTGAGCCACAAGGGAATCCCCTTTATGCCTATAAGAATGGCTAAAAAGAGAATTGATAAATGTGAGGCAAGTGCAAGACCACTGGGTGTCGTCATTAAAAGAAGTCCTTTGAATAACTGGAGGAATATGTGGTAGGCCTGGATATGGTACAGAGGTTTCAGATCTCTCCAGATTAATATAGTTTTGGTCAAAATACAATTGTGATCACCTATAAAATTAAAATAATAGTGGAGGTACTTTCAAAAAAGCAGACAAAGTAACGGAGTGAAGGACCGTGGTCTACGAGATACTAAGTGGACTGTCATACAGTGGCAACTAACGCATCATAAATCAACTATATTCCAATAAAAAATTAATTAAAAAAATAAATCATCGATTAAAATAGTGGCTTTGACACCATCAGATGAGGGGATTACTGTGGAAAGTCCAGAAAGCAAGCTTAACATTCATAAAAGCTCAAGTGATGATAAAGAGAACATTGAAATCCTTGTATTGGAATGGAGGACCAGCCAACTGGAAACAGAAGTTAAGCAATTCCTCATATTTGTATCTTAAGGTGAATCCCAAACAGATTAATGCCTTTAAGTGACCAAAAAACAACTATCAGGAAAATGCAAGAAGTGTCTGTGAGCATACCTGTGATCCTAAAACGGGTCACACCTTTCCAGGCAGAGCCTTCTTCTGTTCCTCTGCTGCGCTGTGCTTGGTCGCTTGGTCGCGTCCAACTCTTTGCAACCCCATGACCTGAATGCATAATAATAAAAATTTTCATGACAGCAGATAACCTAACTAGACAAAATTATCCACATTGTATAAAGGGTACAAAAGGTTACCTAGATAATAATGATGGTACCGCTGCTGAGGATAAGATAAAGGACCTACTCAAGTCGAGAAAAAGGATAAAATATGTACAGTTTTAATATTCCACATAGTTTTCATCTCAGAGAATATACTCATTTCTTTCTAAATAATCTTGGAGGTGGGAAAAGTTTTATTTATAAGGATGTTTACTTCCTCATCCTTTACCAGTGGAGAAGGTTAAATGCAGTTACAATGTCCTACAGCGGGGATTAGGATGATTTCTATGACTGCCTTAACACATTACCACAAACTGAGTGACTTAAAACAGTGGAAATGTATGGTCTGAAATCAAGGTGTTGGCAGGCCTGTTCCCTCTGACAGCCCTAGGGCAGGCCCTTCTTTATCTCTTCCAGCGTCTGGAAGCTCTAGGCTTGTAGCCATGCCACCCAAATCTCTGTCTCCCTCATCACACACCCTTCTTTATGTGACTGCGCTTGGTCTTACAAAGACATCGGCCATTGAACTTGCCCCCACTTTCCCGCAATCCAGCATGACCTCATCTTAACTACATAAGTAACAGCCCTGTTTACAAATAAGGTCATATTCTGAAGTTCCATGTGAATGTGAATTTTTTGGGGGGAAAGTATTTGACCCAGTATAGATGATATAGAAGAATATATAAAGATACAGAGAAAGGTTTACCTTCATTGATAAAAAAGGTGATAAATGCATCATGTATATAGATCTAGAAAAGCCTGAAAGGGTATTCAATAAGCATTACCAGTGACTGTGAATCAGGGAAAGCTTGAACGGTTTTAGTTATGCTAATGAATTTCTGTATTTTCTAAATTTCTTGCAAGGAATATGTGTTTCTTTGATAAGGAAATATAATGAACCTTTCTAGTCTAAGGTTTTCAAAATACAGGTTTAAGAATGATTTCATATTCTTGGTTACCACAGCTTTTGTCTAATGAGGTAAAAATATCTTAGAGTTTACAGAGTTCAAAGTACATTTTAAAATGTCATTTAAAACAATATTTCAAAGTTGAATAGTTCCCTATTATACAACAAACTTGTGTTTTTCCAAATTATAGATAATTTGAATTTGTGGGTTTAAAATGCTTATTTTAAGTGTATACTGTCCTTTGTGTTATTGGAATTTCCCTCACTCTATGAAATAGTTTGATTTTTCCCTCTATCTAGACACAGATGTTCTAGGTAGCACTGCTGAGATACTTGGAATGAACAATTGCTATGTTGTTTGTTGCTGTTTTCCTAGGCAAGGAATTGTTCCTTCAGGTCTCACAGAAAATGAATTATGGAGAGCAAAGTACATCTATGATTCAGCTTTTCATCCTGACACTGGTGAAAAGATGATTTTAATAGGAAGAATGTCAGCTCAAGTTCCAATGAACATGACCATCACAGGTTGTATGATGACATTTTATAGGTAAGTTCTGGCAATGTAACAACAGTTTGTTTTCTATTCCAGGAGCTTAAAGCACATTTTTGTACTTGAATGGTTTTATTGAAATAAATGTCATTTCATGTGGCGTTTCATTTTGTATAAAAGTTACAATCCTAGGGGGTTGTTTTACCTTTTCCTTTGGTTGAAGAGAACTCTCCTTGTTGCCCAAAAGGAGGTCGAATTTCTCCCTAAGTCTTAGACCCAAAAGAAAATGAGAAAGAAAGTTTAGAAAGCCTCTAAGCAGATTCTCTTTGTAATTGATTCATATAATATAGGTGTAAGTATATATGTAGGTGTAAACACCTAGGCTTATACGTAGAATGAGAAGGGATGAGAAATACTTAGCCTACAAGTAGCTTCTTTATGTAAGAGGAGGGACCTGACGTTAGTCACAGTAAGTGAGTGCCTGCTCTTTGCTGGGCTTCCTTATAAGTTTAAGACAAAATTTTTTTTTTTTAATTAATTAATTTATTTATTTTTTCAGTGGGTTTTGTCATACATTGACATGAATCAGCAATAGATTTACATGTATTCCCCATCCCGATCCCTGCTCCCACCTCCCTCTCCACCCGATTCCTCTGGGTCTTCCCAGTGCACCAGGCCCGAGCACTTGTCTCATGCATCCCACCTGGGCTGGTGACCTGTTTCACCATAGATAATATACATGCTGTTCTTTCGAAACATCCCACCCTCGCCTTCTCCCACAGAGTTCAAAAGTGTTCTGTATTTCTGTGTCTCTTTTTCTGTTTTGCATATAGGGTTATCGTTACCATCTTTCTAAATTCCATATATATGTGTTAGTATGCTGTAATGTTCTTTATCTTTCTGGCTTGCTTCACTCTGTTTAATGGGCTCCAGTTTCATCCATCTCATTAGAACTGATTCAAATGAATTCTTTTTAATGGCTGAGTAATATTCCATGGTGTATATGTACCACAGCTTCCTTATCCATCCATCTGCTGATGGGCATCTCGGTTGCTTCCATGTCCTGGCTATTATAAACAGTGCTGCGATGAACATTGGGGTGCACGTGTCTCTTTCAGATCTGGTTTCCTCAGTGTGTATGCCCAGAAGTGGGATTGCTGGGTCATATGGCAGTTCTATTTCCAGTTTTTTAAGGAATCTCCACACTGTTCTCCATAGCGGCTGTACTAGTTTGCATTCCCACCAACAGTGTAAGAGGGTTCCCTTTTCTCCACACCCTCTCCAGCATTTATTGCTTGTAGACTTTTGGATAGCAGCCATCCTGACTGGCGTGTAATGGTACCTCATTGTGGTTTTGATTTGCATTTCTCTGATAATGAGTGATGTTGAGCATCTTTTCATGTGTTTGTTAGCCATCTGTATGTCTTCTTTGGAGAAATGTCTGTTTAGTTCTTTGGCCCATTTTTTGATTGGGTCATTTATTTTTCTGGAATTGAGCTTCAAGAGTTGCTTGTATATTTTTGAGATTAATCCTTTGTCTGTTGCTTCATTTGCTATTATTTTCTCCCAATCTGAGGGCTGTCTTTTCACCTTACTTATAGTTTCCTTTGTTGTGCAAAAGCTTTTAAGTTTCATTAGGTCCCATTTGTTTAGTTTTGCTTTTATTTCCAATATTCTAGGAGGTGGGTCATAGAGGATCTTGCTGTGATTTATGTCGGAGAGTGTTTTGCCTATGTTCTCCTCTAGGAGTTTTATAGTTTCTGGTCTTACATCTAGATCTTTAATCCATTTTGAGTTTATTTTTGTGTATGGTGTTAGAAAGTGTTCTAGTTTCATTCTTTTACAAGTGGTTGACCAGCTTTCCCAGCACCACTTGTTAAAGAGGTTGTCTTTTTTCCATTGTATATCCTTGCCTCCTTTGTCAAAGATAAGGTGTCCATAAGTTCGTGGATTTATCTCTGGGCTTTCTATTCTGTTCCATTGATCTATATTTCTGTCTTCGTGCCAGTACCATACTGTCTTGATGACTGTGGCTTTGTAGTATAGTCTGAAGTCAGGCAGGTTGATTCCTCCAGTTCCATTCTTCTTTCTCAAGATTACTTTGGCTATTCGAGGTTTTTTGTATTTCCATACAAATTGTGAAATTATTTGTTCTAGTTCTGTGAAAAATACCGTTGGTAGCGTGATAGAGATTGCATTGAATCTATAGATTGCTTTGGGTAGAATAGCCATTTTGACAATATTAATTCTTCCAATCCATGAGCATGGTATGTTTCTCCATCTGTTTGTGTAAGACAAAATTTAACTCCATCCTCACCTTAACCCAGCAATCGCCATCCTCCAGGATCTAATGCCTGGTGATCTGAGGTGGAACTAATGTAATAATAATAGGAACACAGTGTGCAATAAATGTAATGAGCTTGAATCATCCGAAACCATCCCCTACTCCAGTCCATAGAAGAATTGTCTTCCATGAAACCGGTCCCTGGTGCCATAAAGGTTAAGGACCACTGCCCTAGCCCTCTTAAGTTTGTTGCATCCATAGTTAATGAATGAGGAAGCTGAGAATCAGAGAGGGTAAAAATCTGCCCAGCTCCACTGGTCCTCAGCCTCTGACCCAGAACATACAGTCCTGGACCCCGCACCCCCCCTGCTCCAGTCTGTCGCCTGTCTGGTTCCTGGCCTTCGCGTTGTTTGTTCTGCGTGACGGCCAGATCCCAAGCGGTGGTGGTGGTGTGATGGATCTCTCTATTTCAGGACCACACCAGCGGTACTCTTCTGGCAATGGATCAACCAGTCCTTCAATGCCGTGGTCAATTACACCAACAGAAGTGGAGATGCTCCCCTCACTGTCAAGTAAGACTGGAAGGTTTCACCGGCCTCTGCATTCTTTTGGTGTTCATTTGATCCAGTGGTGATGCCCTCCTGGTGAAAAAATATATGTGTACCAATTGTGCATGTGGTTCGGAATCGTAGGAGCCTGTGTCTCAGTAGTGTGTCTTTTCCTCCCTCTCTATCTAGATGACAGTTTGCCGCAGGCTGCCTTCTCAGGCATCACCCATGCTGTGAATGGCGCTGGTAGGAAGGCAGGGCTCCCGCACCCGAGGGCACATCCCCTTCACCCCACGGAACACACAGCAGGCAGCTCAGGGCAGGCCTTGAGAAATGACCTGCTCTGTACCCCCATCCACCCTGTGGGTTACACAGAGAGCAACATCAGCAGTGGGGGTCTCTGCAGAAATCCAGGGGGGGGGCAAAAAAAAGAAATCCAGGGGATTCTATATCTGATTTGTCTTTAAAATAGGATGTCTCTGGAGCCCGAAAGAAAGTGAATGGATTTAAAATTTTGCCTCCTGTGAAAAAATGTTCAGGCAAGCTAAAGTGATTAGTTAACCAAAACTTTGAGCCTAACTTATATAACATTTCAAAGAATTTTCGGTTTTGTTTTAACTCTTAAATTGAGTTTGATCACTTATATTCTTCTGTTATCATCCTAGGGAACAAAGAATATTGAAATCTGCAACCCAGCAGTGCTGATCGCACCTTCATTTCATCCAATTCTTGAATTAAAATTTATTTAAAAATAACAGAGAACTGCTGGGGCTTACTTGTATTTTGAGGATAAGACTTTTAGTATCTTTATACAGTAAGATGTCATTTTAAGAATGGCTGCCCTGCATTTTTACTTTCAGTATGTATAGCGATATTTTGAGAAGTATTTTTTATTTAAGTCCATATGCTACAAACCTTTAAGCTAATATGCATTTCTCCACATTTGTAGCTTCCTGCCCAGTCACAGCTTCCTTCCTTCCCCTCCCCTAGACACACATATTCTGCATGTCTACTTGTTCGGCATGATAGTTCGGTTATATGTGCAGAATGCCATTTTTATATGGGTCTGCTTCCTTTTTCTATGCTGCTGGCAGAGCTGAATATATCACTGATGAATCTTTTTTTTTTTTAATTTATTTTATTGAAGTATGCTTGATTTACAGTGTTGTGTTCCTACTGTGCCACCAAGTGATGCGGTTAAAATGCACATTCTTTTTCGTATTCTTTCCCGTTGTTGTCTGTCACGGGATGTTGAATGTGGTTCCCTGTGGTGTGCAGGAGAACACTGTTGCTTATCCATTTTATATACAGTGGTTTGCGTCCGCTAAACCCAAACTCCCAGTCCATCCCTCCCCGCCCCTTTTCTGGCTCGGCCGCCGCAAGGCTGTTCTTGAGCCTGTTCCTGTTTCATCAGCAAGTTCATTTGTGTCATGTTTGATGGAATCTCTGTTCTTAGTCTTCTGCATTTCTTCCCAAAATGCTGGCCTTGGGTTTTCCGACGTACACTCGTTGTTTATGTGCCGTCTTCCTCCTTTTCAGTGAACTGGGAACAGCTTACGTTTCTGCAACGACAGGTGCTGTAGCAACAGCGCTAGGACTCAACGCATTAACCAAGGTACTCAGATTTTTGTCTCCGTAGTAAAGCGGTTTAATTTGTTCTCACCTACCTGGCTCTCAGTCTCTCTGTTATTTCTCAAAATAGTTGAAGTCTGATGACTTTCTTATTATAGTCATCATCTTCAACTGTTTTTTTTTTTTAATTATATCGTCACTAATAACATTTGCCAAGACACTTGTTTGTACCTGACACTGTGTGTTAAGTGCTAAATGCTTCCCCACCACCCGCCACCGAGGCTGGGCGCTGGGCAGGGTGCCTCAGGGCACCCCTCTGAAGAGGTGGAGGAGTCAGCATCTAAACCCAAGACTTTGGGCCTTCAAAAACCCCTACTCTCTCAGCCACATGCAGCCACCAAAATATCATGGGTGCCCTCCTGGTCCCAGGATGCCCAGGCTGGCAATAGAAAAATAACCTCCAGGAAACAAGTTTTGAGCATACTTAAGGCCTGCGTTTCTGTACAAGTAGGACTCTGCATTGGTAATGGTTTTTGAGGAGAAATAAGTATTTGCGTTCAGTACTGTAGAAAAAGTGAGATCTCGCTTTTGGAATTGTCTTTTCCGCAGCACGTCTCTCCGCTCATAGGACGCTTTGTCCCCTTCGCTGCGGTGGCTGCGGCCAACTGCATCAATATCCCGTTAATGAGGCAGAGGTAAGGTCAATGTGCCCCCCAGAGGGGGCTGTGCGTGACAGTAGGAGCTCTTCTAGTAAATTGCTTTGTTGAAACTTTAAAAACTTTTGTTTTATTTTAATATTTACAGGTGAAATTATATGAGATTTGCTTCCATATAATCTGGTAACGGGGTGAGGATGGGTTCGTTGATGAAACAGGGTCCGCTCTGAGTTGCTGATTATTAAAGGGGACTGATGAGCGTATGGGATTTGGACTAGTCTTTCTACTTCTGTATGATACAAAGTTTAAAAAAATAGATCTCAGACTTAGGTCTGTGCCCAGAAAGCTTATTCTATAAAATAGGTTCTTCCCCCACCCAGATTCCCTTTTAGGGTTTAAGATAATATTAACCTGTATCTTTGGAAGTATTTTTTAGTACTGGCAAAAATTAAAGGAGAGGAAGAATGAAAAAAAAAAAGCATTTTGGAATGGATAACGAAAAACAGGGTAACAGAGGAGCTATAATTATAGCATTAGTGACCACAGTTAAATATTCAATAGTGCCTGTACTTGCCTAGTTAGTTTACTTAATGATGCTGTGAATTGTATCTGTCCCATTTTTTTTTTTTTAGAAATTCAAGCAAGGCTTCATTGTTAGGGCAGATCCTGAAGAAAAGACACAAAGAGACCAAAAAATTCAGCTCCCACTTTTGAAGAGCCTGGAGCAAAAGCAGGGGACTGGGGCAGGCCCTTGCACAGGCAACCTAAGGACTTGGCAAAATGCCTAAGCCACCGTCCTGCTGGTCCCCTGGACACACCCCTACCCTCACCCCACATAAGGAGCAAGCTGGCCCCCAACCGAGGGAGCTAGCAAGCCACTAGGGAGCCAGCAGGCTAGAAAAGGGAGCTGGTACTTGTTGTCGCTCCCTCTGCTGCCCAATTAAGCCTTGCCTGCATTTCTTTACGTTACCTATTCATCCTTTGAGTTCTATTGTTATTCAAAATGCTACCTTTTTTTTTTTTTTTTTTACAAAGTTTGCCAGTGTTGTTTCCTTTTTCTATCTATCCCACAAGGATTAAGCTTGTTCACAGCATTTAAAAGTAAGGCTTATTAGGGCCAAAAATGACTCTGGAGTGCATTTTTGGATTAAGTAGGGACTGGATCTTTCACAGCCTAAGTGCTGTTTCCAGCTGTTCCATGAACCGCCTGTGTATGAACTTTGCACGTGTCTTGCTCTCCAGGGAACTCAAAGTTGGCATTCCGGTCACAGACGAGAACGGGAACCGCCTGGGCGAGTCGGCAAACGCTGCCAAACAAGCCATCACGCAAGTAGTTGTCTCCAGGATCCTGATGGCAGCCCCTGGCATGGGTGAGGAGAACCTTGGCATCTGCTCGTGTACTTGGCACGTCTTGCTTGAACAGGCGTTGGTGTGCCAGTGAGCACCAGCCGTGAAGGATCCCTCCCTGAGGCGGCATCTGGTGGGGGAGGCAGAAAACTGGCCAGATAAGTCAAATGTGTAATCTGTGAGATGGTTATCAGGGCTCAGCAGATACCGAGGGTGGGGATCTCGGAGTGGAGGTGTTATCAAACACAAGTCTGTGTGTACAGTGAGGCCAAACAGCACCAAAGGACAGAGTCTGGAGAAGAGGAACACCTACTGCAGGGCTGTGCAAGGGCAACAGCGGCTCAGGCCCTGAAAACCCCAACGCATTAAAAAGCAAAGCATTTTGAAAGGCCACACGGTGGGGAGGGGTGCCGCGGGGCGTGTGGCTGGCTCCCGCACAGTTCCCGGATTGGTTGATGGTAAGGTAGCAAGGGGTTAGCAGCATCAGTCCTTAGGCGCCGGACAGTCTGGGGGCTGTGTGCTCATGATCATCCTGAGATACTGTTATCTGGGTGCTTCAGAGAGGAGCTGCAGCAGAGGATGTGGGGGACGGGGTCTGTCCCAGGAAGACCCCAGAGGTCCTGCTCGGTGACAGAAGTAGATTGGGCAGATAAGGGGGAGGGTGGTTCCAGGGATGCATCTTCTGGGGCAGATGGAACAGCAAGAGATGGCTGAGGCACGCCTGGTGGCTTGGAAGCATCACAGGGCCACGTGGGGGGAGAGAAGGGGGCAGGGCCAGTAGACGGGAACCGGGCTGACATGGGCAGAGCACGGATGGCTCTGCAGGCATTTGGAGCCCTGGCTTTAATCCGAGGGGTGGGAGGCCATGCAGGGTTTTGAGCAGGGAAGTAGTGATAATAACGCAACTCGGGCTTTACCTGCATGGCTCTGGCGCCATGTTGAGAGTCAGCTGAAGAGGAGCCAAGACTGGTGATTGGAGACTGGTCAGGGCGGTGGACGGACCAGGGCAGTTGACAGTACGGGTGATGAGAATTTGAAGAGAAAGAATTTGGTCTTTATCAATCTTGACAAGAAACTTCTAACAGTTCTTGAATAAGAATATTTTATACTGAGGGTTTATTTGTATCAATTGGAAACCATTGGAACACAAACCAAGTTGGGTTAATTCCAACAACTGTGAGTAAAATGGCTGCCAGTATGGACTCAGTTTTGTCCATTAGACTTGGACTCAGCATGACGAAATGCAAAAGATCTCCGTTGTGACTTAGTTCCCTGGAGAATCTCTGATCTACTCCTAAAGCTTCTTCAGCTACACTCAGACCAGGACTCTCAAGAAGGTTCTCAGAAACCACAGGGCCCAAGAGTCTGTTACTCTTTAAAGAAAAAAGAAAATAGAAATGAGTATCTTCAATTTCCTTGTCTAAATTGAATGCAAACAGCCCTTGGCCATTTACTAAGCCCTCAAAGGAAGCATGCTTAATTGATTGCTGTCACGTTTCCCCAGGAATATTTGTTTGTTTCTTGCTTTAAATTCCTTTTGTCACTGAGAATGCTCATCAGCATTCCTCACAAGTAGGAGTGAGCAAACAAAAGTTAAAGAAAGAAAACTTTCTTCCATTCCAACTCCTGGCACTCCAGCTAATTGGTTTTCTGATTAAAAAGCAGAGACATTACTTTGCTGACAAAGGTCCGTCTAGTCAAAGCTGTGGTTTTTCCGGTAGTCATGTATGGATGTGAGAGCTAGACCATAAAGAAAGCTGAACACCAAAGGATTGATGCTTTTCAACTGTGGTATGGAGAAGACTCTTGAGAGTCCCTTGGACTGCAAGGAGATCCAACCAGTCCATCCTAAAGGAAATCAGTCCCGGATATTTATTGGAAGAACTGATGCTGAAGCTGAAACTCCAATACTTTGGTCATCTGATGTGAAGAGCTGCCTCATTGGAAAAGACTCTGATGCTGGGAAAGATTGAGGGCAGGAGGAGAAGGGGACGACAGAGGATGAGATGGTTGGATGGCATCACCGACTCAATGGATATCAGTTTGAGCAAGCTCCAGGAGTTTGTGATGGACAGGGAGGCCTGGCGTGCTGCAGTCCATGGGGTCGCAAAGAATCAGACACGACTGAGCAACTGAACTGAACTGAACTAATTAGCCACCGTTAAGTGATTTAACAAAGACATCATTGTGTAACAGCGGTGTGCACTGTAGGGGTGGGTGAACTGAGGAAACCACAGTCATGAAATGTAGGCCCAGAGTCCGCTGAGTCAGGGGCCAGCACGTTGTCACTGACCTGTGAGGAGGTGGGGAGGCCGCCTGGCACACCTGCTGAGCCCAGGTCTCCAGATTTTATGAGACCGAGGTGGGCCACTCCAGCTTCTGCACTGGGTAGGCTTTTGGTTTTGCTCTTTCCCATTTTGAAATACAAGGCTCCTCTTTGGAGTTTAGTCATCCCAACAGATTTGTTTCCACTGGCTTGGTTATCTTAAACATTATTTAGTCCCAGGAGAAGAGACAGTCTTTCTAACCCAGCAACATCTCTAAAGGTAATTGATGTATTGAAATTGCTGTGACAGTTTAGTCTGATGGATAGTTTAGTCTGAATCATGAGTAAATGAACTATGCTATCTGATGTTTTACATGCATCATTGCAGCTTATCATCCTGGCTAGTTCGATACAGTTATCCCTATTATATAGATGAGGAAACAGAAAACAAGGCTCAGAGCAGTGAGGTAACTTTTTCTGGATCACCCAGCTAACAAGTGGTCTGTGTGACTCAAGGCAGGAATTTTTCTACTGTACTCCACAGGGGTGGACATCCGGGGAAGCCTGCATTTGTATCATTGGTACAGGAGGGGAAAGTTGTTGATGTTTGTATTGTTGCATATTTAATGTTAAAGTTCTCTTCAAGATCACAAAATTTTCTAGCTGGCATAGAGCGTTGTGTTATTTTTCAAAACTTTAACAAATGGAAACAGAGTTTTTTTTAATGCTAAGGTATTTTAAAGAATATTGCAGTTGCTTTTACTCTGCCAGTGTGGAACTAGTCTGCAAGTAATATAAGCCTTTCGTGAAATTCTTGAGGGAAAAAAAAACGTGAGCTGAAAATAGACATTAACCAAGATTTAAGTGGGTCTGTCTTTACTTCCAGCCATCCCTCCATTTATCATGAATACTCTGGAAAAGAAAGCCTTTCTCAAGGTAAGCCCCAGTTCTGTTTATCCTTGTCTCAATCCTTACAATTTGTCTGCAGACCTCAAACTATACAGACTTATTTCCCACGTGGATAGTGAGTAAAGAATTTGAAGGCCAGTGGCAATTGGACACTAATAAATATTTGAAAAAGCTCTCATAAATCTTTCATTTGTTGAATGCTGCCACTCTTGCGCGGCCATAGCCCAAGGACACGCTTATCTTAGTTATCAGTCAGGTCCCTCGCTGAGTAATCGTGAAGAGAGGGTATGAATTTGGAATGATTTGTCTGTAAGTCCCTGAACATACTATCTGAAAAGAAAGAATAATTGGGAGTAGTAGCTTCACAGAATACTGAATTAGTGCCTAGATGTATTTTCCTGTGGTAATCATCTATAATAATCCCTTAATCTGTCAGCCGCCTCCCCTCGGGGTCTGAAAATATTCCAGGATGAAACTGGAACTGAGAAACCGCAGGGCATTGTCTGCATTCTCGCGGTCTCCACGACTCAGACGCAGCTGTATTTATGCTTCACCTCAGCTTTCTAGTTTCTTGTAAGAGGGGATGGGGTAACTCCTCTGGCTCCTGCTGTGCTTGGAATCTGACACCATTACTCCTACCGGAGGAGGAACGATCCAGTTCCTGGCTGGGGGAGCAGGTGTGTTATAAACACTGCAGCTCTCTCAGGGTGAACTGCTTTGGGTTTTAGTGACAGAACCGTCATATCGAGAGAACTACCAGACTTTGAAAGAAGGACATGGTTCATAGGCCTGACGCTTTCTGAATGATTTCTGTGATTAGGAAAATTCTAAATGTCCGACAAGTCAATTGACCTGTATTCACCCTGTGGGCTCCAGAAGGGAAAATTAAGGCCAACACCAAATACTTTCAATACAATCACATTCTCAGACAATAAGCCAAGAAAGTATGCTTTGAAAAAACAATATTATTGAGTGCCTCGTTTGACTGGCATGTCAGATGTACCAACCCCGTGTTAGAACAAGAAAGAGGGCCCTCTCCTCGGTAGCCCGCTCATTCTCTCCCAGGAGCTTCGGAGCTTCTTTCTCTAGCAGTCTCACGCTGCGGTGTGAATGGTGTGATGGGGTGTTTCACTGTCTCTGTAGTGATCCAGCCATTCTCCTCGGAGCATTCCGGACAACCCACAGATCCCTGGACTGCCCCCAGAAGGCAGCTTTCTCACCTGCCTTCTGAGTCTCCATCCATCTCCTGGTGGACTTCTACAGTCTTAATTGTAAGATTAAACAAAAATGTAAGACAGTTTCACTGATTTAACCAGTAAAGTTATTAGTGAAGACCAAAATGTGAAGGTAACCTCATATGACATCTTACCTACTTTGATAAGCTCTTACTTGAGGATTCATGAAAAGGCTTTGCTGAAGTCTCTTTCCTCTGCAGAACTTAGAAACGATGAATTCTTTAAAGCTGCTCAGGGATTAGTGTGTGTGCTGGAACAGGGACTAGATCTTGAAGCTGCCATATTATGTAAACAGATGAACTTTTAAAGCTGCCAAGGAATTAGTGTATGTACTAGAACAGTGACTAGATCTGAAAACTACTAAATTATGTAAACATCTAAAACTCACCAACTTTGATGTCTCAGTGATTTTCAGATAATCTAAAAAAAAAAAAAAATTGACGCTCCTTTCTCTATCTATCCCTGCTTTCCTTATGGGAAGTGATTTAGGCTTTGAAGGAGAAAACCCATCAAATGAACTTAGAGAGGGGCCATCAGCATTATCCTCCAGGATGCTAGTTGGAAGTAGAACATCCAGTGGCTCCTTAACTTTACAGATACGGAATTGATACACTGTGTTCTTCACTGCTAGCTCTTGATCTGATAAGTCGTTAGGATTATAGTCCTTCTGCAAGGGCATATGTTGACCCAGGCAACGTTTGTATTTTCCTGATTGTTACTTTCTTAAGGTATTGGCAGGCCAGCTTCAGGGGCAACAGAGAATCAAAGAACATATTTAATAAATCCAACCTCCCCCTCCTGCAGACTTTAAGCAAAATCAGACTTTTAAAGCAAGATCAGATTTCCGAGTAGATACAAGGCTTGGAGACTGTCATCTCATCCTGTTTGTCTGGCATAAAAATAAACTTTTGCAGGAGAGGAATAATAAGCGTGGGTCATTCCACCAGTAGTGTATGATTGTCGTGAATCAGCAACTGTGAATGCAGTGGGGAGACCACCTTCAGTGGCAGTGTCCCCACCATCAAAGCTTTCCCAGTCCTTTCTCTCTGCCTCTCCAACACCACCCAGCACCCAATTAGCAGAGCGGTGTCAGCAGCCCGACTCTGCAGTGAGGCTCCAAGTCTGGCCATTTGCCACTGCTGCGGGGACATTACTCCCTGGCCGTCTCACTCCTGGCTGTGGGTATTGAGCACACATGGGTGCTCATGTGGGCTTGGGATTCCAGAAATTCTGTGAGAGAGTCTGCATGCAGACCTACATTCATGCTGAAGTTAGGTCACCAGAGGAAACAGTGACGTGAACTTGGTCCTTTCTCCTGACTGTCATGCCCTTGAACTCCCAGGGCTTCAGTGTTGTTGGCAAAGTTGCAGCCGTTACTCTAGTATCTCGGTAACAGACACTGGCCAGGAGACAGAGTTGGGCATATTGCATCGTTTTCCTGCTGGGACAGACAGAAATTGCTACAGATACAGCCTGGCATGTTCTTCCATGAAGCAGCCAGCAAGTGATGCAAGCAGTTAGCCCTACTCCCACGTGGCCCTAGGGTTTTTCACAGGGAAAATGAGTAACTGTTGTGTTTGTCTCCCTTGTCCTTCCTCCATGGGTTTTGGTTTTCGGCTTGCTTGGTGCTGTGTCCTTCAACAATAATTTGGAGGTGGGCCGCCTTGCTTCCCCCTGCCTGCCCCACTCCCCCTCTGCAGGCCTCACATTGGGCGGGAGGAGGCTGCTGGCATCAGAAGCCATGGGGCGATGAGGGCAGGCAGTCAGAGCGGATCATGGATCCGTCTAAGGGCCTCACTAGCTGTCAGGGTCTGGCTGCTGCTCAACTGGTTCAGACCTCTGTGGAGGATGATGCTTTTGGAAAAGCTATGGCTAAATGTTGAGCTCCTCAGACATACATCCCACTCCCACATTCAGGGTTGTTGCATCAGAATACTGCATTTTTGCCCACGTAGCGAGGACTGTAGGACTTCACTGATAGTGTGGCCGTTGTGAAAGCAGACGTGGAAGCAGCTTATTTTCGTGTCCATACATTTCCATCTGCAGAGCACTTTCACACGCTATTCGGAAAGGGAGGCTTTTCTGAGCCCCTTTTACAAAGGCTCAGAGATCGTTTCTCCAGCCATGCATCATGTCCACGTGGGCGGCCACGTCTGCCTGGGTCAGGCGGCCCTCTGCTCCCACAACTCCAGCAGGCAGATGTGCCTCCCTGCAAGGAGGTACTTCTCGGGGCTTTTACCTTGGATGTGACCAAACTCCTCTGCAGACATGAAAGGAATTGAATGTTCTTGGCTTTTTTAAACGGTGAGCTTGGGGAGCATTCGGCGTGACTCATCCTCCCCCCACGCCCTGTCTTTTTCCAAACAGAGTGCTAGCAAAAAGCATCAGCTGTGGGCAGGTGACTCACCGAAATCTTTGCAGTAAACCAAAAGTTCACTGCTTAAAAGCTGGTGCTTTACCCAGCAGTTTTCTTGAAGAATAGCTCCTGTGGTCTCTTTACCTTGCTGGCACTTTTCATTGAGAACAAAGTTGATATGAATTGGGTCAGATAAGAACTCCTCATTCCTGAAGTTCTTGTTCATTTATATTTTCTTTAATAAAGATGGACGGCTCTGTCTACTCCGTCGATTTTCAGGGTTGTCTGCTAATGGACTGTGACTGTAGCATTTATTTGTCCATTCATTTGATGCAGCAGGCCTTGGGTGAATGCCTGTTGCACGCCAAGCAATGTGCTGGGTGCCATTATCATAGGAATAAGGCTTGGGCCCTGCTCTCAGGACCATCCGGTGTGGTGGTGGGGAGGGCACGGGGTACATGGTTCCCATACATGGTGAACAAGAGTGTGGGGCTTGGAGGGCGCATAGGGGAGTTTCTCCCCCAGCTGCAGCAGGTGAGCGGAGACCCCTGCAGATGACAGGCACTGCAGAAGTGCAGAAAGGCACAGAGTTGGGAGGGAGGCCTGTGTCTGGTCAGGTTGCCTGGGCTGTGGACTGTGTGTAGGGAATTGATGGTGTACATACATATACATATCAGCCCCCAGTGGTTCATGGAATCTAAGTGTAAAAGTCTACAGTTGTCACACTTCTAGAAGAAAATAGAACATCTTTGACATCTGGAATTAAGCAAAGATTTCTTAGACTTAACACCAAAAGCACAGTCCATAAAAGAAAAAAATGGACAAATTGGGCTTCATCAAAATGTTAAAATTCTGTTTTTTGAATGCTATAAAGAGAATGAAAAGACAGGGAACAGACTGGAGAAAATTTATGCAAAGTATGTGTCTGATAAAGGACTTGTATCCAAAAGATACACTTATTCAGGAAAACAGCTCTATTTTTTTAAAGGGCAGAAGGTTTGAACAGATATTTCACCAAATATACATAGATATCAAGTAATATCACATGTAAAAATGCTCAGTATCTTTAGTCACTGGGGAAATTCAGGTTAAAAACCACATTAGCTACCTCTAAACACCTATTGGAATGGCTAAAATTAAAAAGACTGACCATAATAAGTGTTGGCAAGGATGTAGATAGACGACCTGAAACTCTTATTCCCTACCGGTGGGAACGTAAAAGATACGACCACTTTGTTGTTCTTGTTCATTCTCTAAGTCGTGTCCAACCCTTTGCAACCCCGGGGATTGCAGCACACCAAGCTTCCCTGTCCTTCACTGTCTCCTGGAGTTTACTCAAACTCATGTCCATTGAGTCAGTGATGCCATCCAACCATCTCATCCTCTGCCACCCTCTTCTCCTCCTGCCCTCAATCTTTCGCAGCATCAGGGTCTTTTCCGGTGAGTAAGCTCTTTGCTTACTCTCAGGTGGCCAAATTATTGGAGCTGCAGCTTCAGCATCAGTCCAGTGAATATTCAAGGTTGATTTCTGATAAGATTGACTGGTTTGATCTCCTTACAATCCAAGGGACTCTGAAGAATCTCTGGAGAATAGTTTGGCAATTTCTTAAGTTAAACATGTGCTTACCATGCAGTCAAGCCATTTCACTCCTAAGTATTTACCTAGAAGAAATGAAAATGTATGTCCATAAAGGACAAGTATTCAAAGCAGCTTTATTTGCAATAGCCCAAAACTGGAAACAGTCCAAATGTTCATAAACAGGAAAATGGATTATCAAATTCCATTCACACAATGGAATACCTAACCCAGCAATAAAAAGCCCTGAGCCATGCATATATACAACAGCATGAGTGAATCTCAAAATAATTATACAAAAGAGTAGATACTGTATATAAAATCCTAGAAAGCATAAACTAGTATGTAATGACAGAAAGTAGATCAGAGGTGGCCAGGGAATGGGTATAGAGTTTAGGAAAGATGGTGGAATGGCCAAGGGCACAAGAAACAAGGATGATAGCTACTAATATTTAATTATCTTGATTGTGGCAATGGCCTCACAGCTGAATACATGTCAAAACTTCTGCATGGTCGGTATGTGCCCTTTACTGTATTTCATATACAGTATGAAGTAAAGAGTAAAGATCATTGGAAAGAGAAAGAATTTACTCATACTAACTTTTTGAGCTTTTACTTCATTGAATATATATCTTTTTAAACTTGTGATTACTGTCTTTAATTCATTTAAAATATCCTGTTTCCACAATTCTGTGCTACGTCCCTCCCTCAAGTTCTGTGATTATTTAGGGGAAAACCAAACATCCTCAGCTCACTTTTAAAATCTCGGACCAAGTTCTGTTTGAAGTCGGGGTGAGTGAGGTGGGAGGGGGTGCTGGAAAGGAGTTGGGAGCGGGGATGACATCCAGGTTGAGCTTCGTGGGAGAGATCAGAATTATCCAGCGTCCTTGTGGTTACTGAGAACCCTTCCAACAAAACCGTGTGCATGAGCCCCCATCAGCCTTTGGTCTCTGCACGCCCGTTGTTGAGATCACACACGGCTCTTCAAGAGTCCACTTGCGAAGCAGAGGCTGCTCTTGTGGGCTCTTGTGGGCCTGTCTTCCAGCAAGATCTTATTCAGTTCTTAGCTTGCCTTCCCATCTCCAAGTCTTTGCTCCCAGACTGATGAAAGAAGGAATGCTAGGAAGACGATTTACCTTCTCCTTATGAAAATCCTGCAGCGTCAGTTGGAGCCAGCTGCCCCGGATGCAGTATTTCCTTCTCCTGCCATCCCTTGAGGGGCGGGGCCCGTCTGCGCGAGCTCTGTGGGCCTGTCTCTGCTTGCTGACATCTCTCCCTTTTTCTCCCTTAACCCACGGGATGTACCTTTTCACCAGAGGAGCCTTCTCGGAGACCAGGGTACGCCTCTCCCACAAGCCCCCTGGGGATCCTGATCTTTTAATTAACCACTCGTGTTAACTCTGGCTGATTTCATTACAACTAGTTGGCAACTTGGTGGCAGCTCTTTCAGTGGCCTTACTTATATAATCTATATATCTCGTTGCTCCTTATATTGCATATTATGCTTTTGTAAAATTCCCTTTTGAAAACTAAAAATCTAATAGCACTTACTCTCCGAAAAACCAACCAACTCACTCATTTCCATTAGTGAAAAAGTGGCAGCCAAGAATTTGTTACGCCAGCAGTTATTTTAACCTTACTGACAGCAACTAAGACCAAGAAAGGAGGGGTGCGGGGTTGGGGCGGGGCAGCAATGCCTTTTGGGTTTCTGAACATTCCAGGCACAGCGCTAGGTGCTTGATAAATGTTATCTGGTGTAGCTTCGCACACAGGCTTTTAGGAAGCTGTTGGGATCTTCATTCTACAGAGAAGGAACCAGAGCTTGGGCTGGGTGGACTCTGCCTCCCTCTCCCCATAGTGGGGGTGAACTGGAAGGGCAGAGATCTGAATACAGGTTTGTTAGTCTTCTGGATTTGGAGCCACACTCCTCCCCAGTCAGGAGACAAATTATAGCTAAGCGAGAACAGTTTCTCCAGCTCCCATTTACACGCAGGCATCTCTCTGATTCTAAGAGCAAGGGAGGAATATGAGAAGCCACCTGCCCCTTGCATGTGCATCGTGGCCAGATCGCCAAGAGCTGCGGGAAGTCAGGACTAACATGCCGTTGCAGTGGTACCCCCACACCTTGCTAATCGCATCCCAGCTGGATCTGTAATGTGGCCACACTCCTTCCAATTAACCAGCAGAAAAAACTGTCCCTGAGAGCCTGTATAAAAAGTATTCAAAATTGCTTATTTCTCTACCCAGAGGTTCCCATGGATGAGCGCACCTGTTCAAGTTGGAATAGTTGGCTTTTGGTGAGTAGAATTACTTCAATGTCATTCTTTTTTTTTTTGTTTAAGATTAATATACAGCGTATGAAAGTGAGGGCTAATATGGGACATGCATTTTGAAAACTGAGACCAGTCATTAGCTAGAAAGAAACTGTCTTTAGAGAAACCTGCAATATTTGGGGCTATTTGTGTGATTCTTTTTTAAAACTCCTTTTATCTCTTTGATTTTTTTTTTTTAAATTACTTTGGCAGACCTTAGTAGTAAAATTACACAAACAGGACATATTTTTGTGTTGGCAGTATAATACTCAAAAGAGAGAAAGGGGACTGTTACCAAAGTAAAATAGAAAAGATCTGAAAACTAGACCATTTCTAAAACACTCTGATGTGTCTTTTCCGTTCTTTTTAAGCTTGGTATTTGCCACACCTCTATGCTGCGCTCTGTTCCCTCAGAAAAGGTATGTATTTGTTGCTGTTCAGAACGATCATATGTTTTAACCCTAAAAACTAGTTGAAGACACGGGTTCATTTCACTAGGAGGGAAGTTGAGTCTCAAAGAGATAATGAAGCCGAGTCTCTAAAAGGAAGAGATAGAGGCAGAAATTAAATGCACGTCTATTTAGCCGAGTCTCTAAAAGGAAGAGATAGAGGCAGAAATGAAATGCACATCTATTTAATATCGAAACTCTTTGCCCAGCTCTTGTCTACCTGCTATGATTACATTTGAAAATGCTTTATTCTTGTGTCAGACCAAGGTTAACTGTGGGGCAGATTTGCTCTTATAAAAATTTAAATATGATTCACTGATGTCCAGTCCATTGGCTCAGGCAGAAATATTAGAATTTAAGTTCTAACCCCCAGGGAGAGCAGCTGTATGCACTTAACTTTGGTGGTTGGTATTTTGGCTTTCCTTCTTCCTACTTGAGTTTTTTTTTTTTTTTCTTTTTGCCTTAAAAGCCTTATTGTGCATATGTCTTTTATCACAAGTTGCCCTTGAATCCTGCCTTTGATGTAAAAACTGGATTAACTGGCATTAAATCAGCATCACATAAATCTGAGGCTTCAGCCTTTTTCTCGTCTAACGTCAAGGCGCGGAGGGGCAGCATTCTGCTGTTTTGCTGTGATTTCTGTTACCAGTCCTGCCTTTATCATGCCCTTCATGGGCTGACAGGCCCCACACAGATGGCCTTTACTGCCCTAGGCTTTCCAGTAGCTTTGGGATGTGGTAGTCTCTTCTAGAACTGATTTCATCAGGTCCCCCTATCTGATAGAGACATCCGTCTTTTATCTGGTCTTTCACTTCTGTCTTTGACCCCCACTGTTCTTAGCTGGGGACTTAAATTTCAAGGAGAGGAAAGCTTTATCACCTTGATGCCCATAGTTAAGCCCCCCTTGGAGAGGTCAGGAGGTTCAGAACCTGTTGTGAAGCCTGATACAGATGAATTTCCTGAAGAGGAGCACTGTTTAATTGTGCAAACCCCAGAATCTCAGGGCTTCAGGTAAGAAAGGTTTGTTTCCTTAGTGTAGGCGCTGGAATATCAGTGTTCAGCGCTTGACCTTGAATCAGTGACTTAGGAGCGGGGCATTTGGGTCGAGAAGGATCTGACTTCAAATCTCAGCTGCACCTCTAGTTTCCTTATCTATACAATTAATATCATACTGACTTTCCAGGGTTTTATAAGGGTTAAAAACACATAATGCCTGACCCAAAAATTGAGCACTAAGTCATAGCCATTATCATTGCCATTAGCAACATTATTTTAAAATTACCCAAGGTCTCCCTATATAGAAGAAAAAAATAGCCACTGTGCCTTTTTCTATATTCATAATTTTTCTTTTTTTGCATTATGTCTATAAATATATACCCTATCTTTCTGCCTCTTAGTTTACCACATCTCAACTATGGTGGTGGTGTAGTCACTAAGTCCTGTCTGAATCTTACTACCCCATGGACCGTAGCTGCCAGGCTCCTCCGTCCATGGGATTTTCCAGGCAAGAATACTGGAGTGGGTTGCCATTTCCTTCTCCAGGGGATCTTCCCAACCCGGAGATCTCCATTGCAGATGGATTCTTTACTGACTGAGCCACCAGGAAAGCCCACTCAAGTAAAGAACAATTCTTTAGAAACTAATTACTAGTGTTACCAAACCCAAGGTCAGCTGCTTGCAGCTCAGAAGCCAGTAATTCAAGACACAAGTGTCAGTAGAAAGGAAAGATGCTTTAATCAGGTAGAAGGTGGACTCATGTCCAGAGACCAACTGCAAAGATTTTGCTCAGTTGTGACAGTTGTTTTTTTTTTTTTTCACGTAATACCTTTTATTTAAATAAAAAAAGAAAAAACTTTTAATTTTTGTACTGGAGTGTAGCCAGTTCACAAAGTTGTGACAGTTTCAGGTGAAGAGCAGAGGGACTCAGCCATAGGCATACATGTATCCACTCTCTCCCAAACTGCCCTCCCATCCAGGCTGCCAGGTAACCTCGAGCAGAGTTCCATGTGCTACACAGTAAGACCTCATTGGTTATCCATTTTAAATATAGCAGAGTGTACGTGTCCATCCCAGACTCCCTAACTCTCCCTTCTCCCCATCCTTCCCCCAGCAACCATAGGTTTGTTCTCTAAGTCTGTGAGTCTGCTCCCATTTTTTAAGCAAGTTCATTTGTATTGTTTCTTTTTAGATTCCAATATAAGGGATGTCATACCATATTTCTCCTTCTCTGACAATCATGACAGTTTTTAAAGGAAAAAAAAGGAAGGGAAAGAACCTCAGTGAACCACCGACTCTGTCTTCAGATGTTGTCTTGCCCGAACGATCTGCCTGCAGATTGCTCGGCAAGGGGCAGAGTGGAGGGGTGGGTGTTGGGGATAGAGAGCTCGTCATTTTTTTAACTGCTTACTTTTTCATTCTTCTTTCTATCTATCTAGGAAAGGAACAGGTTATTCAGGAGAGCGTAAGTCAGGAGTCAGGCTAAACTGCCTGGTGATCTCATTCCTATAATTAGTTTCTTTTAAGATTAGAGGGGAACCAAAATGGGCAAATAGGAAAGGGGCAAGTGACCTTTCCATAACAGACAGTCAACAGTCTTGCTGGCCAGTTTTTCTTCATCCTCTTATATATTAAGTATGCATTCTTAATGAAAAATAAGCTGTAATACATATGCACATATAAAACATTCAGGTACATTTTTTACATGCACAAAGCAAAGACTCACAGGAGTCCTTCTCAGTAGTGTGACTACAAGAGATGTTTTTTCTCATATATTTTCATATTTTCTAAAAGTTTCAGAATATATATCACTATACAGTGGACAGAAGCACAGTAATGCAAGTGAATTTTTAGTGCTAAACATTCCACTGAATGCATGTATCTTTTTCTCATGAATGGTGAACATTTATGTTGTTTTTCTTGGGAAGTGTCCTGACCACAGATTATTTTCCGATACATCAGGGTCCGAGAGTGTCATTACCATACTGCCTTGCCAGCGATAAGTGGGTTTTAAGGCTTTTAGTAAGATGAGAGATTAAAAAGGGATCTGATGGTGGCTTTCTTTCTGATTTAGTGATAGTTTTCTGGAACATGAAGCATTTTTCAAACAGGGCTCTTGCACCAGTCATGGGGGTGGACGGGGGTCCTCACTTTCCTCTCCTCGGGTTCGAGTTTCCACCTCCGTCCCGGGGATGACCCTGTCGTTTTCTCCCTTCTACCAGTTCCATGTCTGTGACAAGCTTGGAGGCCGAGCTGCAAGCCAGGATCCGAGAGACCCACCCTGAACTACGGCGTGTGTACTTTAACAAGGGCTTATAAAGCAGGCTAAGAAGCGTCTTCAGAGGAGCCTGCCAGCCGCGAGCCTGGTGCAGCCGAGTTGGAGAGGCGTAGCCTGGGCGGCCGGGTTCTCTCGGGGACAGAAACCTGTTAAAGACCCATAGAAGCCTTTAGAGTCCAGCTGCTACTTAGGACACAGCCGCTGGGGGTCTGGGTGCCTCACCTGCCAGCCCCCGCCCCTTACATTTGAATCACGGTGTGATTCACAGACCCCCTTCCTGTAGCTTCTATAGTCACTGTTCTTTCAAAGCCAGTGTCCCGACTCACACCCAGAGTTTTCCAGAGCACCGCTAGGCATAGAGTTAGATGTTCAGCGTATTGATTGTCAGTCGGTGAAAAGGAAATCTGTTTAAAATACTGAATTTTTATCCCACTCTTGTTTCAAATCAAGGAGAGCTGACTAGTGAGTTGAGAAAACACAAAAGCCCTGAGGCTAAACTAAAAAAAAAAAAAAATGACTCGTAAATATTAAGGACAGTTTGCTTTTCTGCCCAGGTTGGGCAGGAGGCAACCTGAGTAGATGAATGTTTTGGATTTGTAGGATAAAAGCTCCTTCATATACCTCCTGAAAGTCAAAATAATAGACAGTTGTGATGCATGGAGGCCGCTGTCAACAACTGTAAGCTTTCCTATTGCTGGTGGCTTTCTTTGATTGAATTTTAAATTTATTATGTTTTATATTCTTATGAAGGTATTAATCTTACCTTGCACTTCTTGACTTTATATTCAGTCATTTAAATCAACTATTTAAGTAACTGAAATGCACAACTGTCAACTTTGGAGAGTATATTCAAACCAGCACTATATGACTGGGTTGAATCTGGCTTTATTTTTTTTTTTTAGAATCAAAAGAACAGTCTCATCTACCTACATCTCTTTTCTTGTCATCCTATAAGGTTTCTTTGGCTTTCAGAAAGATACAGAAATAATGTGTATGTGAATTAGTGACTCAGTGGATTTTACTTGAATGTTGTATTTTACATTCCACCCCGTTTGAAAATAACCAGCCCATGGACCACTGTTTACATCACCTGTCCTAGTTTCACATGTAATATATTTAATGTAACAGATTATGCTGTAATTCTATAGAGGTTCAAAGGCATATGTGAGGTGATTATTTCGGTAAGTGTAGACCACTCAATACGATGTGTAATTCAGAGACCTGTAAGTGGAAAAACACGTAGAAACTAATTTGGGCAGATTTTCCTGCCGATGTGAGCAGACTGAATCTCCTCATAAAGAAGGAATGGTGTGTGTGCCTGAGTCTGTGCTTCTCTTTTCTCTAAAGCGGTGTGTGGACCTGAAGCTGCGGGCTGCTCTGAGCCTTCCTCTGTGTGCCCAGAACTTTCTCATGTACATTTTCTGTCCTAAGCCATTTGAAGCAAAAGCGCTTCCCCGTGACTTTCTGACCTTGGATATCTTTTGTTGCCATTTTTGCTTCTCTTTAAAAATTGGTAAAAGCTAGAAATTTGAGGCAGAGCTCCACGAGGTGCTTAAAGGGCACTTTTAACAAGAAACTAAGGCAACTTGAAGGGCTTCCCCAGTGGCTCAGATGGCAGAGAGTCTGTCTGCAGTGCAGGAGACTTGGGTTTGATACCTGGGTCAGGAAGATCCCCTGGAGAAGGAAATGGCAACCCACTCCAGTGTTCTTGCCTGGAAAATCCCATGGACGGAGGAGCCTGGCGGGCTACAGTGCATGGGGTCGCAAAGAGTCAAACACAACTGAGCGACTTCACTTTCACTTTTAAGACCTTGAACCCCCCCGCCCCCCAGCCTCCCGCCCCCAGCTAACCTCAGAATTCTTAGCCCTGGATAATTGGCAGCTCCATGTTAGTCTTAACCTTCTTTGAAAAATGAGTGACTGGTTGGAAGATTGACTAACCAGAAGTTTAGTGCATACCAGAATGAGATGACCAGAGCCTCATGACAAAAGGGATAATGAGCCTCAAGATGTGTCTTTTTAAACGTTATCTGTTGAAGCTTCTGATTTTTGATGCTTTATAGAGAAATATGAACTGTAGAGTTGAATCATGGTTTATCAAAAGGAACAAAATGAATCAAGATTGGCAGTTTGCTGATCTCTTAAGAATACCTTTTCTGGAGAAAAGTTCACATGAAGTGCAATAAGCTTGTAAAGGTAAATAGTTATTAATATTTTGGGTAACATAATGAATTATGATTATAAGTATGAACTGACTGGCAGCTTTTATTTCAGTATTAGCAAGTGTCTGGTCAGTGTTGGAGCCCATGTATTATTTCATTTCAACTGGATGAAATGTTAAATAAACTCAGAATGAAAATAAATCCTCTCTTTTATTTGTATGTAAAGGACGAAGCAGTTTTTATGTTATGTCTGGGTGCCGTCAGCAACGCCTGTATTAATCAGGTGATAATTTCTAGTTTTGGCCAACGGTTTTCCACTTTCTTGAACACCATAGCGGCACCCAGCACCCACCATGAGCCCCACAGTGTAAATTCCAGGAACATTCATCATGACACAGGGAATGAGATTCTGCCTTTGGCCTTGATGACTAACACCCTTGCACACGATGCTGAGGTCAATTTGCTTTTATATTGTTCGTCAGATTTTAACATGGACCTAGCATTTGCCATAGTTCACAGAGAAAATGTAAATTTAACCCAGGGTCTGGGGAGTGCCTTATTAACAGGAGTAATAAAGAACCGAGCATTTCACCCTCCTTGGTCACATCTCTGCACCTGTTTGACTGCCAAAACTCTGTTCATCACTTAAATCATGGAGATATATTTGAGATATATTCTAGGAGTCAGACAGAGCCAGTACAGTCTGGATTGTACCTATTTTTAAAATACATGTATTTGGGCTGCTGACATTCTTTGTGACCTTCAGTTTTATTGGTTTGGATTGTTTGGGCAGAATAAGTGGATCTGCGTCATAGAGCTATTGTAAACAAGATAACTCCCGTATAGCGCTTCACATATTGCCCAGCACACTCAACGGATGATTGTTCATCATGTATTTGTTTAAAGACTCTGGACTTGCATTCAAAATGCCAGTGTATCAATATACTGGTAAGATTTGAGAATCCCAGCAACTTCCCTAGAGACAACCCACAACCTCACTAAAAATAGCAGATTAAAACGGTCACAGGAAGACACTTGCATCAATCCTTTTAAAGTCCCTAACAAGGGTTTGCCTAAATGAAACAGAGGTAGGGAAGGTTTCTGCACATAGATGAGAAAGCTGGGGCTTCGATAATACAAGTTTAAGACTGTCCCCGGTTGCTTGAAAACTATAGTGGCAGCCAAGGTCTGACACCCAAAGCTACAATTGGAATGCTCTACTAAAGTTAGTTTTTCAGAATTTGTGTATTCTCATGCATTCAGAGTTTCACTGAAAGCCAAAGAAAAGGTTTTATTTGGTACAGTGATACAAGGATTGCTTAAACTCTAGATATTCAAAGTGTGGTCCATAGCCCAGCAGCATCCAGGTTTGTTAGAAACGCAAGTTCTTGGGCCTCAGCGTCTGCAGAAAGAGGAGCCGCAGCATTCCTGCACACCTCACAGCTGGAGAAGGTCTGCCGTGCCGCATCCCCGCGCTCCCAGAGACCCAGGTTTCCCTCGGTCAGTTTCAGGTCAACCTCAGATACTCTGAATATGTGTATCCACCCCTCACCAGACTCCAAGGAAGCTTCCAGCCTCAATGTGGACAGTCTTAGGGACACGATCAACACGCTTGCGACCTCTGTTTTGTCCACGGCCACAGCTCCGTCACCTGAAACGCGTGGCCCCAGCCAACCTGTGATTACCTGGTTCATATGGAATTTGAGTTCTTTCCAGGAATCTGAAGAAGGGTCCTCACATTTCCAATTTCCAGTTGTGGAAAAGAATCCACTTGGTGTCACAGAGAGGTCATCCCCAGGAGGTGGGAAGAACAAGGAATCTCAAGGTTTCTAGAACAGCTGGAAGTGAAAGTTACCCCTGGGAGCTGAGCGGCAAGGAGGCTGGGACCAGCCAGGTTGTGGCCATTGTTCCTGAGCCGACCCAGCTGTCACGGAGGCCAGCGCTGCCCCTAGAGCTTCCGGGCAGAGGGAGCGCTCCAGACAATACACAGAGGGCTTGTTGGACCCTGGGGAGCCCGAGATATGCCCAGTCTTCAAGAGAAGGCCTGTGAGGCTCAGAGAAGAGGGCTGATTCATCTAATATCACGTGGGGGCCAAACTGCCACCTCATTCCAGGCCTGTCAAACCCGAGTGTCTGCCACTGGGCTTCCCAGCTTTTCCATCAATAGGCACGCCTAGAACTAGCTCTGGTACCAAAGCTAAATCACAGTCTTCAGCTTGTTTTTTTTTTTTCCCCCTGCATACATTACTCCTTGTAATACCCCCAAGAGGTTCCTGTGAGCGTCACGTCCATTAAAAAGGTGGGAAACCTGTCTTGAAGAGGTGAAATCACTTACCACAAACCAAACATGGTGAATTCAAAGGACTGTAGAAGATGTATTCACGTTCCCACATACACCCCCACAAACAAAAGGTTTGTAAAACATACAAATTCAAATAAGCACCCAGCCAAGGTGAAAGGCGGGTCAACAGGCTCATTTCCAGATGGGATTCCGTATTAGAGTAACGCAAGCAATGGTTCTCAAAGGATGGTGCCTGGGCCAGCAGCGTCAGCGTGGCTAGACATGTGTGTGTTCTGGCCCTTCCTGCTGTCCTGAGTCAGACACTAGGGTGACTTCCAGCGAGCCCCCTGACTGATTGTGACACCGCCCATGCACACTGGAGCACCGTTAGGCAGATGTTAGGATGAATGCTGGAGCTGGACTCAGCTCTGCTCTAGGAACCGAGGAAGCCTAGGCTCTCTGACCCTGTTTCCTCATCTGTAAAGTGAGGTTAATGCTGCTTTCCTTGTTGACTTACTGGGGGGATTCAGTGAGAATTAACAGATGGACAGCCCTGGGACCTCTCTGGTTAAGACTGCTTCCAATGCAGGGGGTGTGGGGGTGAGCCCTAGCCAGGGGACTGAGATCCCACATGCTTTGCAGCACAGACAGAAGATAAAAAATAAAATAAAATAAATGGACAGCATTGGTGTCTGGCACACGGCACACTCAGCAGTGGTAGCTGAATTTCTGTGACCCCAGGGCCGGAAGCCTGACAGCGCTGTTGGTGATCCTGCTGGGAACAAGCACTCTCATGACGGCTGGGGACATCCAAACTTTCCTGTAAGACAGTTTGGCAATATTTATCAAAACTTATAAAAACACATACCCTCCTTAAAGCAATTTCACTTCTAAGAATTAATCCCCCAGGTGAATACACTCGGATTCACAGGAGGCCTGGCTACTCCTGGGAGACTTATGAATGCAGTGGTCGAGGAAGGTGAAGGAAGGGGGAGGTTGGAGAATGTTTTCAGAAACTGCCAGGTAGGAAAAAGAAGTGTATGTCATTATAGGGTAATCCAAAGTATAAGAGTATATGTACCCTTGGGGCAAAATTCTTCTAATTTCTGAATTGGATTTTTGCAAGAGAAATAATAATTGATTATCACAAATATAAAGTAATTTGGAAAGAAATCGTCTCTCTGGATAGTGCGATTTTAAGTAATTAAAAATTTTTTTCCTTTGCCTTTCTAATTTTCCATTTTTTCTTCTGCTTCTGAACTCAGGACATGTTCAATGCTTTAAAAAACAAGAATGTTAACTATGCATATAGACCCAGTTTTGTAATAAAAAAATGCATTGATATGTATAAAAAGATATATTCCACAATGGTGAAAAGCTGGTGTCTATGGATTTACGGGGAAACTTTATTTTCTTTACAATTTTCTGTTTCTCCGATTCTCTGGACTGCTTCTACATTGGTTTTATTTATAAAATCAGAAAGATGTCAAGTTCGGGCCGTTCAGAGGCCCCAGCTCAGACTCGGAAGAGGGTGCCTCTCAGCTCCCAAGCCCTGGGGTTACCGAGCCAGTCATCGACCCTCCCCTTGATTCCGGCTCCCCCGGCTAGCAATGATGGAAACAGAATCTGCCCCCTGAGACCAGCCTGAACCTGGGGTTTCCGCGCTCCAGACCAGAGAGAGCCGCAGCGCCGAGAGATGCCGCCAGGGGGCAGCATAGCCTGCAAGATCGCGCGGTTGGAACCCGCCGATCCCCAGAACGGCAGGCAGAGGACGCGGGGCCGCAAAGGGCGGCCTGGGAACGTGCATCTCTGGATTTCCGAGGCCAGGTCGGGAGGATGACGCAGGAAGCTACGAGAAGGACGTGCTCTCTCAGGCAGCAGGAAGCTGGGAAGATGCGGAGACAGGCAGGAACGGAGTCATCCCCTGGGGCTTATTGTGCAGAGCACCTGATTCCCGACGGGAGGAGTCAGAACTGAACCCAGAACCGCTGTGAGCCGCAGTCTGACCCTGCCCTTAGCCGTCGCGCCTGGCCCTGGACAAGGAGCCTGAAGCCAGCTTGCAGAGGGGAGCTGGGGGGTGGGAGGGCTTTAAGGAATGGTATCCCAGCTGATACTGGGAAGAGGAGGAGAGATTTTTCCCTGGGAGGAGAAAAGGGGCGGGGAGAAAGCGAGGGCTCCTGGTACAGAAAAGGCTTCACCTCACCAAGAAAAGACCTGAAAGCCCGGGAAAGTGTGGCTGAGTGGTGTGTGCAGGGAGGGAACTGTGGGGGAATGCCGCCGGTATCTCGGGGTTGGGAGGGCCCCTCAGCACCCAGTGACGAGAGCCGGCTTCATCCGAAAGCAGGCAGTCCCTATGCAGCGTTTGTCCGAGGGAGGAACAGCAGTCTCACCCTCGCTCGGCCACCGGTGCTGCATCAGCCAGATCCCCTCTCTGAGCCTCAGTGTTCTCATCTGTAAAATGGAACCAATAAAACCTACATTACGGTCTTGCTGTGAAGCTTAACATGGATAAACGGAGAGCCTGAAGTCATGACTTTCCTTCCCTTGTCCTTTTATCTCTCTGCAGTAAAGCTGATAGAAAAGCCCTAATTTACAGAATGTCACAATGGCAGCTCAGCGAGCATTACTAGTCCAGGGGAATCGTCCCAGCTAGTTTCCAGGGACCAGGAAATCATTTCATCCTGTGTGATTGCAATCAAGAACAAGTTCTTTCGTCTTATTCCCATTTATAATGAAAATGTATTTTAATCATGTGCAGTCTCCAAGAAAGATGGTAGCAGGAGGGAAGAGTGTTTTTGATAAGAAAAAGCTAAAAATAGAGATGAGGATGTCGATTCTATTGAAATTCCAAAGGATGCCAACATCGCGATACAAACTCTGAATAATAATTTCGGTCCAGACGGTAGGAGGGGGCACTGCTGGGAGCCCTTTCCCCCCGTGGAACCATCTCAGGTGCAGCCAGAGAAGGGCTGTGCAGCTTTCTGGCTGGGCCGCGTGGGTGCAGATGGCTGAAATGGGAAAGAAAGAAAAAGTTTTCTTCCAGCAGCCTTCTCACCAGCAGGGTGACTCACATCTGTAAATCCAGTGGTGATGACCTGGTGAGGAGGAAGAGGGTGCTGTTACTGACAAAGAAGATGCGAGGGAATTTTGCCTCCAGGGTGAGCCTCCAGCTTCCCCGAGCTCCTTTGCAAGGCAAAATCTGGACAATGGGGAAAACAAAACAAAGAAACCCCAGGCTGCTAAGTAGAGCCTGACAGTAAAAAGGGAGGGAGGGAGAGGGGACGTCTGGACAGAACGCTGCCTGGATCAGCTGTGGGCAGTAGCTCTCAAGTCTGAGAGTTGAAAGCAGGTCGGGGTCGGGGTGGGGGGCGAGGGAAGAGGGGTGAGGGTGGGGTGCAGGTTTGCGGGGAGAGGGTGCCAAGAGGCAGCACATGCGGGGCTCCCGTCCTTGAAACTGCACAATAAGAGGGCGCCCCAGTCTGGGGGGAGGACAGGGTCTCTCCCCTCGCCTTCTGCAGCAGCATCAGAAGAGCCTTTCACAAGTCCCACTGCTCAGGGCCCATCCAAGCCAATCACATCCCCACATGCAGAGGTGGCCTGGGAATCGGCATTTCAGACTCCCCAGGCCTTGCGTTCTGAGTGCAGCCGGGACTGAGGACGGTTGTTCTGAGGACTGAGGAGTACACGGAAGTGTCTTCACGGCTTTGGAGGCGCGGGAGTCGCGGGGGGCGCGGGGGCGGGGGCGAGGCTGATGCCCGGCAGTGAGGTGCGACTCCGCAGGGAGCTCGGAGCTCGGACGCGTTATCATTAAATGCACGCGACTCCCCAGGAGCCGGTGACAGACGGGGATGTGGGGGGCTCACAGTCACTCGGCGGTCGTTTCCCCCTGTCGCCGCCCCGTTTATTCTCACAGCACCCTGTCGGTGAACTGTGACTCCAGGGGCCACCAGCTCACGGGTGAAGCGGCGGCCTTTCGGGCCCTTACCAGGGTCGGCAGGGCGCTCCCGGCCCCAGACCCTCCGCTCGGCCCGCCGGCCGTCGCGGCGAGGGGACGACCAGCCTTCCGACCCCGGGGTAAGAGGGGACCCGGACCGTCGCTGGATGCCCACAGCACACGTCCTCAGGAGCGCAGCAGCGCGGCAGTTATGGAGGCCGTGGGTCTGCAGAGCTTGCAGCCTGAGTGCAGTGATGAAGCTGCGGGAGCCCCGCAGGGCGCTCTATTTCGGGCACGCAGCTGCCTCCTCCAGCCTTTCCCACCCCATCCCCGCTCCCGCAGGTCCCCCCGGCACGCCTCCTCCTTCAGCGGTCTGTTCTGCCTCAACCTCTCCGACCTAAGAAGCTCTTTCTTTTCACTACCAAAATAATACATGCTCACAAGGATAAACGAAGATGACACAGGAGTGTGTAAAGTGATCACTTCCTTCTTTCTAATCCCAGTCCCAGCCCTGCCTTCTTCGGGGGTGGGGGGTAGGGGATGACTGCCTTGTATTCGTCTGTGCTCATCCGGGGCTTCCCTGGCATCTGTTGGTGGATTCCTGGGTGGGGAAGATCCGCTAGGGAAGGGATAGGCTACCCACTCCAGTATTCTTGGGCTTCCCTTGTATGGCTCAGCTGGTAAAGAATCTGCCTGTAATGTGGGAGATCTGGTTTTGATCCCTGGGTTGGGAAGATCCCCTGGAGAAGGGAAAGCCTACCCATTCCAGTATTCTGGCCTGGAGAATTCCATGGACTGTATAGTCCATGGAGTAGCAAAGAGTTGGACACGACTGAGCAACTTTCACTTTCATCTGGACCTTGCATAGTATGCCATTAAGTGTAAGTGTGTTCAGGTTCCACTGTTGGTGCTAGTGTGGAATCCGCCTGCCAATGCAGGAGACATAAGAGATGTGGATTTGATCCCTGAGTTGGGAAGATCCCCAGGAGGTGAGCATGGCAACCCACTCCAGTGTTCTTGCCTGGAGAATCCCATGGACAGAGGAGTTCGGTGGGCTATGGGCCATAAGGTTGCAAAGACTGAGGCACAAAGTGAAGCAGCTTAGCACATAAGTATATTTGGTTTGACTTTGTACAAATGAAATACACATATTCTCCTACAAATTTATTTTTCCCCTTAAAATTTTCTTATTTTTTAGGTAATATTTATAGCTCTTCCTCATTCTTGCTAAGAGCTTCATAGAAGTCTGAAACAGTAATTCCTATAATTTATTAATCATTCCTCTGTTGATAGACATTTCTGTTATTTCCACATTTTTGCTACTACCAAAAAAATAAAAAATTCTGTCCTGAATACCCTTGTGCAAAGATTTATATTGTTATGCAGTTGTTTTTGTAATAGAGGTTCCTATAAGTGAGATGAGTTAGGTCCTAGGAGCATTTAAATTTTTGGTGGTGATGATCAAAGCCAGCTGTTATTAGTGTTTATTTTGATGTGCATGATAAGCACAGTTTATTCATCATCCCATTTTAGCCTCTTATCAACTCTATAAGATAAATTCTATTATTAGCCTCATTTTTCGAATGATAAATTGAGACCTAGAATGGCTGACACCCTTGCCCCAAATCCTACAAAGATCATATGGATTGTCCTCCAAAAGGGTATTTCACTCTAGCAGTAAGGGCCCACACCGTCCCCAACACAGGATATAATTGTCTTTTTAAGAACTAAAAATCTAAAGGTAACTTTTAAAAGCCTTTACCCTGTTCCTCTCCCTGCCTCCTCCCCCTTTGGTCTTTCAAGCGCCTGATGCCTGTCGCTGCCGTCTACACAGCCCTCAGGCGTCTACACAGCACTCAGGCGCCCGTGCCCTGGTTCACTGCTGCTCAGGCCCCACAGCAAACCTGTTCGAGAGGAACCGATCATCCTCCTTTCATAGGAGAGGAAACTGAGGTGCGGAAAGGTCATGTGACTCCCCTGGGGTCAAGGTCAACGGGAGGAGGAGCCGGGCTCAGACTGGGGACAGCGTCTGCGCCTCCTACAGACCAGGTGCAGAGCAGCTTGCCAACGTTTACACTGCTCCGTCACCTGAACGCTTCCAGGCTCTCATTACCTCATTTTAAAAGCACACTTTCCATCCTGGAATTTGTCCAGTTGGGAAGAGATGCTTCCTGGTAATCTGGTCCTAAATTGCTTAGCAAAAGCTGCAATGAAAGGCTTGTCCTCGGTGAAGTCACATCAGAAGTCCCATCTTGGAGATGCCAATCAGATGGTGGAAAGGAGAGTGTCCCATGTACACAGAGCCAGGGGGGAACTGCCTAGGTCTCCCCAAGATCTGCAGCCGTCAGAGACCAGAGACCCAAGTTCTGGAGATGCTACAGTTTAGAGAAAGAGCCAGGTTGGCTGACCCCTTGCATCAGAAATGCACCTCCAACCTACACTGTTGGTGGGAATGTAAATTGGTACAGCCAATGTGAAAAACAGCATGGAGGTTTCTCAAAAAACTAAAAATAGAGTTATCATATGATCCAGCGCTTTCACTCCTAGGCATATATCAGGAAAAAAAAAAAAGAGCTCTAATTTGACTAGATACATGCTTCCCAATGCTCATAGCAGCATTATTTACAGTTGCCAAGATATGGAAGCAACTAAATGTCCATCAACAGGTGAATGGATAAAGATGTGGTGTTCATATACAAGGGAATACTACTCAGCCATAAAAAGAATGAAATTTTGCCATTTGCAACAATGTGGATGGATTTGGAGGGTATTATGCTAAGTGAATAAGACAGACAGAGAAAGACAAATACTGTAAGATCTCACTTATGTATGGAATCTAAAGAATACAACTAGTGAACATAAAAAAATGAAGAAGACTAGAAAGAAAAAGAGAAAGAAAGAAGGAAAGGAAGAATGGCCTCAAAGAATGACATGGTGGCTGCCCCAGTGTAGACATGACACTTTACCTGCCCCTCTTGCTCTAGGACGCCCACCAAGAGTCAATCAGACAGAGGATGGCTGAGAGAACGTACTCCTTTATGACTCTGAAAGTAGTGAAGTGAAAGTGTTGTCTTCAGTCATGTCTAGCTATGCGACCCCATGGATTATAGCCCACCAGGCTCCTCTGTCCAGGGGATTCTCCAGGCAAGAACACTGGAGTGGGTGGCCATGCCATCCTCCAGGGGATCTTCCCCACCCAGGGATTTAACCTGGGTCTCCTGCATTGCAGGCAGATTCTTTACCATCTGAGCCACAGGGAAGCCCCCCTTTATGCCTCTAGTAATAATGAAAACACTGATGACCTTTCCCCAGGGCTTGACTGAGCTCTTCTCTGACTCAGACCCCCACTTTCATCAGTCTCTCATGACCCATAGATCTCTCCCCGCACCTTCACCCCCACCCCCACGGAGGGGGTCTTCAAAATCCCTGCTGAATGAGGCCCTTCACTCCAAATCAATGAAATAGACACAGAACAGAATCAGCCAGGGTGTCTGTCCCAGGGACTCTGCCCTGGACCGTGACTCAGTTGCTGTGTGCCTCTTTGAGCTCTGGCTTTCTTGTTTGTACAAGGAGGCAGTAGTAGGAGCTGCCTGCCGAGGATTGTGCGAGGGGCTTGTGTGGCGATGCTCAGAGAGGAGGAAGCACCGCCTCGGGCACGCATGCCAGCATCTAAGCTGTCCTGTCCCAGTCCGCTGGGGCTGCTCTAACAGAAATACTGCAGACCAACCCGGTGCCTTATAGACAATGGAAATTCAGTTCTCAGACTTCTGGAGGCTGGGGAGTGGGAATCATGGCCCTGGCGGTTCCGTGTCTAGGGGGCACCCGCTTCCTCACTGAGGGGCCATCTCCTCACTATAACCTCACAACCTCCCAGGTTGAACGGGAGAGCTGGCTCTCTCTGTTCGGTAAGGGACCTTATCCCAATGCTGAGGGTCCTGCTCACATGGCCTAATCACCCCCGCAAAGGCCCCACCTCCCTAGCAGCATCGCGTTGGGGATTAGTTTCAAATGTGAGTTTCAGTGGTTGGGGACACAAATGTTCAGCCTGCAGCAGTTAGCATCTCACCCGGGGGGCCTGGTCCTCAGGGAGCAGGACTGGAGTTCACATGTTTTTAGTGAGGTGACACCAGGAAACACGAGGGGGGAGCAGGGGGCGTGACGGGAGCCAGCCAGGGCTGGCTGTGGCTTCAGCCGGCTCCTGTGTAGGCACCTGGGGCTCAGCCCACTGAGGAAGCGTGGACTCACGTCCCTGCCATCTCCCCGCACAACGCGAGGGAGGTGGGGGCGTTCATCCGGACTCTGAGCCCCAAGATGTAAGCGTTGCCCTGGGAGGTGGTGGCCCGCCCCTCTGAACGTCTGGGCACAGCTGCGTGAAGAGACAATCCTGTGGCAGAGAAGAGGGATGCAGACGCTGGAGGAGGGTGGTGCTTGGCCTCAGGCCCGCCCTGGAGGCTCAGGAGCATGGCAGGGGCCTCATGGACTCTGCTCCAGTTACCACATCACCGGTAACAACAAGTGTGCACAGAGAGGAGTTTTTCTGTTCACTGCCCACTTAAGTGTAACAGAGCGCTTTGCCCACCTCGGCACACGTGCACATGACCAGCTAGATCTAGTTTTATTGTTCTCTGAGCTGCTTGATGGCTTCCCAGGGGGCGCTCGTGGTAAAGAACCCAGCTACCGATGCAGGAGATGCCGGAGATGCCGGAGATGCAGGTTCAGTCCCTGAGTCAGGAAGATCCCTGGAGGAGCGCATAGCAACTGACTTCGGTCTTCTAGCCTGGAGAGTTCCAGCGACAGAGAAGCCTGGAGGGCTATGGGCCGCTGGGTCATGAGGAGTCAGACAGGACTGAAACGACTGAACACACGCATGTGACAAATACTTAAACAGCCTCCCCGGTTCGTGCAAAGGTAAGAAGGGAAATGACCAGTCTCGGAGGGCTTCTGTGTGCCAGCAGCCGCGCTAAGCGCCCGATCCTCATACAGCTCAAGCACGTGGGGGTTCATAGCGCTGTTTTGTAGGGAGCAAACCTGAGGCCTAGAGAGGTTATGCATCTTGTCCCCGATCACACAGCTGGTAAGAGATTCAAATACATGATATTTAAACTTCTGGCGTCAGTCATCCCAACTGCTGCTGGAGTGGAATGAAAAGGGCTCTATTTGAAGAAGTCCAGAGATCTGGTGAGTGGGAACGACAGAGCAAGGTATTCAAAGTCAGATGCCTAAAGGGCTGAGTTAATGACCTTAAAGACACTTCCCACAGGTCCTCCTCCCGAAGGGTTTCTCTTTTGTTCTCAGGAAAGCCAGGTGATTAATTGAACACTGAGGTGGAGAATGGTCCCGCATCCCGTTGACTGGGCATCATTGATAACAGCACCCCCTTCTGTTCCCAGTCATCTTGGTTTGGACAGCAAGCTGTCTCCCTCTACACAACGTTGGCTCAGATGGTAAAGAATCTGCCTGCAATGTGGGAGACCCAGGTTCCATCCCTGGGTTGGGAAGATCACTTGGAGAAGGGAATGGCTACCTACTGGAGTATCCTTGCCTGAAGAATCCCATGGACAGAGGAGCCTGATGGGCTACAGTCCATAGGGTCGCAAAGAGTTGCATACAACTGAAGTGAGTCAGCACACACACACACACACAAAAATGATATTAAGTTTAAAGAGCTTCCTATGGTTTATTTTACTTAATGCTCCCCACAATCTTGAGAGTTGGACTGCAGAAAGCTGCACTGAAGAACTGATGCTTTTGAACTGTGGTGTTGGAGAAGACTCTTGAGAGTCCCTTGGAGCAAGGAGATCCAACCAGTCCATCCTAAAGGAAATCAGTCCTGAGTGTCCATTGGAAGGACTGATGCTGAAGCTGAAACTCCAATACTTTGGCCACCTGATGCAAAAAGCTGACTCACTGGAAAAGACCCTGATGCTGGGAAAGATTGAGGGCAGGAGAAGAAGGGGATGACAGAGGATGAGATGGTTGGATGGTATCACCGACTCAATGGACATGAGTTTGGGTGGACTCCAGGAGTTGGTGATGGACAGGGAGGCCTGGCGTGCTGCAGTCCATGGGGTCGCAAAGAGTTGGACACGACTGAGCGACTGAACTGAACAATCTTGAGAGGGAGCTGTTTCTGGTGCCACTTGATGAATGAATTTGAAGAGAGACCCAGAGAGGCAAGATAATTTGCATGAGGCCACGCAGCAAGCCCCCATTATGGCTGAGACTGGATCCCAGATGCTCAATCCCAAAACCCATGTCCTTTTTGCTCTGCCATCCTGCACTGCTCTTAGATTGGAATCCATCCATCCATTCATTCTTTCTTTTTCTTATGGGCACATGAAGCCAGTCCTCGTGTTTGACTCTGCTTCCCAGAAGCTTAGAGTCCAGGACACAAAATCCAGGCTTGCACCTCAGCCCAAAGCCCATGTGGTTCTATGCAGGGCACATGGTGTCACTCTGTGAGCCTGCCTGTGGGCTTCAATCCTGGTTTGGGGGCTAACAAGTTGAGTGACTTCACCTGGGAAACTCTATCTGCAGAATTAGATAATCCAAGCAAGTGCCTGCCTCATACAGCTGTTGGGAGGATGAAAGGAGATAATGGTCAGAGAGAGGGCTTGGCACTGTGCCGGCATACAGGAAGTGCTCAGAAAAAAAAACAGTGAACCATTCTTTTCTCTATCAGGTAGGAAACACCACCCAGATCTGAATCTGGATGATAGAGTCTCTAGGAAGCCAGAAAATTGGGGTTTTGTTTTTGGTTTTAGCGTGCGGCTGGGAACAGTGATTCAAAATTTATCTTTCCCCTGGGAAACATGGACCACTTTCCAAAGAAAACAACAGGGCCTGTGGAGAGGAGAGTTATTTGGCTTCTGAGGGAACGGGACTTGAGAAATGTGGGTCCTTTATTTCTGCATCTGTGCGCCATTTATCCTGAGAGTCTCCATTTAATCACACAGGGAAGGCGGAATCCAAGGGGGAGGGGTATTTGCATAATAAAAGAGGTGATTGAATTTAAACGTGTGCAGTCTCTACCTTTCAGAGCCTGCAATCCTTTTGTTCTCTGTTCTAATCATTTCTGGCAGTTTTTTCAAAGGCTAAAGCATGTGGCAGGGTGAGATATCAGTTCAGAAGGAAAGAAAATATGGTCATAAAAGGGGTTAATTTGAATCGTGGGTAGAAAGCCTTTTTTTCTTTCTCTCTCTTTTTTTTCCTGTGAGGGCCCTGACCCAGAAGGGGAGAAGAGTGACTGCCAGAAGCAGAAGGAAAAGCAACTGATTTCCTGGTTTCTTTTTCCTTTTCTTCTTCCCCACCCTACCCAGCAAGGATGGGGGTGGAGGAGGGGTATTTCTTCAAAGTGGAATTTTAAAGCATTTTGAATACACATCTGTTTTGTTTAAAAAAAAAAAAAAAAAGGGTGTAAAACTATTCCATAAACACAAACAAAACACTGAAAAATATACTTGAGTTTCACTTTTATGACCACCTGGAGAGACTGAAAGGACAGACTTAAGGACAGACCATATCCTTAATCTTCTCAAAGTCTTTTGATGTGTTTATATTATTTCCATTTTACAGATGAGGAAATTGAGGTTTAGATGGTTCAAGAAAGTCTCAGTAAAGTGCTTAAGGAAGGGATTGTCTCTCATTCTTTTTCCTGCAATGAAAGCAATATCGGTTCAGTTCAGTCACTTCTGACTCTTTGCGACCCCATGAACCGCAGCACGCCAGGCCTCCTTGTCCATCACCAACACCCAGAGCCCACCCAAACCCATGTCCATCGAGTCGGTGATGCCATCCAACCATCTCATCCTCTGTCGTCCCCTTCTCCTCCTGCCCCCAATCCCTCCAGCATCAGGGTCTTTTCAAATGAGTCAGCTCTTAGCATCAGGTGGCCAAAGTATTGGAGTCTCAGCTTCAGCATCAGTCCTTCCGATGAACACCCAGGACTGATCTCCATTAGGATGGACTGGTTGGATCTCCTTGCAGTCCAAGGGATTCTCAAGAGTCTTCTCCAACACCACAGTTCAAAAGCATCAATTCTTTGGTGCTCAGCTTTCTTTATAGTCCAACTCTCACATCCGTACATGACCACTGGAAAAACCAAAGCCCTGACTAGACGGACCTTTGTTGTTGCAAAGTAATGTCTCTGCTTTTTAATATGCTGTCTGGGTTGGTCATAACTTTCCTTCCAAGGAGTAAGCGTCTTAATTTCATGTCTGTAATCACCATCCGCAGTGATTTTGGAGCCCAGAAAAATAAAGTCTGACACTGTTTCCACTGTTTCCCCATCTATTTGAGAAAGACAAAAACAGATACCTCCCTCCCACCCCCCAAAAAGAACACATGAACAAAGAAAGAGAGAGAGGAATGACTTCTTGTCATGGTCCATGTTCCTGTTGGAAAAGAATCTCCAGGCATGAGGCAGAATGAGAGGAGAATAAGGTTTTTTTAAGAGTGGGAGACACTGTTAGGGGGCTGGCTCAAAGGAGACCTGAACCCTTTTGCAGGCTAGTAGCCCATTTTTATAGCCTTAAGAGAGAGAAGATTCCTACTGGAATGGTGGCATTAGGTGATTGGTTAGGGTGCTATATAGTTGCTATTGTTCGGTCACTCAGTTCTGTCCTACTCTGTAACCCCAGGGACTGCAGCACACCAGGCTTCCCTCTCCTCCTCCATTTCCCTGAGTTTGCTCAAGCTCATGTCTCTTGAGTTGATGATGCCATCCACCCTCCTCATCCTCTGTTGTCCCCCTCTCCTCCCACCTTCAATCTTTCCCAGCATCAGGGTCTTTTCCAGGGAGTCAGCTCTTCAAATCAGGTGGCCCAAAGTATTGGAGTTTCAGTTTCCGCGTCAGTCCTTCCACTGAATATTCAGGGTTGATTTCCTTTAGGATTTCCTTTCTTTGCTGTTAAAGGTATTCTCAAGTGTATTCTCCAGCAGCACAATTCAAAAGCATCAGTTCTTTGGTGCTCACTCTTCTTTATGGTCCAACTCTCTTATCCATACATGACTACTGGAAGAACCATAGCCTTGACTATAAGGACCTTTTCCAGCAAAGTGATTAAAAAGTGGTGCTTTTTAATACACTATCTAGGTTGGTCATAGCTTTCCTTCCAAAGAGCTAGAGTCTTTTAATTTCATAGCTGCATTCACCATCCACAGTGATTTTGGAGCCCAAGAAAATAAAATCTGTCACTGCTTCCACTTTTTCCCCTTCTGTCTGCCTTGAAGTGTGGGACTGGATATCATGATCTTAGTTTTTTGTATGTTGAATTTCAAGCCAGTTTTTTCACTCTTCTCTTTTGCCCTCATCAAGAGGCTCTTTAGTTCCTCTTCACTTTCTGCCATTGAAGTGGTATATGCATATCTGAGGTTGTTGATATTTCTCCTGACAATCTTGATTCCAGCTTGTGATTCATCCAGCCCGGCATTTCACATGATGTACTCTGCATATAAGTTAAATAAGCAGGGTGACAATATACAGCCTTGACGTACTCCTTTGCCTATTTGAAACCAGTCTATTGTTCCATGTCCTGTTCTAACTATTGCTTCTTGACCTGCATACAGGTTTCTCAGGAGACAAGTAAGGTGGTCTCATTCTCCCATCTCTTTAAGAATTTTCCAGTTTGTTGTAATCCACACAGTCAAAGGCTTTAGTGTAGTAAATGAAGCAGATATTTTTCTGAAATTACTTTGCTTTTGCTATGATCCAATGAATGTTAGCAATTTGATCTCTGATTCCTCTGCTTTTTCTCAATCCAGTTTGTACATCTGGAAGTTCTTGGTTCACATACTATTGAGGCCTAGCATGAAGAATTTTGAGCATTACCTTACTAGCATGTGAAATGAGTGCCACCGTGCAGTAGTTTGAACATTCTTTGGCATTGTCCTTCTTTGGGATTGTAGTGAAAACTGACCTTTTCCAGTCCTGTGGCCACAGATGTACTTTCCAAATTTGCTGACGTATTGAGTGCAACACTTTAACAGCATCATCTCTTAGGATTTGAAATAGCTCAGCTGGAATTCCATCACTTCTAGTAGCTTTGTTCATAGGAGTGCTTCCTAAGGCCCACTTGACTTCACACTCCAGCATGTCTGGATCTAGGTGAGTGACCATACCATATTGGTTATCTGGGTCATTAGACCTTTTTGTGTGTAGTTCTTCTGTGTATTCTTGCCAACGGTTCTTCATGCATACTCCTCATAACTGGTTTGCCAAAGGAACCCAGGGCAGCTACCCATCTGTCTGCCCACTGTTTCTTTGAGAGCATATTCCTGCTTAAGTAAATCCTCACTTAACCTCCCTTTCTCATTTCTGAATTCCATCGATTGTAAGAACCTTTCACCAGGAACAGTCTGTCTGAAGGGCAGAGAACTTGGATGGGCCTATAAGACTGCCCTGCACAGCGATGGAGGCGGTCTAGGATGACCTGGAAACTCGAGGCTCTCCAAAGTGCCAGGAGAGAGACAGAGTCACTGAGGAGGGGAACTGCAGAGAAATAGTGTGTGATGCAGCCAAGGTAGAGTGTATGTGAAAGAAACCCAGCACCAGACACGTGTTAAAGGCAGCAAGACCGATTTTACTCAGACCAGAGCAGTAGGGCAGAAACTCGGGTCCAAAGTGAGCTCAACTTTGAACTGGGAAAAAGGTGACTGAAGTTTTTAAAGGAAGAACAGAAAGGGGACTTTAGGAAATGGAAAATCACGGAAGGGAGTTAAATGAAGAATTACTGAAAATAGTTTGACAATGTGGGTTGGAACAAGGTACATTTTGTGGTTTGGCTTAATTTTTTTTTTTTTTTTTTTGAGTGCCAACTACAATTGGCACTTGCCATCTACCTCTACAAGAATTAAATTATGTGCAGCTGAAGTTGCTGATCTTCAACACCTCCTGAAAGGAGTTTGGGGTGGAGAGCAGAAATGAGGCACTCTGTGCTCTGGGAAAAGTTGGCAGAATGGGTAGATAACTAGATATTTTCAGGAAGAGATTTTATGAGCCAATTCTTGTATCTCCTTGTATCTAGAAAAGCACTAAAGTCCTTCACGGTGACGTCTGCTCCTTGTGACTGACAGCAACCTTCTGCAAAAGTCCTGTGCTTGATTGCATGGTCTTCCCCTTCTCTAGAGTCACGTATATACTGACCTCCCCGCCCACCTCTTTGCAGCAGTTTCTCAGAGCTGTCTGAAATGCTGTCTCCTGGGCTATAGTCCTCATTTTGCACAAAGAATACTTAACTCAGAACTCTCATGTTGTGATTTTTTTTTTTTTCCAGTCGACATGAACACAGACTTAGCACAGGGGCCTGGGGTACCTGTTGAGGCATGAGCTAGTGCAAGGGGAAGCCAGGCTAATATTCAGCCAAGCCACTTTGCATCATGCAGGCAAACTCTTTGTACTAAGGGGGAGTCCGTGGTTCAGAGTAGCCAGGAGAGCTGGCCACCCCATCTTCTGCACAGGGTAGAAAATAATCTCACATTTTAGTGGAAAATTATCCATATTCTCTAGCACACCCTATACCTTATCAGACTCTGATTCTGAGGGAGTCCCCTAAGTAGTTTGTTACATGTAGACACATGGAATCTGTCCTGTCTCATACCCCTCAACAGATCTGCAGAAAGTTTGCCTTCATTTGTAATTCATTTCAACACTCCTTTACCCACATATATTTGTGCTTTTCTGACTCTTTCTTTGAATGGGTTAAAACATCCACCTTGTTCCTTTGTTGAAATGGACTAAAAACTGTAAGATATGTTCATATTTAAATGCTTGTGTATTAGAGCCATTATTTTACCTGTTTCTGAAAATCATCTTTAAACAACAGAAATTCCTTCAAAATGTATGGGAAAACCCATCCCACTTAAATATGAGTAGGTGGAGGAAGATTGTGGTTAAAGAATAAGAAACACAGAATAATTAGCAAAGTAATATATCTGTGAAAAGTGACAACACATTAGAAACATGTAGTTCCAGTGAGAGGAAAACTATAACCTAATATTCAAAATGAGCTAGAAAACTGGGGGAAGAAAGAGCTATTAAGAAAGACCAATATAAAACAGAATTAGAAAAGGTCAGGAATGAATTAGAGATAAAATTGATAGGCACCACAGAAAATTACTGTTAGAGAAATATAGGGGTAAAAGAGAGAGAGAGAAAAAAAGAATGAAACAGAAATGAGGAATTTAAAAAGATTTGAGATAAAGTGATAGATATAGAAAATAGAATAGAATATTCACCTTCAACACATGTATAATAGTTCTGAATGGGGGAAGGGGTGCATCACAAGAAAACAAATAGCAAAAACTGTGATCTAAGAAGCTTTTCTGGGGGAAAAAAAGATACTTGAGTTATATCATCTGGGAAAAGCAACTGGTCAAAGCTAAATGGTCAATGCCAAGCCACACTCCAGTTAAACATTTGGACTTTAAAAGGAAAAGTACATTAGGTGTCCAGCCAAAATGAACAAATTAACTAAGATGGAAAGAATTCGAAGACAAATTGTCATCAGAACAACTTTATGTCAGAATTCTAAAGAGTAACATATTGAAGAAGTTTTGAGAAAGAAACAAGAGCCAGGGATTTTATATTCAGTCAAATGGCTCAAGTGAAAAGATCACAGCACAAGCTGTTATAAATAGCCAAGCAGCAAAATCACACAAAATATACGACATCTCTAAATTCAAAATGATATTTTAAAAATCTCATGGTTTCCTCTAGAAACTGCTAAGTATCAACTCTTTATGCTGAAAACTGATGAATAAAGAATAAGATTAAAGCATTTACTTACCTTGTTTACATGGATTAGATTTCAGGGAAACCAAATAGCAAGCACAAGTTTTTTCCATATAGGAGAATCATAGCCAAGAAATGGTAGCATTAGATAATCACCAATTTGCAATCCCTAATGAAATAATACATCTATGCCAGTGTCTCCCAACCTCCTTTTCATTATCAGCCTCCTCAAGGAGTCTTTTTAGACATTTTTCCCCTAATCAACTCTTCCATGAAATTTTAATACTACAAATGTACTGTATACTACTATGTACTATATGTACTTCTATGCTTTATACACAGGAAAAAAATTTTTTTTTATCCCCCATCCAAGAACAATTTTTTGCCTCCTCTGAGACATTGTCAGCCCAGTAAGAATGCATGATCTAGACAGTGATCATCAATGATATGATGGTGAACTTTATCATGCTGAGATCCACTGACACATCTGAACTTGCTTACCATTCTTTAAAATGTGGAACAACAGATGTTCTGGGTACCTTGATATAAAACAATAGGAAATAAAGAGCACTACTGATTAAGGTTGAAAGAGGAGAGTGGAAAAGCTGGCTTGAAACTCAACATTCAAAAAACTAAGATCATGGCATCTGATCCCATCACTTCATGGCAAATAGAAAGGAAAAAAATGGAAGAAATGATAGATTTTATTTTCTTGGGCTCCAAAATCACTGTGGATGATGACTGCAGCCATGATATTAAAAGACACTTGCTCCTTGGAAGGAAAGCTATGATAAACCTAGACAATGTATTAAAAAGCAGAGACTTCACTTTGCCAACAAATGTCCATATAGTCAAAGCTATAATTTTTCCAGTAGTCATGGGTGGATGTAAGAGATAAAATAGGCTGAGCACCAAATAATTGATGCTTTAGAATTGTGATGCTGGGGAAGATTCTTGAGAATCTCTTCCTTGGACTGCAAGGACATCAATCAATCAATCCTAAAGGAAATCAATCCTGAGTATTCATTGGAAGGACTGATGCTGAAGCTGAAGCTCCAGTATTTTGGCCAGCTGATGTGAAGAGCTGACTCATTTGAAAAGACCCTGATGCTGGGAAAGATTGAGGGCAAGAGGAGAAGGAGGCGGCAGAGGATGAGATGGCTGGATGGCATCATCGACTCAATGGACATGAAACACCAGAAGACACTTCAGGAGAGGGAAGCCTAGGGTGCTGTAGCCCACGGGATCGCAAAGAATCTGACTTGACTTAGTGACTGAACAACAACAAACCAATGAGTAGCACTTGTGAAAAAAGGAAAGAATAAATTTGACTCTAACCAAGCCTCTAACTATAACTCTGACTATAACTGGAGGAAATGCAAAGATAGACAAGAATGTTAAATACAGCAGGAGGAAACAATCAGTTAAACCTAGAATATGCAAAGTTTTACAAGAGAAATGACCCAGTTTCTTCAGCAAATGGAAAAAAATGCAAAAGGGAAAAAAGAAGAAGAGGGAAAAAGAACTGTAGATTAAAAGAAATTTAGGAGACATGTCAACCAAATGCAGTATGTGGGTTTTATGGAACATAATTTGAATATTAGATGATATTAAGGGATTGTTACCAATTTTGTTGAGTGTGATAATGGCATTGTGGTTATGATTTTTAAAGGTCTTCACCTCTTAGAAAGTCAAATTGTTGTATTAATGGGTGGAATCATATGATGTCTTGAATTTAACTTGAAATAGGCCAAACTTCCCCTCCCCTGGACAAAAAGAAAAAAAAAAAAAAAAAAAGCTGAGATAGAAATTGAGAAAACAAGCAAGGCAGATCTTAGTAACTGTCAAATTTCATGATGATATGGCAGTACCTTACATCACTCTCATCTCTATTTCTTAGTGTGTAGAAAATTTTCACTACAAAGGGTTTTTTTAAAAAAAGAATTCCTATTTGTTTAACCAAAGTATTCAAAAGTAAATATGAAAGAAGGCAGCCAACTGATGCTTTCTGGGAATTAGAGACCAGTGTTTTCAGGTATTTTTACTTTTTAAAGAAGCTAGAAACTGGGTTTTTATGGAAACTCTCCAAGTTTTTAAGTGTTAGCAGCAAGTTCTGGATGTGAGAGTTGGACTATAAAGAAAGCTGAGCGCCGAAGAATTGATGCTTTTGAACTGTGGTGTTGGAGAAGACTGTTGAGAGTCCCTTGGGCTGCAAGATCCAGCCAGTCCATCCTAAAGGAGGTCAGTCCTGAGTGTTCATTGGAAGGACTGATGCTGAAGCTGAGACTCCAATACTTTGGCCACCTAATGCAAAGAACTGACTCATTTGAAAAGACCCTGATGCTGGGAAAGATTGAAGGAGAGAGGAAAAGGGGATGACAGAGGATGAGATGGTTGGATGGCCTCACCGACTCAACGAACATGAGTTTGAGTAATCTCTGGGAGTTGGTGATGGACAGGGAGGCCTGGTGTGCTGCAGTCCATGGGGTCGCAAAGAGTCGGACACGACTGAGCTGAGCAAGTTCTGCATTTGGCCCCATTGTGGATCCAATATAACTTGTGAGCCCCTCATCTAGGACTTGGGGGAAAAAGCCAAACTCCATTGCTCTGATTAAAAGTAGTCCACATTGGGAATAACTTGTCTGCTTTTAGTTTTAAGCCTCAGGGTTATTTTTGAAATGTTGGTTTATTTTCCCAAGGCCAGCTGAAACGATTGACTTTAAGAATGTACTTCTGGGTCTCATCTTCCTGCTGTGCCTGAAAGCAGTACTGCCTCCTCCATGTCCCCGCAACACACTTTTAAAAAAAAATATAGTGTGATTAATTCACAATATTGCGTTAGTTTCAAGTGTGCAGCAAACTGATTCAGTTACACATGTTTTTTCATATTTTTTCCTTTAGAGGTTATTACAAGATATTGAATATAATTTTCTGTGATATATAGTAGGTCCTTGTTTTCCTGTTTTATAAACTGAAGCGTGTATCTGTTAATTCCAAACTCCTAATTCATCCCTCCCCCCAACCACTTTCCTTTTTGGTAACCTTAAGTTTGTTTTCTATGTCTGCAAGTCTGTTTGTTTTATAAATAATTTCATTTGTATCATTTTTTAGATTGCATATTTAAGTGATATTATATGATATTTGTTTTTCTCTGTCTGACTTACTTCACTTCATGTAGTAACCTCTAGGTGTATCCATGTTGCCACAAATGGCAGTATGGTATTCTTTTTCATGGCTGAGTAATATTCCATATGGCTAGATAGATGGATCCATTCATTTTTTCATGACACTTAGGCTGCTTGGCTATTATTATATATCATGCTGCTATGAATATTGGGGTACAAGTATATTTCCAGATATATGCCCTGGAATGGGATTGCTGGATCATATATTAACGCTGTTTTTAGTTTTTTAGGGAACCTCCATACTATTCTCCATAGTGACTGCACCAATTTACATTCCCGCCAACAGTGTAGGAGGGTTCCCATTTTTTTCACATTCTTTTCAGCTTTCATTATTTGCAGATATTTTGATGATGGCCACATGGACTGGTATGAGGTAATGCCTCACTGAAACTTTGATTTGCATTTCTGTAATAGCTAGTGATGTTGATTATCTTTTCACATGCCTGTTGGCCAACTGTGTGCCTTCTTGAAGAAGTGTATATTTAGGTCTTTTACTCATCTTTTATTTTTTTTTTAATATTGAGCTATATGAGTTATTTGTATATTTTGGAAACTACAATAGAAAATGATGGCCCCTTCTCAGTTGCATCCCCTGTGATTATTTCTTTTATCTTTCTCCCCCCCCCCACACCTTTTATTGACCTATCTTACTGCTCTTTCTTCACCTCCCTTCACCCCTCCAGTCCACACAAGGCTGGGCCCCCATTTTGTCTTGCACACTCCCATGGCAGGCACCTGTGATTTGTGTCACCATCGTCACACCCATGACCCCTAAGTCCCGCTCTTCAGCCCAGCCGCCCTCCTGATGATTCTCCAAGACACCTCAGTGATGACTCAGCTCAGTGTTCCAGCCAGGTGCACAATCTTTCTTTCCCTGTCACTCCCCTCTCTTGATGTCGCTGCAAACAGGGCCACCCTGTTCAGAAACCATAAATTGGGATATCAAATAGCTGTATGATCTCACACGTGGATCTGCATTCATTCATTCATTTGTTTAACAAACACTCATTGAATGCCTACCATGTGCCAGGCACTGTCTGGACCCTGGGGAAGTGAGACACAGTGGCTCTGCTCTGATGAAGCTGATGCTAGAAAGACAACTCCATGATATAAAGCAGGACAAGGTGACAGACAGTGACTCTGAGCAGGGCCTTTGGAGCAGAGCCCTGGATGAAGTGAGGAGGGAGCCGTGTGGATATTTAGGGAAGAAGGTTCCAGGCAGAGGGAACAGCATGTGAAAAGGCCCTGAGGCAGCAGCACCTTGGCAGATTCCAGAAACAGCAAGTAGGCCAGGAAGACTGGAACTGAGTGAGTGAGAAGAGGGTAGTCCGAGAAGGGGTCAAAGCAGCAGCAAGAAGCTGGATGGTGCAGAATCTTATCAGTCATGGGATGGGCTCTGGGTTTACTTCTAGAGCAGTGGGAGGCCATTGGAGGGCCTTGGGCAAAGGGATGACCTTATTTCATGAACATCTGTGTCATGACTCTCTGGTTTCTGGCTGGAGAATAAACTGTAGGAAGACAAGAGGAGAAGCAAGGAGACTGGTGGACTAGCATTTCCATGAGGCCCTGTTCTCAGAGATTCCTTGCTCACCTGGACTGTTTGTTGCGTTCTAAATTCTGAGGGCCCTGGACGAGCGGTTTAGAACTGGCTACCTGCACTAAGATTCAGAGTTCCTGGTTGTGTGCTGTCCACGATGCACAAGCTAAAGAGGTGAGAAGCTGGGTTCCGCCTGGATTGCAGCCCTTGCCAGGATCTCTCTTCCCTGAGTCCTTCCAGCATCCGGCTCCTTCTCTTCCTTTGGGTCTTTGCCTAAGTGTGAGCCCTTCAGAGGCCCCTTCTCTGACACCCTGTGTAACCAGAGCCCCTCTGTTATTCTCTGCCTCTGTGCTCTGTCCCTTTTCATGGCACTTATCACACGTCACGTTCACACACGTGCGTGCACTCTAGATTACCACCCGTCTTCCCCTACTTGGGGCTTCTCTGGTGCCTCAGACAGTAAAGAACCTGCCTGCAATGCAGGAGACCTGGGTTCATTCCCTGGGTTGGGAAGATCCCCTGGAGAAAGAAATGGCAACACACTCCAGTATTCTGGCCTGGAGAATCCCAAGGACAGAGGAGCCTCGCGGGTTACAGTCCATTGGGTCACAAATAGTTAGACACAGCAGGGCGACTTCACTTTCCTTTTCTTTCTCCTACTAGACTAGAGAACTGCCTGTAAGTTCCAACAAGCAGAGCTGGGTCATCCAGCTTGGAACTGTCAACCTCCAGACTTTGTGTCAAATGAGGACTTAAAAAACCCGCATGTTTAGGCCCCTTTTGTTCGGTATGTTGCTCACATAGCCAATAGCATCTCAGTGGACACACCCCATTTTACAGAAGGGAAAACCGAGTCTGACTAATGATGTCACTAAAGAAGCATCTGCCTTCACTGTACCTGTTCTCTCCACCAATGTGCCTCCTTTGCCCTGCCCCTATATCCTCCTGGCAAGGACAGTCTTGTCCTTGAGGAGCCCCCTCCCAAGCCCTGTTCCCTAGGAAACCTTTGATTCCACCACCCCCCGGCGTCTCCCCCACCTAGAGGATTGTTTGTGAGGGCCCAGTAGCACCAGCGGCACAGAGTTCTTCTAGAGAGAAGGGACTGCCACATTGGCCTTTTTAAAAGCCATCGCAATTGTTTCATGTTGGAATTAGTGATCATTATTTTATTTCCCGCTGAGCTTATGCCAAAGAAGCAGCTCATCCCCCCAGAGTCTTCAAAGGTATCCCTGTGCCCCGGGGACTCTCCAGGTCTGCAGGGGAGGCAGGGCCTCTTCTGCGCTCACTTGGAGATCCATCCTGAGAGTGATGAGGCTGCTCTGGGTCCAGCTACAGCTAACTGGTTGCAACCTTGGGCTAGTCACCTCTCTGACACTTGGATATTTCCTCAGCAAAGGGAGGCTGTTGGACTCAGCAGGTCTTCCTGTCCCAATCTCTGAAGATATTATTCTGAGTCCGGGAAGCATCAAGGAACTGCTCACTGAATTCTGAGCTGATTTCTCTATCAGCTGTGCTCTCTTCCCAGGAACTGAGGAAGATCTGGAGGGCCCAGGACTAGATGGAGCTCTATGAGATGGGCTATCGTGGGGAAACCTTCATCCGTGCAGCATTTTCCCCTACTGTTTTTCATCAGGTCCTCTCGAAGACCCTGGGACGTGGGGAAAGAATGATTTTTTCAGCAAACTGTGCTGGGACAGCTAGATATTCACCTAGAAACGAATGAAGCTGTACCCCTACTTCATACCACATACAAAAATTAAATCAAAGTGGACCAAAGAACTAACTGTAAGTGATAAAGCTATAAAGTTCTTAGAGGCTAACACAAGGATACGTATTTGTGGCACTGGGCTAGGCAATGATTTCCTAGGCATAACACCAAAGGCACAGACAACGATAAACACAAAAAGTAGATAAATTGGACTTCATTAAAACTCTCAACTGTTGGGCTTTAAAAAACACTATCAAGAATGTGAAAAGACAGCCTCTCAAATAGGATAAAATACTTGCAGACTTATATCTCATAAGGAACTCGTGTTTAGAATTTAAAAGAAACCCTTACAATAATATAAGTACAAACAACCCAATTTAAGAATGGGCTGCCGCCACTATTTAGTCTCTGACTGTTTGCAACCTAATGAGCTGTACACGCCAGGCTCCTCCCTCCTCCACCGTCTCCCGGAGCTTGCTCAAATTCATGTTCACTGAGTTAGTGATGCCATCCAACCATCTCATCCTCTGCTGCCCACTTCTCCTCCTGCCCTCAATCTTTCCCAGCATCAGGGTCTTTTCCAATGAACTGGCTCTTCCCATCAGGTGGCCAAAGTATTGTAGCTTCAGCTTCAGCATCAGTCTTTCCAATGAATACTCAGGGTTGATTTTCTTTAGGACTGACGGGTTTGATCTCCTTGCAGTCCAAGGGATTCTCAAGAGTCTTCTCCAGTGCCACAATTCCAAAGCAATTCTTTGGTGCTCAGCCTTCTATGTGATCCAACTCTCACATCTATACATGACTACTGGAAAAACCATAGCTTTGACTATATGGACCTTTGTCAGCAAAGTGATGCCTTTGCTTTTTAATAAACTAAGTTTCTCATAGCTTTCTTTCTAAGGAGCAAGCATCTTTTAATTTCATGGCTACAATCACTGTTCATGGTGATTTTGGAGCCCAAGAAAATAAAATATTCACTGCTTCCACTTTTTTCCCTTTCTATTTGCCATGAAGTGATGGGACCAGATGCCATGATCTTAGTTTTCTGAGTGTTGAGTTTTAAGCCAGCTTTTCCACTCTCCTCTTTCACTTTCATCAAGTGGCTCTTTAGTTCTTCTTCACTTTCTGCCTTTACAGTGGTATCATCTGCATATCTGAGGTTATTGATATTTCTCCTAGCAATCTTGATTCCAGCTTGTGCTTCATCCAGTCTGCATTTTGCATGATGTATTCTGCATATAAGTTAAATAAACAGGGTGACAATACACAGACTTTTCATACTTCTTTCCCAATTTTGAAAAATTGTTGTTCCCTGTCAGGTTGTAACTGTTGTTTCTTGATCTGCATACAGTTTTCTCAGGAGACAGGTAAGGTATTCTGGTCTTCCCATCTTCCCATTTAAGATTTTTCCACAGTTTGTTGTGATCCACACAGTCAAAGGCTTTAGCATAGTCAACGAAGCAGAAGTAAATGTTTTTCTGGAATTCCCTTGCTTTTTCTATGATCCAAGGAAAGTTGACAATTCAATCTCTGGTTTCTCTGCCTTTTCTAAACCCAGCTTGGACATCTGGAAATTCTCTGTCCACATACTGGTGAAGCCTAACTTGAAGGATTTTGAATTATTCATCTTGTTAGCATGTGAAATGAGTGCAATTGTGCCGTAGTTTGAACATTCTTTGGCATTGCACTTCTTTGGGATTGGAATGAAAACTGAACTTATCCAGTCCTGTGGCCACAGCTGAGTTTTCCAGATTTGCTGGCATATTGAGTGCTGTAGTTTAACAGCATCATCTTTTAGAATTTTGAATAGCTCAGCTGAAATTCCATCACCTCCACTAGCTTGGATCCTAGTAATTCTTCCTAAGGCCCACTTGACTTCACATTCCAGAATGTCTGGTTCTAGGTGAATGACCACACCATCATGGTTATCCGGGTCATTAAGACCTTTCTTGCACAGTTCTTCTGTGTATTCTTGCCACCTCTTCTTAAACTCATCTGCTTCTGTTAGATCATTACCATTTCTGTTCTCTATTGTGCCCATTCTTGCATGAAATGTTCCTGTGATATCTCCAATTTTCTTAAAGTTATCTCTAGTCTTTCCCTTTCTATTTTTTTCCTCTTTTTCCTTGCATTGTTCATATAAGAAGGGCTTCTTATCTCTCTTTGCTATTCTCTGGAACTCTGCATTCAGTTGGGTATATTTTTCTCTTTCTTGCCTTTCACTTCTCTTCTTTCCTCAGCTATTTGTAGAGCCTCCTCAGACAACTACTTTGCATTTTTTTTTCCCTTTGGGATGGTTTTGGTCACTGCCTCCTGTTCACTGTTATGAACCTCTGGCCATAGTTCTTCAGACATTCTGTCTACTAGATATAATCCCTTGAATCTATTCATCATCTCCACTGTATAAGGGAGTACATAAGGGGTTGGATTTAGGTGATATCTGAAAGGCATAGTGGTTTTCCCTACTTTCTTCAATTAAGCCTGAATTTTGCAATGAGGAGCTCATGATCTGACCCATAGTCAGCTCCCGGTCTTGTTTTTGCTGTCTATATAGAGGTTCTCCATCTTTGGCTGCAAAGAATATAATCAATCTGATTTCATTATCAACTATTTCATGATATCCATCTGTAGAGTCCTCTTTTGGGTCGTTAGAGAAGGGTGTTTCTTATGATCAGTGTGTTCTCTCCACTAAACTCTTGTTAGGCTTTGCCCTGCTTCATTTTGTACTCCAAGGCCAAACTTGCCTGCTGTTCCAAGTATCTCTTGACTTTCTACTTCTGCATTCCAATCCTCTATGAAGAATAAGACATCTTTTTTTGGTGTTAGTTCTAGAAGGTGTTATAGATCTTCACAGAACCAGTCAACTTCAGCTTCTTCAGCATTACTAGTTGGGCATAGACTTGGATTACTGTGATGTTGAATAGTTTGCAAGATCATTCTGTCATTTTTGAGGTTGCACCCAAGTACTGCATTTCAGGCTTTTTTGTTGGTTATGAGGGCCACTCCATTTCTTCTAAGGGGTTCTTGTCCAAAGTAGTAGACATAATTGTCATCTGAATTAAATGTGCCCATTCCCATCCATTATAGTTCACTGAGTCTTAAGGTGTCAATGTTCACTCTTGCCATTTCCTGCCTGACCACATCCAATTCACCTTGATTCATGGACATAGCATTCCAGGTTCCTATGTAATATGTTCTTTACAGCATCGGACTTTATTTTCACCACCAGATACATATGAAAACCTAATGTCCACACAAAAACTTGAACATAGATGTTCTTCAGAAATTATGCATAGTAGCTAAGTGGAAATAATCCAAATGTTCATCAACTGATGGATAAGCAAGATGTGGTATGTCCTAGAATGGGACATTATTTGTTCAGTCAGAGGAACTGAAGTTCTGATTCATGCTACAATACAGATGAACTAAAACATTATGGTAAGGGATAGAAGCCAGAAACAACAAAAGACCAGTTACTGCATCATTTCATTTACATGAAATGTCCAAACTAGACTGATCCCTAGAGATTAGTGATGTCCATGCATCAGGAAGGAAGAAGAGGGAGGGACTAATAATGGGTATGGGGCATCTTTCAGGGATGATGGAAGTTTTCAAAATTAGACAGTGTTGATAGCTACACAATCTTTGGGTTTTACTAAAAATCACTTGATTGTTAATTTAGAAAGGATAAATTTTATGGGATAAATTATATCTCAACTTTAAAAAAAAAAAAAGACCCTGGGAGATAGAGGGGCTCTATCTCTGCCTCATCTGTCTATACTTGCTCTTCCTGCCCTGTAATGCTGGCTTCACCCTGAACTGAAATCACAGCCCTGGGCCTAGCCTGACACTCCTTCTCGTGCCCCAGTGAGCACCCATAGTGCTACTTGTAAAATGCAGATCACAACCCATCCCTCCCCTAGATAGAGCGCTCACTGCCCTGAAATAAAATCTCCTATCCTTGTGGCCCCTGGGGCCCAGTGAGATTTGCCCCCTGCCTGCCTTGCCCTCACCCTCACCCCACTGCCCCCTCATCAGTCTAGGCCACACACGCTGGCTTCTCTGGGTTCCCCAAGCCCCAGGCTTGCTCCTACCTTGGGGGCCCCCTCTGGCTGTTCTCTCTGCCAAGATGCCCATTTCCACAGATGTCTGCACGGATCTATCACAGCACCTGGCACATAGTATGATCTCAACAGTATGGGTCAAACGAATAAATGAATCATCGTGCATCTGCCAGATATAGAGGTGTGCCCTCGTTGTCAAGGTGCCTAATTGCTTTGCACCTTGGTGCTTTGCACCTCTGTTTTCTAATCTGTAGAATGGGGCTCCATTGGGCCAGTTATAGGAACATGGTGAGATGCTACACACAAAGCCCAAACAATGACTCCTTTTCTTCAGGGATAAAAGTAGGAGGGACATCCTTTGTGATTTGAGGGGAATATTCGAATATTGCCAGGCTTCCCTGGTGGCTCAGATGATAAAGAATCTGCCTGCCGTGCAGGAGAACCGGGTTCAATCCCTGGGTCGGGAAGATCCCCTGGAGAAGTGCATGGCAACCCACTCCAATATTCTTCCCTGGAGAATCCCATGGACAGAGGAGCCTGGAGGGTTACAGTCCTTGGGGAATAGGAAAAATTTTTTGGTTAATATACAAAATGCACAAGCCACAAAGTAAAGGAGTTGGTTTGACTAAAATTTAAAATTGCTGAATGAAAATGACCAACAAGAAAGTGAAACTTGATGAGTCAAAGGCAAGGAAGATGTGTTTGTAATACATCACCAGCAAAAGATTGATGAACAGAGTATGATAAAGAATTCCAATAAATCAAGACGGAAAAAGCAAATAACTGAATGAAAAATGGACAAAATGACTAAGAAATTCACAGGAGAGAAAATAAAAAGAGCCAAAACACAATGAAAAAATGCCTGACTTCATTAGCTTTTCAGTTCAGTTCAGTCGCTAAGTTGTGTTTGACTCTTTGCGACCCCATGAATCGCAGCACGCCAGGCCTCCCTGTCCATCACAATTCCCGGAGTTTACTCAAACTCATGCCCATCGAGTCGGTGATGCCATCCAGCCATCTCATCCTCTGTCGTCCCCTTCTCCTCCTGCCCTCAATCTTTCCCAGCATCAGGGTCTTTTCCAATGAGTCAACTCTTCACATCAGATGGCCAAAGTATTGGAGTTTCAGCTTCAGTCCTTCCAATGAACACCCAGGACTGATCTCCTCTAGGAGGGACTGGTTGGATCTCCTTGCAGTCCAAGGGACTCTCAAGAGTCTTCTCCAACACCACAGTTCAAAAGCATCAATTTTTCGGCGCTCAGCTTTCTTCACAGTCCAACTCTCACATCCATATAAGACCACTGGAAAAATCATAGCCTTGACCAGATGGACCTTTATTGGCAAAGTAATGTCTCTGCTGTTTAATATACTATCTGGGTTTGGTCATAACTTTCCTTCCTAGGAGAAAGCATCCTTTAATTTCCTGGCTGCAGTCACCATCTGCAGTGATTTTGGAGCCCCCAAAATAAAGTCTGACACTGTTTCCACTGTCTCCCCATCTATTTCCCATGAGGTGATGGGATCAGATGCCATGATCTTAGTTTTCTGAATGCTGAGCTTTAAGCCAACTTTTTCACTCTCCTCTTTCACTTTCATCAAGAGGCTTTTTAGTTCCTCTTCACTTTCTGCCATAAGGGTGGTGTCATCTGCATATCTGAGGTTTTTGATATTTCTCCCGGCAATCTTGATTCCAGCTTGTGCTTCTTCCAGCCCAGTGTTTCTCACGATGTACTCTGCATAGAAGTTAAATAAGCAGGGTGACAATATACAGCCTTGACATACTCCTTTTCCTATTTGGAACCAGTCTGTTTTTCCATGTCCATTAGCTATTGGGAAGATGTAAACACTAAGATGTATGTGCACTGCTAAATCGCTTCAGTTGTGTCTGACTCTTTGCAACCCCATGGACTGTAGCCCACCAGGCTCTGTCCATGGGATTCTCAGACAAGAATACTGGAGTGGGTTGCCATGCCCTCCTCCAGGGAATCTTCCTAACCCAGGGATCGAACCCACATCTCTTACATCTCCTGCATTGACAGGAGGGTTCTTTACCACTAGCGCCACCTGGGAAGCCCCAAATACTAAGATATAAAATACTAAATCATACCTATCAGATTGGCAAAAATTAGAAAGTCTGACCAGCATAACAAAGGTGGAGTAAAAACAATGAGGCTATCAACCATAAGACTGTAAAGGCATATCTGGCCCATCGATTTATTTTGAAACACCTCTAATCACAGGTAGTGACCAAAAAAAGCTAAATAATGAGTCTTCCTCTACTATTTCCAGGCAAAACAGAAGCAAAATCCAGAGGTGTTCTTGCTCAATAAATGGGAAGCAACAAAGGAAAGAATTTGAATCCAGAGTGAGCAATTAGCTAATGGCACCTTTATCTAAAAGCAGGAGGCGATCTTATGTTCTCAAGAGGAACTTATCTTGAGTTGTCTTAGAGCACTTTTCCCCTCATCATCTAAATTCTAGAGGCACTAGATCTGACCAACATAAGCTGTATTTGCAATTTCCCAAATGAATAACAAAGTTAGACAGGAGTCACTGTGACAGGAAAGATAACACATATTTTCTGCAAACCTAGTGATAATTGCTCAATGGCTCATCTGCATTAGACTGCAAGGTCCTTAAGAGCAGCAGTAATAATAACTAACAACTGCTCATATTGCATTTTTTAAAAAAAGTCCACCCATACAAGTGTTCAGAGATGTGAAACAACGAGGGCTCTTATACACAAGTGAGGGACAGAAATTAATACAACCATTTTGGAACAGTGCAGTATTATCTAGAAAATTTGAGCATATGACTACTGTGTGAACCAACAATTCTGCTCTTAAGTATATACCTCAGAAAATCTTGGGCACCTACATACCAGGAAAAATGTGCATAAATTGTGATAACCCTAAACTGGAAAAAAAACTGTGCAACTGTAGAAGGGAGGGGTTAGCAAGCTTTTTTTCTTTTTTTCTCTTTTTTTGGCAAAAGGCTATATAGTAAATATTTAGGCTTTGTGGGCCATATACGGGCTTCCCAGGTGGCACTACTGGTAGAGAACCTGCCGGCCAATGTAGGAGACTTAAGAGAAGTGGGTTCAATTCCTTGGTTGGGAAGATCCCCTGGAAGAGGGTATTGCAACCCACTCCAGTATTCTTGCCTGGAGAATCCCCACGGATAGAGGAACCAGAGGGCTACAATCCATAGGATCACAAAGAGTCAGACCTGACTGAAGCAACCCAGCATGCAAGCACACAGCATGGGCCATATACTCTCTGCCACAACTAATCAATTCTCCTTAGGAGAGTGAACGCAGCCGTAGACAATGTGTAAATGAATGGGCTGGGCTGTGTTCTAATAAAACTTTATCTATCAACAACATGCCTTCAGTTGGATTTGGCTCCATGGGCTATAGTTTGCAGACCCCAGGTAGAATGATTATATAAATCATGGTATATTCATTCAGCTCAATAATATTTTCCAACAAAAAATGTTCCAGAACAACATGGATGAATCTTAAAAGAGTATTTTTGAGCTAAAGAAGTCAGACTTAAGAGGAAACATAATTTGCATGCTATTTATAGAAAACTCCAAAGCAGGCAAAATTAAACTGAAGTGTTTAGGAATGCATAGCTAGATAGTAGAAGTATGAAGAATGTTAATGTACTGATTATCATAAAAGTTAGGATGAGGGTTACCTTGGCAGGATGGAGAGGGGTGTCACTGAGAGGGGTAGTCTTCTGCGGCACTGACCAATTTTTATTTCTCAGCAGGGATGTTCAGTTTAGAACAATCCATTAAACTGTACACTTTTATTGCATGTACCTTTATAAACATGCATTATTTTCACCAAATCAAAAAGTTTTTTTAAAATATGAGAACTTCTAATAGCTATTCTCACACCCAGTGTATTTTCCTGCACCCTGAGAGGGATGTTTCCGGGGCAAATCTCCCTGGTGAGGGCAGCTGCCTAGGCCCAGCAGAGGGTTTCCCAGACAAGAGGGCACAGGAGGATAGTGGTCACTTGAGCCCTAAGGAATCTACCCTGGGGAGGGAAAAGAAGGTTTTGGCCTTGGCAGCCACATAGCATTTTAGGGGGAAGCCCCAGAGTTGGAGCTGAAATCTAATGTCTGAGCCAGAATTGGAGAGAGAAATGCCCTGCCCAGCAGATCCTATGTCAGCTTCGTTGGCTTCTTTTAACACTGAGCTGGGGGTGGCAGAGTTTTGAAGGGGTGGCAGAGTTTTGAAGGGTTGTTTCCCAGTTGCATAGACCTATTGATCCTAGTCTACAGGGTCACTCATGACAAATGCTAAACATGTGTGCACATGTATGTTTTTGCATGTGCTCACATTTGTGAACAAGTCAAACATTTAAAACAGATAGCTACAAGATAAAAGATAGCTACAAGATAGCTACAGTGATGAAATTATCTTGAAAAACACATTGGCTACTAAGAACTGAAAACATGTCTCAACTTTCCCCCTGATATTTCTACATCCAAGATTGTTTCCTTATGATATTATCAGAAATACAAAATAAGTTTCTGCGGAAAATTTTTCATCCCTATGTTACTAACACCAGTGAAAACTCAGAAACTACTCAGCGTTCAAAAATAGAAATGATTAAGTCAACCAATTCCAGACACATGATGAAAAATATTACGGTCATTAAAATTCTATTTAGGGAGAGTTGGTAATAACCAAGAGGGGAATAGGATACAAAATTGAAATTACAGGATGATTATGATTTCAACAACAACAAAACCTTATACACAGAAAAGTACCATAGAAGGAAATACAATAAAACAGTGAAGAGTCATCTCCAGGGGGCAGGAGTGAAACTGGATGATTTTTTCTTTGTAATTTTCTAGAAGAAATTTTCCTAAATTATCAAAACAACTTGATTATTTTTTCAAAAATTATAGAAGAGTAAGTAAACACAGCTATGTGTAAGGAAGATAAAAAATCATGTGTCATGGGACAGAGAGTGAAAAGGGAAACTGAGGCACCGAGTGGGCAAGGAGAAGAAGTTACCACTTGTTGAGTCCTTGTTGATGGTTTATATATCTCAACACAAGCTGGAATCAAGATTGCTGGGAGAAATATCAATAACCTCAGGTATGCAGATGACACCACCCTTATGGCAGAAAGTGAAGAACTAAAGAGACTCTTGATGAAAGTGAAAGAGGAGAGTGAAAAAGTTGGCTTAAAACTCAACATTCAGAAAACTAAGATCATGGCATCCAGTCCCATCACTTCATGGCAAATAGATGGGGGAACAGTGGAAACAGTGGCTGACTCTATTTTTCTGGCCTCCAAAATCACTGCAGATGGTGATTGCAGCCATGAAATTAAAAAACACTTACTCCTTGGAAGGAAAGTTATGACCAACCTAGATAGCATATTAAAAAGCAGAGACATTACTTTGCCAATAAAGGTCCGTCTGGTCAAGGCTATGATTTTTCCAGTGTTCATGTATGGATGTGAGAGTTGGACTATAAAGAAAGCTGAGCACCAAAGAATTGATGCTTTTGGACTGTGGTGTTGGAGAAGACTCTTGAGAATCCCTTGGACTGCAAGGAGATCCAACCAGTCCCTCCTAGAGGAGATCAGTCCTGGGTGTTCATTGGAAGGACTGATGCTGAAGCTGAAACTCCAGTACTTTGGCCACCTGATGCGAAGAGCTGACTCATTTGAAAAGACCCTGATGCTGGGAAAGATTGAGGGCAGGAGGAGAAGGGGATGACAGAGGATGAGATGGTTGGATGGCATCACCGACACAATGGACATGGGTTTGGGTGGATTCCGGGAGTTGGTGATGGACAGGGAGGCCTGGCGTGCTGCGGTTCATGGGGTCGCAAAGAGTTGGACACGACTGAGCGACTGAACTGAGCTGATATCTCAACAGCAGGTGACTAGTCAGTGTCCAAATCAGAGTTTGTGTGATCCAAATCTGTTCTCTTAGCTGCTGATCACCTACCCCCAGTCATCATCACTGCCATCACCATCTCCATCATCATCACTGTCCATTTCCTCAATTCAAAGACACTTTTTTTTCAAATTTAACATTTCTGAAATTTCATGCCATTGATATGGCAGTTTTTTTCCTCCCCCACAAGCTATTAAATCAATGATTCATCTATTTTTTCTCTCTCCAAAAGCCTATTAAATCAATGATTCATCTATAATCACTGCTTTCATAGAGCCAAGGAAATATTGTAATTGCTGATTGTTATCGAGTAGTTACTTTGTGCCAGGGACTCTACATAAATTCGTCAGCTCCCTACAGCAGCTCTCTAAAGAAAACATTTCATGTACCACTTGAGCGATGAAGAATGAGGTTCAGAGAAATGAATAACATTCCCACAGCCCCTCACAAAGTAAATGGCTGAGCCAGGACTTGACCCACTAAACATTATGCACTCAAGTTTCTCTCTCCAAAACTTTCATCCTCTGCTACTCTGCCTTCTCCACCTTACACCCTCCCACTCCCTGGTCCTGGTTCCCTGGGCCACAGAGGGGCTTCTACCTCACCCAACACCAACACACAGCTGAAGGGTAGAGCAGTTCTCTGCAGATATTGAATAAATCATTCTAAACTGACTCATCAGATCTCCTTCTGGGGGACCACCCATCCTCCATAGGCAATCCCTGTGTTTCCAGTAGAGTTGACCCTGTCCCTTCCATGGACATGTGACTTGAGCCTGGCCAATCACAATGTTATATTTGCTTTATCTGGTGATTGGGTTAGAGATGGGCACCTGATCCGCTTAGAGCCCGTGAAATGCCCTTAGTCCATTTCTGTGAATTGAAAAAACATGCTGTGCCTCCTCCTGCCTAGAGAAGGATTAGAGAGAAGGTGGAAGGGCTGGAACTGCTATAACCATCTTGTGACAAGAGGTCTGATAATAAAGCATAACCAAGAGAAGGGGAGAGAAAGAAACTGGATACTAGATTGAGCCATGCCAAATAACAATCATATCCCACCAGCACTGGTTTAGGTAAGATGTTCTCTGATAAAAACTCTTCAACAGGTTCCCAGTGTCTGATAATAATGCCCAAACTCCACCATTTTGGCATTCATGGCCTTCCTGACCTGGCTTCAATCTGCAATTTTAGCTTTCAGGCTTTGCACCTCTCCCTGTCATCCAATGCTCCATCTACTTTATACCACCCTTTAGCAATTTTCCTTCTTCTTAAAAGCTTTTGTGTATGCTGTACCTTCTGCTTCACATGGCATGAAATAAAACTTCCTTACAGTCTCAGATGTCCAAAGACAGTGAGCTTCCATCCAGGGTATCACAGGTAGAAAGAAGGGCATCCAAAGGGGATGCTACAGAGAGATTTCAAGACATCAAATAGGGTTAGGTTCAGCTCAGGGTTTCTCTGGCCTGGGGGTTGATGACTTACTATGTAAAAGTCACCAGAGGGTGAATGCCAAAATACAGACTTATAGACTGAAGCTTTAGCCAGATCTACAGAACAAGAATCTCTGGGTATGGGCCCCAGGAATCTTACCCTTTTGCAAAATCTCCATTCTATGATAAAGAAGATATAACATATGTATCTATATGTGAATATATATATATACATATTTATATATATGGTTGAGTAATACTCCACTCTATGTGTATATATATATACAACCATGTTGCTGCAAATGGCATTATATTATATGATATCAATCACTTGTGGAATCTAAAAAAATGATACAAATGAACTTATTTTAAAAACAGAAATAGACTTACAGACATAGAAAACAAACATGCTTCCCAAAGAGGTGTGTGTGTGTGGGTTACGTTGCTCAGTCATGTCTGACCCTGTGACTCCCTGGACTATAGCCCACCAGGCTCCTCTGTCCATGGGGATTCTCCAGGCAAGAACACCGGAGTGGATTTCCATGCCCTCCTCCAGGGGATCTTCCCAACCCAGGGATCGAACCCACGTCTTTTACATCTCCTGCCTTTGTAGGGGGGTTCTTTACCAAAGTGGGGGAAGGATAAACTAGGAGTTTGGGATTAACAGGTACATACCACTATACATAAAATAGATAAGTAACAGGGACCCACTGTATAGCACAGGGAACTATATTCAATATCCTGTAGTAACCTATAATGGAAAAGAATCTAACATATATATATATGTATGTATGTGTGTGTGTGTGTGTGTGTATAACCGAAGCACTTTGCTCTATACTTCAAACGAACACAACATTGTAAATCAACTATGCTTCAATGAAAGAAAGAAAGAGAGAAATTTAGTTATTACCAAAAAAACAAGATCCCCGTTCTAATGTATGCTAACATTTGAGAACTTCTGGCCTAGGTGAACATCAAGTCCCTTTTTACCCATGATCATACAAAGTCTGGATGTTTATCAAAATTTCAACATCCCCTCCTACCACTTTTTTCCCATTTTTTTTTTTTTCCCCTGTGAACTCTGATCCTTGGAAATAATCTCCATCACATTGCTTTAGATGGGAAGGGAGAGTTCATTGTAAAGATTTTATCAGATGAAACTCCATTCCTCACTACTCCCTGAAAGACTGCATGTGTGTGCATGCACACATTCCTGCAGCATGAATAGCTGTGCTGACTGCTTTTCCAAGGAGAGAGCATGTAAATCTTCTTACCATAAACTAAGTAAGCCTCCACATTTCCCCTCTCTTGTTCCCTCTGCTACAAATGCCATTTGCTTCTGCATCCTTTGAACACACATTCATTGAATACCTACCGTGTGCCAGCTATCTTTGGGGTGCTGGGGATACTGAGAGTCAAAACAGACCCAGTCCTTGTCCTCAAGGATGAGCAGGAGAGACAGCGAGTGTGAAGAGAGCACTGAGGCATGGGATGGCACATGTCCATTCTTTGGTTCACTCACTCGCTCCTGTGTTTGCATGGCGCAAATATTTAAGTGCACGCCACGTGCAGAGTTACAATGATGCAGAAGTGGCCAAACAGTCAAGAGATTGCTCTGCGGGGGCCCCCCTTCCAGTGGGGAAGACGGATACCACACAAGTGAACAAAGGAACCAGAAAATATCTGACAGCAGAATGTGCGGTATGAAAAACAAAACTGCATAGATCTGCTTGGAGTCGTCGGTGGTGGGGCAGGGGGCGGGCAATGCCTGGTGTGACCAGCGTGAACTTCACTAAGGAGAGGACCTTTGAGTGGAGACCCTGACCCCTAGAGATGAGATGCTGCCACCAGCTAAAAATGGGGGGTAAACACACCCAGACAGAGAGACCCACCAGCACAAAGCCCCAGAGGGGCTCTGTGGGTACCAGGAACAGGAAGACCAGTCAGCTGCAGGCTGGATATGAGGCAGGAGGAGTAGGAGGTGAGGACAGGGATGCAGGAAGGGGCTTAACTGGAGCAAGATGTGCCAAAAGACCACAGTGGGAGATGTGAATTGTATCTCAACCACAGTAAGATGCCATGGAAGGCAGTTAAGCAGAAGGGCGTATAGGACTGAGGAATCTAAGATTGAATTTAAGAAGCTATTACAGGATCCAGGAGAGAGAATGTCTTGATATCGAAAGGAATCAATATAGAAAGAAAAGGATGGGTTCAAACAGAACTTGTGAGGGAAGGAGTGTAGATCCAAGACGACTGGCAGGTGGATGGGGCTGGGCAGGTAGAGAGGGAACCGAGGAGACAGATGACAACTGGCTGAACTCAGAGGTGGATGTGGTGTCGTTTTCTTAGACGGGGAGGAAGTGGTTGTTTAGGGGCAGGGCAGTGGAGAGTGAGGGATTGGTGCTTTGCGTATTAGGTATCTGAGCGGCCATGTTAGTGGAGCAGTTGGATATTCAAGTTCCCAGCTCAGTGGACAACTCAGAGCTGGAGATAAAAATATGTCGTGGGCACATGGCCCTGACGAGAGGCATGGCTATGGGCTCATGGTCTTGCCAGAAAGGAGGGAGAACTTCTTCCCCAGAGTGAGTGGAGGCAAGGGCCCTTGACGCCGAGTTTGTCACTTAGGGCCTTTTTATTATAGACTGCAGAAGCCAAGCCTGGCTATTGAGCAGCAGAGACTGAGCTTTGAGAAGGAGACAATCCAGGTAGGGCTGGATCTCAGGAGCAGAAATTCAAGGGCCATCTTGGCATGACTTGGTTCCAGCTGCCTTCTGTTCTTGGAAAATACTTTGGGAAATGGAGTTCCAGGAGGATGGTCTGAAGGACCCACATCTTGGCTGTGGGCTGGGGGTGGGCCATACAGCTGGTTCCTCTAGGACCTCACGGGAGGTGGCAGGCAGGAGGTGAGTTCTCAAAGAACACCTGGATGCTATGATCAAAGAAGGCAGGAGGGACGCGGGGCAGGCAGGAGCAGCAGACATCTATTCCACCTGGCGTGTCGGGAAACTCCTGCACGATTTTTAAGAGACAGCTCAAAGATCAAATTCTCTCTGAAGTTGCCCTTGACCTTCACAAGTGAACGTCCTTGCCCCTCCTCTGTGCTCCCACTCTCTAAATTGTAAGCACCCAAAGGCCTACCCCCCACCCCCACCCCATAGAACATAGGCACACCAAGATCAGAAACACACTCCTATTCACCAGTGAGACCCCAGCAGCTCACACAGGGCCTGGCATACAATCAGAACTCAGTCTTAAAAATTGCTGCCCTGAATGTGTTGCCATCCGCTGAAGATAATTGGGATCACAACCCTGGGATTTCATTTAATGTATCATTCTGTACTCATTTTAAAGTCCAGGGCATGTGGAGTGACAAATTGCAGAGATCTCTCCCAAATGCCTTTCAAGTCACACAGCCAAATCAGTTCAGCAAATTATGTGTAATCAACGAGGAAATCAATAAGCACTGCAAGTGCATTAAGGAGTTTAGCAGATTCATTATGCATTTAGCACATCCAGTTTAATTTGCAGGAAGTCCGGAGAAAAACAGGCTCTAGCACGTAAACAGTGACTCTGACGGAGTCTTTGGAGAGTCCTAGCTGCACAGCCTTCGGAGGCGAGGACAGAGGCTTCCCACGCGAGCCCTGGCCAGCACAGGCCAATCCCGTGAGTCAGGAGTTTCTCCTCCCAAAGTGATGACAGTGATCTCACAGGCCCTTTCTTCTTGGAAATTCTAAGGGAGATTCTAAAGGAAAATTCTGAAAAAGGGAGGAGAGGGTGGGAGAAAAATTATAGAAAGTATGTGATTACTGGGGATTCTTGCCTTTCCCTTAATCTCACAGCACCTTCATGCCTCTGAAAAGAGGTCATTTGCTACTTCATTCAACAAACCTTGTCTGAACATTAGCTCTGTGCCAGGTCACAGGCCACGCTCTAGAGCACGAGCTGAAACAGACCCGGACCTGCCTTCAGACTACCCACAGCACAGCAAGCTGAGAAGAGGCTCCAAGACGCTCTGTCCGAGGACAACGAGGAGGAGGAAGGGACATTCGAGCAGGGTGCTGAGGAATGGTGAGGAGTGCGTCAGGGCAGCATTTCACAGAGGGACAGATGTCCTCAAAGGGACAGAGGCCTGTGTTTGGAGAACAACATATAGGTCAATGTCACCAGAGCATTAAGACCGGAGGCAAGATAGCACCAGCAATGCCTCTCGCCCACAAGTCATGAGACATCTGCAGTCCTCCTGGTTCAAATCCCTCTCTCTGCAGGTTCAGTCACTGGTGCTGGGGGAGGGAGTGATGGCCCAGAATCACCCAGCAAGTGGCAAACACTAAATGTGACTTCTGGCCATCTGCCCAGGTCCTTTGCAAGTTCCCTCGGTCACCTCTGGCCATAAATCTTCCCACTCTCCAGTTTCTGAACTGGGCTGAGAAGTGGCCCCAACTTGAGAAATCATGGGGCACAGAACCACTAAAATGCCCTTTTATTGATTTGGAACACCAAATCAAAAAGGACCAAGTCACACCAAAAAAAGGTACAATTCACACATGGTGAGAACGTAGCATGCACACCCACGGTAGAGTGCCGCCTCCGTGGCAGACATCGCTAATCAATTCCTGCACTGTTTCCCACTGATTTCCTAACCCCACACTCTAGGCAGCTGGTTAGGAAAGCGTTGTCACTTACATGAAAGCTTTCTCCTGCATACGCATTTAACTCTGCCAGCTGTTACCATCGGTCGAGCAGTAAGGAGTGAAATAATAAAGAGGAAAAGAGCTAATATCTAGCACAAATTATAAAAAGCCAAAGAAGATCCAGAGCAGGGCCCAAGCACTGATTGTATGGCAGCCGTGCCGCTCTTAGCAGCAAATGCAGGTTTCAGATTTGGCAGCTGCTGATTGTATGGGGCCTTCTATGACTCCCTCCACAATAGGAAATCAGCTCAGGTTAACTTTAGCAGGACACAGGAATCCGTTGGCACACTCACACAGGAGTGGGCCTGGCTTTGAGGCGGGAGCTTGCAGGATGTCATCTGACACTTCCCCAGCCTCTTTTCTCTCAGTCCTGCTTTCCCCCACGCTGGCTCCCTTCCCAGGCAGAGCTGCCCTTTGAAGGGACAAGTTGGCCCAGGCGACATCCCCACAGCTCCCAGCCAGGGAGAAGAATGTTCCTTTTCCCCCACGGTTTCCAATCAAGTCCTCAACTCAGGCTCTCATTGGGCCACCCTGGAGCACTGCGCCTGTGGAGAGCACGCCCAGCAAAGGGAAGTGATGAGGGCAGAAGCAGGAGGGGTAGATACCATGAAAACCGATAGCATTTAGACAGCATGAAACAGGGATCACCCATTACGATAATAACTGCCCACATAAAGGGGAGGAAGCAGCCTCAGAGAGTGAGCTCGGCCCGGGGTGGAAGGGAGGAGGGGAAGCTGGCGTGACCACTCTTCTCCAGGCACGCTGTCTGTGCCTCCCCTTCCCCGCCGCTAAATGGAATAGCCAGTTAGGGGAGGACCCCTCCGTGCAGCCCAGGGTTAACCCTGCAGCGGGAGATGCCCGGCGGCCTCAAACTGCCTTTGATAGAGAGCCCTGCAGGGGCCAGCGCCTCCTGATAAAAGAGCTTCTGCTCACTCCCTGCCTCCCCTGGACAGCCCAGGGGAGCAGACAGGCCCCCCCCCCCCCCCCCCCCCCCGCTCCTAACTGCGGGGCTTGTGTGATGCCCTCACTCCCAAACTGAAGTGCTCAGAATGCACTGGAGAGACTGCTGAAACGCAGAGTCCTTGGTCCCACCAAGAGAGCTTGATGCTGCCGTTCTGAAACCCGGCCTAGAAGTGGATAGTTTAAACCTATTCCCTAGGTGTTGCTGACGCAGGAAGTCTCTGTGCCACACCTTGAGAGAAAGGCTGGTAAAATGGGATTTGGAGTGCAATAGCTGTGGCCTTCAGTAGGGTAGCTGAAGGCTCTGGCAGCTTAAGGCTGTCTGCCAACACTCCCCAGGGTGCCAATGAAGATCACGCCTCACCAAACCTACTGCCCCAAACCTGGCCTGGAGAACCGCCCGGCGGCCATGGCCGCCAACCCCTTCTCCCAGTGGCCGGCATGGCTGGGCCAGGAGTGGATATTATTCCAGGAGATCTGGGCCCATCAACCCCTCCCTCAGAAAAGCTGGAGTTCAAAGTCACAAAGCCTGCAAGTAACCCAAAGGGCTGGAGCAAACTGGGCTTTAAAAAAAGGGGGTTGTCAGACTTTCTGAGTTTGTCTTTTTTTAAGAGAGGCCAGAAATGTCAAATCTTATAATATTTAAATATCTGCTCATGTTTTTTAAACATTCCAAATTGTCAAGAGTAGCCAAACTACATCTACAAACCACAGTGTGAGTATCTAATTTAGGTGTGGTCATTGACTCACTTCTGGCCAATTGAAGTCTTGTGTGGTCAATAGAAGTGTTAAGTGGGTCTTGCTGGAAGTTTTCTTAAAAAGGAATCCTTCCCTTCCTCATTCCAGATGCTTGGAATACAGAAATACTGGCTGGAGCTTCAGCAATCATATTAGACACTGAGGTGACTTTGCAGTTGGAAGTATGCAAAGGATGACAGAGCATAAAAATAGCAGTCTGAGTTTTCCATGACATTGAGAAGCTGTCATGCTAGATCTGAGCTTCTGAATTCTATAATTTTCTTATATTTCTCATGTATTTTTATCTCAGTTATATGCAGCCAAACTTAATCCCCTACCCTCGTGCTAGTTTAGATGAGTCCTGACCACTCTGCTTACCCCCGGGTTTCAAAAAAGGACCCTAGATCTTTCTAGTAAAACTCCCCTTAGTTGGACTAGTTTGGATAGGATCTTATCCCTTGGAAGCCAAACATTCTTTCTTTGCTGTCTCTCTATTCCCACCCCCACTCCTTACTTACCACCACTAGCCATCATTTTCAAATTAAACAAATGTTAAAGGATCACTTTTTAACAGGCAAAATCATGACTTTCATACAAATGCAAAATGAATTTGTGTCAAAAATATGATTTAGTTGATTAATCATGAGGGAACGAGGAAGATATCAAAACAGGTTCAAGGAGAATCCAAGGAGCAGACTTGAATTGGCAATCAGGAACGCTGCCATGAATTTGTTAGTGGATGCAAATCCGCCTTCCCTGTGACAGAAATCAATTGTGTCGCCACAGCAAAATTCACTTGCATGATGTGGACAAGAATCATTTGCTTTACTGTCTGTTTTCTACAGCTTACAGAGATATAAAATAACTCAGCCAAAGACCATGAAGGGCACAGACCCTACAGAATCATAAAACCCCAAAGGGTCTCCCAGACACAGTTTCTAAACCTAACAACAGTCATTTTCCGAGCATCCCTGGCTACTGAAGAATAGAGAATGCCCTGTGGCTTCCCAAGGGGCACCCTCCCCTAACCCCTTCATCTGTGCCCTTGACTTTCCTGCCTCAAAAATGCCTGTAGAAGTTTCTCAGCTGAACTGGACTTTGAAGGAGAAGCAGGAGTTTAGCAGGCAGAGAAGGTTCTAGATTAGTGGGGGTGCTCATAGAATCACCTGAGCCCAGACAATTGTGCTCAGTCATGTCCAGCTGTTTGCAACACCATGGACCTGCCAGGTTCCCCTGTCCATGGAGTTCTCCAGGCAAGAATACTGGAGTGGGTTGCCATTTCCTACTCTAGGGGATCTTCCTAACCCAGGGAAGGAACCTGCATTGCAGGAGGATTCTTTATCCTCTGAGCCATCACCTGAGGCTAGAAGTGGCCATGCCCAGCCTTTGCCCTAAATTTCCTGAATTTGTTGTATTTGCAGAGCTGGCCCAATGTTTTTACTGGGGCTGTGCAGGGGGTATGAGGTGAGGAGACAGTGAGCTGCTGATGGAAATGTGAGAGTGAGCCTCCTCCTTCCTGCCCCGGCCACTCACACACACACCCGCCACGGCGCTTGCCTCCCCAGGGTGCAATTACCACTGACTCTGAATGTCTAGTTTGTAAATACCCACATGATACCTGGATCTCATGGTTTCCCTGAGAGCAGCTGGTAAAGAATCCGCCTGCAAGGCAGTAAACCCTGGTTCGATACCTGGGTGGGGAAGATCCGCTGGAAAAGGGATAAATAGGCTCCCACTCCAGTATACTTGGGCTTTCCTGTTAACTCAGCTGGTAAAGAATCTGCCTGCAATGTGGGAGACCTGGGTTTGATCACTGAGTTGGGAAGATCCCCTGGAGAAGGGGTAGGCTACCCACTCCAGTATTCTGGCCTGGAGAATTCCATGGACTACATAGTCCAGGGGGTCACAAAGAGTCAGACACAACCAAGCAACGTTCACTTTCACTTCCACTTTTCACCCAGATGTCAATGCCTGCACCCTGCCTCGCCACCTCCAACTGCCTCCCTTGTTTCCTCTTTGCTGAGAGGGTCGTGAGGGACCGCTATGTGCATTTGTGGTTTCCAGCCTCCTCTTCACCTTAAACCCAGTGTGGTCAGGTTTTTGTCCCAACCCTCTGCCAACTGTTCTGCCGCGGTAACCACCGTCCACATGGCCAGATCCACACTCCTCCTCCTCCATCTGGCCCTTGACAGATGGGCTCTGTGCACCCCCACCTCCCGCGATGCTCTGCTCTCCTGGTCCCTTTACCCCGGCCTCTCCTCTCAGCCTCCTTTGCTCTCCCTTCCCTCCTTCTGAACGTCCCTGGTTCCCATGGCTCAGCTTCTTTTCTACCAACATTCCTTCCTGTGGAGCTGTCAGCCTGAAGGCTTTAAATATCTCGGTGTCTTTCAACTCCCAAGTTCACATCTTCCAAACACTTTGCTGAACTCTGACCTCTTTTTCTAAACGTCTGCTCAGCAGCTCCACCTGACAACCTAGTAGACAAACTCAATCTGTCTAACCGTAGCTCGGATCTTCCCTCAAAACCCGTTCACAGCCTTCCCTGCCTCCCTTTGCACTCACCCCCATCTTCCATCAGCTCAACCATGACCTTGGAGCCATCCCTGACTTCTGACTGCTTGTCACATTCCTCGGATCCAGCTGTCAGAGAATCCTAGTGCTTTGCCCAAAATTGATCCAGGGTTCCACGGCTTCTGGCCCTAGGGCCGCCGTCTTTGACTTGGATCTTTGCAGTGTCTAAGGCGCCCGCCTGCCACTGTCCTGGAACCTTCACAACACTCGTCCAACACGGTGACCACAGTGAGTCTTTTCAAACACAGGCAGGCCTCGGAGATGGCTCCGGCTGGGTTCCAGATGGCAACAAAGCAAGTGTGTCAATAAAGTGACTCACATGAGCTTTTTAAAAGGTTTCCTGGTGCATATAAAATTTATGTTTACACTATCCTGAAGTCTACAGGGCTTCCCTGGTGGCTCAGACGGTAAAGACTCCACCTGCAACGCAGGAGACCTGGGTTCGATCCCTGGTTGGGAAGATTCCCTGGAGAGGGAAGTGGCAGCCCACCCCAGTATTCTTGCCTGGAGTCTATTAAGTGTGCCCATGTCTAAAAAAGCAAAGTGCTTACCTTAATGAAAAATACCTTATTGCTAAAAAATGCTAACCATCATCTGAGTCTCCAGCGAGTCCTAATCTTTCTGCAATGTGAAATTAAAGATCACAGGTCACCAGAATAAAGATAACAATGAAAAAGTCCAAAATATTTCAAGAATTCCCAAAATGTTACACAGGGTCAGGAAGTAAGCAAAAGCTGTCAGAAAAAATGGTGTCAAGAGACTTGCTCACCGCAGGTTTGCCACAAACCTTCAACTTGTGAAAAACATAACATCTGGGAAGCACAAAAAAAGCAAAGTGCGGTAAAAGGAGGTCTGCCTGTATAAGTCTGATTGATGTCATTTTTCGGCTTAAAACTGAATTCCTGAGAGCTCCCCTTGCACTCAGAGAAAACTCTTAGTTCTAATTGTAGCCCTACCAGGCCCAGGAAGGGCTTCCCAGGTGGCGCTAGTGGTAAAGAGTCCATCTGCCAGTGCAGGAGACACAAGAGAAGCGGATTCCATCCCTGGGTCGGGAAGATCCCCAGGAGCAGGCAATGGCAACCCACTCCAGTATCCGTGCCTGGAGAACCCCATGGACAGAGGAGCCCTGCGGGCTACAGTCCATGGGGTCGCTGAGTCACAAAGAGGACTGGGCATGTGAGCACGCAGGCCCATGAATTCTGGGCCTGTGCCCTTTCTGATGCCCTCTGTGCCAGGCTCCCGCTCCTCACACCCCTTGCTGCAGCAAGCCAGCCGTGCCCCCTGCCCCTTCTGAGGGCCTCTGCCCTCACTCAGGGTCTGCCTCTCAGGGCCGTCCTCCCCGGATATCCACAAGCTGATGCCCTTCCTCCTTCAAGTCCCTGCTCAAGTGTCTCCTTCCCTGACATCCCTGATTTACGGTGGATTTTTCTGCTTATGGTCTTTATTTCCCCAGGGTAGAACATGAGCTCCATGAGGGCAAGGATCTTTGCTTTGTTCATTGATTTACCCCCAGTGACTCAAGCAGCACCTGGCACATAGCAGTCACTCAATGAATAGTGGTCACTGAATTGCTCCGCGTCAGCCCCGAGCCAGCCACATTCCACCGTGATCCCGTGTCAAGGCTAAGCACTCCTGTGAGTAATGGCAGAGGCAGAAAGGCGAGGCTCCAGGAGGCTGGAGGGACTTGCCCAAGGACACAGGGTAAATGCCAGCCCAGAAGCTGCCCCCGAGTCTGGTTGGAGTCCAGGGCAGAGACGCTGCCATGCTGCAGGCAGAGCCAGTGCCAGACCGTAAGGGTCCTGGGTGCTCAGCTGATGAGGCTGGACATTGTCTAGGCCAGGGCTTCTCTCCCTTTAACAAGCATCAGAATCATCTGGGGAGGTTGATAAACAGGTTTTTGAGTACCATCCCTGAGTCTCTGAGTCAGTAGACCTGGAATGGAGTCAAGAATCTGCTTTTTGGGCACTACCCTGGGGTCCAGTGTCTAAGACTCCTCACTTCCAGCACAGGGAACCCGGGCTTGATTCCTGGTCAGGGAACTATATCCCGCGTGCCACAACTGAAGATCTTGTGTCCCACAACTGAGACCCAGCGAAGCCGAAAAAAAAAAAAGAATCTACTTTTTAATCTGTCCCTGACTGATGCTGCAGCTGCTCCGGGGACCTCAACTCAAGAACCGCTGGTTAGGCTATGAAAACCACAGAGGGGCTTTCATCAGGAGAGGCGGAAAGGGCCATGGGCAGGCTGGATAGTAAGGGAAGACCCCTTGCCGGGGGCAAGACCAGGCTGCAGGCAGAAGTGGAGCAGAGGGTGGCCAGGCTGAAGCCCCAAGTCCCCTTAGGCCCTCTTCTTCAGCTGACGACTATATCGCCTAGGAAGAAGAGGCAGGCCTCCTGGCTCCTCGCTCACTTGAAATTTTAATTATCTGCCAGAGCGTGATTTCCACAGCCACCCCCACTAGAGGCGGGTGTGAGACAAGCCAAATAACTCCAAAACACATGATTTCAGCAAAAAAGAATCATAGTCTCCCTGGCAGCGCCTTGGCACGGTGTGGTGGTGAGTGCAGAGGCAGCGGGGGAAGCAGGCAGGGGCCGTGTGCAAGCCCAGGACTGCGCTCAGGTCAGTGACCCGCGATCTCAGGAGTGTTTGCCCCACCTGGGCCCTGTGCAAGCCCAGGACTGCGTTCAGGTCAGTGATCCATGATCACAGGAGTGTTTGCCCCACCTGGGCCCTGCGGGCTGAGGACTCGAAATGGGCCTTCCCTGTGGGCATCAAAGGGACCAGATTGATCTGCCATCCCAGGGTGTGAAGTGAACACTGGCGTCTTCACTGTAATAGTTGTGTGTCTATTCAGCAGTGAAAAGTGTATAACTACACATTCAATCTGTGCTGCTATGGAGAACTACTTCTTACAGTGGAGCTACACAAGCTTTTTTTTTTTTGAAGAGAATTGATCTCAAGAAAATGTTAATTAAGTCATGGGTATCCAGCAATTCTATAATGCTTACTCACTATGCATGGATGAATTCATCAAAGCTTTATAATAATCCTATAAGGTAGGTGCAATGATAATACCTATGTTACAGATGGAGAAAACAGAGCTACAGAGTGATTAGTTTGCCCAGAAGGGAGTAGAGGGGAGCTGAGATCTAGGTTCTGTGCTCCTAACAGCCTCTTGGTGACATAGGCAGGATGTGGTGCTGTTCTCTGGACAAAGTTCCTCCCAACACTGATGGTTGGGAAGCACCCGGCAGTCATCCTTCCTGCCTCAGCCATTCTACGACTTCAGTTCAGTTCAGTTCATTCGCTCAGTCGTGTCCGACTCTTTGCGACCCCATGAATCACAGCACACCAGGCCTCCCTGTCCATCACCAACTCCCGGAGTTCACCCAAACCCATGTCCATCGAGTCAGTGATGCCATCCAACTATCTCATCCTCTGTCATCCCCTTCTCCTCCCGCCTTCAATCTTTCCCAGCATCAGGGTCTTTTCCAATGAGTCAACTCTTCGCATGAGATGGCCAAAGTATTGGAGTTTCAGCTTCAGCATCAGTCCTTCCAATGAACACCCAGGACTGATCTCCTTTAGGATTGACTGGTTGGATCTTCTTGCAGCCCAAGAGACTCTCAAGAGTCTTCTCCAACACCACAGTTCAAAAGCATCAATTCTTCGGCGCTCAGCTTTCTTTACAGTCCAACTCTCACATCCATACACGACTACTGGAAAAACCATAGCTTTGATTAGAAGGATCTTTGTTGGCAAAGTAATGTCTCTGCTTTTTAATATGCTGTCTAAGTTGGTCATAACTTTTCTTCCAAGGAGAAAGCGTCTTTTAATTTCATGGCTGTAGTCGCCATCTGCAGTGATTTTGGAGCCCCCCAAAATAAAGTCTGTCACTGTTTCCACTGTCTCCCCATCTATTTCCCATGAAGTGATGGGACCAGATGAGATGATATTAGTCTTCTGAATGTTGAGTTTTAAACCAACTTTTTCACTCTCCTCTTTCACTTTCATCAAAAAACTCTTTAGTTCTTCTTCACTTTCTGCCATAAGGGTGGTGTTATCTGCAATATCTGAGGTTATTGATATTTCTCCTGGTAATCTTGATTCCAGCTTGTGCTTCATCCAGCCCAGCATTTCACATGATGTACTCCACATATAAGTTAAATAAGCAGGGTGACAATATACAGCCCTGACGTAATCCTTTCTGGATTTGGAACCAGTCTGTTGTTCCATGTCCAGTTCTAACTGATGCTTCCTGACCTGCATACAGATTTCTCAGGAGGCAGGTGAGGTAGTCTGGTATTCCCATCTCTTGAAGAATTTCCCACAGTTTGTTGTTATCCACACAAAGGCTTTGGCATAGTCAATAAAGCAGAAGGAAGTAGATGTTTTTCTGGAACCCTCTCGCTTTTTCAGTGATCCAGTGGATGTTGGCAATTTGATCTCTGGTTCTTCTGCCTTTTCTAAATCCAGCTTGAACATCTGGAAGTTCATGGTTCATGTACTGTTGAAGCCTGGCTGGGAGAATTTTGAGCATTACTTGCTAGTGTGTGAGATGAGTGCAATTGTGCCATAGTTTGCACATCCTTTGGCATTGCGTTTCTTTGGGATTGGACTTCAAAGTGTACCAAAGCAGTGATGCAGGAAGTATGATGTAAAGAGCTGCCTGTAATCCTACCAACCACTCACCAAGGCTCGTGAGAGGACAGAGACGGACTGGACCTGTTTATCCCAAATGTGAAGGGCCCGTGGTCTGTCTCGAAAGCCCCTCCTTTCTGCGGGTGAGCAGAGAGGAGCCTGTCACTGAGGGGCGGGGTGGGCGCTGGAGTGAAGCAGGAGAGGGCAGCAGGCAGAGCCGGGAGGAGACCTGACCTGGGGAGACCTCAGGCCACGACAGGAGTCTTCAGTCCCGCAGAGATGGATGTAATTGGGAACCTTCCAGGTCCTTGGCATCCAACCCTCATACACAAGAGACTTCCCTTTTTATAATAAATATTTAAAGTGAATCAGAAATATGTGTAACTGGCATATCCATGCTGCTATGGAGAGTTCTCTTTTAAGCTAAATTTGTTTGAGTCTTTTTTAAAAAGTGTTCCCTTTACTATCCTGAAGTTTTAGGTAGTAAAACATACCTACATACATGATTTTAATATATATGCACGTATATTTGAAATCTCCCACCCACAGTGTAAAGGAAAATCATTCATAATACAATAGCACAGATTTCAATATGTCAGTGCTCTGGCCTAACAACATTAGATGAGATAATGAAGGGACAGACAGTGAGACACTGGCTCCTATTTATTCATATAATGTGTTAATTTGTCTTAAAGAAGAACAAGGCATGATGCCTGATGCAAAAAGATATAAGAAGCCCAGGAAAATGAAGAGCCAGAGGCTGAGTGGACCCTACATTAAAAATCAGCATCAGGATTAGTATGAATAGATCTACCTTATTCACAGGTGATAAGAGAAAGGGAAATAACCTGAGCTGAAGTTTGGTGACTATGTCAAGACAAATGGAGAACAGCCTCATGGAGAAGCTGGGCCTTCTCTAGAGGAGTAGTGTCCAGATAACTCCTGTGGTGTGGCCTACGGCAGGGCAGCCCAGAGTACCCAGAAAACACATTTCCTGCCTTGAACGTTCAGTACCTCCTGAGGCACAGCCAGGCTCGAGGACCGTGTCCTTGGAGGGAAGACAGGGCGTAGCGTATAGATGGAGAAAACTAATAATAACAACAACACCAGAGGCTTTAGAAAGGCTGTGTGGTCAACTGAAAACTGTATCATCATAAACATGGAAAATAATAAGCAACCCCCAAATAAATACATTTAATGTGTAACTTTCAGAACACGAATCTCTTATCATCAGGACAAAAGAAAATATTAAATTATTTTGAATAGCTAGAATTTTGAATATTTTGGGCAGTTTTAGTTATGAAATTTAGTGAGAGTTCTGCGTGTCACACAGCGCCACTCATTTCATATAGCTTTGTTCTAAGTCTCTGACAAGAAAGATGCGAGGAGTGATTGCTTTCATAGACTGTTGGAAGCCCTTTTTCAACTAGTAAATATGGAGTTGTAAACTCGGCTGTAGAAGATGAGTTGGATGCATGTAAGAGAGAAATTGGTTATAGTCATACCACCCTGAAGGCACCTGATCTCAGAAGCCAAGCTGGAGAGGGCCTGGTTAGTGCTTGAGTGGGAGAATTGGTCAATAATCTCAAGACAGAATGTTTCTTCCATTTAAGCCTCTCCTGCTGTAAAAACCGTTTTTTCCTAAAGTACTGGGATTTCACGCAACATCTTGTAAAAACTTGTCCTTTAAACTACTGAAGCATTCTTGATTGCATTTGTGCTCTTCAGCCCGGGGAGATGTTTCAAAGCCTGGAGAAATGCAGACAGTTCTTCCTTGTGCCTTGCTCTGCAGGACTGCCCCACCCGGAACAGGGCTCAGGCATCCTGGCCCCTTCCCCAACACGCCAGAGGCATGCACGGTCCTTGGGACAATAAAAATCGCTGCTTTACATTTCCAAAATGCCCCTCTAGGGGGTGTTATCAATCAGGGAAGAATCCCAGATCTATACCGCAAAGGAAAACTCCTGATCTCTGGCTTTATTAAGTCCCTACTATGTGCCTGGTTCTCAGGAACTCCTCACAGCAGACTTGGAAGACCATTTTATTATCCCCATTTTTACACATGAAGAAATGAAAGTGCAGGGGGATAAAGGGACGTGGCCAAGGTCACCCAGCTGGTGAGAACTTGGCTGTGTCACACCACTGTCCTCATTTGTCAGATGACTGGGAAGCAAGCACTCAGTAAGTATTTATGAAACGAGAGTACAAAGAACAGACTGGGAGAACTGTCTGGGAAGTTTTCTTCATTCTAGCACCCAATCCAGTATGTTTCTGGAATGCGTCAAATAAAAAATGAACTTCCCGAGTCTGATAAATCATGGAGTAAGAATTCCTACTTAACGATTATAGAAACAGACCCGCATTTTGAAAGCACTTGACACGTAATACTTTTGTCCCTTCCTGCCTTCTTCACTCCACTCTCACCCGTCAAGGTCAAGATAAAAATTAACCTTAAAAACAATCCTGCCCTTGACTACAGCATTTTACAGACGACGAAAGCACTTCCATATATGTGATCTCGATTGATCTTCTGATAATTCCAAGTGTTCAAAGAGTTGGTTTTGAGCCCACGCTAGATATCCAGAGACACCAGCTCAAGGAGGAAGCCAGACCCCAGTTCTTAGCCCCTCTCAGGTTCTCTCACATTTCCTCCTTCCACTCTTCAAGGATTCTGCTTGATTAGCATTACAAGCAGGTCTTTGGCTAAGCCCAGCTCTGCACATTCTGGCCTAGGGTGAAAATTTCACTGCAACCAACTTTGCTGGAATACTTCCCTTCAAGCTTACATTTGCTCTTCAAGGAATTTTTCCTCTCCCCTCCTGAAAATACCTTGAAGACACTCTGAAAGCTCCTCTCTAGAGGGTTTTCTCAGCAGACCCCTTTCCCGCCTCCTCCCCTTGGGGTGGCAGGTGGGAGGCAACTCACATCCCATTTTAAGGAGAAGTGACTGGTGAAACAGGGCAGGAGCTGGGCAGGGCAGGACCAGGGTCAAAGCTGCTCTCTCTCGTCTGGAGCTGAGATGGAGTCCACCTGCTCGCCAGATGTGACTTCCAGCATCTGAGATGGGGGAGGGATGGGAAGTTAGAAATGCTGGAAATAAGGACAAAACACGGTCTCCAGTAGCTGCTTGGCGATCCTTGGGAGAACATTTGCATGGGAGGGACGTAGGCGGACAGAAGCCAGGGACTGCCAGTCCTTCTCACAACCAACCACTGTCCCTAATCCTGCTGAATTCAGCCACAAGGGGGGAGAGGGCAGGAGAGGGGACAGTGAACCGTGTCCAGACCAGCGCCTGCAGACCAGCAGGGGCGGAGGCAAGGTGTGGTTTCCGGAGTCATCGGAGGAGACATGTTTTCCTCCAGAATTCCCAGCCTGGACTCTTCCCAGTGCGTGCCCCAGCACCCCTGGCCCAGCCAAGGCTGTGCTTTTGTTGTTGTTGTTCATGCCACAGAAAAATTCAGGGCAAGAGAAAAGACAATTTGTGACTGAGCTGCAGGGAAGGGGTGGGTCCATTCTGCAAACATGATCTCCCCAGCTCAGTCCTTTCCAAGTGCTGGATTCAAGTGCCTCAGACCAGATCCAGTACCCACAATAGCTGCTTAGAAAGTACTTCTTACAGAGGAAAGAAGGAAAAGAAAACAGAAAGCTGACCCTTTTCTTTTGGTCATCCTTTCCCGTTGTGTTTGTAGCAGACTATGAAATGAGTGAATTTCAAGTATATATTCTCTTACTACTTTGCAAAAGCCACCAGAACTGAACTTTTAACTAGAGATTTTGTGCTTTAAACGAGTTTAAAATATCTTTGCAGAGAGTGCAATGGATAAACCCTTAAGAAATGCTAAAATTTCCTGCCCTTTGAGGCGTTAACTCTTAAAAACCTTTGCTTAAAAGGGAAAGAAATTCCTAATGAATTAATGGATCCAGGCTTCCCGTCAGTGTCTGCTCATTAAAAAAGAGAAGTCATCTTTCAAAAGAAAGGGAAAAGGATCAATTGTCATACTGACTCATCCTCAACTGGATCCAGGCAGCAAGGAACAGGAAATGCAGAAGGCTGAGGACCATGTTTAACCAAGCCAGCAGGCTGCAGTCAGCAATCGGAGTGGGAGACAGGGGTGAGGGGGGGTGGGGGGCGGAGTGGGGAGATGCAACGTGACAAATGAGCGTGTTTCCTCAAAAAAAAAGTTGCTTTTGAAAACAGAGAGAGAGAGAGAGATAGCAGGAAAGCCTTAGACGGGTTCCAGGATAACACATCAGCCGATGGTTACAGTGTGATCTATGCCATACTCGGCCCCATTAGAGCATGTGCGGCTTCTGCTTCGCTGTTGCGTGTGTTTTTGCTTGTTTTGCCACACCATGTGGCTTGTGGGATCTTAGATCCCAAAGCAGGGATCAGAACCAGGTCTGCGACAGTGAAAGCCCAAGTCTTAGCCACGGAACCTCCAGGGAATTCTCATAGCATGAGTTTTTAAAGAAGGAAGAGGTAGGCAGCCACTCACAAAGAGAGCAACACTCATTTCTTTAGAGAGTGGGAAAATCTTAGCTATTACAGTGATACGTGGTCTCTAAAGGCCTGCAGTATGCAAAGAAATACACAGTTCATCTGTGGTATTAAAATTTCATGGAGCGGGATGGGAAGCGTTGTGATTGGTGAGGGGAGGTCTTAAACAAGGGGGCCATGATTTTAAAAAAAGGTTTGGAAACACTAATTGTGAAGTACACTTGTGTGAGGCCACGGGAAATAGTGACAGTGTAGTGAGCATCTGAGGAAGTATTAATTGATATTAAGTATTCAGTGATAATGGTATTGTGGCTACATTTTTAGAGTCCTTATCTTTCAGAGACAACGACTGACAGAGTGAAGGATAAAACAGGACAGACAAGGACAGAGATCAGGCACCCAGATAACCGGAAAGAGTCTCACTGGTGTTTCTCAGAGCAGTAGAACTTCCTTGCGGTGTTTGGGGACCTGCTAACTAGTGGGCTATGGATCAAACTCAGCCCACAGTATGTTTTATTTGACCCTCGCATTGTTTTAAGATTATTTGAGCCAACATTTTCAAATAAGGGATTTCACTTCCCGTTTCCAGCTTCTTTTGAGGAACCAAACTCTCTGGCATTTAGACCTGAGCCCTTAAACAGAGCCTCTGTTCTTCTGGAAAAGCCAGCCCGGATCATACTGGACATACCCATGCTCACAGTCTCTTCCCTTCCCGCCCACCCTCAGTGTACGGAAATTCTATCAGGAGCAATGGCCACTGACCCCTGTTCACCAGTGGCAGGCCAGGCGGAATTTGGCCATATGGTCTCAACCAAAGCAGGAGGTAGGTGCTAGATCATCTCTATTTTACAGATGACGACAAAGGCTCAGAGAGGTTCAGCAACTCACTCAAGGACACACAGCTGTGTAAAACTGCTCCTTTGATTCCAAAGCCTGTGCTTTCATTTGTCATACCAGCTGCTGCCTCTTTCAGGTCACACAACACACCAGCTCAGTCTCCCAGACCCTTGGGCAGTCATGCTTCAAGGTGGGAAGGCGGGAGTCACTCCAGCTCCCCCAGGGACCTGACCCCAGTCTAGTTGGTTCCCTGGCAGGAGTGCACCTACCATATCTGACACCCAGAGTGGATCAGTTTTCGAATTTTTTCCCTCTCTATGAGGGACTTATTCTATTGTAATAATCTGAAATAAAGTAATATTCTAAAGTGAAATTTGAGGAGCCCTATTCTGAGGTCATAGGGCAATATTTCCAGAATCAGCCAAGCTCCATAGCATCCGTGGTCATGAGCCATTTTATTTGTCATGAACCTTCCTGTCCCTAACCAGCCAGCTCCCATCCCCGTATAAGGCAAGCTGGGCACCAAGAGACCTCTGATCAATGACTTAACACCACCCTTCCCCAGAGGAATTTTTTTGTCTCGAGACTATAAAAACTGGCCGCAAGCCCATGAAGGAGGTCAGCTCTCCCTGGGCTGTCAGGAAGTTGGCCTGCTGTCTCTGCAGTGCCCCCTCACTACCTGGGCCCTTTGTTCTCAATAAATTCTTTCTCTTCTAAAATGCTCTGTGTCTGGAAATTCTTTTCCAACTTGAGCTTGGACTGCCTCAACAGAATTGACATATTTCATGTACAAACTGAAATTTGCACTATCAAAAGAAAATATTACACCTCACAGTTGGTATTTCATTCCACTGTTTTAAATTTTAAACATAAATACAAGTTCTAAGTAGCCACTTGGAATGAAGGAATTGAAGAAACTCAAGTTCAGTTTCTTAGTCTTTGGGGTTACTGTGCTTTTACTTATTTCAAATCTAATGCCCAAACATGGGAATACACAGCAACATTAACCCCCCCCAAAGTGAACTTGACCAATTCCAAATCATTATGAACTTATTTTCCAAACAAGAGCTTAAAGCTGAGCCTGAGTGTATGGGGAGTTCTCAGAATTAATTTGCATGTAGAATGATACACTTTTAAAGAATATATAATAAAAATGTGTTAATAGGAAGCTGACGTGTATTATTAAAACTCTCAACAAGGACAAAGCCAAGTACCTAGAACTTACATCAACAAATGTATTTTTAGGGAGTAATATTTTACTGCTAACATTATTTAGAATGACAGCCCTAAGGTGATAATAAGGTCATTGTCCAGTTCTCAGACAATGTAACCCTCATCGCCTGCCTGGTCATCATGTGCTCAGCCCCTCCAGGGCACGCTTTCCTGAGTCCAGGAGGGACCTGGGGGGGCTGCCCCCTGAAGTAACAGAATGGGGAAAAGCCCAAAATGTGCTGTCAAATCTGGTACCTCAAGTGAAAGTTCTTTAAACCGCGAGGCAGTGTGCAAAGCCTGTCAGTATTCTCAGCTTGTGCTTCTGAAAGGTACATGCGTTTCAGAAGATTCTGGCGTAGTTTGAAGGGGCACAGCTGCTGTTTCCTGAATCCTGGGCTCTAAACTCAGGGGACTCCCACAGCCTCCTCCTCGAGTTTAAGCATTTGTCAGAACAACTCATGAGCTCATGCGCTCAGCCATGTTTGACCCTTTGCGACCCCATGCACTATAGCCCGCCAGACTGTGTCCATGGGATTTCCCAGGCAAGAATACTGGAGTGGGTTTCCATTTCCTCCTCTGGGGAATCTTACTGGCCCAGGAATCGAACCCTCATCTCTTGCGCCTCACACATTGGCAGGCGGGTTCTTTACCACTAGCACCAACTGGAAGGCTCATAGACTTCAGGAAACTGCTTTACTGACTAGTTCCAGTTCACTATAAAAAGATACACCATGGATAAAAGCCTGCGGGAGGGGCCAGGGGCTTCCAGGGTCTGTCTGGACACTCTACCTCCCAAGCTCCTCCATGTGTTCACCCATTCAGAACTCTGCTCTTCAGGGGATTTTATGGAGGTCTCATTCCATAGGCATTAAGTTATTGGCCGTTAGTAATTAACTCAGTCTTCAGTCCGTCAGCCTTCCCCAGAGGTTAAGGGAGAAGCTGAATGTTCAAACCCTCTAAATCGTGCCCTAGTCTTTTAGCAACCAGCCTCTTCTTAAAGCTATGTAGGCACCCCAAGACCCCAGTCATTACACATAAAAGACAACCTTTTTAATGAAATAGAGTTGATTTATAACATTGTGTTAGTTTCAGACTTATAGTATGATGACTAGGGTTTTGCTTTTTTTTTTTTTTACATATTATATTCCATTACAGATTATTACAAGGTAACCTCCGGGAGTTGGTGATGGACAGGGAGGCCTGGAATGCTGCAGTCCATGGGGTCACAAAGAGTCGGACACGACTGAGCGACTGAACTGAACTGCATAGCATGGGTATAATCCCCTGTGCTATACAGTGGATCCTTGTTGCTTACCTTTTTTATGTATTGCCGAGACCAGCTCGACAAGCAGGGTTTCCAAAAGCGCAATGCTGCAAGAGAAGGAGAAACGAGATGTAAGAATTCAGAGGAAAGCGAGGATCGGGGGCCAACACCGCCCCAAGGTGATATGCCAAGTCTGAATCCAAGCCAGCTTTACTAGACTTTCAGCCATGAGTGAAAGAATGTGCGGGGAGTTACACTGTAACTCATGTGGCCTTCAGGGCCAAAGAACAAAATGATCATTAACCACTGAGTAATTAGGAAACAGTAATCAAAAACAGATCAGTAACTAAGACTAATATTCTTATCTGTAGATTTTCCACCAGATACGCAAAATATGTGACTCTGAGATGCCAGTTGAGAAACAGTCTGGGGTCGGTTTTCCCAGTTTTCAAGACTATGAACTGCTCCCTCTGGACTTGTTCCAAGAGTCTCATGCCTTATAGCATCCAGTTTATCAATAATTGTAAATTTCTTTTGCAGCCCTTGCCGGAGTCTGTTTTTCTTTTATTCTTCCTGTCTCCTACAATGTATAGTGATTTGTATCTGTTAATCCCATACTCCTGATTTGTCTCTCCCTCGCTTCACTGTCCCCTTTGGTGACCACAAGTTCGTTTTCTCTGTCTGTGAGGCTGTTTCTGTTTTTGCATATAGATTCACTTGTATTATTAAAAACATTCTTGCCACTCTCAAATGTTCCAACTTTTAGGAGCTCTGTGGTGGGAATCAGGGACAAAGTGCAAATATACAGTTGTCACAATCGACCACTTGGCATATACCATCCCATTTAATGTGTTGCTCATTATAATTCTGGCAGGTGGATACCGCCATCTCCATTTAAATGATTAGGAAATGGAGGCTCAGAGAGGTTGGTAAACTGGCCCAAGGCATCACAGCCAAGCCAGGATGCCAATCCAGGCCCTGGACATTTCCAAGTCTTCTGGATCCAAAGAAGGGAGGGCTTTACCCTGTTTGGTGTGTGGTGACAAGGAGACAGGTCCTGTCTGCACATTGCCCTGAAGCCAGGGATGTGGGAACCCAGTCCCACTGATGGAGTTGGGCCTGTTGACCGTCGGGGAGATGTCACCAGGAAACTTGGGCAACACGGAGGGAAGAGGGGTGTGCTTGCCTGTTCTTGCTTATTTAAAGGACGTGTTGGCAGCTGAGTGAAAGAGGGATCAAAGCGACCTTGTGCTTTGGGCCAGGCAGCCACACCGCTTCCAGACCAAGTTAGAATGTGCCTTGGGAGTCCGGCTGGCAAGCTACCAGGGAGATAGACCAAGTAATCAGCCCTGGGGGAGACAGAGCGAGAGGAGGACCGACCTGCATCCCTATTTCAGGCTTTGGAAGCTAAAGTTGAGAGAAGCAAAAATGACTTGACCAAGGTCACATAGGCCCCAGTTACCTGAGTCAGGCGCCAAACCCCCGTCCACATGACCGCGTGGTCAGTGATGTGGCCATAGCCTGGGGCTGCCCCAGGAGGGACGGAACGCTCCGGGGTCCAGATTTCTTCCTCGGAAGCCACAGACTCTTATCTCTCACAGCGAGAAGTTCCCATAGCCGTGAAGGCTCTGTAGCCGCTGCCTACGACTTTTTCTATTCTGAGTGCAGGGTACGCAATTAGCATAAATCTGAATACATCTCTCGTTTTTAACAGGAAATAGAAATACATGAGGAAAGAGATTAAAAAGCTCGTGTTAACTAGTGAAACTCTGTGTCAGCCCTCTTGAGGTTCTACCTTACTTTCTTCCTTCTGCCTGAGGAGCCCATTCTCAACGGTCACCCTGTAACAGACTCCTCTTTACCCTCAAGGCCCAGCTGAAAGGTCCCGTCTGTGGTAGAGCTTTCGTGGGGCCTCCAGGGCAGAGTTGGCTTTTCTCCTCACACCTCCCTGGACTGTGATTGCCTCCTCACACCCTATCTCCCTGTCTTCACCACCTGAGGTTGCCTCAAGTCCATATACCTCAGGGGACTGGCCTGGCGGAAAAGCTCTAGAAAGTTCTCTTAGTTCTCTCAGGTGCCTTGACGCTCTGTCTGCAATGCCCAGCTTCAAACAGAGGGAGCCCACACCCCAAAAGCTGTCAGGCTGACTTCAGTCCTTTTGCACAACTTCCCCCTGACTTTGTGGTGTACTCTGAGAGTGTCAAGCTCAGAGCTGCTCTCTACCAAAGCAGCGAGGACGCGGTTCTGTCTCAACACCAGGCCAGCAGTTCGCTGCAAAGGGCCTGCCACAGAGTCCGATCATCCTGTATGCCCCGAATAATTCAGATGGCAGATCCCTGGAGATCTCTGGGCCTCTGGGGATCTGGGCTGGGCCTACTCTCAGATATTTAAACAAAAATAGCCCGCACCCCGCATCTTAGATAGCTGCATTTCTCCTAGGCAGTCTTTGATCTTATCTCTGATTTCCTCTGCATTTCTCACCCTCCACACTGCCTTTGCCTCCCTGCACCACCCCACGCTGGACTCAGGCCTGATTGCTTCACTGCCCCCAAATTACCACAAACACAGGGTTCTGTGTGTAACAGATTTCCACTCAAAGTTTAGGAGGCGGGAAGTTGGTTATTGCACATCTCTCAGTGCAGGTCACAGCTTTACCTTGAATATCCTCTTAAAACCCCACTGAGAGGAGTCTTTCACTGGCCACTTGGACCCTTTGATACTAGGCGCTTGCTTTTTGATATTTTCCAGGACTTTCCCTTCCAAGGCAGCCCCTCAGCTCCCCGATTTTCCATTTTAATTCTCCCTTCAACTAGAAGACTTCCACTTTCTGCTCCCTACACTGTTAGAGGCTCGGGGAACACTTACAGGCCATCCAAGGGCCCTCCACACCTGGTGGCCGTCCTTGAGCTGCATGGAGAGTCTACAAGGCATTGATTTAACCGTTCCCCTTGCTGTGACCAAATTCCAGGTCAGGGGTCTCATCTAGGAACAAGGGAAATCCCAGGGCTTGTATGTTGCTGTTTTTCTTTCCGGTTGATCTCACCAGTCCAGTTTTTCCCCAGAACCCGGGATGGATGATGAAAGAGAGAAGAAATGAGTGGATGGATGATGACCCAGCACACTAATCAAGAGAAGGGCAGGAGGGAACAAGGGGACATTTTGGAGTAGGAGTTGGCTGTGAATTTACTGATAACCACACATTCCTGGAAGAGTCCAGTCATGTGGAAAAGCACCTGTCTCTCTGGTATGGATCAGATCATCTAAACGGTCCTTGTGGTCAACTGTATTTGCTCCTGTCCTGCCCTGCATGAACGGAATATACATCCTTAATCCATGGAGGTGGACTTGGACTTGGCCATGTGACTTGCTCTGGCCAATGGAGCCCGAGTGGAGTAGACAGTGTTGTCGTCCTAAGCCGAGAATTTAAGATTCATTGCCTGTTTGTGTTCTTGCTCTCATGCTTTCAATGTTGGCTGTGAGAAGAAGTCATTCCAGGAAGACCAGGAATTGGAAACACATGGAGCAGATTTGAATCCAAGCCCAGCTGAGTCACAGCTGACCCAAAGATCAGGGAGTGAAACATAACCATTTATTGATTACAAGCCACTCAGTTTGGGGGGAGGTTGCTTGTTCCCAGTACACACTAACTAACATGGACGTCTAGTTCAACCTCTGCCCCAGTGCCTAGTTCTACCAATTGGAAATCAAGCCCCAGTTTACACACCTCCAGTGATGGGGAGCTCGCTACCTTACAAGGCTACTTAAACCCATCTCTGGATAGTTAGATCTCAACCCACCTCCTCCATTTGAGGTCACCTGTTAGTCCTACCTCCTTCTGTTCTTCCTTCCTGGCCTCACAAAGCAAGACCACCCTGGAACAGCAGAGACAGTGTGGCAGAGACTGAAGCAGTATGGTGTTTCAGCACCACCCCCTACCTCCATAGACCTCCCACTGTTCCTACACAACATGGTCCCCTGTACCTTCCCCCCTCTAGCTGCTTGCTTTGCCTATTGTCCTCCACAAATGCAGAGTCTAGAACTGACCATTGCACAGTAGCCAGTTGGCCAGGCCCTCGTTTCTATTGGTCTAGACAATATTCCTTCCTGGGACCTACCTGGTTAGAAGCAGACTCAAGCTGGACAGACCCAGGGGTAAATCCCAGACCTGCTGTGTCACCTTGAACACGCCACTTCATTCTTGGAACCTCAATTTTCTCATCTGTGAAATGAGGACAATACTTGCCTCTACCTTATAAAAGCAGTAATGTGCGCGGTACACACTCAGCGCAGCACATAGAAAGCTTTCAATCAGGTCGGTAGGTGCCCAAAGTGCTACTGCAGGTCAGTGGAGAAATCACTCCAGAAAGAATGAAGAGACGGAACCAAAGCAAAAGCAACACCCAGTTGTGGATGTGACTGATAATGGAAATAAAGCCTGATGCTGTAAAGAGCAATATTGCATAGGAACCTGGAATGTTAGGTCCATGAATCAAGGCAAATTGGAAGTGGTCAAATGGCAAGAGTGAACATCGACATTTTAGGAAAGGAATCAGCAAACTAAAATGGACTGGAATGGGTGAATTTAACTCAGATGACCATTATATCTACTCCTGTGGGCAAGAATCCCTTAGAAGAAATGGAATAGCCATCATAGTCAACAAAAGAGTCCAAAATGCAGTACCTGGATGCAATCTCAAAAATGACAGAATGATTTCTGTTCATTTCCAAGGCAAACGATTCATTTTCACAGTAATCCAAGTCTATGCCTTGACCAGTAATGCTGAAGAAGCTGAAGCTGAATGGTTCTATGAAGACCTACAAAACCTTCTAGAACCAACACCCGAAACAGATGTCCTTTTCATTATAGGGGACTGGAATGCAAAGTAGAAAGTCAAGAAATACCTGGAGTAACAGGCAAATTTGGCCTTGGAGTACAGAACGAAGGAGGGCAAAGGCTAATAGAATTTTGTCAAGAGAATGCATTGGTCATAGCAAACACCATCTTCCAGCAACACAAGAGAAGACTCTACACATGGACATCACCAGATGGCCAACACTGAAATCAGATTGATTATATGCTTTGCAGCCAAAGATGGAGAGACTCTATACAATCAGCAAAAACAAGACCAGGAGCTGACTGTGGCTCAGATCATGACTCCTTATTGCCAAATTCAGACTTAAATTGAAGTAACTAGGGAAAACCACTAGACCATTCAGGTATGACCTAAATCAAATCCCTTTTGATTATACAGTAGAAGTGACAAATAGATTCAAGGGATTAGATCTGATAGACAGAGTGCCTGAAGAACTATGGACGGAGGTTCATGACATTGCACAGGAGGCAGTGATCAAGACCATCCCCAAGAAAAAGAAATGCAAAAAGGCAAAATGGTTGTCTGAGGAGGCTTACAAATAGCTGTGAAAAGAAGAGAAGCAAAAAAGCAAAGGAGAAAAGGAAAGATATTCCCATTTGAATGCAGAGTTCCAAAGAATAACAAGGAGAGATAGAAAGCCTTCCTCAGTGATCAGTGCAAAGAAATAGAGGAAAACAATAGAACTGGAAAGACTAGAGATCTCTTCAGGAAAATCAGAGATAACAAGGGAACATTTCATGCAAAGATGGGCACAAGAACGGACAGAAATGGTATGGACCCAACAGAAGGAGAAGATATTAAGAAGAGGTGGCAAGAATACACAGAACTAAACAAAAAGATCCTCACAACCCAGATAACCACGATGGTGTGATCACTCACCTAGAGCCAGACATCCTGGAATGTGAAGTCAAGTGAACCTTAGGAAGCATCACTATGAACAAAGCCAGTGGAGGTGATGGAATTCCAGTTGAGCTATTTCAAATCCTCAAAGATGATGCTGTGAAAGTGCTACACTCAATATGCCAGCAAATTTGGAAACTCAACAGTGGCCACAGGACTGGAAAAGGTCAGTTTTCATTCCAATCCCAAAGAGAGGCAATGCCAAAGAATGCTCAAGTTACCACACAATTGCACTCATCTCACACTCTAGCAAAGCAATGCTCAAAATTCTCCAAGCCAGGCTTCAACAATATGTGAACCATGAACTTCCAGATGTTCAAGCTGGATTTAGAAAAGTCAAAGGTACCAGAGATCAAATTCCCAACATCCGCTGGATCATTGAAAAAGCAAAAGAGTTCCAGAAAAACATCTATTTCTGCTTTATGGACTATGCCAAAGCCTTTGACTGTGTGGATCACAACAAACTGTGGAAAATTGTTCAGGAAATGGCAATACCAGACCACCTCACCTGCCTCCTGAAAAATCTGTATGCAAGTCCAGAAGCAACAGTTAAAACTGGGCATGGAACAACAGACTGGCTCCAAATAGGGAAAGGAGTAAGTCAAGGCTGTATATTGTCACCCTGCTTATTTAACTTACATGCAGAGTACATCATGTGAAATGTCAGGCTGGATGAAGCACAAGCTGGAATCAAGATTGCCGGGAGAAATATCAATAAACTCAGATAGGCAGATGACATCACCCTTATGGCAGAAAGTGAAGAAGAACTAAAGAGCCTCTTGATGAAAGTGAAAGAAGAGAGTGAAAAAGTTGGTTTAAAGCTCAACATTCAGAAAACTAAGATCATGGCATCCTGTCCCATCACTTCATGGCAAATAGACGGGGAAACAGTGAAAACAGTGACAGACTTTATTTTGGGGGCGCTCCAAAATCACTGCAGATGGTGACTGCAGCCAGGAAATTAAGACTCTTGCTCCTTGGAAGAAAAGTTATGACCAACCTAGACAGCATATGAAAAAAGCAGAGACGTTACTTTGCCAACAAAGGTCCATCTAGTCAAAGCTATGGTGTTTCCAGTAGTCATGTATGGATGTGAGAGTTGGACTATAAAGAAAGCTGAGCGCCAAAGAATTGATGCTTATGAACTGTGGTGTTGGAGAAGACTCTTGAGAGTCCCTTGGACTGCAACCAGTCCATCCTAAAGAAAATCGGTCCTGAATATTCATTGGAAGGACTGATGTTGAAGCTGAAACTCCAATACTTTGGCCACCTGATGTGAAGAACTGACTCATTGGAAAAGACCCTGATGCTGGGAAAGATTGAAGGTGGGAGGAGAAGGGGACAACAGAGGATGAGATGGTTGGATGGCATCACTGACTTAATGAACATGAGTTTAATTAAACTCTGGGAGTTAGTGATGGACAGGGAAGCCTGGAGTGCTGCAGTCCATGGGGTCACAAAGAGCCTGACACAACTGTGGGACTGAACTGAACTGAACACTCTTTTGTATAGATGTTTAATTTTTCACGAGACAAGTGCTACTTCTCACCTTCCTCACCCCATGGTGAGGGAGGGAGCAGAGGCAAAAGAATGAAAGAGCCTTTGGGGTCATGCAAACCAGTCTTGGATCCCACCCTTGTCTCTCACTGGTGTGCGACCACGGGTCAACAAATTCACCTTCCATCTTGCATCTGTGGGACGTGAAAGGATTTTTTTAAACAACTTTATTGACATATAATTCAAATACCATAGAATTTGCCCGTAAGGTATACCATTCAGTGGCTTCCAGGGTATTCACAGAGCTTCGTATCCATCACCACAATCAATTTTAGAACATCTTCATCAAAACATTACATCAAAAAGAAACCTCACCCTCCTTAGCCATCAAGACCAATCCACCTGGATCTCCTGGCTGCCACTGAGCTACTTTGTGTCTCTGTAGGTTTGCTGTTGACAGAAATGAATGCTGCCTTTTACAACTGGTTCATTTCCTTATATTAATGCTTTCAGGATGCATTCCTGTCATGTGAAGAAATTTTTTTTTTTAATTATCAATCTGGACTTTTTCACATGCCACTTTCACTTCTAGAAATCAATATTAACCCAATCAGCCCCCATGGATACTAAAGGCCATTATCTTCCATCCTTTCACATTCAGTCCTCATAGCAAACCTATGACAGGGCTTGGAATATCTTTCTGATGGGAAAACAGAGGCTCCTCAAGTGAGGATGCAAGGAATTCCTAGAAAGGATGCTCCCTTCTTGCCTACTTTGTACTGCTCTGACCTCAGCAGTCAGCATCTCCAGAATCCCCAGAAGATGCTCCAGAAGTCTCATCTACAAAACCTCCCAGGCCCCGGACTCTGGGTTCTGGACCTCTGGGTCAGGGTTCCAAACCACACTGAGACATTTTGTATGTTAATGTCTTTCATTGGGCTTTTATTGGTATTTTTAAATAGCCCAGGACAATAAAACTCTTAAAATAAAACAGGGGAACGTTCAATGGCATTGGATTTGGAATGATTTCTTGGGTTGTGACACGAAAGGAACACACAACAAATGTAAAAATAGTTCTGTTGGACTATATCAAAATTTAAAATTGCACAGAGTGAAAATGCAACCTAATAGGAGAAAACTATTACACATCTTGTATTGGATAAGAGCTTAATATCAGAATACATGGAGAACTAATAGAACTCCACAACAACAGCAAAAAACCCAGCCCAGTTAAAAAAAAATGGGCAAAGGATTTGAACAAATATTCCTTCAAAGAAGATAATGTAGAATGAAATCTTGCCATTTGCTACAGTATGAATGCACCTTGAGAATATTGTTCTACATGAAATAAGCCAGACAAAGACAAATATTATATTATTTCTCTAAAAAACAAAACAAACAGAAGAAAACAAAACTCATAGATACAGAAAACAGAATGATGGTTGCGGTGGGGAGGGGTGTGAAAGGTAGGGGAAATGACGAGGGTCAGTAGGTATAAACTTCCTCCCGTTATAAAATAAAAAAGTCATGGGGATGTGTTGTATTAATAAAAAAGGAAAAAAGTAGGATTCAGAGCAAATAAAAGGTAAAAAAATATCTTTTTAAAAGAAGGTATACAAATGGCCAGCAAGCATATGAAAAGATGCTCAACATCACTAAAATCCAAATCAAAACCACGATAACACTTCACATCCATTATGATGACTACTATCAAAAATAAACAAATAGGTATTAGCAAAGATGTGGAGAAACTGGAACCTTTGTGCACTGTTGGTAGGAATGTAAAATGGTACAATGGCTGTGGAAAACAGTGTGGGGGTGCCTTAAAGCACTAAAAATAGAATTACCATATGATCTAGCAGTTTCACTTATGAGTATATACCCACAGGAACTGAAAGCAAGATCTCAAAGAGATATTAATACAGCCAAGATCATAGCAGCAATATTGACAGTAACCAAAAGGTGGAAGAAACCCAAATGTTTATTGATGGATAGATAGACAAGCAAAATGCTGTGTATACATACAACAGAATTCAAACCTTAGAAGGAAAGGAAATTCTGACACATGCTGCAACATGGATGAACCTTAAAAACATTACACTAATTGAAATAAGTCGGTGACAAAAAGACAAATACTATATGATTCCACTTACATGAGGAAGAGTGGTCAGATTCTTAAGACAGAAAATAGAATGATGGTTTCTAGGGGCTACAGAAGGGAGAAATGGGGAGTTGTTGTTGACTGGGTACAAAGTTTGTTTTTCAAAACCCTGTGAATGTGCTTAATACTGCCAAACTGTACACTTTAAAATGGTAAGATGTTCAATTTTATGCTATGTGTATTTTAACCACAATTGAAAGCAGAAGTACGTGAATGAATAAATGAATGAATTAAAAGAGCCCAGAGTCTTTTATGTTTTCCTAAAGGCCACAGTCCCGCAAACTCCAAGAAGAACCAAATGGGTTCCCAGTGGGGGAGAAGGAGTCCCTCCCGCCCCCTGGTGGAGGGAAAATTGTTTTTAGGCAGGGAAAGTTTTAGCCACATAAGTTGTTTTTTTTGGGCTTCACTAGTAGTGAAGTGAAAGTCGCTCCGTCATGTCCGACTCTTTGCTACCCCATGGACTGTACTCTCCAGGCCAGAATACTGGAGTGGGTAACCTTTCCCTTCTCCAGGGGATCTTCCCAACCCAGGGATCAAACCTGGGTCTCCCGCATTGCAGGCGGATTCTTTACCAGCTGAGCCACAAGGGAAGCCCAAGAATACTGGAGTGGGTAGCCTATACCTTTTCCAGGGATCTTCCTGACTAGGAATCAACCAACTGAGCTATCAGGGAAGCCCCCAACTGTCAGCTTGATACATGGTTAATATGCTAGATCTTTCATGAAATCAGGCTTCCCTGATAGCTCAGCTGGTAAAGAATCCGCCTGCAATGCGGGAGACCCTGGTTCCATTCCTGGGTCGGGAAGTTCTCCTGGAGAAGGGAAAGGCTACCCACTCCAGTATTCTTGGGCTTGCCTGGTGGCTCAGACGGTAAAGAATCCACCTGCAATGCACGATCCCTGGGTTGGGAAGATCCCCTGGAAGAGGGCATGGCAACCCACTCCAGTATTCTTGCCTGGAGAATCCCATGGACAGAGGAGGCTGGCGGGCTACAATCCAAGGGGTCGCAAAGTGTCAGACATGACTAAGCACAGCACACGTTGTTTTTAGGCAGGTACAGAGTCTGCTATACCTAACATCCTTTGGCCCAGGCCTGGGAAGGCGGCACAGGGCTAGAGACAATAAGAGGGTCTTCACACCTCCATTAGCACACAAAGCACTCACAGTCACTCATCAGATTCATTTTGCAGAATGCTGCTTAGGTGACAATTTTATAGATAAGTAAAGAGGCTTGTTCAAGGTCACACAGCTAGAAAGCCGTAGAGTAAGTCCTTAAGCCCACACACCTTTTCCAAGCCTCTGCTCTTTCCTCAACCTCTCAGCAAAGTGCCCCAGAGCCTGAGTGATGTTACCAGCTCTCTCAAAAAAGTTCTCAATATAACTCCTCCTCCCAGGCCTTTACCCTCCTCTTACAGAAAATGAAAGCTCCAGGGTTAAAATGTCTATGCATGCCGCTCATTCAGCCCTTCAGCAGGCAGCGCTGACAGCATTCTGGGCTCTGGGTACTTCCCTGGCCCCGTGGATGCAGCGGGAATCAGGTGGATCAGGCCCCTGTCTTCATGGAGCTCACAGACAATAAGCACGTAAACAATGGGAGATCCCAGAGTACAAGCGCCCCAAAAGACAAGGTCAAGGGTATCTGGGGAAGACTGCATTTAAGGGCAGCGAGAGAAAGCAGAGCCGCTTCCCTCGTGTGTGTGTGTGTGTGTGTGTGTGTGTGTGTGTGTGTGTAGTCATTGAGTCATGTCTGACTCTTTGCGACCCCATGGACTATAGCCTTGCCAGGCTTCTCTGTCCCTGGGATTCTCCAGGCCAGAATACTGGAGTGGGTTGCCTTTCCCTTCGCCAGGGGAGGACTTCCCTCATAGCTCTGTTGATAAAGAATCCACCCGCAATGCAGGAGATCCCAGTTCGATTCCTGGGTCCGGAAGATCTGCTGGAGAAGGGATAGGCTACCCACTCCAGTATTCTGGCCTGGAGAATTCCATGGACTGCATAGCCCAAGGGGTCGCAAAGAGGAGGACATGACTGAGTGACTTTCACTTTCACTTTCTCCAGGGGATCTTCCAGATCCAGGGATGGAACCTGGGTCTCCTGCATTGCAGGCAGATTCTTCACCATCTGAGCCACTGGGGAAGCCCCTAGTGGCTCAGCTGGAAGCCTCCACTGGCTCAGTGGTAAAAATCTGCCTGCAATGCAGGAGACCCAGGTTCCATCCCTGGGTCTGGAAGATCCCCTGGAGACAGAAATGGCTACCCACTCCAGTATCCTTGCCTGAGAGTAAACAAGAACAACAACAGAGAAAGCAGGCCTCCTAGAAAAAAGTGGCATTCCAGTTGAAAATTAGAAACTCAAAAGGAGCCAGCCACTAAAGAGCAGCAGAGAACACTCCAGGCCTAAATAATACGAAAGGCGTGGGAATAAACGTGGCTTCTCAGAAAAACAGCCAGGAAGCCAGCATCGCTAGAGGGTGGTGAGCGAGAGGCGGCAGGTGGGAGACCGGTGGGGAGGGAGGCAGGAGGCAGGTGCTGAAGCAGGAAGCCAGGAGCAGGGCTCAGAGTCGTTCCGGCCGAGAAGGAGGGCCCCGAGGCAGTGACAAGAAGGAAAAAGCAGCCTGGCCCGGGTGTGCGGTGTGAACTGCAGGGCGCTGCGCCCTTGTGAGCTGGGACACCCTCACTCTGCCGGGTCCCCTTCTGTGCCGGGTGAAGGCTCCGTCTCCCAGGGGCTCGTCTCCTCCCGTCAGGTCTGTCCTGGTGCTCTGGACAAACGGACACACCTAGGAGCTGAGCAGGTGCTGGCTCGCTCCTCTTATTTCCTTCCCTGTTTGCTTTTCCCAGCCCCGATAGGCTCTGGGCCTGGGTTCCCACCCTTCCCAGGAGCTCCGTGTCTGGGCCTCCAGCGGGCGGGCAAGGGTGACCTTCACCGCCTGAGCAGTGCAGCCGGGGCTGAGCGCTAGCGTGGACCAGCCCTGAGGCAGAAAAGGCTTAGGAGGCAGAGATCAGTGGGGAAGCTCCAGAAAAGGGGGAAATTAATGCTAAGTAGGACCTGGAGAGCGCCTGGGGCAACCCCGGCCTGGAGAGAAAAAGCAGCTGAATCTCAGGTCACACCCAGTAATCTGATGGTCCTAGTGCATAGGAATAATAATAATAACAATAATGACCACAGTACAGCTGTTGATAATAATCATTAAGCTCTCACTCTGTGCCAGACGCTGTCTGAAGACATTTACGTGTTTAACTTTTTTGCTTTTCATAGCAACCCTATGAGGTAGGAGCTATTAGACACCTAATTCCTAGAGGACAGAGACAAAGAGATTTAGCCACTGGATCGGGCTCAGACTCACACCTGTTGCCTCCAGAACCCCACTCATACTTTTTACAGAAGTATAGTTGATTTATAAAGTTCTGTTAGTTTCCAGTATACAGCAGAGTGATTCAATTATATATATATGTATGTATATGTATATTCTTTTTCAGATTCTTTTCCATTATAGAGTATTTTAAGATATTGAATGTTAATTCCCTGTGCTATCCAATAGGTCCTTGTTGTTTATCTATCCTATCTGTTAATCCCAAACTCCTAACATATCCCTGCCCGCTCCTTTCCCTTCAGTAACCATAGTTTGTTTTCTGTGTCTGTGAGTCTATTTCTATGCTGTATATAAATGCATTTGTATTAAACAGTCCACATGTAATTGATGTCATATGATAGTTGTCTTTGTCTGACTCACTTCACTCGGTTTGATCACCTCCAGCTCCGTCCACGCTGCTGCAAACAGCCGAGTTTGTTCTTTCTTATGGCTAATATTCTATCATACAGTGTATATGTATGTTTGTGGATGTGGATGCCACATCTTCTTCAACCATTCATCTATTTTTGTGTGTGTGTGTGTGTTTTTTTTTTTATTTTATCTTTTTTTTTTTTTATTAGTTGGAGGCTAATTACTTCACAACATTTCAGTGGGTTTTGTCATACATTGATATGAATCAGCCATAGATTTACACGTATTCCCCATCCCAATCCCCCTTCCCACCTCCCTCTCCACCCAATTCCTCTGGGTCATCTATTCATACCATTCATCTATTGATGACTCTTAGGCTGCTTCCGTATCTTAGCTATTGTAAATAGCACTGCTATGAACTTTGGGATGCATGTATCTTTTCAAATTAGAGTCTTCATTTTTTTCCAGAAAATTACCCAGAAGTGGGACTGCTGGAACATATGGTAGCTCTATCTTTGGTTTTTTAAGGACTCTCCACACTGTTCTCTATAGTGGCTGTACCAACTTACACTCCCACCAACAGGATAGGAGCAGGGCCCCACTCTTAACAACTGTGCTACCAAAGGAAGGCTCAGAGCAGGGAAACCGCTTGCCCATGGTCACTCCGGCTCACTCACACTCACGCCGTAGTCACTGCCGGCCACTGTCCTCCAAAGGGGATGTCATATGCCTTTTTATGTTGATGGCACCAAGCGGAGCACAGGGTTGGCACAGAAAACGCCAGTTGAATTGAAGCTGAATTGTGGTAACAAATTTTGCCTAAGTGTTGCAGATTTATTCAGTACATACAGGGGGAAGAGAAAGAAGTTTCAGGAAGGAGGCAGATGGAACAAGCCCAACTGGTGGTCATAGTACAAAGCACATGGGCTTTCTGAGAAGTCACAGACTGCTCATCTGTGGGATCTTCAGCAAGTCGTTTAGACACTCAGCATCAGTTTCCTTATCTAGAAAAATTAGGATACAATTCACAGCCTCACACAGCGTGGACTAATTCAACCGATGGACATAGAGAAGGATGTGGCCGATTTTTTCTGCAAAGGACCAGGTAATAAATGTTCTCAGCTTTGCGGGCCATAGACTCTCTGTCACAGCTTCTTAATTGCTTTTGTAGTGCAAAAGTAGTCGTGGACAACACATACTCACAAAGACAGGCAGCAGGTTGGTTGGCCCACAGGCCATGGTTTGCTGATACAAAGCGGCTAGCCAAGACGGGGCACACACAGACCTGGGTGTGACTTTCATGGGCCCCAGGAGCTTGTGCCTTTGTGGATCTCTTCCACCATAATAAAATTTTGTGAGGCCTGGAAATTTTCTTTTTAATGTGAAATTTTTTCCCCTTGGGACTTTAAAATAAACTCTTTTCATAGGATAGGATACCAAAATTATTGTCTGCCCTAGGCATTGTGCTTATGTGCCTAATGGGTGTGTCAGCAGTTGGCAGCCAGCAGGCACTCAGGAACTGGGACCTCCCCTCCCAGCCTCTTTTCTTTGCTGGGTGGGACTGTATCTTTGTTGTCTAGAAGTGCATAAGAAAACATCAGAGACTGGGTGGCTTAAATCACACCAATTTATTTTCTCCTGGCTCTGGAGGCTAGACATCTGAGACCAAGGAGTCAGCATGGTCAGGTGCTGGTGAGACCTTTCTTCCTGGCTTGCAGACAGCCGCTGTCTCACTGTGTGCTCACATGACCTCTTTTTAGTGTGAAGGAGAAGGGCTGGGGAGAGAGAGAAGAAGCTCTCTGATGTCTCTTCTTATAAGGAAACTAACTTTATCAGATGAGGGCCTCACCCTTATTACCTGGCTTAACCTTAATTACTTTCTTAGAGGCTGAATCTCCAAATACACCCACACTCTGGGTTAGAGTTTCAACATACAAATGGGAGTGGGGACACAAATGTTTAGTCCTTAAGAGCCTGAAATTGGACAAGAAGGAAGGACGGCCTTTATGAGCTCAGGCTTTGCAGTAAGGTCGACTGGGTGTTAGATCTTGGTAGACCCTCCCTGGTGTTTATCAGAGAAATCATTTCACTTCTTCTGCCCCCAAGTTGTTCTTCTACAAAATGGGGATAATTTCTATGTCATTGGGCTGTCAAGGGATATGTAGCAAGCATTCAACAGAGACTCACACATGGTAAGCACACGATCAACGTTAGTGATAGTGAGCCAAGTACTGACCCATTCATCAGGCACAGCCTATGGGGCCCACAGTACTTTCCGTGTCCGACGACAATAGTTTAATTTACTTTAAAATCATAACACACACCCACATACACACATGCACACACACACACATTTCATATTTAAAAAAGGACATTCCTAGGGCCCACAGAATTCTACTATGCTAGAAAGTGAAATGAAAGTCACTCAGTCATGTCTGACTCTTTGTGACCCCATGGACTGTAACCCGCCAGGCTCCTCTGTCCATGGGGATTTTCCAGGTCAGAATAGTGAGTTGAAGAAGGAATTCATAGGGCCTGGACTCCATCTCAGGCCTGTCTGTGCTGATCGTGCGCGGCCACCTCTCCAGTGGACTCTGAACTCTGTGCTTAGCGCCTGTGGGAATGACAATGGAAGGATAAGACCCCCCTCTGGGCAGGGGAATCTTGAAGAACAGACACTAATCACCCCTGCCTCCGGACACTATCTATCAGAATGTAAGCACAGGCTTATCAGTTATTAACTATTTGGAATGTAACTGCGGGCTTATTGATTATTGACTGTTTGAACACATAACACGTGAATGATGGGGTTATTGTAGTTGTATTTACCCTTCCTTTGTTTATGTAAGTCTCAAGGGAATTGGGGTAGTGGGTTTGGACACATGGGGTATAAAAGATTTTCACAAATGCTGGTCGGGGTCCTGGGCTAAGAGGAGACTCTGCCTTGGGCCCGCCTGTGTAATAAACTGCACTCCACTATCTGCATTGTCCTTCTGAGTGAGTTTGTTTCCCGGAAAGCGTGGCTATAACATTTGCTGCATTGGCCGGGAAACTCCTCACTTTGAGGAGACAGGTCTCATTTGAGGCCACCCCGAGGCTTTGTAGCTTGAATCTCCTAGAGGGGGGAAGGCGCCTCACCCCTCTGGAAGGATTCTGCTTCTCAACGCCCGGACCTTTCACGTCAGCAGGTAGTGGATGGCAGCAGGGGAACTGAGCGCTCAGGTGAGGAGGAGCCCACCCGGCAGGGTGGAAGAGGGGGCCTGATCACCCCCCTGGGAGGGACCAGAAGGAGCGGGGACCCACAGGAGCCTGGAATAGGCAGGCGGCGATTGCTTGGTACACAGGTCGACGAGGTGCTAGGGTTTAGGAAGGAAATTTGTGAAGGTCATTTAGGAGGTGTGTCCACGCCGTCTTGGGGAAAATTATTACCAAGCTATCGCCAGGGGATTCTTAGGATAGGAAACTGGTCCTTGTATGCTCGTATTCTGCCCTCCCCCAGGAGGTGTCCTGTCTGCTGTGAAATTCTTGACCCCCTCGGAATTGTTGGGCTAGAAGGAGGGGGATACAGAAGTGAGTATGAATTGGCTTTTCCGGAGATGGCCTGGGACATGGGGTATTTAACCTATCTTGTGTTTTCATTCGCACCTGATCAAGCCCACCAAGGAAGAATGGACTTTAAGGGAGAAACAGTCTTGGACCATGTGATGTTCTGGTTCAGCTATGCTGACTGGCAGGTGAAGACACGCCGATCCCCCTTCTCCCTCTGGGGTCTGGCAGGTAAGGCTCTTCTCGCCCCAATTAGGAAGGAGGCAGAATGGCAATTTAAGTGTCACTGAGTGGAAATATCAGAAGTACATAGGGTACTGAGAACTTCGTAGACAGAACGAAAAGGAAAAGTAGAAGAAGGTCCGAGAAGGTAAGCAAGATGGGGGAAAGTGAATCTAAGGCAACTGTATTGGAGTGCATGATTAAAAATTTAAAGAAGGGATTAGGAGGAGACTATGGGGTGAAGATGAAGCCTAACTGCCTCCACATACTCTGTGAGGTCGAATGGACCCCTATGGGAGCAGGATGGCCACCAGAGAACACCGTGAACTTAAAAATAGTGGAAGCAGTCTATACGGTAGTCACAGGAGAGCCAGGGCACCTGGATCAATATCCATCTATTGACTCATGGCTAGGGTTAGCTTGAGACCCTCCTACTTGGACAAGGTTCTGTATCCAGAAGGGAAAGGGAAAAATATTAATGGCACAAAAATTGACTGATGATAAAAAAGGAAATTCTACAGGATTTGGACGGGGATGACCTGACCCCTCCCCCATGCTGGATAATGACACGCCTGCCTCCCAGTGCTTCACCAGGACCGGAGGCCGCCTTAATGCCCGATCCAGGGCCAGGTGAAGTTTCTGCAACAGCCACTGCTCCTCTGCCAGCTTTCCCGGAGTTCGTAGAGCCGCCGTTTGGGCAGGCTCTGATCCCGGTGACAGAAGCCTCTGGGCAACACTTCCAGGATCCGGCTCCAACCGAACTGCCCAAGCTATACCCGCCTCTCCCGGTGAGTACTGACAAGAAGGGGAGGGAGATGTTGGAATTAAGCAGAGACTGCGCTCTGCCAGAGAGCCGGAGGGAATAAAAGAGAACAGACAAGAGACTTACAGTGCTAGCTGCTGCTCGGGAAAAGTCTATCTCGGGCCCTCCGGAAAACCTCATCTGCCCCAGGGACAGGACAGTCCTTCAGCCTCCCCAAGGGAGGCCCTGGGCCTGTTACAGCCAAACCAGTGTGCCTGGCGCCGAGCTTTTGGCCACTGGAAGAATGAATGCCCTGAGGCAAGGAAGAGGAAGCTCCCGCAGTTGTGGGGCTTGCTGACCTGGAAATTAACTAGGGCTGCTAGGGCTCAGAGATATCAGGTCCCTGAGAGCCCATGGTAACCGTAAAAGTGGGGGACCAAAACATTGACTTCATGGTGGATACAGGAGCAGAACTGTCGGTAGTAACAAAACCTGTGGCACCTCTGTCCACAAAGACTACCGCTGTAACTGGGGTATCGGAAGAAGAGATGATTAAATCGTTTTGCCAGCCCAGAAAATGTCAGATGGGGGGGGGGGGCACCAAGTGATTCATGAATTCCTCTACATTCCTGAGTGCCCAGTACCCCTGTTGGGAAGAGACTTGCTCTCCAAACTAGGAGCACAAGTGACTTTCTCCCCTGAGAGAGGCCCACCTTCTGGACAGACTCTATGACTTATTTGCCCTCTCTCTCAATACCAACCCAAGATGAGTGGAGGTTGCATGAGCCTCTGAAGGCAGAACCGGGTGGGCCGGAAGAACATGAGGGAGCTAACTCAATTATTCCCTGAGGTATGGGTGGAAGACAACCCCCCCCTCCCCCCAGGCTGGCTAAACATCATGCCCCAGTGATAATGGAACTCAAACCAGGCACCATCCTGGTTAGAGGGCGCCAGTACCCGCTATGGATGGAAGCCTGAGCCGGCATATTGCCCCACATCAATAGACTGAAACAAGCAGGCATTCTAGTAGAGTGCCAGTCGGCTTGGAATACGCCAATCCTGCCAGTCAAAATGGAAGGAGGACAGGACTATAGGCCTGTACAAGATCTCAGGCTAGTCAACCAGGCTACTGTGACTTTACATCCCACTGTTCCAAACCCCTATACCTTACTTAGCCTCCTCCCACCGAGGACTAAAGTTTACACTTGCCTAGATCTCAAGGATGCCTTCTTCTGCATACGCCTCGCCCCAGCGTCACAGCCCATCTTTGCCTTTGAATGGGAAGATCCAGTGGGGAGCACCAAACAACAGCTCATCTGGACTCCCCCACAAGGGTTTAAAAACTTCCCAGCCATCTTTGGGGAAGCCTTGGCTTCTGATCTGGACTCATTCCATCCGGAAGAGTATGGATGTCAGCTCCTACAATAGGGGGATGACCTGCTGGTGGCTGCCTGAGACCAAGAAAAAATGCTGGAAAGGGACAGATGCACTGCTCCAGCTGTTGATGGAAGCAGGTTACCGGGTGTCGAAGAAGAAGGCACAGATCTACAAAGAGGAGGTAAGGTATCTGGGGTTTGTTTTAAAGGGCTCAAGGTTCCAGACCCTAATTGGGTCCTATATACTGATGGCACTAGCCTGATAAAACAGGGACAACAGCTCTCAGGTATTCCAAAGCGGAAGGGGCCATCAAGACTTAAAAGGGATGGTGGGAATTGCCAAGTGGCAAATTATTGGTACTGGAGGAGCTGGCACACACTCTGGTAAGCCAAACACACCAAGCGACCCACCTAGGCTATGCTGCCTGCTCACAGGTTAATGCTGCCTCTTTGGTATTCAGACAAAAACCTCCGGGTATTCAACTGAAAGGCACACTGCCCCTTGAACACCTGGGAGTGGACTTCACTGAAATGAAACCTCACCGACACTACCGTTACCTGCTGGTCATGGTATGTGCATTCTTGAGATGGGTAAAAGCTTTTCCTACCTGGACTGAAAGAGAATCAGAAGTATCCCGGTGCCTGATTAGGGAAATGGTTCCTAGATTTGGATTTCCTACCAGCATTGGATCAGGCAATGGCCCGGCTTTTGTAGCTGATTTAGTATAACAAGTAAGCAAAACTTTAAACTGTACACTGCATATAGGCCCAGAGTTCTGAGATGGTCGAATGAACCAACCGGACACTTAAAGAGACTCTCCAAGTGGATCAGAGAGACTGACTGCTCCTGAGTGGACTTGCTCCCAATGGCTCTGCTCAGACTCAGGATGACCCCACAGTCCCAAGGCTATTCTCCACACGAAATTGTGTATGGGAGGCCTCCTCCCATAAGAAAACAGGTGTCAACAAATTTGCCTCAGGTAAGGGGGGATAGGATTTCACAGCAGATGGAACTGGGTAAGGTAATAAATCGGGTAACTAAGTTTGTACAGGAAAGGGTGCCGTTCCCCCTTGGGGAAGAGATTCATGAGTTTACACTTGGTGACCAAGTATGGGTCAAAGATTGGAAACATGATTTGCTAGCCCTTTGGTGAAAGGGCCCTTATTAACATAACTACCCCTTATTCTAACTACCCCTACTGCAGTTAAAGTTGCAGGTATTGTCCCTTGATCCATCACACCAGAGCAAAGAAGGCATACCACGCTGACCCGGAGGACGCCGAGTGGACCACGCAGAAGGACCCCACCGACCCACGGGAAACCAAGATCATTCTGAGGAGGAAGAAGAAAACTAGGTCCCAGACGAGCCCTCTACAGGATGGAGCTGGGTAAACGACTCCTGCTGCTCGGCCTCACCAATGCAATTCTGAACTTGGGTATGTGGGGCTATGCCCCTGTCAGTAATAGACAGACTCCCCTGGTGGGTATCGTCACTCCGTTATGGGGACTTTAACAACAGAAAGGAACTTTCCTCTCTCTCACCAACCATAACCTTTCTTTGCCCTCTGGTGTTAGAAGAAGCCATCAATGGGCCAGGGACATAGGGTTACATTTAACATGAACACCAGCCTTATGGAGATAACAAAGGCTTATACCTCATATATGAGAATTAAAGAGGAACAGGGCTCCCTTACAAAAGGGGGACAGGCCTCCCGGTGCCTTGAGCAATACTGCCAGGTCTGGGATGAATATTTCTGGATGACTCCTGAGAAAGGACAGTTGATTGCCCCTGCTACTATTTGCTGGGAACAAAAAGAACAGAAAGTTGGATTTGGAGACCATCCCCTAGACACAAAAGAATTGTTATTTGTCCCCTGAACAAAGTAAACAAATCTTGGAAGTTACCTATCACCCCAATCAGTCTGCTCAGTGGCCCAGTTCCGACTGGAAATATAATCCTGGAATCTGCTGGGTAGCCCCCAATGGGACCCAGTGGCTCTGTGGGCTTAACTTATGGCCATGGTTACCAGTTGGCTGGGTGCGGCATTGCACATTAGGATTTGCTTTCGCCCATGGCAGAATTAAGCCTAGCCTACACCAGCCTCCAGTAAACCTGCCTTATCTGCATGCAAGATGGACACGATCTGTGTTCCAATGGTATGACTATGTTGCTGCCTTGTTTATACCCTCTGTAGGGACAACGGATGTCATGGTTAAGGTAGAGGCCTTAACTAATTTCATTAAACAGGCCCTCTTAGACAGTACTAAAGCCATTCAAGCTTTGAACGAAGAACAGATTCAGATGAGGAAGGCAGTAATTCAAAATAGGATGGCATTAGACATACTCACAGCAGCCCAAGGAGGGACTTTGGCGAATGGTGTGCACATCCCTGACCTGTCTGAAGATGTATCTGCTGCCTTGGAGGATATGCAAAATCAAGTGAAAGCCATGTCTAATGAACTGTTGTTATAGTAATCTTGATCATACTGCTTTGTGGACCCTGCTTCCTACAATGCCTTGTGAATTTTGTAACCCAGAGGTTGATAGCATTCTCTCATGTGGGTGGCAGGAGGGCTAAGGTACAATATATCTCAATAAATGATGCTCGTTATGGAAACTAAGAGCATCAAGAGGGGAGAATGAAGAAGGAATTCATAGGGCCTGGACTCCATCTCAGGCCTGTCTGTGCTGATCGTGCGCGGCCACCTCTCCAGTGGACTCTGAACTCTGTGCTTAGCGCCTGTGGGAATGACAATGGAAGGATAAGACCCCCCCTCTGGGCAGGGGAATCTTGAAGAACAGACACTAATCACCCCTGCCTCCGGACACTATCTATCAGAATGTAAGCACAGGCTTATCGGTTATTAACTATTTGGAATGTAACTGCGGGCTTATTGATTATTGACTGTTTGAACACATAACACGTGAATGATGGGGTTATTGTAGTTGTATTTACCCTTCCTTTGTTTATGTAAGTCTCAAGGGAATTGGGGTAGTGGGTTTGGACACATGGGGTATAAAAGATTTTCACAAATGCTGGTCGGGGTCCTGGGCTAAGAGGAGACTCTGCCTTGGGCCCGCCTGTGTAATAAACTGCACTCCACTATCTGCATTGTCCTTCTGAGTGAGTTTGTTTCCCGGAAAGCGTGGCTATAACAGAGTGGCTAGCTGTTCCCTTCCCCAGGGGATCTTTCCAACCCAGGGATCCAGCTCAGGTCTCCTGCATTGCAAGCCTATGCGTTACTGTCTGAGCCACCGGGAAGAGACCCATAAAGGCACATGTTCTTAGGGCCCACGAAAGTCACACGCAGTGCTGTGTGCCTCGCCCTGGCTAGGCGCTTTGTATCAGAGGTCAGCAAACCATGGTCCACAGGCCAAGTCACCGTCTGCCTGTTTTAGTAAATATGTATCGTCTATGGTTACTTGTGTACTACAGAAGCCGTTGAGAAGCTGTAACAGGGACTGTATGGCTCACAGAGCTGAGAAAACTCATTACCTGGCCCTTTGCAGAAAAAAATGGCCACCTCCCACTTTACATCCATCAGCTGAGTTACTACTCCATGGCCTGTGATGGTGGTAATGTTGTTGCCAGTGAAGGTGAAGGGATGCATATGAAGATGGTGGTGATGATGTTGAAGAGGGTCATCTTATTTAAAAAAAAAAAAAACAGAGTGATTGGATGGCCGCAGTGGCTGGGGATTTTCAGCTGAGCATAAATCCTTGCCATCACCAGGGCAAGGAAGACCCACCAAAAGGAGTGGATCCTAGCATCCCTGGGTGGGGGCTCAGACACACTGACTCCCTTTTTCTGGGCTCCCTGCACACAACCTTTCTGTTAAAACTTTTCATCCAGTTCAACTAATACTCGTGGCCCCATTTACACCCTGACACCAATTCTCTGAGATCAGCTGCATGTCCTGGAGCTAGTGTCATGCCCACAGATCTAAGATCTCTTCTGTAAGACTGCCTCCACTTGAGATGCCAGCCACCAGTCTCAGGAGCCACCCACACTTCTCACTGGCTGACTATAAATTTCCAGGTTCCCATGGCTCCCAGAGGCTTGCTAATTCTCTAGAATGACTCACAGAATGCACTGAAAGTGCTATACTTATGATTACAGTTTTATTTTAAAGGATACAGATGAGCACCAGCCAAGTGAAGAGACGCATAGGATGAGTCTGAAGAGAAGGATTCGGGGCTTTTTCATCCTCCGTGGAATATAGACACATCCCCCTCCCAGCACACCAATGTATTCACCAATCAGGAAGCTCCACCGTGCTGTGGTGTCAGAGTTTCTATTGGGGTTTCATTAGGTAGGCATGACTGAGTAAATCATTGGCCACATAACTGAACTCAGTCTTCAACCCCTCCCCTCCTTTGAAGTCAGGCTGGCCCAAAGTTCCAACCCTCTAATGATAGGTTTACCATGATATTGAATGGTTTGTCTTGAAAACAAACAGAGATCATTCTGCCGAAGAAGCTGAATGGTTCTATGAAGACCTACAAGATCTTTTAGAACTAACACCCGAGAAAGATGTTCTTTTCATTATAGAGGACTGGAATGCAAAAGTAGGAAGTCAAGAAGTTACCTGGAAGTTTGCCTGGAGTAACAGGCAAATCTGGCCTTGGAGTATAGAATGAAGCAGGGCAAAGGCTAATAGAGTTTTGCCAAGAGAATGCACTGGTCATAGCAAACACCATCTTCCAACAACACAAGAGAAGACTACACATGGACATTGCCAAATGGCTAACACCAAAATCAGATATATTATTTGCAGGTAAAGATGGAGAAGCTCTAAATAGTCAGCAAAAACAAGACCCAGAGCTGACTATGGCTCAGATCATGACTCCTTATTGCCAAATTCAGACTTAAATTGAAGAAAGTAGGGAAAACCACTAGACCATTCAAGTATGACCTAAATCAAATCCCTTACGATTTTACAGTGGAAGTGAGAAATAGATTTAAGGGACTAGATCTGATAGACAGAGAGCCTGAAGAACTATGGACGGAGGTTTATGACATTATACAGGAGACAGGGATGAAGACCATCCCCAAGAAAAAGAAATGCAAAAAGGCACAATGGCTGTCTGAGGAAGCCTTACAAATAGCTGTGAAAAGAAAAGAAGAGAAAAACAAAGGAGAAAAGGAAAGATATACCCATTTGAATGCAGAGTTCCAAAGAATAACAAGAAGAGACAACCCTTCCTCAGTGATCATTGCAAAGAAATAGGGGAAAATAATAGAATGGGAAAAACTAGAGATCTCTTCAAGAAAACTAGAGATACCAAGGGAACATTTCTTGCAAAGATGGGTGCAAGAAAGGACAGAAATGGTAGGGACCTAACAGAGGCAGAAGATATTAAGAAGAGGTGGCAACAATACACAGAACTGTACAAAAAAGGTCTTCATGACCCAGATAATCATGATGTTGTGATCACTCACCTAGAGCCAGACACCCTGGAATGTGAAGTCAAGTGGGTCTTAGGAAGCACCACTATGAACAAAGCTAGTGGAGGTGATGGAATTCCAGTTGAGCTATTTCAAATCTTCAAAGATGATGCTGTGAAAGTGCTGTACGCAATATGCCAGCAAATTTGGAAAACTCAGCAGTGGCCACAAGACTGGAAAAGGTCAGTTTTCATTCCAGTCCCAAAGAAAGGCAATGCCAAAGAATGCTCAAACTACCGCACAATTGCAGTCATGTCACAAGCTCAAATTTCTCCAAGCCAGACTTCAGCGATACGTGAACCGTGAACTTCCAGATGTTCAAGCTAATTTTAGAAAAGGCAGAGGAACCAGAGATCAAATTGCTAACATCTGCTGGATCATCAAAAAAGCAAGAGAGTTCCAGAAAAACATCTATTTCTGCTTTATGGACTATGCCAAAGCCTTTGACTGTGTGGATCACAATAAACTGTGTAAAATTCTTCAAGAGACGGTAATACCAGACCATCTGACCTGCTTCTTGAGAAATCTGTATGCAGGTCAGGAAGCAACAGTTAGAACAGGACATGGAACAACAGACTGGTTCTAAATTGGAAAAGGAGTACGTCAAGGCTGTATATTGTCACCCTGCTTATTTAACTTATATGCAGAGTACATTATGGGAAATGCCGGACTGGATGAAGCACAAGCTGGAATCGAGATTGCCAGGAGAAACATCAATAACCTCAGATATGCAGATGACACCATCGTTATGGCAGAAAGTGAAGAACTAAAGAGTCTCTTGATGAAAGTGAAAGAGGAGAGTGAAAAAGTTGGCTTAAAGCTCAACATTCAGAAAACTAAGATCATGGCATCCAGTCCCATCACTTCATGGCAAATAGATGGGGAAACAGTGGAGACAGTATCAGACTTTGTTTTTCTGGGCTCCAAAATCACTGCAGATGGTGACTGCAGTCAAGAAATTAAAAGACGCTTACTCCTTGAAAGGAAAGCTAAGACCAATCTAGACAGCATATTAAAAAGCAGAGCCATTACTTTGCCAACAAATGTCTGCCTAGTCAAGGCTATGGTTTTTCCAGTAGTCATTTATGGATGTGAGAGTTGGACTATAAACAAAGCTGAGCACCGAAGAATTGATGCCTTTGAACTGCGGTGTTGGAGAAGACTCTTGAGAGTCCCTTGGACCTCAAGGAGATCCAACCAGTCAATCCTAAAGGAGATCAATCCTGAGTGTTCATTGGAATGACTGATTTGAAGCTGAAACTCCAGTACTTTGGCTACTTGGTGAGAAGAGCTGACTCATTTGAAAAGAACCTGATGCTGGGAAAGATTGAGGGCAGGAAGAGAAGGGGATGACAAAGGATGAGATGGTTGGATGGCATCACGGACTCAACGGACATGAGTTTGGGTAAACACAGGGAGTTGATCATGGACGGGGAGGTCTGGCGTGCTGTGGTCCATGGGGTCGCAAAGAGTTGGACATGACTGAGCGACTGAACTGGACTGAATGATAGGTTTGGTCTTTCTGGTGACCAGTCCCCATCCTGAGGCTATCTAGGATGCCACTGTGATCTCTTCATCAGCACAACAAAGACACTAATATCATTCAGGAAATTTTAAAGGTTTTTAGAGTTCCATGGCAGGATGAAAACCAGATATATTCCTTATTATACCACGCCTCCTTGGGAAGCACCTCCTTCTCTGCCTCTCCAAAGCTTTTATTGAATTCCAAGGTTCTTCGCTTACTGTTCTCAACTGGGGAGACATCTTGCCCCTGGAAATGACCTCTGCAGGGGCTGAGCTCATCTTTCAACCATAAGTGCTCATTCTGCTCACCTCGAGGTAACCACCAGCCCTCCCTAAAACTCCTTCTGACCTGGATCCTGAGCTGCACACCTAAACCCCACTTCCTCAGCTGAGGCTGGGGTTCCTTACTTGCTTATAAACTGGATCTGCTCAGATTCCCTCTCTCACCTGACCACTGCCCAAGAGCTCTCTTGTTTAAAGCTAATTTTTATTGGTGTATAGTTGTTTTACAATGCTGGGCTAGTTTCTACTATACCGCAAAGTGAATCAGCTATACGTGTACATAGAACCCTTCTTTTTTTGGATTTTTTTTTCCCATTTAGGTCACCACAGAGCACGGAGTTGGGTTCCCTGAGCTATTAATATATAGTAGGTTCTCTGGCTGTGCTTTCTTAGCTCATCCCAACTTCAGACCCTGAGATTACCTAGCTTTCAAGAGAAGCCTAGAATTCTGGCTTGAAATGAGTCCTAAAAAGACATTAAGTCCAATTGCCAATGGCACATTCCCAGTTTTTTTGTTTCTTAGTTGGATGACCTTGAGCAAGTCACTTCAAGTCCGGAAGGTTACATTTCCTTATCTGGAAAACAGAAGAATAACTCTCCATTAGTCAGGATTTGGCTAGGGTTTGCCACAATAACAAATGCTTCCTCACATAACAAAGGTGCCTTCTCACTCACAGCACAGCTGTCCCATGACTATATCATATAGAGCATGTGGTCTCCAGGGCCACCAGGGCAGAGGAAGAAGAGGGGCCGGAGGAGGTACCCTGGCTGTCAGTTGTCCTGGCCCAAAGTGACCCACACCAACTTGGCTCACAAGCTACCAGCCCACAGTTGCCATGCGGCTCCCATGCAGCTGCAGGGATTGCTGGAGGATGTCTCTGTGCTATCTGGCAGGTGTCCACAACCTCTCCAGAAGCTCTTTGACTCAGTGGGAGGTGGGGGAAATCAAGAAAGCTCATGTATGTGAAAACTCCAGCCACAGAGCAAGTGATCGCTAATCAGTTTCCTGATTCCACAAAGGGCTCTGTTTGGCTTGGTGAACCCTTTGGTCCTGATAAGACAGGTGGGTCCTGTCTGTGCTGTTTCACTGTACAACCTCCTGGCTTACAGGCTGCCAGGATAGGACAGGTCCTAGTGATCTGGCTGCTGGGGCTATTCATTCCGGGCTGAGATAAGCCCTGCAAAGATGACTACCTTACTTCTCCCAGCTCCTTACCCCCACCCTCACCCTGGGATCAGAGATCCTAATTTCCTCAAATCAATGACAGAGACAGAGCTTATCTCAAATATCACTGATGTTTACCTTGGCAATCAAAGAACGAAAAAAATCTGACTTAGTGCTGTCCCTTTTTAGTTTCTGGCAAAGTTTAGTCTGTGTAGCTGTAACCAAATTGGTTAGTAGAATGGAGTGCACGACATGGAGTCAAGACAGCATTTGCAATGACAGCAAAAATAGCAGCAGACATTTACTGAGCATTTATTGTATACCAGGCTTCTGGCCGAGCGTTTTATGAGAATCATCTCACTGAACTCTCAATATCTCTGTGAGGAGGATCCTATCATCCCCATTTTATGAGTGGAAAGATGGAGGCCTGTCCCTGTGTCACAGCTGGTCTGCAGCAGAGCCAAGATCTGTCGGATTCCACAGCTTAAGAGGTAGACCACTCTGCTCCATGCCTAGGATCAAACAGGCTTTGCTGCTTACCAATGGTAAGCACATTTACCAAATGCAAAGGGTTTCCAATGCCTGCGGTATATGAGGATTAAATTAATTCATCTTTCAGCAACTGTTTACTAAGTCTAAGGACCTGGCTAGGTTCTGAGGTTGAGGAGATGGGTCAGATGTGGCATTTTTAAAGAGCTCATGGTTCAAGATATTGTTAATTCCCAAAGAGCAAGAAAGAGGCCTTGGGAGAATGAGAGGGAGGAACGTGAAAGTTGGAGATAGGAAAAGAAAAGATCAAGAAGGGCTGAGCCCCGATGGATGGATAGACATCAGGAAGATAAGAAAGAAGGGTCCTACAGCAGAAAACGGTGCGTGCAATGGCAGAGAAGCATGAAAGGACATTGTCTGGGAACTGCAAATGGGCTCTTCACTGTGGGAACATAAAATCTAGGATGGGGACAGGGAGGGGATACTGTTAGGAGATGTGACTAGAGAGGTAGCTGGAGCCACCTTCATTCGCCCATTTATTCATGCATGCATTAAGGGCCATCCACTGAGCATCAGAGGATTCCAGGTGCTGTGAGAGACACTGGAGATCCAACAGAGACCTTAGGCAGAGCTTGAAGTGTGCGGAAGGGACACTTGCAAGACACCAGCAGGTGGGTAAATGAGAGAGTTTCAGAGCGACTCAAGCAAGAGCAAGGGTCTTTAATGCCAGGCCAAGGGCGCCACGAAAGAGTTGCAGGCAGAGGACAAACGAGGTGAGATCTACATTTTGGAAGCTCACTGCATGCAAGAGGGGAGGCTGGTGCACCACCTGGGCAGACACCCCCAGCCCTGGGCTGGGCTCATGGTGGGTGCTCAGATAACACTAGGGATCCGGCTCTCACTGTGTTGCACTTCTGGATCTGGAGCCTATACCCCTCCCTGCCCAGCTTCTTTGTCCCCAAGGACATCTGTGAGACGCCTCCTAATCACCCTGCTGGCTCTGTGCCCAGTGAGGACTGGGCGGAAAGGCCATCTTGATAAGCATCAAAGCTCCAGCTTTGACCCCGGGAGGAGGAGACAGCCTGAGTCCCTTGTGCTCCCACCTTTCCCCAGGGCCTCATCCATCCCCTGAATGGATGGAGGACAGAGATGTGAAAGTCAAGAGCCTTGAGCGCGACCCTCGTCCCCACCTCTGATTTGCTGTGTGGTCCAGGCAGATTGCTTCCCCTCTCTGTGTTTCCTTTTTAGCAAAACAGGACAGTATCCAGCTTCCCACCTCAACAGGCCTGTGATGGGAACAGGAGTAACAAGGCATTTGCTCCTCAACTAAGCACTTCCTGAGGCTCTCCATGTCAGACAGGAGGGCTGGTGCAGTCTAGAGAACCAGGATAATAAGTCACTCCTATTCATTGAGTGCTGCCCATGACCCAAGTTCTGCTCTAATAATATTACATGGATTTGCTTCACTTAATTTTCATAGCAACCGCATGAGGTGGGTCCACTCTCAGCCTCATTTAACAGACTAGGAAAATAAGGGAGAAAGAAGCTGTAAAACTTCTCCAGGGACAGGTCTACAAAAAGCAGCAATCTAGGGTATGAGCTGGGTCTGAGTCCAGAGCCCAGCCTCCTAGCCCCTAGCCCACACTGCCTCACTGCCCACACGGGGCTCACAGCCGAGGTGAGACCTGAAACTACTCAGAATCAGATGGGAAGCCACACACCGGAGAGCTGTGTGGTATAAAGACAGGAGACAGGGACAGGAGCTAGCTGGAGTGAGACCCGAAGGAGGCGGGTGCCTGGAGGAGGGGTGTGAGCAGGGCAGCAGGAGGCAAGGCTTTTGTAGTGAGGAAGGGGGTGGGGTATGCAGAACTCAGCAGGGGCCTGCAGGCCAGAGGCCTCACGGGGAGTTTGCGCTTTCCACCAGGAGTGAAGAGAGCTGCTGGAGAGATGTAAGCTGATTGCATTTTGAAAAGAATCCTCTGGACTTGAGGGACCGTGGGAAGACATGGGAAGGCCATTCATAGGACCCTGCAGTGACCCCAGTGAGGGAAGTTGGCCTAGACAGATGCTGGCCTTGGAGATGGAGAGAAGGCAACTTTGGGAGGATATCAGTCAGTTAAGTCATTCAGTCGTGTTGGACTCTTTGTGACCCCATGGACTGCAGCACTCCAGGCTTCCCTGTCCATCACCAACTCCCGGAGCTTGCTCAAACTCATGTCCATCGAGTCAGTAATGCCATCCAACCATCTCATCCTCTGTCCTCCCCTTCTCCTCTCGCCCTCAATCTTTTCCAGCATCAGGGTCTTTTCAAATGAGTCAGTTCTTCACATCAGGTGGCCAGAGTATCGAAGTTTAAGCTTCAGCATCAGTCCTTCCAATGAACACTCAGGACTGATCTCCTTTAGGATGGACTAGTTGGATCTCCTTGCAGTCCAAGGGATTCTCAAGAGTCTTCTCCAACACCACAGTTCAAAAGCATCAGTTCTTCAGCGCTCAGCTTTCTTTACAGTCCAACTCTCACATCCATACATGACTACTGGAAACAGCATAGCTTTGACTAGACAGACCTTTATTGGCAAAGTAATGTCTCTGCTTTTTAATATGCTATCTAGGTTGTTCATAGTTTTTCTTCCAAGGAGCAAGCATCTTTTAATTTCCTGGCTGCAGTCACCATCTGCAGTGATTTTGGAGCCCACAAAAGGAAATCTCTCACTGTTTCCATTGGGAGGATATAGCTAAGCTGAATTAACAGGAATGGATAGTTGACAGAGGGTGATGATGGGAAGTGTGAATCATGGAGAAGCTTCGGGTCTCAGAGAACATCATCTCAACAGGCTGGTTCTCCAAGGAAGCAAAGGCTTTGTAAGAGTCGTTATGAAACACCCAACTGGAGAAGGAAGGCTCAGATAGACTCAGAAGACGGGAAGCCCTGACTCTGCCCCCCAACTGACCGTGTGACTTATGACTAATCTCGTTACCTTCCTGACCCTTAATTTCCATCTTCCAAAAGTAGAGATGTAAACACCCACCTCACAGAACTGTGGGGTTCACAAAGGTGATGGCTCCTGCCATTTGGGTTTAGAATCACTACATATCCTTAGTTACAGTTCATTGAGCATGGAGCGTGTGTCAAATTCTATGTTGCAAAATGCTATATACATGATCCTCCTGTCATTCCAGTGAGGTAAGCAAAGTTATTCCCTTCATTTCTCAGTAAGGAAATGGAGGATCAGAGAGGTTAAGGGTTTGCCCAAGGTCTGCAGTGGTAAAAGAAGAGGTAGAATTTAAGTACAGAGAGATCTTGTTTCGAAGCCTGTGTGTTTCGTCATCACATGAGCTAGCATGAGTTGGGATGAGGTCAGTGGCAAGTAACCAAGTGCAGACAAAGGTACTTGTACAGAGGGAGTTTGTTACTTCCACAGATCAAGAAATCTGGTCATAAGTGATTCCAAGTTAGAGGCAGTAGCTCAATCATGTCATCAAGGACCCACATACCTCCCAGCTTCCAAATCTATCCCTACCATTCTATCACCAGGATCTTTACTCATGCTTGCAATATGGCTGCCACAGCTCCAAGTATCATAAATGTATCCCAAGAAAGAAGGGAGATGACATGAAGGGAGTATTCTTTCTTATCATGAAAGAAAAATATTTCCTCAGAAACTTTATTTCTCATTGGCCAGTAATAGGTCACAAACAGTCCTAAACCAATCTGTGGTAAAAGAAAGTAGAGATAACATGATGTGGTAGTTTTCAAGGGTATCTGCATATTCTTGTCACTCTTCTCATCAAGAAGTGAGGTTCCCTGGAATTTGAATCAAATTTAGGAACTTCTTGACCAATAGAACATGGCATGAATGACATCATGTGACTTCGGACGCTAGGTCATAAAAGGAGATTCATTTTTTACTTAGTTCACTGGAGCTTATGTGCTGGAATCCTTAGCTGTTATATCAATCCTACCATGAGGCTGCCATATTGTGAAGAGGCCCAACTAGCCTTCACAGAGATTCCACACAGAGAGGGCCTGTATGATGAGAGAGATGCCTGGCCATCCCTAAGTAGCCAATCACATGTGTGCATGCTCAGTCGCTTCAGCCGTGTCCAACTCAATGTGACCCCAGGGACTGTAGCTTGCCAGGCTTCTCTGTCCATGGGATTCTCCTGGCAAGAATACTGGAGTGGGTTGCCATGCCCTCCTCCAGGGGATCTTCCCAAACCAGGGATGAAACCCACATCTCTTAAGACTCCTTCACCGGCAGGCGGATCACTAGCACCACCTGGGAAGCCCAATCCCCAGTGTTTATCAATGTTTCTGAGAGGAGGGATTGATAGCCCAATGCTGAGAAAGCATAGTGATGCTAGGAGGTTTCTCACTGGCCACACATAGCGTGATCCTCTGATTGCTTGAGTGGTACAAGATTCACATGAGAGCTGGAAACATCAGTGCTTCCTGATACAGGTTCCTGCATTATTATCTGCCCTGCTGTGACAGCTGATTCAATCACTCAATCAGTTCTGCGAACTTTCCTGTGCCGAGCAGTCCCCGGGCCCCGAGACGGAGAGATGAAAATGTAATGCTTGTTATGCCCTCTGGGAGCTCTCAGAGTTGGATGAGCCCAGAAATAACTTCCAAGTCAGAAAGTATGTGATGTGTGTGAGGGAGTGCCAATCAAATGAGTTCCGAGCCAAGCAGTCTCTTCTGAATTTGGGGAGGCAGGAGATGAGTAAGGGGGGCTTTGCAGTGATGGCAGCCATGCAGACATGGCAACTCTCCTGCCCACCCTTCCTTCCCACTGCTTCCCTCCTGTGTAGCCTTCTTTCTGTTCCTGGAACTCCCTAAGCTCATTCCTGCCTAGGGCCTTTGCACTTGCTGTTTATGTTTGGGAAACAGGGAAACGTGAAATCCATATCTAAGGAGTATGTAAATAAGGGAGAGAAGGGAGCAGGCACTTGAATTGCCCTCCCCGTGGGCAATGGGCCTCTCATCCACCCTCAAGTGCTTCAGTTCAGGCCCGTGGCCAAGGTTCCAGCACAGGTAGCAGACCTACTGTGGCCCACAACCGCCTTGTATGTGTCTGGCACTGTGCAAGGAGTTTTATAAACTTCCTCTTGCTTCACAATAATCTTGTAAGGTGGCTGTTAACATCCCATTGTACAGATGAGAAGATGGGTCCAGGGAGAGGGATGAATGGTTTGCCCACTGATGCATGGCTTCCAAGGAGAAGAGGGTCAACTCCAGGGTCCATGCTGTTCCTTCTGCAAGGCTTATGAGACATAAGGGGGATCCTAGAACTACAGGTCCCAGAGTCACAAAGAAAGCCTCACCAAGCTTGAATATTTCGGCTTGCATATTCACAACCACAAGGAACTCAGCCCACGAACTGCCAAATTTTCAGCTGGCGGATTTGGGAAAGAGTAGATCCAGGAAGAAGATCCTAGCAATAGGCAGAAAGACCTTGGAGTGGCTCTCATAGGAGAGAGAGCAGCTTTGATTTGAGCTTTGGGAACCTCTCCAGAGACAACAGGCATCTCTGCTGGAGTGGAGTTTGAAGGGCTGGAGGGAGTGGGGAGCAGAGCAGCTACGTTGCTATCACAGACACTGGGTGTGGTATGCTGCCGGGAGGCCATGGGCCACCTGCTCAGCAAGGCCAGGACAGACAGCGACTGGATAAGGGGGCGGTCTCCTGGCTGCACCGGGCCCCCGAGGACGGCATTTTGCATGTGTCCTAGAAGCAAAGCCACTGTGTAGCTGGTGCCCTCCTGTTGCAGATAAGATCAGTGGGTGAGGTCACAGGGGGCCCATTGCCTGTCAGTCTGGGGCCCTGGCAGCCACATCAATCATTAGCTGGTAATCAGAGGCCTCCAGAAGCCGTGCCCTTCCGCAGAGCAGCCTGAGTCCAGCAGTTTCCCACAAGTGCCCGAATACCCCCTCAACCTCCCCTGCAGGAATCTTGGTTCTGCTAGGCTCCCGGCCGAGGGCCTGAATAACTTTCTCCCCACATGCACTGGAAGAGGGCAGATCATTCGAGCTCACAGTCACTGAATCAGAGAGGTTCCATTATGGCCCCTCAGGTGGCCTGATGCATCAGAAGTGTCTGGCTCTGGCCTCCCCTCGACCTGGGTTCCAATCTTGTTTTGAGTGGTTCCCTCTATCAATCAGGAAAAGCATTGCCGTGAGGGTGTTACTACAAGAGTTCAATGGACGGTCATCTTCTCGTAGCACCCTTCATTTGCCTTTTACTGTCCAAAAGAAAGGTAGTAGGTGTTTTGAAAGAGATGAAACTCCACGCTGGCTATAGTCCTTCTAATCTAAAGTTACAGAGAGAGAGGCCACAGACAGAGACATGCTTGTGTGCACATCCATAGGACTCACGTGGGAGTGGGAATTCCACCGGGCAACGGGGTTGTTCTTTCATCATTCAGCAAACCACTGCTGACTGTCCATTCTACGTTCTGAGAGCTGGGCACACAAGATCAAAACATACGGCCCCTGCCAACAGAGAGGCCTCCCTGTGAATAAACAATTCCAGTCGACCCAGTAACTGCCATCACCCACGTGTGGACCGTTTTCAGTGGCAGCCCTGGAAAAGGCGTCCTGCCTGATGCTGCCTCTGGGTGTAAGTTGAAAAACTCATGGCTCCTTTATCCCAAGAGTTTAGAATTTAGAACAGAAAGAGATTCATGGATAAAAATATCAATATAGCCAGATGATGGCATTCACAGATTCATGGGCCATTTTCAGCAGGAGCACTGGAGAAGGAGCAGCTAATTCTGCCCAGAGGAGGTAAGCCAGGCTCCCCAGAACATACAGGAACTGAAATTTGGGAGACTTTCAAACATCCACAGCCTCCCTCCTCTCCTCCCGGGGCGTCCTGCCACAGGGAACTCCTGGGGTCAGTTCCTGCCTCGCTCAGCAAGGCAGCTATGCCCGCACTCGGCACCTTCCCCACTTCTGCTGTGGGGGAACCTCCAGGGCTGGGCTCTCCCACTGTTACCCAAGGTGCCCAGTGGCATGACGCTGGCCTCAGGCTTCCAGGAAGGTGTGGCTGAGTCAGCTTCTGTGCCCATGGAGGCTTTTTCTAAAAAATGTACTTTTTTGGTTTTCTCTCAGTCTGCTTCAGGAAGCTGGTAACTCGTATTCTCCACTCCCTCCAGAGTTCACAAACACACCAAAAATTGACTTACCCTCCCCCTAAGAGGGAGTTCACAGCCTATGTGGTTAACTCCTTGTACACCTTTTAGAGAGGAGAAAACAGAGCCTCAAAGCATTAAAAAAAAAAAAAAAATGGCAGCGGTGGAGTGACCTCCAAGTCCAGGGCTTTGTCCAGCACCGCCCAGCCGCCACGCTTCCCACTAGAGATCAGTCTGGCACAGGTGGCCGTGAACTGGCCCGCAGTGAAAAGGATGGAAGGGTCACCATTTACTCAACAAATAGCTGTGAAGCTCCTACTATGTGCCGGGCATGATCCTACACACTGGCAATTTGTTGATGATCAAGACAGACAAACATGAATTTCAGTGAAAAAGGATAAGTAATAATTGACCATATAAAAGAGTAAAGGGAACCATTTCAGAGCGTAACATATGCTATGAAGAAAAACAAAACAGTAATAGGATAGAGGGTGATGGGAGGTGGGAGGGGAGACTTATTTAGACAGAGTAGGCAGAGAAGTCCCAACTGATGGCAAGTGTCCGGTCCTATGAAGAGCTCAGGCCAGGAAAGCAGCAGGTCCAAAGGCCCTGAGGTAGAATGTGCCTAGTGCGTTCATGAAACAGCCAGTGTGGCTGGAGCAGAGTGAGGAAGAGACCGAGTGCTGAGATGAAGTCAGAGAGGGAGATGGGACCCAGCTGTATGGAGCCTTCTCACTCGGGAAAGAAGCCGGGACTGACCCCACAGAGAAAAGTCAGCTGAGCTCTTGTCACAGAACTTAGGTGGACTGCCCACTTGCTGAGATAAGAGAGCAGGTTGCCAAGCCTGAGGCTCCAGTCATCCCCTCAGTGGCCTAGAGTCTGCTTACCGGAGGCTGCCTGGCCTTCCGATGCATCCTTTTCTACGATCGTGCCTGGTACCTAGGGCTTCCCTGGTGGCTCAGACAGTTAAGAATCTGCCTACACTGCAGGAGACCCAGGCTCAGTCCCTGGGCTGGGGAGCTCTCCTGGAGAAGGGACTGGCTACCCACTCTGGTATTCTTGTCTGGAGAATTCCAAGGACGGAGGAGCCTGGCGGGCCACCATCCACGGGGTCACAAAGAGTTGGATACAACTGAGGAACTAACGGTTTCCCTTGTGGCTCGTCTGGGGAAGAATCCGCCCGCGGTGCAGGAGACCTGGCGAGGCACTGCTGCTGAACACGGGCCTTGCACAGTCCTGTGGACACTTGTCGGCTGCAGCAGCTCATTCGGCTGCTCTGACCCTGCCTGTTGATGCCACAGATGTGCCCTCTGTTGACACCAAATTTCAGCTCCCCTGGGGAACATCCTACACTCAGCTCTTCTTTCTAAGCACTATCCCGAGCATGATGGTTGGATCCAGAGGGGCTTTCAGCCCTGTGAACTCAGCTCTTCCCATGAACCCCGATCTCTTTTTCTTTACTGATTCTTTACTGAATTCTCTATGGGGATGACTAGCAGATTCAGGAGCAACCCAATGAACTTCCCTAATTTTAAAAATCAGAGAGCAGGGCGGGGCTTGAGGGTTTCAGTACCTTCTTTTTCCAAAAGATCCTGGTATAATTTGTTTCAGAAAAGAAATTCATGTGAGCTTATTGTTGCCAAATCTTCCCCTTTTTACTCAGCAGAAGCCAGAATTTATTTTATGTGAAACTCTCAGACCTTAAAAATACCACAAAGGCCTGTCAACTACTAAAAAAAGGCACTGGTAATAAATCATGTATTTCATTTCTGTCATACAAACACATCATACATACACGTATATACATACATGTGTGTTATGTAACACACACACACACACACACACACATATACGTGTGTATTTTTCCAAATTTAGAAATCAGATTTTTTTTCTTCTATCAATGACGAAGTGAAAAATGGCTCTGCTGTCAGCCAGACCCTGATGTTCCCATCTGAATATAAACAATACTCAGTGCTCACAGAATAGAGTCCCAGTGATGCCAGGCTCAGCCAGGGTCAAGCTGCATCTGTGTTTTGAACATGTCAGAGGAAAAGCCATTCAGAGCCACAAAAATAACTGAACACCCCCTCCTATTATTAATGTGAATGATTCCTGCTTTTTTACTGTCTCCTAGGTAAAGCATGTTAAGACACCCCATGAGTGAACTGCCCTTGCTCCTTGGCAATATCCAATCCAGAACCTGCTTCCTTAATCCCACCGTAGAATCATCCAAGGCCAAAGTCTCTAAGAAACCTTCTCAACCCCCACGGCCCCCCACCCTGCCTCGTGGTTCCTCTGGGCGATTCTCCCTTACCGCCGCAAGACAAACAGACCTAGCTTTTGACGGCCTTTGACAACCTACCTTTTGCCCCTGGTGGTCTTTGGATGAGGCCCTTGATAACAGCTTATCTTCAGCACCTTTCCTTATCCATCACTAGGGCTATCGACCCCGCTTTCATGGCTGCATTGGATGGCAACATCTATATTACTTCAAGCTTTTTATTTTAACTGTTAAATTTTTTTAGCTGCACTGAGTCTTCGCTCCGGCACATGGGATTCTCTAGCTGTGGTATTTTCTCTAGTGTTGGCATGCAGGCTTAGTTGCCCTGTGGCATGTGGAATTTTAGTCCCCTTGTTGAGTCACTAAGCTGTGCCTGACTCTTTGTGACCCCATGGACTGCAGCACGCGAGGAGGATTCCCTGTCCCTCACTATCTCCTAGAGTTTGCTCAAGCTCATGTCCATTGAGTTGGTGATGCCCTCCAACCATCTCATCCTCTGTCACCCCCTTCTCTTCCTGCCCTCAATCTTTCCCAGCATCAGGGTGTTTTTCAACGTATCGGCTCTTTGCATCAGGTAACCGAAGTATTGGAGCTTCAGCATCCGTCCTTCCAATGAGTATTAGTTCCCCTACCAGGGATCAAACCCTTGTCCCCTGCTTTGGAAGCTGGATTCTTAACCACTGGACCACCAGGGAAGTCCCATTTTCATTTTTTAATACTCCCCACCACATATTTCCTGGTCATGGTATATCATCACATACTGTAACTGTTTTGCTTTATTGTATTTATTTGTATCATTTGGCCTTAGGAATCATTACTATGAACAAAGCTAGTGGAGGTGATGGAATTCCAGCTGAGCTATTTGTAATCCTAAAAGACAATGTTGTTAAAGTGCTGCATTCAACATGCCAGCAGATTTGGAAAACTCAGCAGTGGCCACAGGACTGGAAAAGGTCAGTGTTCATTCCAATCCAAAAGGAAAGCAATGCCAAAAAATGTTCAAACTAGTGCACAATTGTACTCATTTCATATGCTAGCAAGATTATGCACAAAATCCTTCAAGCTAGGCTTCAGCAGTACATGAACCGAGAAATCTCAGATGTACAAACTATATTTAGAAAAGGCAGAAGAACCAGAGATCAACTTGCCAACATCTGCTGGATTGTGACGAAGGCAATGGAACTGCAAAAAAAAAAAAAAAAAAAAAAAAATCTACTTCTGACAATGGAAAATTCTTAGAGAGATGGGAATACCAGACCACCTTACCTGTCTCCTGAGAAGCCTGTATGCAGGACAAGAAGCAATAGTTAGAATCGAACTGGAACAAAGGACTGTTTGAAAATTGAGAAAGGAATACATCAAGGCTGTATATTGTCACCCTGCTTATTTAACTTATATGCAGAGTACATCATGAAAAATGCTGGGCTGGATGAATCACAAGCTGGAATCAAGACTGCCAGGAGAAATATCAACAACCTCAGATATGCAGATGACACCACCCATATGGCAGAAAGTGAAGAGGAACTAAAGAACCTCTTGATGAAAGTGAAAAAAGAGAGTGAAAAAGCTGGCTTAAAACTCAACATTCAAAAACCAAAGATCATGGCACACAGCCCCATCACTTCGTGGAAAATAGATGGGGGAAAAGTGGAAACAGTGACAGATTTCATTTTCTTGGACTCCAAAGTCACTGTGGATGTTGACTGAAGCCATGAAATTAAAAGATGCTTGCTCCTTGGAAGAAAAGCTATGACCAACCTAGATATCGTATTAAAAAGCAGAGACATCACTTTGCTGACAAAGGTCCATCTAGTCGAAGTTATGGTTTTTCCAGTAGTCATGTATGGATGTGAGTTGGACCATAAAGAAGGCTGAGCGCTGAGGAATTGATGCTTTCAAACTGTGGTGCTGGAGAAGACTCCTGAGAGTCCCTTAGACAGCAAGGAGATCAAACCAGTCAATCCTAAAGGAAATCAACCCTAAATATTAATTGGAAGGACTGATACTGAAGCTGAAGTTTCAGTACTTTTGCCAGTTGATGCAAAGAGCTGACTCATTGGAAAATACCCTGGTGCTGGGAAAGATTGACTGCAGGAGGAGAAGATGGCGATAGAGGATGAGATGGTTGGAAGGCATCATTGACTCAATGAACACAACTTTGAGCAAACTCTGGGAGATATTGAAGGACAGAGAAGCCTGGCGTGCTTCAATCCATGGGGTCGCAAAGTCAGACGTGATTTAGTGACTGAGCAACAACAACAATTTGCTTTATGATAAGTCCTCATTTTCTGTCCTTCCCACAGGACCGTAAGCTCTGTGAGGGCAGAGACCCCCATCCAGCCCCCAAGTAAAAGTCTGAGAAGAGCTTAGTGAAAGGCGAATAGAATCAGATGGGGCCTAGAAGAGTGTTCATCAGCAAAAGAAAGAGAGCGAAAGAAGCAGTACCAGTTGCAATCTGGACCGCTGGCCTCAACAGGCAGATGCGGCCCCTGCAGGAGGGGAAATGAGCCTGGCAGGCTTTGGCTGGCTGCCTGCAAGCTGAGCCCTCTCAGAGTCTATGAATAGCCGTCACACAGGGGAACTCAGCAGAGTTGGAGGTCCTGGGACTAGAATCAGTGCTCTATTAATAAGGACAGCAGTGTGGTTGGGTCAGGAATGACCTCCAGCCCTGACGCTGAGCTTTTCCTCTGTGTTGTTGTCAGCAACTCTGAAATAGATTAAGTCAGATGGCCTTCTTTTAGCTCAGAGAACTGCAAAGTGTCCCCATCATCCTTGCTTGCCCAGCTATGTTATTAAATGTTCTAGAAATCCAGAGAGACTCCCTGAGTCTGCTACAAAAGAGAACTCAAGAGGAATGTCACTAGCAGCTCAGCAGGCACTGACTCCACGTCAAGTGGAATCTGAGGGCCTCCTGAGGGAGCAGTGTCCTCTGTGCTGAGCCCGGAAGGAAAGACTCCGCTCTTTGGAGCCGAGATGGGGGCAGATTCAGACAGGGGAGCTCACACTTTTGCTGTGGGCAAGACCTGAGCCAGAATTTGTTTGTAGAAAAAGAGATTGTGGGCCCTAAACTAGACCTTAGAAGACCAACTGTTGTCTTCGAGCCAGCTCCTGCTCTCTGAACGCACCATTTTAGAAAACAGGAAAGTGGGAATTCGTGGTCACCAAAGAACAGGTTCTTTCTGTTCTCTTTCTGGTCTGTGTTAAGTGCTCTGGGACAAGTCACATGTCCTTTCTGATCCTCAGTTTTCCTGCCTGTAGGGAGAAAGAGAGAAAGGGAAACAGAAGGGAATAAATGCTGATTAGAGTCACGTAGACTCCGGGCCAGACATCACGCTGGGCACTGGGGAGGTGGAGATCAAAGACACTCTCTGCATGCTCGGGAAGCCCATTATCTGGAGAGGGGACAAGTAAACAGCTGATCGAAATGCTTGAGGGGCAATCAGAGGTGCGATGGAAGGAGGCTTCAGCAAGGTGTGACAGCCAAACCTCAAAGAATGAGTAGGAGTATATCTGGGGAGAGGAGCAGGACATGTGGGGGAGGAAGTGACGGCTGGGAGGTGTCTTTTGTTTGGTGAGTACCTACAGGCAAGGACTTGTGTATGCATGCTGGGTGTTTGCAGCAAAAGTCACAGAGTCCGGGGCCTGTGGGGGCTGGGGAGATGATGTGCGAGTGAGGCAGGCAGGTGTCTGAGACCACAGGATGTGTGGGAGCTTCTGTGGAGTAGAGAACTCATGCCCCATGAAAAGAGGGACATTACTCAGTTCCCATCAAATGCCCCCTTGTAAGAATGAGCCTAGTGTCTTCTGAGAAGACAAAAAATCTGGATTTTTATGTGAAGTAATAATTTGTAAATATTTTCTAATTTGTAAATAGCAACTCCAATGTGCCAGACAGATGAAGCAGGTTGGACATGACTTCTTGGTTCCCCAGTTTGCAGCCTCTGGGCAAGATAGTCCCTGAAGTCCCTCCCAGCATTTCTTTTTGAAAAAAGGTCATGTAGCATAGTGATTAACAGCATGGGCTGGGGAGCCAGTAGAGATCTCAGTTCAAATCTTAGCACTGGATCTTACCAGCTAATTCACAGAGTCCGTGAATGTCACCACCTGGGGCTGTGCAGTGCACAGTCTGTGCAGATGATAGGTTGCCTTGTCTGTAACTATGAGCAAGGGCCTTCTCCTCTCCAAGTCCCATCACTTGCAAATCAGGGATGAATACATATGAGGGTAAAATGAACTTATATGGGTATATGTGCTTAGCTCAATGTTGGGCAGACAGTAAATACTCAAAACAGGACATTTTTTTTTTTTTTAACCCGAGTGTCATTCTTAAGACTCCAGCTGAAAGTACGGGCTCCCTGGGGAAACACACTTTGTGCTGGAGAACTCTGGCTGACGGTTGGAAGGGAAGACCCCTCTCTTTGGAGCTGGGCTGGAGTAGAATCAGGGAAGCTCATGCTTTTCTCAGGAAGACATGAGCCAGGATTAGAACATGGGGAAACAGACTGTGAAAAATCCAGGCACTAGGCTCAGGTTTTGAGAGAATATTTTTCAAGAATTTATTGACAGAATCAGTTTGGAATATGTTTGGAAGACTTACTTTTTTTAATTTCTTGTTCAATAAGGAAAAAGGAAGCCCTCCTCTGCGCCCCACTCCACCCCCTCATCTCCCCCAACCCCATCAAATGCACGGCAAATGTGAAACCAGTGACTTGGACAATAAATGCAAGTGGATTCATGGAAGGTTGGTTTACACAGGACTTAGAACAGAGCTCTGAGAACAACTAGAACGATTCTCGGCATCCCCCCCCCCCCACCCCGTAACTCTCTCCCTGACCACTTAGCCCTTCTATCTCTTCCCTCCTGTTAGCTGTCTATGGGCTTGCCTCCCTGGGCTATGAGCATCTTGACCTCAGGGAACCAGTCCTCGATGTCTTTGCATCTCAAAACATCCAGGGCATAGTACACATTACAAGCATGAAGGGAGCAAATGAAGGACTGAATAAATGTCTCAGCTCTTAAGGTGGCTGGAGTGACAATGTTATCAGTTGAATTATGTCCCCCCAAAAGATGCTGTTAAGCTGGGAATGGGCACTTATTTGGAAATAGGATCCACACATGGTCTAGGATGACACCTAACCCAGTGTGACTGTTGTCCCTATAAAGGGGGGGAAATTGGGGGAATTCCCTGGTGGTCCAGTGGTCAGGACCTCATACTTCCACTGCAGAAGGAAGTGCAACCCCCGGTTGGGGAACTGGGATCCCACTGGCCAAGTGGTGCAGCCAAAAAGACAGAGTGTGTGTGTGGGGGTCACGGGGGGCGGGGAATGATTTGGACACAGAGAAATCTATACGGAGGGGAGAAGACAAGGGAGAATACCATTTGTAAGCTGAGGAGCAGGACAGTGGCATGAACAGAGTCTCCTTCACAAGGCTCAGGAGGAACCAAGCCCGCTGATGCACTGCGATGCCCAACTTCTGGCTCCCAGACTGGGAAATAAATGTTTGTAATATCAGCCATCTAGTCTTTTTTTTTATTTTGTTATGGCAGCCCAGACCCAGCTAATAAGCAATGTTGCTGGGACTCACACGGGGTATCTGGTCACCCATCTGGTCCAGAGATATATGGCAAATTCACGGCTGAGGGCTTGGGTCCAGGGTTCTCACTGGGACTGGGGAGCTGAGATGCTGACTTTAACACACACAGGACTGCAGGCCATCAGCTGATGCAGCCAACCTGATTGCTCTTTTCATCTGCTCCAGCTCCACCTCTCACCGTCGGCTCCCCGACTGAAGTTCTTGAGTATGTCTTACCTTGCTAGGGGGCCTGTCTTCCAATTAGGGTCCGGAGCGCATTTCACAGTGCAGAGCCGTGAGAAGGCAGCTCTCCTGGGGACCCTGATGTGGGAGTTGGGGGACAGCACAGAGTTGTGTCCCAGACCTCGGACTCTGGGCTGGGCTGCCTGGATCCGATTCCAGCTCTGCCTCTTGGTAGCTGGGTGACCCTGGGAAAGGGTCTTACCTCTCTGAGCCTAGTTTCCCTGAGAAATGCTGACAATAATAGCGTCTACCTCAGAGGACCGTAGTGGGGATTAAACACGTTATTACAATTGGAGCTCGCAGAGTCGGGCTTGCAGGTTGTACTGTGTGTTTGCCTTACTCCCCTGGGGACCGATGTGTGACTCTTGGCTGCGGAGGCCAATCTCACCCTGGCGATCCACCCCTCTCCAGCCCCAAGACCCACTGTTTATAAGGGCTCCACTGCCCCCCACTCCTCACTGTGCCCAGTCAATGGGCAGTGCTGCCAGGAGGGCAGGGAGAGTGTGCTCGGGTCTGGACCCCCTACTTTCCCACTGCAGGGCCCCGAGGGCGTGACTGCTGCCCTCTACTCAAGGCTTCAGCTCCTTCTAGGTGGTTCTCCCCGCTCCCCCTCGACCCCTGCTTGTGTCCTGGTGTTGGAACCTGCCAGCTCTCTTGTCCCTTCAGCCCTAGAGAGGAAGGTGCCCGGTTGCAGCCAGTTGAGGGCGCCGCACCATCTTCTGGGGGCTTCCCTGCATCTTCTCCTTTGTAAAAACTCCCCTTGCCTCATTCTTCAAACCACCCAATCAGAGTGTGCCATCTGCTTCCTGCCAGGACTCTCCCTACTGCATGCGCCCTGTGGGAGCTCTGTCAGGAAACTCACTTGGGGCCCAGCGATAAGAGAACACACTTATTCACATATGGTGTTGGTAAGAAATAAGCTGTGGCATCACAGGGAATTGATGCTGAATTTCAGACAGGGTGGACAGAAGGGTGGGGGCAGGGCTGCAAATTGCTGGGGCCGGGGCGGGGTAGGGGGTTCGGTAGAGTGGGGAGAGGGTGATGGTGGTAGTTAAATTCTTCCACTCCTGGTAAACTCGCTGAACTGCGGAAATGGTGCCCAGCTGGCAGGAGCAGCCAGTGGGGAGGGCTCCAGGCAGGGAACCAGCCTCTGGGCTCCGTCCCCACACCCAGGCCAACGGGGCTGCAGTTCTCCCCTCCAACCCCCCCTCCCCACCCCAGGCAGGGACTCTGTGGCCAGGCCGGGCCCAGGACCAGTGAGCCCAGTCCCCACCCCCGCTGCACACAGCACCCCCACCCCCCAGCCCCCCACCCTCCCACCCCCGCCCCCGCGCCACTAGGAGTGGATGGACCTGCATGGCTTCCTGATGGGCTCAGGTCTCTGCAGGGCCACAAGGCCTGGGAGGCCTGCAAGAGACCTGCAGCCTCATGGACCTATTGTAAGCAGATGAAGCTCAGAGGTAGGTCAGTTGCTCTGTCTGGAGACAAAAGAGCCCCATGGAAAGACCTAGACAGATATGTGGGTCGGGGAGGAGGAGGCTCAAAACTTCCTTGCTTTTCCATTATGATTTATAATAAGAAATTTAAGTTTGGTCTTGGTCCGCAGTTTCTGGTACAGAGCCCTAAAATCCTTGGAATTTCCTAGGCATTAAAGGCAACCAAAGTGTCTTGCTCTTCATAACAAGCCTCTTTCAACCACACCTGAACTTATGCTAATGAGGTGACTTATGGAAAGCCCATAAGGATGGGGGCTGGTTGCCAGGGAAACCAACATGATTAAAGGTTGGAACTTCTGGTCCTGCCCACCTCCCGGAAGGGAAGACCGCTGAGAGGTTGAATCGATCACCAACGGCCAAGATTTAATCAATCTTGCCTATGCAATGAGGCCTTCATAAAAACCCGAAAGGACTGGATTTGTAGAGCTCCTGGGATGGCACATGCATGGCCATCTGGGGAGTGAGGCACTCCTGAGGGGCACGGAAGCGCCGCACCTTTTCCCGGTACCTTGCCCTATGCGTCGCTTCTATCTGGCTGTTCCTGAGTTACATCCTTTTCTAATTAACTGGGGATCTAGAAAGTAAAAGGTTTCTCTGAGTTCTGTGAGTCACTCTAGGAAATTCACTGAACGTAGGAGGGTGTTATCAGTGCCTCTAATCTCTACCCATTTAGCCAGAAACAGGGATGACAACTTGGACTTGTGATCAGTAGCTGAAATGGGGCAGGGGGACAGTCTCATAGGGTGGGTGTGGGATCTGATGCCACTTCCAGATAGATAGTGTCAGAATTAGTTGAATTGGTTTCAGAGAAACACTTGCTAGTGTTAGAAAAAAAAAAACAACCCACTCATGGTAGCCATGAAAATGAGTAGGAGTGGAGGAGATAAGAGGAGTGCGGATTTCCCTCCCAAATCCTCTTGATGTTTGATATTTCTGTTCTGCCCTTCTCTCCCTGGTCTCTCTCACTCCCCAGAATCTTTCTCCTAAACCCTCCTCATCCTTCTCAAGATTGCCTGTCCCCCAGCCTAGTCTCCATCTGGTCTCAGGCAAAGCAATTTCACCCTTACAACGTCTTCACATCAGCATCCTCTTTCACAATCTGGAAAGTCATTTGACTGACTACTTGACACATGTGCTTAGTGAACCGAAAGATCTCCCAGCAACCACAGAGATGAGGTGGGGAGAGGAATTAGAAATATTTTTTTTGTGTATAGTAATAGTAAAACACCCAGCATGATAGTACATTGCTTAGAGTTATAAAATATTTATGTCATTAAAGTTACTAAGTAATCATAATAGCAGATATTTATTGCATATTTGCACATTACCTAGCAGCATCCTAAAAGCTTTACCTATAATATCTTATTTGATCTTCACATTGAGCCTGTGAAGCAGACTAGGAAACTGAGACTAAGGGTGGGAGGTGATTTCTCAAGGCCACACACTTTTTAAGTGGATTCAGACTCAGATCTCCTGAAGACCAGAGCTAGTACTCTGAACCACTGATGCCAGCAGGAAGAAATCTAACCCAAGATCCTAGGTGTTCAGTCACTATCATAGACGAGATGGCTTCAAAAGAGCAAAACAAATGGCAAAAATACCCAGGAATGAAGTTACAGGCAAGCAGGCAAGGCCAACACAGCTTAACAAAACTCAACAAAGGCAATCCGGGATACGGGAGCACAGATCATCAAGTTTCCTAGGTTGCAAGATTGATGCTCCTCAAATTACCCCGTTCACTTGTAATGCCAATAAAAATCCCATTAGTGCCTAGGAGAAGATCTTTGCAAATTAATTAAAATTAATTTGAAGACAAATATACTCAAGAGGAGCCAAGAAAATGTGCAAGAAATGAAAGGAGGGGAGCTCATACTGCTCATTCCTCTTTCCGTGGGTATTTATTGAGCACCTCTTCTACAGGCCTGAAGATAAAAAGATCATCTTTGTCCTCAAGAAGCTTACAGTCCAGTGGATACTAAAATATGCTATTGAACCAGGGGCATGTAAATGGTGCGACTATGGGGCAGAAGCGGACAGAAATAGTGAGGGCCCAGACATAGGCTCTTGGATAGCAGGAGGTGGGGACTTAGGGAATAGTGATCCTGAAGGTGTTTATGAGGTGCTCTGAATTTGTGGCATCGCTGCACCCCCAGAAGTCCTGTGACTCAGGAATCCTGATGACCCGCACTTTACGCAGCAGGAAACGTAAGCCCAGAGAACTCGACCTGCTCAAAGTCACACAAGCCAGCGAGCAGCGGCGCGGGGCCCAGAACCCACGTCTGTCCAGCTCCAAGGTCCCTGCATGGAGCTCTACAGACAGGAACACGAAGGGCATCAAGACACTGAGTCAGCGTGAAAGTGGCTGAGTCAACTGACTGCTTTGGGATAATTATTTGAGAGATGATTAATTTGATTTTAAAAACAAATTTGACAAGGATTAGGTATTTAAAGACAAGGCAAAAACTATAAAAGCAATAGAGAAAATAAAGGGAAATGGATCAGATATTTAAACGTAGGACAAAAGCCATGAAAGAAATAGAGAAGATAAAGGTGGGTGCGGGGAGAGGACGGGTTTGTAATTTTGGGTTGACTTTTAAAAGGCATTTCCCGGCACAACATGAGGGTCAGTAATGGTAAGAGAAGAGGATACAAAGGAGAGAAAGGCTGTATCACCTGAGTTGAGAAGGGGGTTTCACAGCATGACATGAAAGTCAGTAGCGATAAAAGATCAGTAGGCTTATAATCACATTGTGATTTACAACTCCTTTGCAGTGCAAGGCAAGGAGACAAGAACAAAATGAGAAAATATACTCATAGCACACGTGACAGACAACAGTGGCTACTCAAGGAGCTCATGGGAGCCCAGAAGGAAAAGAAAAGCACCTCATAGAAAAATGGGCAAAAGACGCGAACAGGTCACAGTGGAAGGAGAAAGAGCCAGAGAGCATCAGGCAGGCTGCTTTCTGTACACACTGCCCATTCTGTACAATGAGGTAGGATTTGGTAGTTAATAAGAATGGGATTCAATCTATACATACACACACAAGAAAAAAATGCAGGAAATGAGCTGTGATATTTTAAACTATATTTTAAACTATATTTTAAAAGTTTTTTTTAATTTGTAGTGTGAGTATATGTGTGTGTGTTTCAGATTCAAATTGCCTGGATTGGAATTCTGGCTCTGACATTATTAACTGTATGACTTTGGACAAATTATTTAATCTCAGTCTCCTCATCTATAAAATTGAGAAATAACTGTATTATCTTCAACTGGTTGTCTTACAAGTATTAAAACATGTGATATCTTAGAACAATGCTGTGTGTGTGAGCTAGGTTGCTCAGTCGTGTCTGACTCTTTGCCACCCCATGGTCTATAGCCCGCCAGGCTGCTCTATCACTGGAATTTTCCTGGCAAGAATACTGAGGTGGCTTGCCATTTCCTGCTCCAGGGTTGAGGGGGTATGGTCTTCCCAACCCGGGGATGGAACATGTGTCTCTTTCGTCTCCTACATCGGCAGACAGATTCTTTACCTTTGCGCCACCTGGAAGCCCTAGGGACATACTAAATGCTCAATTACCGGGAGCTACCATCATCATCATCATCCACAGGACAAAAAAATCCAAAACGCTAAAAGGATACGAAAAGTCAGATTGTGAATGTCCATGCCTGTGAGAGAAGGGCTTGGGATAGTATGACACTATTACATTTAAGTATGTTTTCTTTGAAAATGAAAGTAAAGAGGGCGCTTTCTCCTCTAAGTGGAGGAGCTTCAGTAAAGAAGGAGGAGAAAGTGGAGCCAATGAGTGGAGAGAAGCAGAGACCCACCCTGGTCCCCAGAGGGTGAGCAGTGAAGGAAGTAGCTGTTGGGAGTAGGGATGGGTGATGTTCAGCTTCCCGTAAGGCAAGGCAGTGATTTGTTTATAGAATTGCTCTGTGCTCTTACAAAACAAACAACCTCTTCCTTTTCTTTTTTTTTTTTTCTTTTCGTTTTAAACTTAAGCTAGTTCAAATAGCTTTTTGCTCCTGGTAACCAAAAATTTCTGACCAAAACAAGTAGCTGATAACATAAGAAAATACACTCAACTTACTGAGAAACGAAGAATTGCAAACTAGAACGCTGAGATAGCCATTTCCGCCTATCGCGTTGAGAACATTTAACAGACTGTTAAAAGCTCAGTGTGGGTAAGGGGGTTGGGAAGAGTCAACACACACTCATGTCTGCTGCTGAAAGTGTACATCTGGTCAAGCTTTGGGAGAGCACTTACACGTCAATCTATTTGCGCTTAGATTTAGAGATTCCACCTGGAAGGATTTCCCAAAGAACATCTTGGACCAGTTAAGGAAGATTCAGGTTCAAAGATGATGACATTGCTTGTATTGGTGAGAAAACTAGAAACAGCCTGGGAGAACTGATGAGAATTCTCGTCAACAGGAGAGTCATTAAACATGTGGGTCAGCATGTCAGACAGCTACAGCGCACCCTGGCTCCTGTGTTTGCACCATTATCGAGTCCCTTCCCCTTGAGTGTGGAAGGACCCCCAACAGAACACCTCAGCGTTGACTGCATACCACTCTGTAACGGGTTACACGAGATCCCGACTTCTGTCCTGCTAGCAGGGTCTCTGCCCCTCTGGCTCTGATGAAACAAGTCGCCATGGTGGGGAGGGCCATAGGGCAAGGACTGAGGATGGCTCCAGGACAACAGTCACTGAGGAACTCGGGCCATCGATCCGGAAGGACCCAAAGCCTCTTAACAACTCAGTCAGTAAATTTAAAAGCACATCCTTCCCCACCCCCGCCTTCAGAAGAGAACCCAACCCAGCTGACATCTTGGTTACAGTCTAGGAAAAGACTCTGAACAGAGGACTCGGCTAAGTTGCACCTAGACTCCTGACTCACAAAAACAGTGAGATAATAAATGTGTGTTGTTTTGAGACACTAGGTTTGCAGTCTTTTTTTTTTTTTTGCATCACTAGATCACAGAAACTATGTCACTTTTCAGAAGAGTTACATTAGATATATTTGCATGAATATGGGGAAATATCCATGCTATTCTTACATTAAAAAAGTAAGTGGAAGAGTAATATATAAGATCCCATTTTTACAAATAAACGTCTAAAAACATTTGTATGAATAGATAAAAGTCTAGAATGAGACATAGATCAAATTTTTCATAAGCTTATCTCTGGAGGAATAAGATTTCAGGAAACTCATTAAAGCCGTATGGTTTGAATTTTTTTTTTTTACAACCAGATTTATGCTTCCATAATAATGGAAGTATTTCCATTTAGAACAATAATACTACCTGGCTTAAAACATCAAAGAACTTTAAAAAGTATGCTTTGCTGTGTGTGGCAGATACTGCTTAGTGACCAGCCCAATACTTCCATTCCCAGTCCTCTTCTCCTTTCCCTGCATCCACACAGAGATTAGAAGGGTGACTCTGTCACTTCACAAGTCTCCCTGTAGCTAGGGATGGCCACAACCGGTCTGGGCAAAGGAGCCATACGTAGAAGTCCAGAAAGGGGGGAAATACTGCTGGCTCCCTCCCACTTCCCTTTCTGGCTGCCTCACAAAGCACGGTCTGGTGGAAAGCGGCCCCTGGAACACCATGTGACGTCTGCTGTGATACTGCAGGGGCATCAGTCAGATGAAGAAGGCTTCAAGGAAGGGCATGTGATCTACCTGGGAACTTGGAGCTGAACTTTCAGAGAAAGTTAATACCTAAATGTGGCAAGGGAGCAGGTGGAGAGAGAACGGGAGAGTGCCCCAACAGAGAAAGATTCAGTTGCCATATCCTCAAAGAGCATCAAATTAAGGATGGGATCATATTTTCTGCACATGTGAATATTTCCTCCTTAAAGCAAGATGTGTTCAGCTATAAATTGTGAAAACCTGGACTCATGTGGTTACATCATTTGGGTGTTTCATTACTTCACAAGGGAAAAAGTTGGCAAGTCGGTGTTTCCAAGGTTGGTGCAGGAGCCCTCCTGTTCTTCGGGTTCTGAGTCCATTTCTTCACTAGTTTTTCCCTCATGGGCACAACATGGATGCCTCAGCTGCAAGATCCAAAGAAGGAAGTGGCAGAACAAGCAGGCCGGGCATCAGGAGAAGGCATGCCTTCTGTCCGTCTCTCCTGTTACAGACGGGAAATTCCCCATCCCTGCCCCAAAGACTAACCCTTTGTCCCATTAGCCAGACTGAGTCACATGATGGTCTCTATCTAAAATGGAGGCTGGCAAAGCAAGTCTCTAACTTTCCAGCCTTGACAGTGGGTAAAGCAAGGACAAAGGGTGGTGGAAATCACTATGGCAAACAACACCTCTTGCCATTCTGCCCCTGCCTGGACCAGGGACAAGCTCCCCATGATTTTATGAGCTGGGCCCAGGCTCACCTCCGAACGCCATGCCTCCCAACACTCTGATTAATGACGCAGCCAGGCTCCCAGAGGATCAGCCCAGCATGGGTCCTGGACTAGCTTTTTCTTTATTCCAGGAGTCCCCAGTTCTGGGCTGCCTGTGTCCATCTGCTCTAAACATGCTGTCCCACCCTTGCTTTAGGACATGGCTAATAGCTCCTCTTCTGTGCATTAGTCAGGGCTCCCCAAAGAACAGAACCAATAGAATGTGGATAGAGAGAGAAAGAGAATTATTTTAAGGAACTGGCTCATGCCATTAAGGAGGCTGACAAATCCAAAATCCAGAGGGTGGGCTGGCTGGCTAGAGACCCAGGATGAATGCATCATCTACTTTGGATTCCCACGAAACAGTCTATTTTCTACTGGAGTGGGCCGGGAGAGCCAACTAGTTAAAAGCAGGAGCTTTGGAGGTAGTTACATGAATCCTGCAGCCAGCTGCCAGACCTTGGAGAAAACTCTGACTTTCAGAGCCTCGGTTTCCTCATCTGCAATCTGGTAGAAATAACAGCATTTACCTTACAGGGCTTTAGTAAGAATTATTTGAGTTGATGTGTTATATAAAGAACACAGCATAGATACAGAAGATGGTACCTGCTCTGCAAATTGTGTTCCTTCCTGTTTTGTGAGTGAGAATGGGCACTTAATGCAGTCTTAAAGTCACCAGGGAAAAGAGCCAAGTGTAGGCTCCTTGGAGTTGTCCAGTGGGGTGGGAGCATGTTGCATCTGTCTGAGGACTCCAGCCCTGAGACCCTTCCAACACCTCTCTCCAGACCCAGAGCACATGATGGCCAGGAAATGCTGCACTTCACACACCCCAATCACAGTCTCAGGCGTCCTACCACAAACCTAGAGCTCAGGATAGAGACAAGAAATGACTGATGACAAAAACCGGTGGGGTTTCCCTGGAATTTTCCACAGACCACTTTGATAAATGTTATCACTATGCCATTCATCATCTTAATTGTTGCAATCTTTTTTTTTTCTTTTTTTTTTTTCCAATTTTAAGCTGTCAGACTCGTCAGAGATTACTCATCCAAAGAAGGCACTTTTTTTTTTTTCTCTCTATTTTGGTCAAATAGTGGTTTGGGTTTCCTCAGAACAAGAAGGTTCTTCCGGCTTCCTTTGAAAGACAGTTCTTACATGTTCAGAGCCAGGAGGACTTTGAGGCCATCAGATCCTGAAGCCCTCTATCGAGGTGGGGAGCCTATTTGTAATAATGATGACTTCAATGATCAAAGTGCTTAGTTACCAAAGGGCGTCAGATCTTTATTACAGAACTGGAGACTTTCAGAGCTGGAAGGGGTTGCAAATGTCATCCCAATCTGTTGGGTGACCGACCATGAGTTGCCTTACTTTACAATGTGTGAAGGGTATCGGTTGTCTATGAAAATCCTCCAATGATTTCATTTCATTTAGGATGAAATCCCCATGCCTCACTATGACCTTGTACCAATACTGTCTCAAACCATGCCCCCTCTCCCTCCTACATTCAGTCATGATGAACTTTGTGTTCCTTGCTAAGTCCAAGTTTGTGCCTACCTTGCATTTGCCCCTACTGCTCCTACATGGGACACTGTTGCCCCTTATTTTCCTATTCCTGGCTCAGCTCAAATGTCACATGCTCAGAAAAACTTTCTCCGACTGTCTTCAAGAAAGTGCCTCCCCAGTCATACTCAATTACATTACCCCACTTTGCTTTCTCATAGCAATTCTCTTTAGTTAAAATTATCTGGCTTATTCTTACTCAGTGTCTTTCGACACCTTCTAGCAAGTCAGATCTTTGTCTATCTTGTTCATTACTGTATCCCAGAGTCAACTCAGTGCCAGACATATAGTAGGTCCAGTATCATGTGTTGAAAGAATGAATGCATTTAATATTCATTTCTTCCATGTAAGCCTCATCCTTTTGAGGCAGACCTTACTGCCTGTGCTTATTTAATGGTGAGTTGACATTGTTGAAATAAAGACCTCTTACACTGATATTCAAGAAAAGTATAGGTAACCCTTCAGTAAAAGGTCATAAAATTAATGTCTATCTGTGTTTACTAAATAATGCACTTCAGTTTTGTAAATCATAAAAATTATAATTCTCAAACCATAATGATAGAAGAATGAGAATGTTTCTGAATGCTTGTAATCTGTATTTTGATTAAGGATCCTACAGTGGATTTTGAAAGGCTTTATTTAGATTATGTGTGAACTTAATACATGTCAATTAATAAAACAATGGTTTTTAATGTGTATTTTCTTAAAAAAAAAAAAAAAAGCTCATTTTCTAAATGGGCTTGTGCCACGCTAAGTCGCTTCAGGCGTGTCCGACTCTGTGCGACCCTATGGACTATGGCCCACCAGGCTCCTCTGTCCATGGGGTTCTCCAGGCAGGAATACTGGAATGGGTTGCCATGCCCTCCTCCAGGGGATCTTCCCAACCCAGGGATTGAACCAGCATCTCTTACGCCTCACCTGCACTGGTAGGTGGGTTCTTTCCCACCAGTGCCACCTGGGAAGCCCAAATGGGCTTAGAGATGGGAATTGATTCCCATGGCGCCTTATCTAGTTAATTCACTGTTTTGTAACAAATCACCCCAGAGCTCACTGACTTGAACCGACAAGAATATACCATTTCTCTCAGTTCAGTGCGTGCCTGGGTGGTTCTACTGGGCTCGCCTGCGCTTATACATGGGACAGCCGGCTCTCGCCCACCATGTGGTCCTTCAGATGTCTCCACAGCCTGGTGGCCTCAGGGATGATCCCAAGAGAGTAAAAGCTGGGGGATCAAGGCCTCTTAAGGCGTAGCCTCAGAAATGACCCGGCATCACTTCTTCTGGGTTCTGCCCATCCAAGCAAGCCATAAGACAGGTCCAGACTAGGGAAGGGACACAGACTCCACTCTCAGTGGGAGGAGCTGCCACACTGCAACGGAGCAGAGGGCCATATGGTGGCCGTCACTGAAAATCTGCCACAGATAGTAAGTGCTGGAACCAGCTCGACTGAACCTCTGACTCAGCAAGGAAAGCCAAGGACCAAGTTGTTGTCTGTGACTCCAAAAATCTAAATGGCCTAAGTCACATTTATCTCTCAATTACATTATGTGCCCACCACGTGGACCTCACTCTGGGACCCAAAGTTAGGGAGCAATCTCTCTCCATGGCATATCTCCTGAACAGTCTCACGACAGACAGAAAAGGGAAACGACAAGGACTCCTTGGCCCAGAGCCTCTGCACAGAAGTGACACAAATCACATCTACGTTTACGTTAGTGGCCGGTCAGGTCACAGACGGTTCCTCCTCTCTTGGAAGGGACGCCGAATGTGAATGGACAATAATCTCATCCATGTGGAGCTCATTTTCCTCTTTGAGTCCTTTAAAAAAAAATATCCTTCAACAGAGCCAAAATCTGTCTCATTTTAATTCTACTGTTGGTCCAAGCGCTGTTGTCTCATCTGCTTCCTCTGCCCACAGAGCCGAGAGACAAAGGTCGTCGGAACCGTCTCTTCTCTGGGAGCCAGCCAGTGTGAAAACCTGCCAAAGCCCCACCATGGCTCACGGGATCAAGTCTAAGAGCCCACGGGCATCCTCTTAGGCGCCCCCACATTTTGACTCCTGCCGGCCTGCCAGGCTGCACTCCCTGAAGGCCCCAGGCTGTCTGACGGCTTGTGCCGCTCACGCTCACCAAGCTATCTCCCCCGCCTCTGTGGCCCTCCCGCTGTTCTCCACCTTGTGAAGTGCTGTTTTCCTTTGAAGATCTGCCTTGAAAACCATGCCTCTCTATAGACAACTTTTGTTTTCTTTGGCAGGGTCAACCAACTTTTCCTTTTTCTAAACTTCTTCATTATAGCATCTGTTCATTCACTCATTCAACCTACACTTTTAGAGCATTTGTTACTGCTCCAGGCTCTGGGGAGACGCAGGGAATTGTACAAACAAGTTTCCAGCTCCTTCACTGGTTACATTCTGGTAAGCTAAAGCAGGCAATAAGCACATAAACAAATGAGTAAACAAAGTAATTTTACGTAGTGATAAATGTTTTCATTACAATAAGAAAAGGGTGATAGAAAAATCTGGTAGCAAGGAAGTGACTGTTATAAGTAGGATGATCAGGCTTTGTGGCCTCGCTGACTTTTGGGCAGCTGCAAAAAGATGTAGGGGAAGCAGAGAGAACAGCCGGTTCAAATGGTCTGTGGTGTGATCCAGCTGGGCTTGCTGTGGGCACAAGGAGGAAGGTGCTGCAGCTGAGGAACATAGAGAGAGGCAGAGAATGGTGAGACACGAGCTCAGAGAGGTGGGTCATGGCCAGATCATGTGGATGGTGATAAGGAGCCTGGATTCTATTCTAACTACAACACAAAGCCCTGGAAGGGTTTTCATCAGGGAAGTAGAAAGGCATGATCTAATTTATACTTTTTTGAGATAACCTATGTTGCTCTGTGAGGCTTCCCAGGAGGCGCCAGTGGTAAAGAACCTGCCTGCCAGCTCAGGAGCCATAAGAGATCTGGTTCAACCCCTGGGCCAGGAAGATCCCCTGGAGGAGGACATGGCAACCCACTCCAGTATTCTTGCCTGGAGAATCCCATGGACAGAGGAGACTGGTGGGCTACGGTCCATAGAGTTGCAAAAGAGTCACACATGACTTAATACACACACACACACACATTACTTTGTGAATTGTTGGTGAGCAGGAGTAGAGTCTGTGAGACCAACTTGGAGGCCTTTGCTGTCATTCCAAGTTACTGGTGACTTGGATACACCATCTACAACAGCCTCCCCCAGAAGCTGTGACCTCTGAGCTCCAGGGAACTACAACCTTAGTCTCTGCATCTCAGCACACACATAGCCCTGGGGGGTGGGGCACAGTGACAGAATGACTTGCAGTGGGGTGTCAGTCATCCACAGCACATACCTGAAACTTAGACTCAGCAGAACCAGCTCCCTTTCCCCCTGCTTTGTCAAACTTCTGCAGAAACTCCCCTCTACATATCAGATGGGGCAGCCCATCTGACTGCCTGCCTCGCTTACTCTGGGTTTGCAACCCAGGCCTGGTACAACCCTCAACATCCTGCCCACCCAGGCTCTGCTCCACCAAAGTCTGCTGGGTTAGCATAGTAGCCTTGATACCTTGATCTGAAGAGAGGCTTTCTCCCATTGAGCCTCTGTGTTTTCATCTGAAAGGCGGGTGTTATTTTCCCTACTCCAAGAGCCCTTTTTCCCCAAGGCCCTCCTTCCTACCTTTTCGCTCTCTCCATTTCTCTCTTCAAATAGAACAGATCCACTCTGGGCATTTCTGAAACTCCACTGATTTTTTTTTTTATTTTTTATTAATAACCCCTGAACTGATTTCTCGGTGCCCTTAAGCCTCAGGCCCTCTTTGTTTCCAGTCCAGATCCCAGAATTTTCCAGACTTCTCCCTTGAAACTAGTTCTTCCTCTCTCTTCTAGCTTGATTCCAGGTGGCTGGGAGCTGGACACCCACGGGTAGCGGGTGCCACCTGATCCCATGGGTCTAGCCCTCCCAGGGCAGGCCGTCCAGCTGTGGGCAGAAACCAGTGCTGAACCAGTCAGAAGTCCCTTTCCTCTTAGCCAGGAAGGCACAGCTGGAGTCTGGGTCCCAGGCCAGGCAGTGGGGGGAGTGGGCGGGAGGGAGGGGAAAAGCTAGGGAAAGAGGAGGGAGCGTGACCAAAAGAAAAAAGAAAGACAAAAGGGAAAGTGTGAGGCAGAGACAGAAGGAAAGAAGGTCCAGGAGAAAGCAAAAGACAGAGTGTGGGAGAGTGTGGGAGACGCAGGAAAGCCAAGGAGGGGAGCATGTGAGTGTGTGCGTGCGCCGTTGGGGGAAAGAGACGACAGAGAGGGAGAGAAAGAGACTTGGAGAGGGAAGGAAGGGAAGGAGCTAGCGGGAGCCAGGAGCAGCGAGCTGGGGGCGGAGACGAGGAAGTGGGTGCGAGGCGCAGGGCGCGGGCGGGCGGGGAGCGCCGCCCGCTCCATCCCTGCCCGGAGCGCAGCCGGCGCGGGCGCAGGACGGAGGCGAGCCCGAGCGGAGCCACCTCGGCGGCGGCAGCTCCAGGTAACGCGGCCGCCGTCTCCCCGCCGAGCCTGGGCGCGGGGTGGGGTCCCCGGGCAGGCGCTGGTGGAGAGGAGGGGCGCCCCTGGCGGCTGCTCCCGGTTCCCCGTCGCCGGCTTGACCCTGACCCCAGGTTCGAGCCCGGCCAGTCCGCGTGCGGGCTGTGCCTGACCTTGGACCAGTCCGTTTGCCGGCGAGACTCAGTTTCCTTTTGTGACTCGCGGGGGTGGCGCCCTGGGAACGTGGCAAGCGCGGGGTGCAGCCCCGGTCGGTCTGCGGTGGTGCTCTGGGCGCGGGATCGCGCGGAAGTCCCCGCTGCCCCCGTGGGGATGGATTTGGAAAACCCACTTTCGCAGAAACAGCCCATGATTTGTCCCTATGTCTGGGCGCTGGCGTTTTCTCAGGGCGATGTCTGTGGGCGCAAGGCACGACTTTCTGCTTAAGGAAAGCCGGTAGAGGGCAGGGGGTGGTCCGGGAGGGGGCTCCCAGCTCCTTAGGGAGCCTTCGCTCTCCTGGACTGTCACCCCGATGCCCGATGCCCGGGAGCGAGGACCGGGTACCGGGAGCTTCTGGACAGCGAGCCTCCAGGATGGAGCCGGGCAGGTGGCCTCGGCTTGGAGGCTTGGAAACGCAGTTCTGCCGCCTAATGCGCGCAGCTGACCTTGAGCATGGGAGCCTCAGCTCCACTCAAGGATAAGAAGGTGAGGCAGGCAGGTAGCTGCGGGTCGTGGCATTCCCCGGTGGCAGCTGTCATGCCCTAACTCGGGTGTCCAGAGTCCTGGCGCGGGCTGCCTCCTGGAAACTCATTTGTATGTGCCAGATCAGTCCCGGTCTCCTTTGCCAGAGATGGTTAGTGGTCCAGCTGGGCATGAAGCAGTGCCCAGGGAATGAGGAGGGGGGTGTCAGGAGCCCCTCTCTCCAACCCAGATACAACATCCTGGTGGTTATTTTAGATGTGACGCCTTTGAGATAACAGCTTACATCCAGTCAAGACTCCTGACGGAAGCTCTCTGAGCCTCAGTTTCCTTATTTGTAATAGAAAGTCATGAATTCCTCCCTGTTCAGGAGATTCCTGTTGCTGGAGGTTAGGAAAGGCAATTAGTAAATGATATTTATTGACACCTTGGACCCTGAGTTATGAGAAGAATTGAACAGAATGAAAAAAGAACGTTTCTTTTGCACATGCCAGGCCTGGTAACTCAGCCTGTGATGTATATGGTATTGGCTATAGTCGTTGCAATAGTCAGGGAATCCAGTTTACAGAAAACCAAGGCTCACAGGGTCTGTGATTTCCTCAGGGTCACACTGATGGGAAGTGCCTGCCCTGGGGCTGGCCCCAGTCCTGCCTGATTGCAGAGTGCTTCTCAGAGCACCAAACTGGCCCCCAAATATGGTGGTAGATGGCGTTCCTGGCACCTGGTTCATTGCTTGCTTGTTGGCTGGTTTCTTGTGAAGCATGAAATAGGAAGAGGTGCTACGTAATCGCTGGAGAAAGTGAGTCTGAAGTCTGGCTGTGGTGTGGGGGGTCCCTTTGCCAGGTGATTTCTCCAGGAGTCTGGAAGGAAGGACGGTCACGGCCCAACTCCACACAGGAAGCAGATACCAGGCTGCCTCACTCTGTCCCACCAACTTTTCCTTCCCCTGCCCGCTCATCCCAGTTCACCTTACCTCCATTAATCTCAACTGAGGCTGCCGCTCCAGGTCACAAGAGCAGTTTTCCATCTGCATCCTCTCATGACTAATGGAGCTGACCGTCTGGGCTGAGGTGTCCGAGGGGAAAACAAATCCAGCTGTGCTCCATCTCCGCGAGGGCCCCAGAGAAGCAGAAACAGGATTGGGTCCCAGTCTCAAGGATTTAGCTCAGTTTAGGGAGAAAGTCTGTGATGACGGGAAAATGGGCATCCTGCTCTGGGAAAATGGGTGTTCCGGCAGGCTGGAGAGGTTCCTTTGCCAAAAGTGTTCTAAGAGAAGAGCAGAATATCCAAACAAGATGATGGGAATATAAACCAAGGCTCAGCTGGAAAGAGATTCATCAAGAGAGAGGACCTACATGTTCGAAAGTAGGAGATCAACTGGGGAAACTATGAAACAGTCAGGTGGCTAATAAAAATGGACAATCCTCTTTTTTGATGCTAAATTTTTTATGTTATCTGTATTTTACTACAATATTAAAACACTTGAAATTAAAGTATAGTTGATTTACAACATAGTATTAAATTCTGCTGTTATAGCAAAGTAATTCAGTTATATGTGTGTGTGTATATATATATATATATATATATAATATATATTTAGAGAGAGAGACATTCTTTTTTAAAGTATTCTTTTCCATTATGGTTTATCATAGGCTCCTGAATATGGTTCTCTGTGCCGTGCAGTAGGACCTTGTTTATCCATTGTATATGTAACAGCTTACATCAGCTAACCCCATCCTCCCACTGCTTCCCCCCTCAGCCCCCTTCCCCTGGGCAACCACCAGTCTGTACTCTATGAAAAATGGACGGTTCTTCATGGATGGGGACTTGAGTATGTGTATATGTACCATCACAAATTGGTGGCAAGTACTTAGAAAAAAGACTGGAAGGATATAAGCCAAACGGTGTTAACAGTGTTTGCCCGTGGGAAATTTATTCCCACTTTATAATTTATAGACTTTACAGATTTTAGTCAATGAACATATACTGTAATAATTAGTGGACATAGAACTGTCTGATTTTTAAGGACCATGTACTCCACCTGTTCCCACCTCTTCCTGGCCAGCAGCCAGGACACGGCTGAAGTACGGAGGCCTGTCAGCAAGAGGGTCACCTCTGTGTTGAGGCCTGGCAGGCATCTTAGAAGGAAGAAGGAATACTAGATTTGCCTGAGTTGTTTTTCCTGTGTGCTCGTGGTGAATCTGTGAGGCAGGTGCTCGCGATAGCCCCATTTCTCAGAGAAGAAGCCGAGAGTGAGACCTCTTCAGCCAGTTCCCGCTGTCCCACAGGATCCAAAGCCAGGCCACCCACATTCAGAGCCTGCGCTCAGCTGGAGTCAGGAAGGGTCAACAGACTCCATCAGTTGACATTTTAGTACTTATCACAAAAACCCTGGGGGAGGCAGTGCTTCTCTGCACTTTCCAAAGAAATGGCTTGAGAAATTCCCTGGTGGTTCGGTGGTTATGACTCAGCCTCTCACTGTGGGGGCGCAGGGTCAGTCCCTGGTCGGAGAACAAAGATCCTGCAAGCTGTGGGACATGACCCCCCAAATTAAATCAAGTTTCTGTTTAAAAGAAAAGAAACGGCTCAGCAGTGACCTCTGAAGTGCCAGGCCTTGTGCTAGGGACCCAAAGGCACATAAGGTGCCATCCCCACACAGACGTGGGGGAGAGCAGTGTGTAAACTGTGTCCGCAGGGCCTTCCTGGTGGGGGTGGGGGATTGTTTTAGGGACACTGGGGCCTCAGAGGAGGAAGAACGGAGGCTCCCTGGACAAGATGGTATCTGAAATGGTTCTGGAAGGATAAGCAAGAACCCACCAGGTGAGCAAGACAGGCTAGAACAGTGGTTCTCAACTGGGCAGTTTGGCCGCCCAGGGACATTTATCAACATATGGAGATAGTTTTGATTATCACAGCTGGGGGTGGGGAGGTGTACTGACAGCCAGTGGGCAGAAGGCATGGATGCTGCCAAACATCCCACAAGGCCCAGGACGGTCCCCACAACAGAGAATTTACTTGTGCAAAATGTCAATGGTGCTGAGTTGAGAAACCCTGGAACAGAAGAGAAGGGCCGTCCTGAGCAGGGTTGGCCCATGCAGGGCGTCCACGGATATTCAGCAGCTGCCACCTTGGAGCCCGTGACAGCACTCCTGGCCTCCCTGCTGCCACTCTGCCCCCACCACCAGCCAGAGTGGTCTCTTTTTAAACAAAAAACATAAAAGCTTTATAGAGATATAATTCACCTGCCATAAAATTCAAATATATAAGCCAGCTGCTTTGAGTATATTCGCAGAGCTGTACAACCGTGGCTGCTGTCTGATTCCAGAACATTTTCATCACCCCAAAGAGAAACTTTCTACACATTGGCTGTGCACCCTATCCACCTCCCCCCCCCACCCCCCCACCTCCCCCCCCCCGCCCACAAATCACTGATCTGCTTCCTGTCTCTGTAGATGTGCCTGTTCTGGAGATTTCGTGTCAGTGGAATCATGCAACATATGACCTTTTGTGTCTGGCTTATTTTCAGCATTGTGTCCTCAAGGGCCATCTATGTTGTAGCTTGTGTCAGTACGTCACCGCTTTTTATGGCCCAGATAATATTCCATTGCATGGATAGACCACATTTTGTTTATCCATTCATCAGTTGATGCTTGATTGGTATTTGGGTCGTATCTACCTTTTTGGCTATTATGAGTAACACTGCTCTGAACAGTTGTGTACAGGTTTTGTCAGGACATAAATTTTCATTTCTCTGAGGTATATACCTAAAAGTAGAATTATTAGGTCGTATGATAACACTAGGTTTAACCCTTTGAAGAAGCACCAGAGTGTTTTCCGAAGCAGTGGCGCCATCGTACATCCCCACCAGCCCTGTCTGAGGTCTCCATCCTCCCTGACGCTCATGGTCTGACTTTTGGATCCTAGCCATGCTAGTGGGTGTGAAGTGATATCACTGTGGTTTTGATTTGCATTCCCCTGATGGCTAATGAATTTGAACAGCGTTTTGGGTGCTTCTTGGCCGTTTGTGTATCTTGTTTGCAGCACCGTCTTTTCAAATCAGCTTTAAAACTTGGTTGCATGCTTCCCTTACTTAGAGCGAGCCACAAACCCTGCAGAGAGGTACCAGGCGTGCCTGACGGGGCCTTGCCCCCATCTCTGGGCGCATTTCCCCTCACTCTGCTATGGCCAAGCCGACCTCAGAGCAGCAAGCCCGTCACTGTGCGAGTCCTTTGCAGGGAGGTTTCCCCTACCCCCAACTGCCACCCCATCCTCCTTTGCATAGCAGCTCTGGGATCAGCCTCAGAAAGAGCTTCCCTGTTCTCTTGGTCTCAAGAGCCTTCCCTGACACCCACCCACAAGCTTTTTCTATCCCCTCTCAAGGTTTCTTTTGGATATCCTTTTTAGTATCTCATAAAATCCAGAAGAACTGGCCTCCTGTGTGACCCTGGGCAAGTGGCTGCCCCTCTCTGGGTCCCGGCTGCCCCATCTGAAAACAGACACAGGTATATGAGCTGGCTGACCTCACAGGGCCTTTCTAACTCTGCCCTTCATTGATGCCAGCTTCCCTGTGGTAGCTCTGCCAGGAGGCGCCGGCCTGGCGCCATGGCAGTGAGAGAAAGGTGGCTGGAGCCAAGTTGGTCACGGATCGTAGCAGGCGGCGTGGCTGATAATCGGCAGCTCCGTGGGGACAGTCTCCAGGAGCATGTGGCAGCCAGGAACAGTAGGAAGAATTGTCAACAGCTCGCCCCAGGGCTCCACCTTGGCTACTTTCAGCTCTAGAGTCACCCACTTTCCCCAAGAGAGTAATCTAACCTCCAAACCCTCTCTGAGCATTAGAGCCATCCGGCCCCTCACTCAGTCACTTAACAAACACTTCCTGGTGGTCTGCCATGCCTAGTCCTGCATGGTGCCCCAAAGACATAGAGACAGATAAGCGCCACACCTGCCCAGAGATCCAGGTGTCATGGGGAAGGCAGGCTTGCAGCCAGCAGCAGGACAGCGGCAGCCCTGAAGTGGCGAGTAGCCCTCAGACTGGAATACCCACTGCCTGGCGGGGAAGCGGGAGGATTTGCAAGCTGGGTGTGGGGGTGAACGGGAGCGCCGCAGGTAGGCAGAGTGTCTGGGTATTAAAGGCATAGGAAGAGGTGTGCAGAGACACGGCTGCAAAGCCTCCAGGTGTGCTCAGGGCATTCAGGACAATTAGGTTTTGCCTGAGGCTCCGGGGTCAGTGGAAGGAGGTAACAGAGGATTCGATTTGCTGAGGTCCTGATCATGGAAAGCCTGCAGTGCCAAGCGGAAGAGTGTGGACTTAGCCCTGGAGGCTGCAGGTGCTGGGCAGAGATTGGAGGCTGCGGATAGAGGCCAGCAGGTTGCACTTTTGAAAAGTGCCCTTTCCCCAGACAGCACAGAGGCCAGGGTGCTGGGGAGAGAAGGGGAGACCAGGCACCCTGTCTGGATACCCTTGCTCTTTCCAGATGAGCAGAGATGAAGGCTGGAGCACTGCCGCTGGAGGGAAGGGGCAGAGTCTAAAGCTGTTTGGCAGACAGAAGCACCTGAAGGAGATCGGGGAGTCTAAACAATGAACGACACGGAAGATGCCAGGGCCAGCCTCCCAGGCTGCTGTGACGGGGAGGCATGGGACCTGTGGGAGCTGGCCCGTGAGGGTGGCGTTTTCCTGGTGGCTGAGGCATGACCACAGAGGCAGTGGAAGAGGGTGTCCAGACCGAGGGATTGGGCTCTGCAAAGGACCAGAGCTGTGAGACTGTCGAGAGTGAAAGGAAGGGTAAAGCCTCCTGCGTGGTTGAAGTACAGGGCGTGATAAGAGGGGAGGGGAAACTGAGGCTGGGGAGGGCAAAAGGGGCAGAGACTCTGGCCTCTGAAGGCCGTGGGACTCCCGGCTATGGCCCCACTGCCCGTCCCTTCCAGACGCAGAGCACTCACTACCCAAGAGAAAGCCCATTGCTAGAATCAATCACCCCCCTTCTGGACCCTGTATCACACTCCCAGGGCAGAGATGGGTAAATGTCAGACCCCCACCCCCCCACCCCGAACACTGACTGATGGATTTGATCTAGGGCAGAATTTGCAAAGCCGTATGAAAGGCGGGAGGGTGGTTAGAAAAGCAACCAGGTCCTGGGGGCCGACCTTGCTCTCCGAGAGCAGCAGGAATGTGCCAAGGTCATAGACACCTGCTGGTGGAGGACTTTCGCAGGAAACTGTAAGATATTTTTTATTAAGCCATTATTTTAAAATGAGATTTCATTGAAAAGTTTGAGTCTTTTATTTATTTTTTCAAAGACTGTATATATTTTCAGATCTTCCTTCCTTCCTTTCTTCCTTTTTAAATGTTTATTTATTTATTTGGCTACTCCAGATCTTAGTTGCAGCACACAGGATCTTTGCTTCCAGGCCTGAGGGATCTAGTTCCCTGGCCAAGGACTGAACCCAGCCCCCCTGCATTTAGTGGTAAAGAACCCATCTGCCAAAGCAGGAGATGTAAGAGACACAGGCTCGACCCCAGGGTGGGGAAGATCCCCTGGAGGAGGGCATGGCAACCCACTCCAGTATTCTCGCCTAGAGATCCCCATGGACAAAGGAGCCTGGTGGGCTACAGTCCACAGGACTGCAAAGAGTTGGACACTGAAGCTACTTAGCATGCACACACCTTTGCCTTAGGAGCACAGAGTCTTAGCACTGGCCCACCAGGGAAGTCCCCTAGATGTTTTATTTTAAAGCCAGAAGTACTCACATCAGGGCTTCCCTGATCGCTCAGTCGGTAAAGAATCCACCTGCAATGCGGGAGACCTGGGTTTGATCCCTGGGTTGGGAAGATCCCCTGAAGAAGGGAAAGGCTACCACTCCAGTATTCTGGTCTGGAGAATTCCATGTACTGTATAGTCTGTGGGGTCACAAAAGGTGGACACGACTGAGTGACTTTCACTCACTCACTTAAACATCATCTTTCCAGTTTCTCCTGAAGAATGTGGTGATCCCGTGGCACTGGACCCATACTGACCACAGTAGCCATCCCTCTGACCCAAGTCCCGATCCCCTCTCTGGGTCACCATGCTTGTACCCCCAGTCCCAGAGGATGTAGACTGTTCACACACAGCCTGCCTGGGTCCTAGGCCCTTGGACCTAGGAGGTCTGACCAACCTCCTAGTTTTCTCTGCCCTAGTACCTTTCCCTTGCCCTGCGTTCCCTGACAGGTCCTGGGAGCATCATTGTCAGGGGAGGCTCCATGGTAAAAGTAGGGCTGGCAGAGAGAGAGTGGGTCTGGGATCATATTTGGCTTTTTGGAAAGCCCTGCAATCGTCAGGGCCTGTCAGTCATAGCACACGCTGGTGGACTCGGTCCAGTAAGACCCCAGCTGACTTGATTCACCCCTGAATCATTCCCAGTACAGATTCCTTTGTTTAAGTAGCACCCTGCCCCTATTTGGGGAAATACCGCCTATTTCTAAAGGTTTATTAGATAGCCAGGACTTTTTCTTCTCACTTTTTCATTAAATAAAACACTGATATGGCTCAGAAGTACAATATACAGAGGTGTGTGCGTGCTTAGTCACTCAGTCGTGTCCAACTCTGCAATACCATGGGCTGCAGCCCGCCAGGCTCCTCTGTCTGTGGGGATTCTCCAGGGAAGAATACTGGCTCTCCCCCAGGAGATCTGCCCAACCCAGGGATCGAACCCAGGTCTCCTGCATTGCAGGCGGATTCTTTACCAACTGAGACACCAGGGAAGCCCATACAAAGCTACATGATATAATATACAAAGGCCCTGTCTACCTTGCCCAAAAGAGGGGGTCAATTTTATTTTGTTGCAATGTATCTTTTCAGATTTTCTTCATGCAAAAACATATACACTTCATATATAAACATATGCATGTGTACTAAGTCACCTCAGTTGCGTCTGACTCTGTGACGCTATGGACTGTAGCCCACCAGGTTCCTCTGTCCATGGGATTCTCCAGGCAAGAATACTGGAGGGGGTTGTCATGCTCTCCTCCAGGGGAGATTCTTTACTGCTATCGCTACCTGGGAAGCACCACATATAGACACATGTTTACATATATATGTATGTATTCTCACCTTTGACATAAGGAGAATATACTAGACACACTTCTGCATCTTCATGTTGCTTTTTAGTCCCAGTAGGCTTCATTCTCAAGTGTAGAAGATTTTGAATAAGGAGATGTAGAAGAAAACAGTAACAAATAATTGTATCACCATCAGAAAGCCACTATTACCATCCAGCCCGTCCTTCTAGACATAAACTTTATTTGTTGTGTTTCTCTCCAGCTGGTTAACAGGGTAGGAGTTCATAGCTGCAGTCATCCTCTGTATACAATCTGAATCCTGCTGCTTTACTACTTAAATGTAAGCATTTCCCCTTATTTCATAGTTTCCAAAATGTGACAGCAGCAGCTCTAGTAATTCCATTAGGACATAATTTACGCCACTATTCTTCCAGTTTTGAACATATAAAAGTCATTTGCAGCATCACCTGTCATGAATACTACAGTTAAGCCTACAGTTTTGTGTGTATCTGGAATTGTCTTGAGTGAGCATCTTCAGAAAGCCTGCACCCGGAGTAGAAGCCAAGCAGCAGTGATTTGGTCCCCAGGGCTGGGGGCTGGAGGCTGGGGGGCTGGGAGCGAGTGGCTGAGGGAGGGGGTGTGGGGGGCCTTGAGGGGAGAAGGGCCCAGGAGGCCAGTGGGCAGCTGGAGGGAGGCGGGTTCTAGTCCCGGCCGTGTGCTGTTTGTGCGTCTGCGGAGCGCTCCCTTGCGCTCAGCACTTAGTCTCTGGAGCATCACACACGTTTGCCCATCTACCCCTCACAACAGTCGGATAACGGGGAGTTTCCTGTGATTTCCGTTGTGCCCGGTGAGGAATCTGAGATGGGAAGAATCCAAGCCCTTGCTCCCTATGGCTGCATAAAGAAGCAGCGGGGCCAGAACATGGCTCAGGTCCCTGGTCCTGGAGGTGCCTTGCTCTTAACCCATCACCAGCCATTCTACACCCTTGTGTGTTTGGGACTAGTATCCCCGTTTTGCAGAAAGGGAAACCGAGGCTCAAGGCAAAGCTGCCTGGCTAACAGTGCCTCCTTGGCAAGTAGCAGAGATGGGATTCAACCTTGTGGCAGCTGCTGGGAGAAGCCTTATTTTTCTCAGGGCTGAGATGGGGAGCAGTGAGAGGCGGGCTGGGAGGAGAAGCCTTCTGACCCACACATGGTCCCAGCCAGCCATGGAGACTGTGCAGGGCTGCCCAGGAGCTACCTACCCCTGTGCTCAGATCTTCCAGATGAAGACATGTTTACCTGGGTGCCTTCTCTTGCAGGAGGGTGGGCGAGAAGACCAGAGAATGGCCAGGGGGCAGGGAGAGGCATTTACCAAGGTGCCATCACGTCTCTAGCATCCAGTTACCTTCACATTTCATCTTGCCAGCATCGCATGCTGTGGTTTTCCGCTCATTTACAGATGGGAAAACTGAGCCTCTGACAGGTTCCTGGTTCCTCTCCACTACACAGTGTTAGCTTCCTGGGTTGAGTGAAATACTCAAGTGTGGCAGGTGGCCCTGAGTGTCCTGGGGTGGACTTGGATGGCAGTTGTCTCAGATAACAACAACCATCCCATCACATGGTGAACAGATTGGCTTTTTAGTTCTCCTTCAGACTTTCTTCTTTGTGCAAGGAAAGTTATCAGTTAGGTGCTAATGTGTCTTTAACACCTTTGTAGCACAGCCTTTCTAACTAGGAGAGGGTTGGGCTGGCTTTTCAGGCAGCAGCAGCTACATGGAATTTAATAACATCAGCTCTGTTTCCACTGCCTTTGTTTTCAGGGTAGCCTACTTGAGGGAAAGTGATCCTGGTGGTTATTGTAATAATAAGACAAAATTCCTTTTGCAATTCATTCTATCACTTTAAAGAAAAATGTTAAGT